>NC_141619.1:31895667-33095667 GCF_047967505.1 Dipteris shenzhenensis | reverse complement strand
TTATAGTGCAAAAGACCCAGATTAACATCTCAAATATTTCTTGATTCTTTGCTTTGGCTCAAATATAGTGTTCAATTCATCCCATGCATATTTAGCATGTTCCTTGGAGTCAGTGTGATGGATTATATTTCTATCCAAGTGTAGCCCGATGAAAAATATTGGTTGTTCATCCTTTTCTTTCTACTCTTCACTAGGTGCATGAGGTAGTTGATTTTGTTTTTGGGCAATGTACCACCAATTTGTCATCCAACTGGTGTTGGAAAACAAACTATGAAAAGTGTGTAAATACTTCTTAGTAGTTGCATTGTAAAGATCGGTTGACATGTATTTGTTAGCCAAAATCAGAAAATGGAATGTTATTGCTCACAATGCATAGGGGTAGCACAAATGTGTTTATGAATTAACCTAAACATGGTGGAGTGATTTTCAAAAAAACCATTTGGAGTCTTTTCTCATTGTTACCCAAGGCCTTGTGCATACTACCTTAAACCATTCAACAACAAATATGTACATCAGAAGTAAAGATTTACTTGGCAAAACCTCACTCATGACTAGAGGTTTCCATTTACGAAATAGAAGATGCGGGTACAGATAACTACCATTGAAAGATGCCCTTCTATACAACCTCTTGCCAATATTTACTTCCTTGGGTTGTAAAGGTGGGGCGGCGGAGGGGGGGGAGATACTCCTATATTTGAAATTTACCTAGCTTGACATAATTATTTATCTTTCATATGTATACATGTTTGAATATTGAATCTAAAGCTATCCTTTGTATATTGAAATCTTTTTTACAAATAATGTGCTCATTACACACACACGTGTGTGTGCACGCGCATGCACATGCACGCATGCTTTGAATGCTCTCAAATTCAATTGTGAAATCTCTTATAAGGTTGGCACTAT
Source organism: Dipteris shenzhenensis (assembly GCF_047967505.1). Classification (NCBI taxonomy): domain Eukaryota; kingdom Viridiplantae; phylum Streptophyta; class Polypodiopsida; order Gleicheniales; family Dipteridaceae; genus Dipteris; species Dipteris shenzhenensis. The sequence continues at coordinate 33,094,761 of NC_141619.1, read as the reverse complement.
TGTAGCCATTTTGTTCAAAGTTTGCAATTACTTCATAATCAATTCATATCTACATTTTTAATTGAAATTTTATGTCTAAAAGCCAACATTGGATTGAACGAGGTCTACTAAAGAGATGACAAAAAAAAGCAGATCACCCTAGAGCAGTCTACTGAATGCATTTATAAAAAAAAGAAATGATAGACAAGAATGAATGCATCATTACATGCATATCATAATTAGATACAAGTTCCCCTTCTCTCTTGTTTACAATCTCTTGTCATTCATTTGTGGCCTCCCAATGTCCATTATGAAGGCAACATATAGATCCCCTTCGAAAAGGGTTGCCTTCCATTGTTCTCGCAAGCTTTCTTATCATCCTCTAGTTTAAGTTTAGCTTTTTGCATATCTCAATCCGTTTCTCCATTTCTCCTTAAATTGTATAGTTAGAAGGTATCTATGAGGCAAGAGTCATCTTCTTCCACGTTGCATTTCCTTGAGCTACCTTGTTGGCAACCCTTGGACCCAACCCTATAATTCAAAAGTTGAGGCATGGAGGGGTCTATATGCATTAGGAACATTATCATGCAAAACCTTGAATCCTATACCAATCTTCCTTCATCCATGCATCCCTTAGGGTGCACCTTAACTACTCTTTAATTACTCTATGAAATGTTAAAGGAAGAACTTCCAACATCGTGCATACTAACTCCATCTCATCCATTGGGTGGATCACAAAATTCTTTCTCAATTATGTATATAGCCTCAATGTCATGGATCCGCATTACTAGAAGGATAATTTCTTTATATCTTTTGATGATTTCCAAATTTGATAGGACAAGAATGGTGTAAGCTCAAAACTCAAGATAACATTCATGTCTACAGATCGCACCCATAAATGACTTCTTTTTCAATACAAATAAAGACGTAAAATTACAAATACTATCATTTAAGGGAGTCATATTGGGCATGCCACAAATAGGCCCTAGTATCTGATGCTAAGTAAATTTATCTCATATAATAATGCATTTTCATAGTTAAGAAATTATGTTGCAAAGCAACACAGCAACGGTAATTTCTTTCATCCAAACCCTCATCTCCCATTCCCACCCCTAATCCATGCCTCAATTTTTCTCTTAGTGCCCATCTTTTGATCATTCTTTTCTTTTAGCTAGTAAGTTTTATATGCTTTAACTATACTCTCTTATCATACATGCTTCATCATATGTTGTATTATTTTATCTTACATACATTGTTGAGCTTTATTCTTTGCTAGGTCTTTAATAAATGATTCACATAGAAAGATCTGAGTACAAATTGATCATGATCCATGCATTTAGTTGGATTGATATATAGGGATGTTCTATCTTATTTCATAGGTTGTATTTTATTTTGTTCAAGTTCTAGATGCAAAAATAGAAGAAGTTTGGAATTTGGAGCCATGTATTTCTTGTAAAAGCCACTATAAATTTTAAAACTTGCCATATGTTGGACACTCCTATGGCTTTCTTGGAGGACTCTATTATTAGATCTTTTGTTTTTTTGGGATGCTCATGTGGCCTAAGGAGAGCAAAGTATTTCTTTTGATTCCACAATACTGATTCCATAGAAAGTCATGAAAAACAAGGAGAGAAATTGCAAGATTTTATGTCAAGCACAATATATTTTAATGAACTTATAAAATAAATGTTGAATTAGTAAATGTGTGACACAAGGATGAGGGAGACTACTAAATAAGACTCTATTGATTGTGATCATGATCAAAATTATGATATCATCACCATTCATAGGACATCTAAAATTTAAATATATATGAGATATACTATGAAAATAATTGGCTTGGCCTAATTTGAAATACAATATAAGACTATAAAATATACACCTACAGTCCCCAACCCTCTAGCCCCTCCTCTCCCATCCCCTTATCTTGATAGCATCCACCTTGTGACTACGATCTACATCAATACTTATGCTCTTTCGGACTCTTGCTCATCTTGTTCTACTCTGACTAGATTGCTCTACTTCATATCCCATACCTTCCACCTCCTACATGCATACCAAAGTATAAGAAGTTCACATGCGGGAAAACTATGAAACCAAATCAAACAAGGATTGATTTTTAAGATATGACATACCTCCACCAAAGGTTTTACACCTAGAATCCTTCAAAGGACAGGACATTCAAGCAAGGTAGCTCAAACTCCTTAGTGGATTACCATCCATAATCCTCTGTTTATACTCAAATGTAAAATATGTTATTTTTAAAATAATATAAATAATTGAATAAAAGGAAAAAAATTTGTATTGATATTCATCACAACTGGAGCAATAAGTGTCTTCTTTCCTCCTTTTCCCAAATGGAGTCACTACTCCTATTCTTATTCCTTTTTCACAACATTCTTTTGGATTTGCCATATCTACATTTTTTTAACTTTTTTTTTTTAGTACTGATAATATAAATTGTAGTGATATTCATCACACAACTGGAGCAATGAGTGTCTTCTTTCCTCCTTTTCCCAGGTGGAGTCACTACTCCTATTCCTATTCTTTTTTCATGACATTCTTTTGGATTTTCCATATCTACATTTTTTAACTGTGAAAGAAAACCAAATCAAGAAAAAGAACAAAAATATTGTATCTTAATCCAATGAATTGAAATTACCATTTCCTTTCTCTCTTTTTTTGAAAGATAGTCCACAAGGTCCTTGATACACTCAAAGGTCTCATGGGATTCTCTATATATGCTGTTTTAAACATTTCATCATGACATAAAGAGATCTTATTAGATATTAGAAAATGATAAACTCAGTTGTTGAATTTTCTAAAATTTTTATGATAAATTGATATTAGAAAATGATAAAGTCAGTTGTCAAATTTTCTCAAAATTTTATACTAAATTTACAGCTTGAATATATCTAAAATAAAAAGAACTTCCTTTTAAAGTTATAAACTGTACAAAGGAAGAACAAATTGAACTTCTTACTCAATTTCGAAAAGATGTAAGTATTACATATACGCTAACATATGATGCTTCAAAGAGAATCGTTCTAATATATGTATGCTTTGTGTTGTTATAATAAAGTTGAACTAAATGGACCAAAGGAAGAGTTTTGCTTAAACAACATGTAAATTTAACCATAAAGAAATGCAAACTAAATTAGCATGCAAAAAATAACAAAATATGAAGAGGGAAGAGGAGAAGAGTGGAGATGACAATAGAGGGCACAACTAGAGAGCACACCACAAATGACTAACTGTACACTAGATTTAGTTGAAAATGTAGAATATATACAAACTCATTTAGGGTTAGGGTTAGGGCATCCAACCCTTTCCTTTATAGCACTCTATTGGGTTAGTGCTATGCACATATGATCACATGATGTTGAGCGCGATCTCTCAACACCTTCCCTCAAGATCAACATCATGAAGTAGGCCTTCCCTCAAGATGATGATTCTGGGGAATGGAAGAAGGACTGAACATTACACTCTCACAACAAGAAGGATGGCAATTCAGCACAAGGTAGAACCATGCTCTGATACCATGACAAAATATGAAGAGGGGAGAGGAGAAGAGTGGAGATAACGAGAGAGGGCACAGCTAGAGAGCACAACACAAATGACTAAATGTACACTAGATTTAGTTGAAAATGTAGAATATATACAAACCCATTTAGGATTGGGGTTACGGCATTTAACCCTTTCCTTTATGGCACTCTATTGGGTTAGTGCTATGGACATATGATCACATGATGTTGAGCGCGATCTCTCAACACCTTCCCTCAAGATCAACATCATGAAGTAGGCCTTCCCTCAAGATGATGATTCTGGGGAATGGAAGAAGGATTGAACCTTACACTCTCACAAGAAGGATGGCGCCTCAGCGAAAGGCAGAACCATGCTCTAATACCATGAAAAAATATGAAGAGGGGAGAGGAGAAGAATGGAGATGAGGAGAGAGGGCACAGCTAGAGAGCACACCACAAATAACTAACTATACACTAGATTTAGTTGAAAATGTAGAATATATAGAAACCCATTTAGGGTTAGGGTTAGGGCATCTAACCCTTTCCTTTATAGAACTCTATTGGGTTAGTGCTATGCACATATGATCACATGATGTTGAGCATGATCTCTCAACAAAGAATCCACTAGAGCCAGATGAGAGGACATGGAGAAATATGGACTTCAATAGGAGCATCTAGCTAGTGACTATGTAATACATTATGACTCATTTCAAATTTTGGTTTTATCTTAAGATATGAATACCCATATTTATAGACTCTACCTTTTAGATGGCAATGATCAAAGCTGAGATTACACAAATAAAGCTAGTAACTTAAATTATAAGTATTTCATCACACTTAATAAGTCAGATCTATAAAAGGTTATAAATATAGGAATCGTAATTGGACACATTGTATTTGAGAAATACTTGTATATAATCAATTTCATGCTTTGTTTATGATAGTTGTAAAAGACACGCTTTAGTCTATAAACACAAGTTGAAATTTCTTCCTATGTTCTTGATCATGCATTCTTTGACGGATTGTGTGCACATAGATGGATGGTGTACCTAGAACAATCTATAGGCAATGCATGCGCAACTATAGTTACAAACACATACCTAGTGGAATGCAAACTGAGTAGGTCACATATTTTCAGCATTTTTAACAAGATGTACTTCGGAATGTTCATCCAGCTGATATTAGCAGACAAGTGGAAAAAGAAAGCACATATGAGACAACGTCAAGAGCACATATACAAGGGTCATAACCTGCTTGCAATCCTCATAGAGAAGAAAGCATACATAGGTCCTACTATCGACCTCAATAGATAGGCAAGAACACATATGCAAGGGTCAAGTTCTACTTCTAATCTCGCAAGAGGTGCAACAAGGATATAGTGCAACTGCATTGTCTATTGTGGTGGGAAACATGAGATATCACCTTCCACTCTCACAAAACACAAAAAAATTCAACAAAGATATACAATGATTCTTTAAAATGTAGGATGTTCAACATTGGGTGATAAATTGGAATGATATCATGAAAGAAATGTTGAAACAGAGGCCGATTTTCCTTGAGATGAGGATGATTTCTTTAAGCACATTAACTTTAGAGATGATGAGGATCCATAAAAGAACATTGGTGAGGACCTCTAAGAGAACATTGACTAATTTGTAGAGAAAAAATCTCAGAAGCATGCATTGACGTGCAAGGTTTATGGAATAGGCATCAAGCATCAATACAATTTCAAGATGGGATGCTTTAGCTACTATTTTGAGACATGGGAGGAAAGAGGGTGGGGAAAAAAAAACACTAGAAACAAAAAGCAAAGTCATAGCTCATTGGTAGTCCAACTTTGATTATCACAAGATGGTGATCTTGATGGAGTTAGAGTTCTAGCATGTTGGAATCAATTGAACAACATGTGATTCAGCCTGGATGTGACTTAGTCACAATGCTTTAGAATGTGTACTGATAGTAGAGATAATGCACATGGTCCCCAGGTATTCAACCTAGTGCTAGAGATAGATATTCAAGAGAGGTAATTTATTGCCTATATGATGCAAATGCTCAAGCAAAACAAAACTCAAGCATGATTGTTTAGAATGCTCTGAGAATTGTCCGAAGTGTAGTCTTATGAGAAAAGGAGACGATTGTGTAGTCTTATGAGAAAGGAGATGATTGTGTTTGATTATGTTCCTTTGCAAAAAAAGCTGTTACTTTTTACAAAGAGTTGCAAAATCTGGCATGATCTCCAAATGTGGTGTTATGGAGAGTGATGGTCAGAAAAAGGCTAAAATAAGCAACCTAACTATATATGTGAGTTTTGGAATGGTATAAAGTGTAGAGAAAAACAATAATTTTGAAAGCCAAACTACACATATGAATTATCAATTATTTGAGACAAAATTTACTACAAAGGCATATAGAGTCCTTTTCAAGCAATATATTAGAATATAAAATGATTAGAATAAGAAAGAATAAGTATATGACTTATTTTGTGAGAGTTGTCATTATTCAATGTGAAAGAAAGACACAATAGGTAAGTAGCTCTTTATATAGGTTGATATTATATGATTGAAGTATCATTTTTCTATTAAATCATTTTTCTTTCATGTTGACTTAAAGTATTTTCATATTGTGATAGAGTGATCCTTGAAATTTTCCTTTTTACATTTTCGATGGATTTCAAACATCTTGTAAAACTTAAAAGAATTGTGGTCTAGTGGAAGGTAAAAAGAATTCTAATATAGAGATTTTGCCCATTTTCTTTATACCTTTTAGTAGCAAGAAACTTATTTGAAGTTTTGACAATGTTTTAGGTATATTTTCAAGCCCCCTGGTTGCTGAGTTGAAAATCCTCTTCATTGAGGGGTTGGAGCTATTTTATAATTACCCAATCATATCCATTTTGAACCACGTACTAGGCATGTCATAAATGTACAAAGTTTAAGTAATACTCATGATGGTTACTAGAGATCATTCTACTCAATGCAAAGGTAAATATACTAGTCAACTTTTTTGACATAGGGACAAAATTGAAGCTACCTTGGATACTATAAGAATCATAGGATGATCTGTGATATATCTATAATGCAAATAGGTATCAATTTAAGACATTGTCCTCTTAAAATATCATAAGATGACATAAGCATTATCGTTATCAAAGAGAGTGCATACAAAAAAAAAAAGGAATATTATTTACAAGATGCAGGATTATCAGCAAAGTCAATTCTTTGAATATTTTATGACTTATGTGCCTTCAATATCTTATACATACTTTCGTTAGATCTATTTAAAACATTCATCTCTAGTCTTATAAATATGTTATCTAATGAGCTTTAAAAGACTATTGATGAAGTTGTTAAGGAGGTTTTGAAGGTATCATTAGAATCGATTTGTTTTAGATGGTGGCTTGAAATTCTAGCAAGTATCATAATAGCTTTAAGGTAGAAGAGAAGAAAAAGTTTATCCAATGGTTCTTGCCTTAAATTCTTCATGTAGTACAAGGAATACCCATGTATTTACATTATGCTAATTTTTTTAAAATTGATATTGCCCAGTTGTTTTATAATTATACTCATCATAAAGGATGGTCAAAGTGAGACATGCAAGTGGTTGGAACTTTACTATAAGCTTAGAGAATTAAAAGGAGTATGGAATTTCCATTCTCTAAAGAATGTAGTAGGTTTGTTATTTTCTCTAAATTTCATTAAAATATTTGAGTTTTAGCTATGTGTAGGTTTTACATAGCACCCTATGTATGTAGGATTTACATAGCATCTTTTGTTTATATAGTCTATGTTTGTGTACATAATGAAAAAAAGATTATTGATGTTATAAGACATGGCATGTATGATGATTTTTGGTGCTATGTTTTTTAGTGCAAGGTATTTATACATGTGAAAATAATCACAAATAATCATGATAACAATGAGATATTATATGTCCAACATCATACTTCCAAGTTGTTTACTTGGGTTTTTGATCAGATAAAAAGAGGAAGAGATGGTCTCTTTCCTATTTCTAGAATGATTAGAGTCATATATAAATGTATTATTCTTATAAAAGAATATGTAGCTCTTGATCAAAAAAGTCATAATGGTTTTAAGTGGCATAAGCATAAGATTCTTAAATAGCCTTATGTTGAAAAGGCTAAGGAAATATGGAACTCTTATCTTCAATATGGTCAAGGATTCGATGAGAAATATTTTTATGATAAAAAGACATTACAATATCTAAAAAGAGAAAAACATTATCACTATCTAGAAGATGAAATAGCTCACCGTGTGGAGCAAGTTTGGAGTATTGAAAGGAATCATGATAATTTTGAAAATGTCATAGCTTATAAGAAAGTATTGTTTAAGGTAGTTATCAAACCAAACAATAACGTTGAAGACTTAACAAGTGTAAAAATTTAAAAAGAATGTATCTCTTATCCTTTTTTGTTGTTGAACAAGATCAAAATTTTATGATTTTTTTCAATGATAGAGTATTGTAGGCAACAAGGTCACAATTGAAGCGAGGATGTTACAAGACATGGCATGCATGATGCTTTTTGGTGCTATTTTTTTTAGTGCAAGGTATTTATACATGCGAAAATAATCATAATAACAATGAGGTATTATATGTCCAAGATCATACTTCCAAGTTGTTTACTTGGGTTTTTTATCATATAAAAGTAGATCGAGATGGTCTCTTTCCTATTTCTAGAATGCTTCGAGACATACATAAATGTATTATTCTTATAAAAAGAATATGTAGCTCTTGATCAAAAAAATCATAATGGTCTTAAGTGGCATAAGCATAAGATTCTTAAATAGCCTTATGTTGAGAAGGCTAAGGAAATATGGAACTCTTATCTTCAATATGGTCAAGGATTTGATGAGAAATATTTTATGATAAAAAGACATTACAATATCTAAAAAGAGAAAAACATTATCATGATCTAGAAGATGAAGTAGTTCACTATGTGGAGCAAGTTTGAAGTATTGAAAGGAATCATGGTAATTTTGAAAATGTCATAGCTTATAAGAAAGTATTGTTTAAGGTAGTTATCAAACCAGATGATAGCATTGAAGAATTAACAAGTGTAAAAAATTAAAAAGAATTTCTTTTGTGTTATTGAACAAGATAAAAAATTTATGATTTCTTTCAATGATAGAGTATTATAGGCAACAAGATCACAATTGGAGTGAGGATGAAAGCTTTATAACTAGATGATATGTATTGAATGAGTATTTTACAAAGAAACATATTCCAACGTTAGTATGAACAATGGGTGTCACCTTGCGCATCTCCTTGCTCCTATACTAGCAATTGTGCTACATCCGGAACCTTGGCTAGTGTGCGTCCTCCAACGGTTGCCTCCAATAGGTCCACATATGGGAAATTGTCACTGAAGAGGTCGAGGTTCTCTACGTTGTCCATCCAAGACAAGTACTCAACCACTACGTGCAAACTTCTTGGTGTATGAACAACAGTTTGCCAAACAAAGAAAAGAGTGGACATCATGAATGTTCTTAGGAGTAGGCTAGTTTTGGATTACCTAGACCTTCTTGGGATCCACAAAGATGCCTTGGGATGAAATAACATGTCCCAAATATTCGAGTTGGGTTTTGAAGAACTCACTCTTATCAATGTTGATGTAGAGAGAATTGGAGCAGAGAACTTCAAAAACTTGGTGAATATGTTGTCTGTGCTCATTGAAGGATCTATTGGAATACGAGGATGTCATCAAGGTAAATGATGACAAACTTGTCGAGGAAAGGCCTGAAGATGTCGTTCATTAGTGTCATGAATTGCTAAAAAATGGACCGACAGAGGGTACGCACAGTGGAAGACTGATAGAATAGCCCAAGAGCTCACATGGTGTGTGTGGGGAGTGGAATCACAAACTTCTTTACTTAATGTGCATCGAATACATGTGCACACTCATCAATAGACAATGAACCAGCCAGATATAGAAGCTACCAAAAGAATTTATATTTCCATCCAAGCTATGGACACAATACAAAAGAGAGATAGATCCAAAGTCCCGCTAGAGCGTGGTCCTTTGATCTTACCACCACGTACTTGTACTATGTGCGGAATATCTCTAGGCTTGAGCGTGCATGCTCCACCTTGAGTGTATGTAGACTCTTTGTCCTTTGACCTTATCTATAGATAGCCTAGGGTTCAGCCCTGTGTGAAGATAAGTCTACATCACCTTTGCTCTTCCTTTGCCTCCTGGATGTAAGCCCAAGGAAGGGGCTCTAGTTGGTCCTTTTGCTCCCTTGTGCGCTAACCTGCTAGATGTAGAAATGAGGTCTAGTGCCTCTCCTTTTGTAGGCTCCAAGAGCCCTCTGAAATGGCCAACTTTTCTAGGTGTAAATAGCCAAACGGTCTAAAACCAGCTCACGTTCCCTATTGGTGGGTGAACAATTCCACATGGCAAATTTTGCTTCAAAATGATTTGGATGCCCCAAAAACCGACCTAGTTGGCTGCCCCAAAAATCGACCTAGTTGGTTGCCCCGACTAGACCAACTAGGGACCTATATAAGGGCTTTCACTAGCACTAGCCTTTGTTCCAAGGCATAAAACCCTCCATATTAATTGAGGTTCAACCCCCTTGGCCCTGCCATCTTCTACGCTTGGTAGGCTAGCTCTGACCAACCCTACTAGCCCCAATACTGACCGACCAAGCCTGTTGGTGTTAGATATGCTCAATGCCCCACCCTCCTGGTAACCACCAGTGGTCCAAGGTGCTCAAGTTGTGAGGCCCCCATATGAGGAGAAGCCATGTGTGAGCCCGGGACACTGGATAGATCGTGACTTGCATGTCAGATGAGGCCTATCAATGAGATCGTTGATGGTAGAAAGGTGATTGTGTGGGAGCCCCTTATTCTTGTTGGGGCCTGGGGGGTCCCTAAGGGGCTAGCGGCCCCCTTGGTGGGGGTTCGGGGGTGGGAGCCCCCAAGGTGACGGTATAGGGAATATTCCTTGAATATTCCATGGACTAGTTGGTTGCACCGATTAGGTTGACTGGTCAGCTCCACCGACTAGGTCGACTGGTCAACTCCATCGACTATGTTGATTCGACTACCGCCCTCATAGCTATAAAGAGGCAACCTCCCCAGTCCATTGCATTAGATCAGTTCAGATCAAATCATACCTTCCAGCTAGTAGCTCTTCACCTAGTATCTGTCTAGATCGCCATCTAAGCTCCACTGTGGGAGTGCACGGGTGGATGGAGCCATCATTTGTACTACATCAGAATTGAAGGAAAAGTTTGTTCCTCTCTAGTTTGCTGTGTACTCTCTATTCTTTGTTCAATTTCTGTTTTGTTGCGTCATGTAAGTTAACAGTTGGCTCCCTCTGCTTGCTGCACCATCTCCAGGGCCTGTTGTAGCCTTCAAACCTGCCCACAGCCCATGCTAGTCAACTTGCCATCAAGGTGCTTATGAACTTTGGTATCCCCACCATATGATGCTAATCTAAATCTACCTCTAATAGGCCAAATCCAAGCTGATTGTCCATTTCCATTTCTCTGTCCATAGACTCCTTTTATTGTAGCCAACCATGGCTCCTCCTGGTACTTTCCTTTTCTTTCTCTGATCTCTTCCACCATGGAATCCATAGTGCTGCCCATGTGGCCTTCTCTCAAAACCTAGGTTCACCCCCCACATGCTCTCCTTATATGGGGGCTTACAAATGGGGACGTGACCTTTCCAATGCCCCCTCTCATCGTTGATGATGATGACACATGTAGGCCCAATGCCAACACATCGATGAGGATGCTCGAGTAACTCCCTGGTCGTAGTCCTTTAGAACCTTTCAATGTAGAAATCTGTGAAAAGGTCACCAAGAACAATTATTCTATTACCGTTAGCTTTGGATTTTGTGTTACCATCTAACGGACTCCTTCTTGTTTTGCTTATCCGTCTTCTTCTTTTTGAAATCCTTTGCAAAATGGCCTAGTGTGTCACAATAGAAGCACTTATGCTTCTGCTTCCTCTTCTTGGAAGTGTCCTCATCATCTCCATAGTCACCCTTCTTGGGCTTGCCACTGTTAGGCTTGCCCTTTCCTTTGCAAGCATTATCCCTTGCCAGCAATGCCTTGTCATCATTATCGTTGTTGTAGAGCTTGTTGTCCCTAGCTCCTTCCTAGAGCAATAATGGACCCAACTCCCCAAAAGTCAAAGATTCGATCGTCTGTCCTATTGTCACACTCATAATGAAGCTTTTGAAACCATGTGGTAGCCTCCTCAAAACCATCAAGGCTGAATGGCACGAGTTCACCTTCTGACCAGCCGATGCTAGTTAATCCCTCACCACCTTGACCTTTGTCAAGTGGTCATGTACCAAATCTCCTTCATCCATATCCAAGTTGTAGAGCTGATGCTGAAGAAGCAAGATCTGGGATGTGCTATCTGTCTTGTACAGATCCTTTAGAATGGCCCACGCCTCTACTAATGTGTCAGTGATGTGAGGAAGTACAGAGTCGGCCGTAGTCCCTATGAACAATGCCAAGGCATGGGCATATCTATCTTCCCATAGCTTCAAGATCCTCTCTGTCTACCGGTATGAGTATCCTCCCATTGTTGTCTATCACATCCTCTAGCTTCGCCTTAGCTCCCGTTGTCAATTTCCACAATTTCCAAGCCACTGAATGACTCCGAATCTTCACCTTCTAGATAGGTTAATTTGTCTCATCTAGTTTTTGAGACTCTCCAAAGTTAGGGATGATGAAAGAAAGAAATTTGGGGAAGGAGGAAGGGAGAGAAGGGACCGAAGAGGCTTCTGAATTCGACATCTCTGATGCTAAACCACATGATAGCAAAATTGAACAAACTCAACCTTCTGCAAACCAAAACTCTGTGCACACATTGCACACCATTTCAGCATCACTAGCACTCGTTAATTTGCACCCCTGTGTGGGTCCCTTTTCACAGTAATTTGCTCATAAATTTCTGTCGTGACCTCCGATTGACGATCCGTCTACACCGGCACATTTCCCTACTCATGTGAGACAAACCTAAGCACATTATTAGTATGATGGTCCCTACAACACTAACGCATCTCTAAACCCCCTAACACACCTACATCAACATCTGCACTTGCCGCAGAGGCACCCATTCCACCTCTTGTCAAATCTACATGTAACTATGCTCTAGCCAACGCCTCCAACAACCCTCTGCCCTGAATTCCTCCCTTGAAATTCAACAAATCCCTTTGACTTCTCCATGAAACAACATGGCCGAGCGCCGTCTTGTGATGATGTGGACCTTGAACTCGAAGCAGAGGGGAACAGTTTCTTTAACCTTCGCAACAATTTTGGCAACAATAATAACAATCACAGCAGCCGCCCCATGGGCAAACTCAAACTTCCCAAATACAATGGTAGGGGCAATCTAGCCCGATTCCTCTAGCAGTTTTTTGAGCTAGAGGAGATCAACCAAATGAAACCAAGGTCGCCTGGTTCCCCATGGCCTTTATCGATGAAGCCTCAGAATGGTACCTAGACCTCCTAGTGGAAGAAAGAGCCACATGGGACTTAACCGCAAACTGAATTCAAGAGGCGCTTTCAAACGGAGAGACTATAAGATGATCTCACTCTCCAACTAAGCAAGCTCGAACAAGGTCGCCGAGAAGATGTACGCACATACCTGGGCAAGATGAAATGCTTAATTGCCAAATGTGACCCATGCCCCAATGCTAAGTACCTCATGGCTTGGTTCATTGCAAGCCTAAGGAAGAAAATCCGCAAAGACATGAAAAAGATTAGCAATACGAAACATTCAGTGCTGCTCAGTGCTGCTCATGCAGTAAACATTAACATTGAGGATGGCATGACCGACTCTGACACCAGTAGTGATGATAGAAGAGCTAGTGCATGAGATAAGTGCTCTAAAAAGGGGAAATCCAAGTCCATTGCCGAAAGGTCTAATGAAGATCACCTAGAGGCCATGATCATGAAGCTAACAGAAGAAATGATGTAGGCCATGATGGAACAAAAGCTTCACATGTCTCAGCCGCCACCTCAAACTTATCCACGGTGAGAAAATGTATGGTTTCCACACTGCATGGTCAATCATACAACAAATGAATGCCCAGTCCTAAGAGCCAAGATCACTGCACAAGCAAATTCCCTGCCAAGGTTGTGGTGCCATATCTACATGGTCAGTGGCCATGACAAAAATAGTTGCGTCTTCAATGTGCAAAACCCACCTCGACCTCAACAATACCAACCCATACCCATCCGAGTGTACAGGCAACCGGCACTTGCACAAGCACCCCTAGCTCTGAGGCTGAATCCTGTTCCCATCTGGACCCAAGTTCCGCAATTACTCAGGAATCCAGATCCACGACCATATCCAAGAGCGCCAAATCTGGCTCCTCCGACAGTTCCAATACAACAGCTTCAAGCCAAGGAAGTGGATTCGCCATTCAAGTATGAGTACCAAGTCTAGTATGTGGAAGGAGCAGAAGGTTTAATACCAATCTATGCCAATTAAGTTTGGCCCAACACATATCGAACGCCAATCAAGTGCTACGGTTGTGCAGAGAATCACCGAATCACAGAGTGCCTCATCGCGGTAGCCCCGCTACTTTCCAACCACTCTGCAAAGATTGTGGCATTGTCCATGCCTGTATGGATTGTCCCATGAAAAGTAAGGTCCCCCAACAAAATGAGGCTAAGCTTGATGTCCCAATCGACATTATTGGGGTGGACCATCAAAGTCTAGGTCCGACAAGCATAATATCACAACCTGTGAATGTAATTACATGCGAGCAAAAAGAGGCCACCAAGGACACTAACATTCCAATTAAATCAAGATGACCTCTTCAAAAGAAAGCACAACTGAATCTACCTTTGCCAAGCACTGAGCAACCAAGCTCATCCACATCAGCTCCCAAGCCTCAAATAAAAGAAGCTCCATACCTGAATGTAGAAGTGGAGAAGGCTTGATTTCAGGCACTTCAACAATGGGTACAAAAGGAACAAGCTCAATTTGAAGCTGAGAAGAAAGCACAAGATCCAATCCCTGACTTGGCCCCACTGAGTATTGACACTGTACTTGAGCCTCTATTCCAACCATTGAATGTGCAACATAATGTACTGTCACACCAACTTGAAGGAGCCGCACTCTCTAGCATTCTAAGTTGCCCTGTGCCAAATTCCATTGGAATCCTATTACGAAATTGTCCCAATTTCTCGGAGAGTTTCAAAGGCTGGATTGAACTAACAAATCCCCCTCCACCTATGGAAGACATAGAAGATATCCCTGTGCAGATGGGTGAGAGAGATGGCATACACAACATCACTGTGCCTTTGATCCATAAGGCATATGATGAAGTCCAAGCCATAGTGGATGGTGGAGGAGGTGTAAATGACCTATCCAAGGAGCTCTATGATGAATGGGGTCTCCTACCAATGCAAAAGGCTAATTTTAACATACGCCTTACCGATGATTCACAGGCAAAACCCTTGGGAATAGTGAATGGCATCTCAACAAAAGTCACAAGAGTCCACTTTTCGCTTCAATTCACAATCTTGGATCTCCCCAATAAATCCTATCAAATCTTGTTGGGATGTCTGTGGTAGCATGAGGAATCAGTGCTCCATGATGGGGGAGTTGATAGACTAACAATCCAAAATTGTACACTGCAATAAGTGTCAATGTGGGGACATGAGCAATAAAACCAATTGTGCCTAGAGCATTGGATGAAATCTCTTCAATGATGATGTCAAGCAAATCAGCTACCCTGCAACACAAAGTAGTGTCAATAATTGGATACAAGCATTGGCAACCATTGACAACTGCCATTCACTAGACCCCATCTTCTCGCAGATTGATGCTAAGGTCATCCAGGTAGATCCTCCACTCGCACATGAAGAACCCATTGATCTAGAGGTGCCATTCTTTATGGTTGACCTCAAGTGGAATAATGAACCTGAAGAAGGTGCCCATACCAATAAGGACTCCGATTTTCCTTGTTGGGACCTTGAAATTGAGGCTAAGAATGCTCTATTTAAAGATCAAGTCTTTGACAATGACTTAGACATTTTGCATGCCCTAATGGCAATTGAGCTTCCCAAAGTTGAATAAAAGCAGAAGATTCTGCAAGAAAGCTGGAGGATATCGCTGCCGCAAAGCTAAGGCTGAACACTTCAATGAGTTCGAATGAGTCCAAACTAGGATTGTCAAATTGTATCTTACCAAGCCAACTCCCTCAAAATCTAAGCCACCTCCTCTTGAATGGTTCCCTGATGGACTTGAAGGAGTATTTACAGCAAATGAACCCTTACTAGGGAATACTTTGAAGGGGCAAATTGATTAATGTGTGTGTGTGCCTATGGGCTTGGAGTCCTATGCAAGAAGTGTGAGTATAAGTGTGCTAGAAGGTTCTAGTTAGGTGTGTTAGGTTGGTGTGATGAGTGAGTGATCATAGAAGGTGATTGATTGAGATAATCAGGGAGATGATTGTGGATCTGGGATCTACCTACATGGAGGCAGTTGCCTATATATGTAACTACTCTATGAATAAGCAACTACATTTGTGTCTCATTACTTCTACATGGATTTACACTTGGTATCAAAGCCACTCAGCCTCCATGAGCCTCCTTGAGTTCTCTTCTTTAAGCCTCCTTGAGTCCTCTTGGATTCCACTAAGATTCTCCTAGATTCTTCATCTTCCCCAAATGAAGATTTTTTCCTTCATTGAGACTTCTAAGTAAGATGGCAATGATAATATCTTCATCAAGATTAAACTTGATGCCAGTTAACTGTGTCAAAATGCTCTTCATTGAATTTAGATGTGAAGAGATGGTCTCCCCCCTATCCAATCTTAAGTCAAAAAACTTGATAAGCAAGCTATATTTAGATCATCTTCCCTGTGCTCCAAACACATGCTCAAGATGAGTCCATGCAGCATGAGCAGTCTCACATCTATCAATGTGATGAATAAAGGAATCACTCAGACCAAGAGCAATTATAGCAAGAGCTTTTTCATCTTTTGGAAGCCATGAAGCTTCTCCTTCTCTAGTTGTAGGTTTAGTTTCTTTGACATTTGCTACCTTCCATATTCCCTTTTTCATGAGAATAAACTTCAGTTTTGTTTGCCAAGTGTGGAACCCCTCTCCTTCAAACTTATCTATTTTCAGTTTGGAAGCCATTTAGGAAGGTCTAACCAAAATAATGGCAGTGTCTAATCCCTTTACAAAAGGTCAATCTTTCTGAACAAAAAAATCACCTTCACCATATAGATACAAATTGCAAGCTCAGAATTCTAAAAAACCTAATTGTTTGGCATAATCATAACCAGTTGGCTTCTCCCACAACCTCTTCACTAGAGTCTTCTTCACCTTGTACTTTGTCTTTGTAGTCTTCTTGATTTTGGAAGAGCTTTGAGAACTTGAGGTTGGCATGTTGTCAAGAGATTAGCACCAACTGAACTAACATTCTTTGAATTGAAATGGCATTCTTTGAACTATTTTTTGGAAGAATAATCTCTGAACTGAGTGTCTTACTCTCAAGCATAAAAAACTCCAAAAAATACACTAGAAATGCTTGTAGAGTACATGTAAACATGGAGGATGAAATTCAACCAGATGAGAGCAGCTCTTTGAGGGCTTTTGGTGTGCAATGAAAGATATAGGACTAGAGAAGACCCAGTACCAAGCTTGGGCAAAATGTCGCATCAGGTCGCCATAGCCAGAAGCTACTTAAGCAACTTCAAGGGAAAGAGCAAAATGAAATGTAACTTTTGTGGCAAATCTGGACACTTTCAAAAGGAATGTTATGCCAAAAAGAGATGTTCAGCCAATCTTGTTGAGGAAGCAGAAACTGAAGAAGAAGAAGAACCAAAGAATGTCAAAACTCAAGCTCTCACTATTTACAATACCCAAGTTAAATCTAACAAGGGTAAGGATCCATATGTTTTCTTATGAGTTATGTGTGTATGAGGTCAATAATGGTTCTCTGCCATGGATAGTCCATCCTTAAATTATTGTTAGTCTTTTGAGATTTTTCCTTATTGGACTCATTGGGATTTACATACAAAGACAATGTCCATCTCCCAGTTGTAAACCAAGAATCCTATGAGTGAGTCACAGGTGGGGCCATGAGTGTTGCCACATGATAGTGGGGAAGCCATGGAGCATCCCATGTACTACTGCTGAGGGATGAGGTCATCAATTTGTGAGGGGCAATGAAGGGGCAAATTGATGAATGTGTTGTTGAGATATCGAGCTCCACTCGTGATATGCCAAGGTGACTGTCGTGCATTTATGTCACCGACTTGTTAGCTGCAGATGCAGTTGGTACACCGCCCATGAATAATAGTTGGATGACAGCTATCTTTATGTACTCTAGTTAGTGGCTCAGTTAGTATGCCACCTTGGTTAGCTGAGTTTGGTTTGAGACCCACATATAGGGTTCACCTATTCTTTTTTACTTAGAGTTCTTTTGGCTTTCACAACTAAGAAGAGGAAAACTGTTTTTAGCCTCCACCTTTGTGCGTATTCCCCCATTGTGTATGTGAGAAAGCCTCAAGTGAGTCTCCTTCCTTCTCTCCCACTCTTTTCACATGGTATGAGAGCTCGGTTTATGGTAAGGTCCTTAAGAAAGCAAACTAAGTTCGCAGTGTCTTGGTAAGAGGATCAATGTTGCTTTCCTTTTTCGAGTTTGGGAGCAAATCTCTATAGGTAGCACAACCAAAAAGTGCAAGAGTGCACTGTCTCAAATTGGGATGCCCTTCGTAGTGTGGCAAGAGGCCATTTTGAGGCCTGTTTAGTGGCAGAAGTTTTCCACAGGTACTCAGGAAAGTGCCCTCTTTTTGCTGTGAGACCACTATTCTATAGGTCGGTGAAAAGTTGCCACAGAAATTGCATTGTATGCCTGTGCGTAGAGATATTGGGAGTGACAGAATCATTCTTATTTCCTGTTGATGAAAATCGTCACTAGGAAGTGAATTGTGGTCAAATACCACTTTCGTCAGTTTTGTAGATTTGCCCTTGTGAGACAGAAGAAGTGTTTTTTGCAGTGACAGAACATTTTTGCAGTGTTTTGTAATGGCATCTGATGCTCTTTTACAGATAGTCAGTGAAAAGCTTGACAAGAACAACTTCCAAGCATGGAAGTTTAAAATGATGAATTTCCTTAAGGGAAAAGGCTATTGGGAGTTCATTACTGGAGCTGAACAAGAACCAGTTATTCCTAATGTTCCCAATCAATAGGAGTTGCAGGCATTTAAAGGCTGGCATGAGAGAGCCAGAAAAGTTATGTACTGGTTGTCTATCAGTATTTAGAATTCTATGATTGTGCATATTCAGGATGCAAGCACGCTGAAGGAGGCGTGGGATACTTTGACAAAAATGTATAGCACAAATACGCAAGCCAGGAAAATGCAGCTCAAGCAGGAGTTGCATAATGTGTAGAGAGAAAATATGAGCATCAATGACTACCACATGAAGTTGAAGAAGATTGCAGATGCACTTGCTTCCATTGGGTCGCCAGTGGAAGATGATGATTTAGTTTCTATGACCTTGAATAGTCTAGGAAAGGATTATGCACAGTTCTGGACATCCATTGCCGTCCATGAGAATTTTCTTGATTTTGGGGAGTTGATTGCTCTTCTAATTTCTAAAGAGCAGAGAAATGGTGGTGCATCTTCTTCACGAGGAACTTCAAAAGAAACTGTCTTCTACTCAAATGCTGGAAGAGGTAGAGGCAGAGGTAGAGCAGGCCGATCTGGAGGCCATGGCAGAAATCAAAATCTGCAGCAAATTCAAGAAAACCAATCCTATGGAGGAGGACAAGGTAACCTTAGAGGCAAGGGGAGCCAAAGAGGTCATGGTGGATGGCAGAGAGGCCAAAATGCAAACAGTAATGTTGAATTCTACTATTGTGGTAAAATGGGTCATATGGTTAAAGACTGCTATAAAAAGCAAAATGACATCACGACTGGAAAATTGCAATAAGGCAATTATGCATCCTCTAGTAGACAGGGTGATGACAGAAATGAGCATCTGTTTATGGTGCAGCACATGACCAATTCTGTGACAAGTGCAGAAGAAAGCAATGATGTGTGGTATGTTGACTCAAGTGCATCAAACCACATGACAGGTCATGCAAAATGCATGCAGGATGCAAGGAAAATGGAAAGACTAGGATTTGTGGAGACTGGTGATGATACTGCACATCCTATTGTGTAGATTGGTAAAACTCCTTTGTCTATGCAGGATGGGAAAAAGAAATACCTGTCTGATGTATTTCATGTCCCGAATATCACCAAGAACCTAGTTTCTGTTGGTCAAATGGTTGAGCAAGGCTTGCAGGTCAGATTTAATCCTCATGGATGCTTTGTTGAGGATATGAAAAATAAAGGTCGCTTGATAGCAAAAGAGAAGAAGAAAGGCAGGATGTTTACATTGGATGTGGAAATGCTTGAAATGAGTGCAACAATGTTTGCACATGGGACTGGTGTAGTTGTAGATATTGATATCTGGCATAAATGCATTGGTCATGTTAATGTACAGCGACTTAAATTAATGCATGCCCAAAATATTGTTGCAGGATTGCCTAAGTTCAAGGTTGCATAAATGTATAAGGAATGTGAAGCCTGTCAATTTGGAAAACAAGCAAGGAAACCATTTCTTAGACATGTTCAAGAGAGTAAGAGGCCATTGGAATTAATCCACTCTGATGTGTGGACTACTAAAGCTACATCTATTGGAGGTTGTCATTATTTTGTCACTTTTATTGATGACTATAGCAGAAAAGTTTGGGTGTATTTTATGAAAAAGAAAAGTGAAGTGTTTGGGCATTTCAAAGATTTTAAAGCTATGGTTGAAAAAGAAACAGGCCTGCAAATAAAATGCCTAAGGTCAGATGGAGGGGGAGAGTACCTCTCAAATGAGTTTGCAAGGTTCCTACAGGAGCATGGCATAAAGCAGCAATATTCATGCAGTCATACCCCACAACAAAATGGACTTGCAGAAAGGAAAAACAGGCATATTGGAGAGGTATCTCGTGCCATGCTTAACAAAAAATACCTGCCAGATTATTATTGGGTGGAAGCAGTTGCTACAGCAGTCTGCATAATGAACAGGACTCCCACTATAGCAATACATGGCATGATGCCAAAGGAGAGGTATACTAGTAGGAAACCAGATATTTCTCATTTGAAAGTTTTTGGTTGCATTGGCTATGTTCATGTGCCAAATGAGTTGAGATCCAAGTTGGATCCAAAAGCTGAGAAGTGCATCTTTATTGGTTATTCTCTGCAGTAGAAAGGGTATAGATGCTATAACCCTTCTACTCGTAAGTTTACAGTGAGCAGAGATGTTGTTTTTTATGAGATGAGCAGCTGGTATAAACCAGTAAATGTGATTGATGATGTAGATGCACAAAATGGTAATGCTGCACATAATTCACAGTAGCAGTCACAAAATATTAGTGGACCTATAGTGTCCTCTAGCAGTGGTTCACATACTTTGCCATGGACAGGTAGATTGAGATCAGGAGGATCTCCTCAAAGCAATGCAAATAGTGATATGCAAGTATCATGAAAAGGAAAAGAGAAAGTAGATCAACCCATGGTTGATGTGAATGCAAGTCACTCTTATGTGGATGGTGAATCTAGTGGCTCAGAACAGAGCCTTGATGATGAGTTGGGTATTCCTTCTATTGTTACACCTAGAGTAAGGAAGACAAGGGATGTTTTGAGAGCACCTGGTAGTGAGTCTATTTTGCGCAGGTCTACCAGAGCTAGGTATCATGTGGATAGGCTAAAATATGATGAATTTACAGCCATTCACTATGCCTATATGGTCAAAGTGATACATGAACCAGAACCCACTTCTTTTGAGCAAGCCATGGGAAAAGAAAAATGTGAGAAAGCCATGGATGAAGAAATGGATGCCTTGGAAGAAAATGCTACATGGGAATTGGTGCCTTTGCCTAAAGACAATAATGCAATTGGCTGCAAGTGGGTTTATAAGGTGAAGCACAATGCAGATGGTTCTATGAACAGATACAAGGCAAGATTAGTTGTCAAGGGGTTTGCACAGACATATGGCATTGATTATGAAGAAACATTCAGTCTAGTTGCAAGGATGGCAATCGTAAGAGCATTCATTGCTATGGCTGCATCAAAGGGATGGTCTTTACATCAGATGGATGTAAAGAATGCCTTCTTGCATGGTGATTTGCAAGAAGAGGTCTATATGGAGCAGCCACCAAGTTATGTCCATGCTGTTCATCCTGAGTTTGTTTGCAAGTTGAAGAAAGCCTTGTATGGCTTGAAGCAAGCACCCAAGCCAAAAGAACTCTAAGTACAAAAGAATAGGTGAACCCTATATGTGGGTCTCAAACCAAACTCAGCTAACTAAGGTGGCATACTAACTGAGCCACTAACTAGAGTACATAAAGATAGCTATCATCGAGCTATTATTCATGGGTGGTGTACCAACCGCATTTGAAGCTAACAAGTTGGCGACATAAATGCACAACGGTCACACTGGCATATCACGAGTGGAGCTCGATATCTCAACACTCCCCCTCGAGCTCAATCCCAATTCCTGCACACCAAGCAAGTCTCTAAATTTGCACAGCTTCTCTGCACCAAAGGAACTGAAATAAGCTTACAACTTGTCATCCCATATTTAGGCAGCATGTCCAATCCATACTGCCTCTGCAAGAGCCATATCCCACTTGTGGATCTAATCACCTCAATGCCCAAGACGTAACGCAGCTCTCCCAAATCCTTCATCTCAAACTTCTGCTTCAATAGCATTTTCACATGAAGGATATCTTCATCACTATCACCTGTGATGATCAAATCATCAACATAAATGACAAGTAGCATAATAACTTTCCTTGTTTTTCTCACATAAAGTGAGAAATCTGCCTTGGAAATCTGAAAGCCAATAGTGACAAGATATTGTCCTATCTTGTCAGAGCATGCTACTAAGAAGAGGAAAACTATTTTCAGCCTCCAACTTTGTGTGTATTCCCCCATTGTGTATGTGAGGAAGCCGCAAGTGAGACTCCTTCCTTCTCTCCCACTCTTCACATGTGTGTGTGTGCCTATGGGCTTGGAGTCCTATGCAAGAAGTGCATGAGTGTAAGTGTGCTACAACATTCCAGTTAGGTGTGTCAGGTTGGTGTGATGAGTGAGTGATCATAGGATGTGATTGATTGAGATAATCAGGGAGATGATTGTGGATCTGGGATCTACCTACATAGAGGCAGTTGCCTATATATGTAACCACTCTATGAATAAACAACTACATTCGTGTCTCATTGCTTCTACATGGATTTACACTTGGTATCAGAGCCACCTCCATGAGCCTCCTTGAGTTCTCTTCTTTGAGCCTCCTTGAGTCCTCTTGGATTCCACTAAGATTCTCCTAGATTCTTCATCTTCCCCAAATATAGATTTTTTTCTTCATTGAGACTTCTAAGTAAGATGGCAATGATAATATCTTCATCAAGATTAAACTTGATGCCAGATAACTATGTCAAAATGCTCTTCATTGAATTTAGATGTGAAGAGATAGTCTCCCCCTATCCAATAAACTTGATAAGCAAGCTATACTTAGATCATCTTCCCTGTGCTCTAAACACATGCTTAAGATGAGTCCATGCAGCATGAGCAGTTTCACATCTATCAATGTGATGAATAAAAGAATCACTCAGACCAAGAGCAATTATAGCAAGAGTTTTTTTATCTTTTGGAAGCCATGAAGCTTCTCCTTCTCTAGTTGTAGGTTTAGTTTTTTTGACATTTGCTACCTTCCATATTCCCTTTTTCATGAGAATAAACTTCAGTTTTGTTTGCCAAGTGTAGAACCCCTCTCCTTCAAACTTATCTATTTTCAGTTTGGAAGCCATTTAGGAAGGTCTAACCAAATTAATGGTAGTGTCTAATCCCTTTACAAAATTTCAATCTTCCTAAAGAAAAAAATCACTTTCACCATATAGATGCAAATTGCAAGATAAGAATTATGAAGAACCTAATTGTTTGGCATAATCATTACCAATTGGCTTCTCCCACAACCTCTTAACTGGAGTCTTTTTCACCTTGTACTTTGTCTTTGTAGTCTTCTTGATTTTGGAAGATCTTTGAGAACTTAAGGTTGGCATGTTGTCAAGATATTAGCACCAACTGAACTAACATTCTCTGAACTGAAATGACATTCTTTGAACTGATTTTTGGAAGAATAATCTACTCCTTACTCCTCAAGCATTTAGTGTACCATAAAAAACTCCAAAAAATACACTAGAAATGCTTGTAGAGTACATGTAAACTTGGAGGATGAAATTCAACCAGATGAGAGCAGCTCTTTGAGGGCTTTTAATGTGCAATGAAAGATATAGGACTAGAGAAGACCAAGTACCAAGCTTGGATGAAATGTCACGTCAGGTCGCCATAGGCTGAAGCAACTTAAGCAACTTCAAGGGAAAGAGCAAAATGAAATGTAACTTTTGTGGCAAACCTGGACACTTTCAAAAGGAATGTTATGCCAAAAAGAGATGTTCAGCCAATCTTGTTGAGGAAGCAGAAATTGAAGAAGAAGAAGAAGAAAAGAATGTCAAAACTCAAGCTCTCACTATTTACAATACCCAAGTTAAATCTAACAAGGGTAAGGATCCATATGTTTTCTTATGAGTTATGTGTGTATGAGGTCAATAATGGTTCTCTGCCATGGATATTCCATCCTTAAATGATTGTTAGTCTTTTGATATTTTTCCTTATTGGACTCATTGGGCTTTACATACATAGACAATGTCCATCTCCCAGTTGTAAACCAAGAATCCTATGAGTGAGTCACAGGTTGGGGCCATGAGTGTTCCCACATGATACTGGGCAAGCCATGGAGCATCCCATGTACTACTACTGAGGGATGAGGTCATCAATTTGTGAGGGGCAATGAAGGGGCAAATTGATAAATGTGTGTGTGTGCCTATGGGCCTGGAGTCCTATGCAAGAAGTGTGTGAAGGTAAGTGTGCTAGAGGGTTCTAGTTAGGTGTGTCAGGTTGGTGTGATGAGTGAGTGATCATAGGAGGTGATTGATTGAGATAATCAGGGAGATGATTATGGATCTGGGATCTACCTACATAGAAGCAGTTGCCTATATATGTAACCACTCTATGAATAAACAACTACATTTGTGTCTCATTGCTTCTACATGGATTTACATACTTTGCCAATGGAAAAGTTACTCCACAGTTTCCAACTTAAGAAGTTTCAAAGTTATAAGCCACACATGCGGATAAAGCTTGATAAAGAAATTTCAGGAAAAGAAAGTCCCCAAGAGCCTCAAAAATTGGTTACTGATACTATGCCACCCAGTCGCCATAGCCCATGTCAGGCTAGTTCAACACCATCAAAGGGTGATTTTCGAGAAGTGCTGAATGGTCCCCTGATGGACTTGGAGTATTTATAGCAAATGAACCCTTACTTGGGAATACTTTGCTAGTGGAAAAGTTACTCCACAATTCCCAACATAAGAAGTTTCAAAACTATAAGCCACACATGCGGATGAATCTCGATAAAGAAACTTCACAAAAAGAAAGTCCCCAAGAGCCTCAAAAATTGGTTAATGATACTATGCCACCCAGTCCCCATAGAACATGTTAGGCTAGTTCAACACCATTAGAGGCTGATTTTTGAGAAGTCCTGGAGTACTTAAAGAACTACACAAGTGGTAGTGTCCCCATAGCAATGCCAAGACCACTAAGAGAATCTGAAGTTCAAGAAACTGACAACATTGGAGAGACTTCGGTCTATGAGGGACCGGCAAAAACGTGAACAATAAATCTTGCCCTTGAAGGGAAGGAAGAAAAAATGGTTTTAATTGGGAAACGACTTACACAAGAAGATGAAGCCAAGCTCAAAGAACTCCTAATGGAATACCGAGACTACCTAGCATGGTCATATAAGGAAATGAAAGGAATTTCACTAGAAGTGGCTGTACACATGATACCTATAAGGAAAGGTGCCCACCCTAAGGTATGTGGACCTTATCGAACAAATCCAAAATATGGCACCATGGTTTATGAGGAACTGGAAAAACTCTTAGATGCTGGATTCATCTATGATATCGAGCACACTGATTGGGTTTCACCCATTGTCATCATGCCTAAACACAACAAGAAGCTAAGAATATGTGTTAACTTAAAGAATGTGAATTCCGCCACAATCAGGGATCACTATCCCCTACCCTTAATAGAAACAGTGTTGGAAAAAGTGGCAAGATCCGAGACATATAGCTTCTTGGATGGTTTAGTGGCCATAACCAAGTACAAATTGCTCCTGCTGACCAATCAAAAACAACATTTGTTGTACAAAATGGGATATATTTTCCTATAGAGTCATGTCATTCGGCCTTTGTAATGCCCCAGCCACATTCTAGAGAGTCATGTTCACAACTTTTAAGTCATTTCTTAATAAGTTTCTATAGGTGTTCTTGGATGATTTGTGTATCCACTCAAACAAAAAAGACCACTTCAAATGTCTTGAAGTAGTTCTAATCAAAATGCAGGGAGTATGGCATCTCCCTAAATCCAACAAAAGGCAAGTTCATGATCACTCACGGAGGTGTCTTGGGACACACGGATTGCAAACTGACACGGACAAAATCAAAATCATCATAGAATTGCCTCCTCCTACAAATTCCAAAGGTGTACAGGTCTTTATGGGACATGCCGGCTATTATAGAAGATTTATCTTGTGGTATCCTATGATAGCCAGACCACTTTACAAATTATTAGTGAAGTTCTTATGGATAGAAGAGTGCGACCAAGACTTTGAGCTTTTAAAGTGGTGCCTCATCACATCACCCATCCTTATATCTCCCAATTGGGATATTAATTTTCATGCTCATACTAATGGATCAAAGTATCCAATTGGGAGTGTGCTTCGCCAACCTAGTGAACATAAGAAAGACTACCCATTCTACTTTGCCAGTCAACAACTCAATGATGCACAGATCAACTATACCACCACAGAAAGAGAAGCCCTAGTAATGGTGTATAGTGTTAATAAATTTTGGCACTATCTATTGGCAAATGATTTTGTCCTCTACATCAACCATCAAGCATTGCTTTATCTTGTGAACCGTCCATGTACAATAGGAAGAATAACCAAATGGCTCATCTTGCTTCAAGAATTCAACTTCAAAATAGTGGTCCGCAAAGGTGCCCAACACTACATTGCTGATCACATGTCTTATGTCAAGTCGAGAGAAGAAGCCACTGGAGTAGCAGATGACTTGCCAAATGCCACACTATTTCAGATAGATGTTATTCTGGATTGGTGTGCAGATATCATTGGATACTTAATGGCAAGAAGACCACCCCTTGCAATGAAAGTAGTGGATGCCAAAAAACTAATTTTAAAAGCTGCACCCTATCAACTCATTACAGGACAACTGTACAAGATGGGCAAGGACCAGGTTTTAAGATGTGTAATGCCTCATAAGATCATGCCAATCCTGAGTGAAGTCCATGAAGGCATTGTAGGAGGACACTTCCAAGGGAAATCCACAGCAAGGAAAGTCCTCCTTGTCACAAGCTACTGGTGGCCAACACTTTGGGCAGATGCCTATGAATATGTCAAACGCTGTGATGTATGCCAACAAACTACTAAACCACAACACAAAGACTTCAATCCACTAACAACAATTGTTGCACAAAAACTATTTGAAAAATGGAGGATTAATTATGTGGGTCCCATCCATCCACAGCAGTATTGATTACTTTACCAAATGGGCTGAAGGTAAAGTAGCCACAAATGCAGATGATGCCAGAAGCACAGCAAGATTCTTATATGAGAATGTGTTCACCCGATTCGGATGCCCCATTGAAATTGTGTCGAATAGAGGCATGCATTTTGTCAAAACAAGATAATCCAAGAACTCTTGTCTGGCTTTATGTGTGGTAATCCATAGGAAAAGCGCACCCTACTACAACACCCAAGGGAATGGACGGGCCGAATCCACCAACAAAATATTATGCATTATCCACACCAAGGTAGTAGAACCACAACATTCTAATTGGGCAGAGAAACTAAATGCAGCCTTATGTCCATATCGAACCACAGTCAAGGTCAGTACAGGAAATACTCCTTTTCAATTGGTATATGAACTTGCAGGTGTGGTCCCACTAGAATTTGTTATGCATAGTAGTACAAGAACACATGGGAGATCATCCATCCCTAAAAAAAAGACTCTATCAATTGGAGAAGCATATAGAGACCAAATAAGTCGCCTACCGTGCCATGACAACATAAAAATGCAAAAGAAAGGCATGCTTTGATAGAAATCTTAAAGCCAAAGACATCAAGAAAGGTGAGCTTATCTTGTTATAAAATGCCAAAGTACACAAGGGAAAACTCAAGTATCGAGGTCAACGACCCTATCGAGTAAGAAAAATGAATCCCATTGGAGCTGTGCTGCTAGAAACATTGGATGGACATTCCCTTCTCACCAACATGGGAGCCATCACCAACTTCTCCTACTATCACATTGGCAAATGAGAATAAGTAATGCCTATTCTAGAGGTCGAAATTGAGGGATTGCCCCACGAGATGCTACAACTCGATGCACAAATGCAACCAATATATCTCCAATAATAGCATTAGCCAAAGCCTGAGGCTACATCAACACCAACATCAATGCCATGCCAGTCCATGAGCCACAAGGGGAGCTAGTGCCGGATCAACAATATGACTACTGTACCGAAGTGACTAACTTACCATTGGAACAACCGCCAACAAGTACTATGGAATCATCAAGTTGGCTACATGGGCACCAATTCTATCAGTAGTATCGCCAATCCTCATCACCATCTGTCATTCTCCATCATCAAGCTAGCCAAATGCTTCAAATGTCAAAACTATTCACTAGCTCGGCCAAGGAGGAACATGCATGCGAATTTGAAAGAAAGACTATAGCAGCAATCAAAGACCAATTCCATGGAATCTCCATAGAGGTCAGGGCACTTCGGGTGGAAATAGATGAGAAAGAGGTTGAAGAAGTGCGCATGAACCAAGCTCTCCAAGATCAAAAGAAGGCAAAGAGGGATGTGACCTCCAGCCTCCACCAAATCCAAATACAATTGACAATAGCAGTACAAGCTATGGCAATCCTAAAGACCTCCTATGACTACTTGACCTCCGCACATGCTCAGAAGATGGAGGAACTGGCACAAGCTCAATTCAATCTAATCCGCAAAGAAGAAAAGCTCCAGGATTGCCAAGAAAAGGTTGAAGACATGCAACAGTCTTTGGCAATATGCACATTCACCATTATTGAAGAGCTTACAAGGGACTGCCGAATCTTAAAGGACCAACTTGCTACCGCTAAAGAGGCCAGCACTTCTCAAGCACATGTCTTGGACCAATGGTCCAATACCACTTCCTTAACAAGTGGAGGTCACCTTGCAAATGAAAAGGCTTAAGGAGGCATATACATCCATCTACCATAAATATAAAGAGAAAATGGATGAGATGCAATCCCAAAAGATAGTCATATCCAAGCTTGAACTCTGATTGCTAGTGCACAACAATGAGGCAATGGAAGACAACACCAATGAAGTCCCACTATAATGCACAACGGGTGTGTACCAAGAGCTTGTGGCCGCTCTACAAGCAGAGGATCGCCTCAAAACATGAGTGCTTATCCAATGGAAGCAACTCCAACTCAGGATCATATCTGCTCATCCAACAATCAAATGGGAACGTTCCATAGGGACCAAAACTCTACACATAATTTGCGATGACTTATTCAAAGAGGAAAAAAAAATCTTCTGCCTATCTACACATGCCAGGTTTATAGCACTCAGTACGAATGCTTTTATCGCATATGTATGCCTCATGGGTAGTCCTCCCCTCAGGGTTATTGCTAGTTTTTTGCCATTGCTACAAAGACCATCACTCTTTTCTACAAGGCATGATATAACCAACATCCCACCCTTGTAGTTGATGATCCCATCGCACCAGCAAAAAGAAGTGTCAGAGGATGACAGGGCCTATCTCACATCCAACTTCCCATATCTAACCACTCTCTATGCCAACCTCATAACCTTACTTACCCGTGCTGCTACCATCCTCTTAACCTTCCCTAAGCTCCAGCCTAACATCTACTCCCTTCATCGTCTCTTTGCTCATGCCTCTCACCACTTTCAATTGACCCAATAGTCACAAACTTACGATCCCCTCACACCTAACTTCTTCCTTTCCCTTGCTAATCCTACGCTCAATGATTACCAAGGTGCTTAATCCATTTGCCCAATTCTTCCCTCCCTCCCCTCTGATTCCCCTCCCACAACTAGCACTCTTCCATATTTCTCTCCCATGTCCCCAGATTCTCTCCCTGCCCCGTCATCACCTCCAACACTACTTGGGCTACCATCAGTAGAAAATGACCCAGTATTTGACTTTGAATATCAGGATCTAGATAATCCAATTCGCACTCCAATGCCAAATTCCAATGATGGGTATGATTTTGATGTGATACCACTTCCCAGTATCCCCATCAACGATTTCTGGAGCAAATATCTTGATATGAAAACTCGAGGTGGATGGACCCTGAACAACTTCCCTACCAACCTTCATCAGCATCAAGTTAGTGAAGATTGGGTAAACAAGTTGGATCTCCAACCTCATTGGAGCCACCCCAAGCTCTTTGATGTAATCTTCTTGAAAGACTACCTACGTGTATCTCCATGTCTCAGAACCCATCCCAAGTTCTATTGGTTCCACAACATCACAGATGGGAAGCCAACCTACACACTTTGAGTGAAGATCGCACCATTAATTGGCTAATGATCAATCCACGCTCTGGTCTGAAATGGAATATCCAAGGCACACTGATCCAAGCACTTTAGTAGCATGAGAAAATAATGCGCAGCAACATTGACTGTATCCTTTGCCAAAGTGCTATCTTCTGCAAAACATTGGAATACATTCTGGAGGTCCCCAACCACATTGATCGGCATTTGCCTCCACTCAGTTTCAATCCCAATAAACGGATCGGTGCTTAGATTACAAGCCAACTCTATCAAAGAGAGATCGTCTTAGAAGCACGCCACATATCTCTATTCGAACAAATGGTGGATTCAGGCTACTTGGAAACAAAGCAAAAATTGTATGGTGCCAAGGCTTTACAACAGGATCGACTGGCATTCCACAAGTTCCACAACCACTAGATTACATGCATGGCAACCCAACTGCATGACCACAACAAGCCATAACCTGAGGATAGGTAATAAAATGGATCTGGGAGTATGTTGTCTCTGTGTCAACATGGACTTAGGTAGCACAGAATGTGTGTGTAGAGAGTGACACAGCTCCTCTTATACTTGCATAAGGCTAGGAATAATAATCTCTCTTAGGAATCCTCAACATGCATGTTCTACATGCAAGTCCTACATGTGATTCCTACATGCATGTTCTACATGCGAGCTCTACATGCAACTCCTACATGCAACATGCAAGTTCTACATGCAACATGCAACTTGCAACTCCTACATGAAACTTCTATATGCAAGTTCTACATGTAGAGAGAGAATGACTTACAATTCCTACATGCAGAGAAACAAGCTCTCCAACTTGTATTAATACCCCATAATGGAATGAAGCCCACACTCTTTGGGAAATTGTGTTGAGTTCTACTTTGGTATTCCAAGCAATTGTCTCCAAGTGTCCATGCTTCCTTGTGCTCCACGTCCAAAAGCATGTCCTAACCTTGCATCTCATCCTCCCGTCTCCACCAACCTTGCAACCCATCCTCTCCCTCTCCTCCTCCCTCCTCCTCCCTCCTCCTCCTCCTCCTCCTCCTCTCTCCTCCCTCCTCCTCCTCCCTCCTCCACCCTCTTCTCCTCCCTTCTCCTCCCTCCTCCTCCTCCCTTCTACTCTTACACCTTCTTCCTCTCCCACTCCTATGCTCCCCCTAAACCCTTAGTCCCTCAACCCTTGACCTCCATGATCTACAAGGGAGATGAGTTCTCTGCGGTGTACTCTACCCTAAACCTTGGATCCTCCTTTTGAAGCTTAAAACTCCTCTAAACTCTAGAACTCCTTCTAAACCTTGGAACCTCCTTCTAAACCTTCAACCTCTCTCTAACTCAAACTCCTCCTAAACCCTTCAACCCCTAATGAATTCAAAAGCCTTCATTACCCCAACCATGATGATGCACATCCTTTTCACACATGTATGAACTATGTTTGCTTACCACACTTAAGCCTACGTCTCTCACTAGAATACGGCCCAAGGTCCTAAGCTACACTTATACTACAAATGACAACACTGATATATCTGTAGGTGACAAAAAGCCTCGAAACCCTGGATACTAATAATACCCCGCTTTTCCTATGAAAGTCATGGGAAAGAGCCAACAGTGAGAAATCCTAGATTTACTCTATTTAGAAATGTGCTAAGGAATAAAAAAGGGAGTGAAATAGCAGAGAACAAGGAATATTTGTATTGCTTGAGTGTCTGTAGTATGTCATCCATATAGTTGGGCCTCTCTTATATAGAGAGTGAAGAGTCACACACATGGAAAGGTGTGTACTCCAACGTGTATGTGCATGAAGAGAGGTGTACCCCTTGTGAAGTGCATGACCCTTGATGTCTGGGTACATTACAATGGTAGTGTCTCTTCAATAGGATGTGTCTCTTGTGAGGGTTGTGCCTCATTGGAAATGTCTCATTGAAAAAGGGCATACCCTTCCACAAGTAACCATTCATCAAACCATCCATAAGTATAAGGTATAGAGAAAGGAATATGTTACACAAAGGTTGAAATATAACTAGAGCATATTGACCATTTATTGAGCAAATTGTGGACAAGGACCTCCATATAGGAAATCGGAGATGAAAACGACTAGAGGTTGCTCTCTTTAAAGTTGAAAGTTATATACAAAATGTTGCACATAAAATAATGCTCTCAATAAGATAACTTGAGAACAATTGACAATGAAAGACACACAAAAGACACTTTATTACTAAAGAGGACTGGCTGCTCATCTCGACCAGGCTTTTTGCACCATACAAATAATCTATAGTAGATGATGCAATACTCAGCCACAAATGCTTATGCAAAGACACTAAGACCCTGACACAATGAGCGACACAAAAGCTCGAAACACAACAAATAACCAACTACACTAGTTCCCATCTGCATATATAATATCAAAGGCACCGCTGTGCCATCCAAGAGATCATTGTAGCCAAGAAGGAAATGCCACCACCATCTTTAGCAAGGAGCCTTCTTCTACCAAGGCTCAATCATAGTGAACCTCCTCTAATTAAGCCAACAACAATGAAGTGTTTGCCAGATGCCCACAAAAGCCATGTCCAGGCTGCTGGCATAAGGTGCAAGACCTGACTCTCATGGAGGTTCCTTGGAATTGTGGACAGAAGGAAAGAACCTTAGTAGTGAGAAATTATGCTTTTATATAGTTAATGGAGCCTGCTACATCATAAATGCCAACTGTCCATGAAGTAGAACCTTCTCGAAGAGTCTCCCCCCATGAGGTTTACGACCTTTGCTAATACTACACCCCATAAACTGAGAAGGGGGAAACAACAAAAGATTGTCCGCACAAAAATGAGAAACACTACACCATCCACAAAGTACAAAATGCCAATTCAAAAATGAGACTACAATCACAAACTGCTTACAACGGGAAGAAACATCAAAAGGTATAGTTGTTACTTTCGTGTGCCTTTGTCTTTAGCTAAGTAAACACGTTCTCCATCAAGCCATATAGTTTCTATGCTCCTTTCTTCACTTGGTTATTAGCTGGACTCTTCTCCAACCTTGAAGCCACATCCCAGAGCCCCTTCTTCATTGACATCATTCTCACAAAGAATCATTTAGATGCAAAATGTTTGCCATTGAATTTGACAAGAGTCAAACCACCCATACTAGACTTTTTAGACTTAGATCAGATCTCCATTTTGACCCTTTCTTGACACTGACCTCTCACTAAGAATGGAAGCCTCTCATTAATGCTCACAACCACTCCTCGTAGGTTCTCAAAAAATAGCGCTCTGATACCACATGTAGGAAATCAAAGATGAAAACTACTAGAGGTTGCTCTCTTTGAAGTTGAAAATCTCACATAAAATAACTCTCAATAAGAATAGCCTAACAATTAACAGTGAAAGAACACAAAAGACACTTTATTATGATAGAACTCAAGAGGACTTGTTGCTCATCCCGACCATGCTTTTCGTAGCATACAAAGATTTTATAGATAATGACATACTCAACCACAAAGGTTTATGTAAAGACACTAACAGCTTGGCACAAAAACCAACACAAATACACAGAGGAAAGCTCAACACACAACAAATAACCAACTACACTAGTTCCTAGCTTCTCCCTAGCTACATATATAAATGTCAAAGGTGACGTTGCACCATCCAATAGATGGTTGTAGCCAATAACAAAACACCACCACTATCTTTAGCAAGGAGATCTCCCCTACCATGGGCCAATTGTAGTGAACCACCTCTCATCAGGTGCTTCCTAGATGCCCACAAAAGCCATCTCCAAGCTGCTGCCGAAAGGTGCAAGACCCAACTCTCATGGAGCCGTCGTGTAGGGAAGAAAAGGACCCTGCTAGTGAGAAACTACCCCCATATAGTCAATGTAGCCTGCTTCATGCATAAATGCCAAGTACTCATGAACTAAAACCTTGTAGAAGAGTCTCCCCCCAGACAAAGTGTACGACCTTAGCTAATAATGCCAACACTCCATTCAAAACAATTCATTGTGGAAAATCTATGTTGTCAAATGTTTGTGATGAATTTGTTACATCCATCCCTTTAGGACTCAATATGATTCAGTCACATCCCCAAGTAATTAAGCCAGTGGATCTCCAAGGTGGTTTCAATAGACTAGCATGCAAACTCCATTTTCTCTCTATGATGAAAGAGGCAAATGATTTCCAACCCCCCCTCTTAGTGCAAGATTTGATTTTGAAATACATTATCAAAAGGGTTTGATGAGAATAGTGTGGTAGATGGCTTAAGTCGAGTCAAGTTTGTAAATGCTATGTCATTTACAAAAGTATCCTCATACCTATTTCAATCCTTGAGGGGGCTTTGTGCAACTGATAGTCATTTCAGTTCTTATTGGCAGAAGGTCCAGGATGGAAGCTCCATGGTTGACCAGGACTCAGGGATTGTGCCACCTATGGTACAGGCGGCGGGAGGTCAGTGGGGATGAGTAGGAATAGCTTGTTGTTCCGAAATGAAAAGATGTGTTGTCTCTTTGCCAACATGGACTTAGGTAGCATAGAATGTGTTTGTAGAGTAGCGGCAAAGCTCCGCTTGTACTTGCATAAGGCTAGGAATAATCTCTCTTAGGAATCCTCAACATGAATCTCCTAAATGCATGTTCTACATGCAAGTTCTACATATGATTCCTACATGTAGTTTGTAAATGCAAGTTCTACATGCAAGTCCAACATGCAATTCCTACAAGAAACTTACAACTCCTACATGCAACTTGCAACTCCTACATGCAAGTTCTACATGTAGAGAGAGAATGCCTTACAATTCCTACATGTAGAGAGAGAAGCTCTCCAACTTGTATAAATACCCCATCATGGAATGAAGCCCACACTCTTTGGGGCATTGTGTTGAGTTGTACTTTGGTATTCCAAGCAATTGTCTCCAAGTGTTCAAGCTTCCTTGCACTCCACGTCCAAAAGCATGTCCTAACCTTGCAACTCCTCCTCCCCTCTCCTCCAACCTTGCAACCCCTCCTCTCCCTCTCCTCCTCCCTCCTCCTTCCTCCTCCTCCCTCCTCCTCCTCCCTTCTCCTCCCTCCTCCTCCTCCATCCTCCTCCTCCTCCTTTCTCCTTCTCCTCTCTTCTCCTCCCTCATCCTCCTCCCTTATGCTCTTACACCTTCTTCCTCTCCCACTCTTATGCTCCCCCTAAACCTTAGTCCCTCAACCCTTGACCTCCATGATCTACAAGGGAGACAAGTTCTCTGCCATGTACTCTACCTTGGACCTTGGATCCTCCTTCTAACCCTTAAAACTCCTTCTAGACCCTAGAACCTCCTTATAAACCCTTAAAATCTCTTTAACCCTCAAACTCCTCCTAAACCCTTCAACCCCCAATGAAGGAAAAAGCCTTCATTACTCCAACCATGATGATGCACATTCTTTTCACACATGCATGCACTATGGTTACTTACCATGCTTAAGCCAATGTCTCTCACTGAAATACAACCCGAGATACTAAGCTACACTTATACTACAAACGATGACATCGATATATCTATAGGTTATAAAAAGCCTCAAAACCCTGCATATTGAAAATACCTTACTCTTTC
The DNA here is from genome assembly GCF_047967505.1 of Dipteris shenzhenensis. NCBI lineage: Eukaryota > Viridiplantae > Streptophyta > Polypodiopsida > Gleicheniales > Dipteridaceae > Dipteris > Dipteris shenzhenensis. The sequence goes on along the minus strand of NC_141619.1, from coordinate 33,058,924 downwards.
TGTGGAAGCTGTGGGAAAGAGCCAACATTAGGCGTAATTGCCGAGGAGACTAGCATCTCATGTAATGAGTAAACATACACAGATATGTGTAAAAAATAAACTACCACGAACTTTCATGAACATAGCACTCAAGGGCAAGGAGATTAAAATTTGTGGCCAACTCTAGCCAAACATATCAACTCCAAGCATCAACCTTGGATTACTACCTTAAGAATTTTTCTTTATTTCTTAAAAAGAATCCACTTGAAGAACAAATCAGGCTATCTAATGGACATCAATGTGTAGAGCTCGCAATTTCAAACATTTCACCTTTTTACATAAGAGGGATCCGAGCTAATCACATGAAAAGTTATGGCCTGGGAAGAGTTTAGGGTTTAACCCTAACCCTAAAGCCATTCCTATAAAAACCCACTCCACCCCCTCATTCTTTTTCTTCCACATCTAGCCTCCATCCTCTTCTTCATTTTGAGCCCTACATAAGTCCCTCCTCCCTCTCCCTACTCCCATCCTCATCTATAAGTTATTTCGAGCCCTTCTCGCAACAATAACCTAGCCATCCACCCACCATCCATTCGCCTGCAACAATCCTGCTACATCGAGAAAGACTTGGGAGAGAGTTGGAGGTGATCATCTCGTCCTCCCTTTGAAGTCCCATCAAAGTTTTTTGTCTGTCAAGTTTCCACCCCCACCCCCCACCTCCCCTCTCTCCTTCCACCCCCCTTCCCCCTCCAACCACCCCCTCCCTCTCTCCCTTCACCACCCCCCTCCAAAACCCCCCCCCTCTCTCCCTCCACCCCCCCCCCCTTCTCCCTCCACACTAGCCTAAGCCCCTCCTCCGCTCTCAGACCCTCCCACCCTCACCACCCCTCAACAACTTCCTCTGCACCTACTCCAAAACCCCCACTCAGCGGCGACAGGCCCCCTCCCTTCTCCCCCTCCTCCACCCACCAACCGGCCACCAGCCCCCCCCCTCCTTTATTATTATTATTATTTTTTTAAAGTACCCTAACCCTAACCTAACTTCTAACCTAATTTAGGTAGGCTAGGTTTAGTTAGCTTTGGTTAGGTTAAATTATTAGGATTAGGTTTACCTAACCTTAGTTAGGTTTGCGTTAAACTAGATTAAGCTAGGTTTACTAGATTTAGGTTCAATTAATTGTAGTTAGGTTAAGTTAACTGGACTTAAGTCTAGCTAACTACACATAGGGTGAATTAACCTTGATTTAGTTAGTTAGGTAAAGTGTAGTTAAGTTAGGTTCAGTGGACTAACTATCAGTTAAACCAACTGTCTAGTAAGGCTAATTGAACTAGCTCAGTTAAGCTAACCAATAATTACATCAACTCCTTAGTTCCTCTAACTAACAGTTACTCTAACCAACTCCTTAGTTAAACTAACCAATAGTTACTTTAATTGGCAGTTATATCAACTTCTAGTTCAAACTTAAGGTCCATTCACACTAAGACCTAACGACCAAAGGACCCCTAAATTCCCCCTAAACTGTAAAGGTCCATAACTCATCCATTTGGGACATAAACTAGACCCTGCTTGAACCAAGATTTCACACATGGAAACACCATGCTATGGGGAATTTTTCCAACCCATTACACACCATTTCAGCATCCCTTTAGCACTCGCTAATTAGCACCCCGTGTGGGCCCCTTTTTGCATTAAATTGTTCATAAATTTCTGTTGTGACCTAGGATTGACGATCCGTTACATCGGCACATTTCCCCACTCATGTGGAACAATCCTAGGCACATTATTAACATGATGGTTCCTACTACAATAATGCATCTTCAACCCCCCTAACAAACCTACGTCAACACCTGTAATTGTGAAAGAGGTGTCTGTTCCACCTCTCCACAAATTTGCATGCATGCTCTGGGCAATGCCTCTGACAATCCTCTGCCCCAAATTCCCCCCTTGAAATTCAGCCAATCCCTTTGAATCCTCCATGACACAACATAGCAGATCGCTATCACGATGATGGTGACCTTGAACTCGAAGCAGATGGGAACAATTTCTTTAACCTTGGGCAAACTTGAACTTCCCAAATACAATGGTAGGGGCAATCTAGCATGATTCCACCAGCATATGCCGCACGCTGAGCTGGAGGAGATCAATCAAATGAAACCAAGGTCGCATGGCTTCCCATGGCCTTAACTGATGAAGCCTCAAAATGGTACCGAGATCTCCTATTGGAAGAAAGAGAGCCTCATGGGACTTGTTGCAAACTGAATTCAAGAGTCACTTTCAAATGGAGATACTACAAGAGGATCCTGCTCTCCAACTAAGCAAGCTCAAACAAGGTCGTCGAGAAGATGTACACATGTACTTGAGCAAGATGAAACGCTTGATTGCCAAATGTGAGCCACACCCCAATGATAGGTACCTCACAGCCTGGTTCATTGTTTTGTAGGCCTAAGAAATAAAATCCACAAAGACATGAAAAATATTAGCAGTTTTACGAAATATTCAGAGTTGCTCATGCGGCAGCCATTGACATTGAGGATCGCATGATGGACTCTGACACAACAGTGATGATGGAAGAGCTAGTACGTGCGATAAGTGCTCGAAAAATGAAAAATCAAAGTTCACTTCAAAAACATCTAATAAAGATCGCCTAGAGGCCATGACCATGAACCTAAGAGAAGAAATGATGCACGCCATGGAACAAAATCTTCACATGTCTCAGCCCACCTCAAACTTATCCACAGTGAGAAAATGTATGGTGTCCACATTGCATGGCCAATCACACAGTAAATGAATGCATCATCCTAAGAGTCACGATCACTACACAAGTTGATCCACCGCCAAGATTATGGTGCCACATTTGCGTAATCGGCGAGCATGATGAAAATAGTTACATCTTCAACATGTGCAACAACCCGCCCTGCCCTCAACAATACAAACAAGCACCCATCTTAGTGTATAGGAAGCTAGCACTTGCACAAGCACCCACAGCTCTGACGCTGAATCCTCTTCCCATCCAGACCCAAGTCCCACAATTACTCAGGAATCCAAATCCATGACCATATCCAAGAGTGCTAAATCTAGCTCCTCTAGTAGTTCCAATACAACAACTTCAAGCTGAGAAGGTGGATTCACAATTCAAGTATGAAGCTGAGTACCTAGTGTACTATGTGAAAGGAGAAAAAGGTTTAATACTTGTCTATGTGAATCAAGTTTGGCCCAACACATATCGAGCATCAATCAAGTGCTATGGTTGTGGAGAGAATCACCAGATCACAAAGTGCCCTCATTGTGGTAGCCCCGCTACTTTCCAAACACTTTGCGGAACTTGACATCCCAAATTGGCATTATTGGGGTGGACCATCAAAGTCTAGGGCCGGCAAGCATATTATCACAACCTGTGAGTGTAATTACATGCCAGTAAAAAGAGGCCACCAAGGGCCCTAATATTCCAATTCCATCCCGAAGACCTCTTCAAAAGAAAGCACAAGTGATATCCCTCCACCTAGCAATGAGTAGCCAAGCTCATCCACATCAGCTCCTGAGCCTCAAACAAAAGAAGCTCCATACCCTAATGCAGAAATGGAGAAGGCTCGATTTCAGGAACTTCAACAATGGGTGCAAAAGAAACAAGCTCAATTTGAGGCTAGGAAGCAAGCACAAGATCCCATCCTTGACTTGGATCCATCGAGTACTGGAGCCTCTGTTCCAGCAACAAAATCCACAACATAATGTACCGCCACGCAAACTTGAAAGTGCCGCACTCTCTAGCATTCTAAGCTACCCTATGTCAATTCCCATTGGAATCCTCTTGAGGAATTGTCCCAATCTGTGGAAGAATTTCAAAGGATGGATTGTACTAGCAAATCCCCCTCCACCTATGGAAGACATAATATATCGCGGATGGGTGAGAGATGACATACGCATCAACCTTTGATCCATAAAGCATATGATGAAGTCCAAGCCATAGTGGATGGTGGAGTAGGTGTGAATGTCCTATGCAAGGAACTCTATGATGGATCGGGTCTCCCACCAATGCAAAAGGCTAATTTCAACATACGCCTTGTAGATGATTCATGTGCAAAGCACTTGGGAATAGTGAATGGAGTGTCAACAAAAGTCGCAGGAGTCCACATTTCTCTTCAATTCACAATCTTGGATCTCCCCAAGAAATCTTATCAGATCTTTCTTGGACGTCCTTTGTTGCGTGAAGCATTAGTCCTCCATGTTGGGGAACTGATAGACTAACAATCCAAAATCGTGACACCACAGTAAGAGTCAATGTGGGGATAGGAGCAATAAAACTAATTGTGCCTAGAGTGTTGGATGAAACCTCTTTAACAATGATCTCAAGCAAATCACCGCCCCTGCAACAGCATGCCTTAGCGAGCGATACACAAAGCAACATCAACAATTGGATCCAAGCATTGGTGACCATTGACAACTGCCAGAGACTAGATCCCATCTTCTTGCAAATTGATGCTAAGGTCATGCAGGTAAATCCTCCACTTGCACATGAAGAACCAATCAATCCGAAGGTGCCATTCTTTATAGTTGACCTTGAATGGAATAATGAACTTGAAGAAGCTACCCATTCCAATAAGGACTCATATTTTCATTGGGACCTTGAAACAAAGGTTGAAAATACTCAATTTAAAGATCATGTCTTTGAAAATGATTTAGTAATTCTTCATGCCCTAATGGCAGTCAAACTTCCCAAAGTTGAAACTCCAAAGTTGAATAATAGCAGAAGATCTTGTAAGAAAGTTGAAGGAGGAATTTGCTACTACAAAGCCAAGGCAGACCACTTCAATGAGTTAGAATGAGTCCAAACTAGGATCGTCAAGTTGTATCTAACCAAGAAAGCTCCCCAAAATCTGATTCACCTCCTCTTAAATGGTCCCCTGATGGCTTTAAGGAGTATGCACAACAAATAAACCCTTACTTGGGAATACTTTGCCAGTGGAAAAGCTATCCCATAGTTCCCAATGTAATAATTTTTAAAAGTTTAAACCACATGTGCCGATGAAGCTTGATAATGAGACTTCAGAAAAAGAACGTACACAAGAGCCTCAAAAATTTGTTAATGATACTATGCCATCTAGTGCCCATAGGCTAGTTCAACACCATCAAAGGCTGATCTTCAAGAAGTACTAGAGTACTTCAAGAACTACACAAGTGGTAGTGTCCCCATAGTAATGCCAAGCCAATAAGAGAATCTAAAGTGCGAGAAACCGATACCATTAGAGAGACTCCGATCTATGAGGGACTGGCCAAAACTCGCACGATAGACCTCGCCCTTAAAGGGGAGGAAGAGAAATTGGTATTCATTGGGAAACATCTTACACAAGAATATGAAACAAAGCTCAAAGCACTCCAAGACTGCCTAGCATCGTCATACAAGGAAATGAAGGGAATTTCACTAGAAGTGGCAATACGCATGATACCTATTAGGGAATGTGCCTACCCTAAGGTATGTGGACAAACAAATCCAAAGTATGGCACGATGGTCTATGACGAACTAGAAAAACTCTTAGAATGGGATATATTTGCCTACAGAGTCATGCCATTCGGCCTTTGTAATGCCCCAACCACATTCTAGAGAGTCATGTTCATCGCTTTCAAGTCATTTTTTACTAAGTTCCTATAGGTGTTCTTGGATGATTTGTGCATCCACTCAAACAAAAAAGACCACTTAAAATGTCGTGAAGTAGTTCTAATCAATTGCAAAGAGTATGGCATCTCCCTAAATCCAACAAAATGTCAGTTCATGGTCACCCATGGAGTTGTTTTGGGCCATATTGTTTCTCAACATGGGATTGCAACAACTGACATGGACAAAGTCAAACTAATCATGGAATTGCCTCCTCCTACAAATCACAAAGGTGTACAGATCTTTATGGGACATGCCGGCTATTATAGAAGATTTATCTTATAGTATGCCATGATAGCCAGACCACTTTAGAAATTATTAGTGAAATTCTTGTGGACAAAAGAGTATGACCAATCCTTTGAGCTTTAAAGTGGTGCCTAATCACAACAACCATTCTTATATCTCCCAATTGGGATATTGATTTTCATGTTCATACTGATGGATCCAAGTATGCAATTGGGAGTGTGCTTTACCAACCTGGTGAACATAAGAAATACTACCCATTCCACTTTGCCAGTTGACAACTCAATGATGCGGAGATCAACTATACCACCGCAGAAAGAGAAGCCCTAGCAGTGGTGTATAGTGTTAAGAAATTTTGACACTATCTATTGGCAAATGATTTTGTCTTCTACATCGACCATAGAACCGTCCGTGTACAACATGAATAATAACTAGATGGCTCCTCTTGCTTCTATTCAACTTCAAAATAGTGTTCCACAAAGGTGCCCAACACTACATTGCCGATCACATGTCTCATGTCAAGTCAGGAGAAGAAGCCACTGGAGTAGAAGATGACTTGCTAGATGCCACACTATTTCATATAGATACTATTCTAGATTGGTGTGCAGATATCATTGGGTACTTAATGGCAGGAAGAACACCCCCTGAAATGAAAGCAGTGGATGCTAGAAAACTAATTTTAAAAGTTGCACTCTATCAACTCATTGCAAGATAACTATATAAGATGGGCAAGGACCAGGTTTTAAGAAGATGTGTAATGCCTCATGAGATCAATCCAATCCTTAGTGAAGTCCATGAGGGCATAGTGCATTGTAGGAGGACACTTCCAAGGGGAGGCCACAGCAAGAAAAGTCCTCCTCGTCCAGGCTACTAGTGGCCAAGACTTTGGGCAGATGCCTATGAATATGTCAAAAGCTGTGATGTATGCCAATTGACTACTAAAGCACAATAGAAGGACTTCAAAAACCATTTGAAAAATGGGGGATTTATTTTGTGGGCCCCATCCATCCAGTAGCAAAGGGAACAAAGGCACACTACATCATTGTTGCCACTGATTACTTTACCAAATGGACTGAAGAAGTAGTCAGAAAGGTAGATGCCAAAAGCACAGCAAGGTTCTTATCCGAAAATGTGATCACCCGATTCGGATGCCCCATTGAAATTGTGTCAGATAGAGGCACGCATTTCGTCAATGAGGTTATCTAAGAACTCTTGTCTGCCTTTATGGTAATCCATAGAAAAAGCACACCCTACTACCTCCAAGGGATTGGACAGCAGGCCGACTCCACCAACAAAATAATACGCATTATCCTCACCAAGGTAGTAGAATCACAATGTTTCGATTGGGTAGAGAAACTAAATGCAGCCTTATGGGCATACTGAACCACACTCAAGGCCAGTACAGGGAATACACCTCAATTGGTGTATGGACTTGAAGCTATGGTCCCACTAGAATTTGTAATACAAAGCCTATGCATAGCAGTACAAGGAATGCATGGGAGATCATGCATCCTTGAAAGAAAGACTCTATCAATTGGAGAAGCATACATGAACCAGATTAGTCACCTACCATGCCATGACAACAGAAAAACGTAGAAGAAAGACATGGTTTAATAAAAACCTTAAAGCCAAAGACATCAAGGAAGGTGACCTGGTCTTGCTATACAATGCCAAAGTCCACAAGGGAAAACTCACGTATGTAAGTCAAGGACCCTATTGAGTAAGAAAAATGAATCCCATCAGTGTTGTTCTACTAGAAACATTGGATGGAGTCCAACTCAATACAACCATAAATGAGAGCCGACTGAAGCACTACTACATCAACATGCAAGCCATCCCCAACAATAATGAAGATTTGGGAACCCCAAGTCTTCCTTAGTTAGTATTAGATTGTATCACGAGCACTCATTTGCATATGTACATCTTCGCACATATAGGTAGCATCAACCGATTTCGACCTAGGGCTCAGAAGTGATGCCTAAGTCCTAGTTACCGTATGAAATCAAAACAAAAAATTTAAAACTTTAATATTTTTAAAAAGAAGAAGGCCTGCAAATGGATCTTGACAAGGTTTAAGCAATCATGGCATTGTCAAGTCCTGAGAGTGTCACTGGTGTTCGCAAAGTTCTAGGAAAAAGCAAGTATTATCAACGCTTTTGTGATGATTTCACAGAGATAGTGCATCCCACGAATTTGTTGACAAGAAAAGGAGCACACACACACACACACAAGTGTCATACAAACATACCAACTAATCTAATGATCAATGGTACACCATATGAACATGAATGCAGGTTTAGAAACAATGCCACCACTAAAGAGGATGCAAAGAAAGAGCCCTTCACCTCAGTCCCACGAGACCCCTTCTAGAGTTTGCAGCCATCTACCTCCTCTCAACCAAAGTGACCATAGAAATTTGTGGTTCAGAGCGATAGCTCTGATGAGAATTCTATGCATGACATGGAAACACAAGAAGTACAAATGCCACCCAAGTCACCACCATGGGCCTACACAACCATTGATAGAGCCTAGTCCTTGGAGCTTGTGTGGCCACCTACATCAACTTATGCTCTTTCCAATGCAACAACATGTTTCTTAGAGCAAAGGGGTCTTGGCAATTTGCATGAGAGCCTAAAATCCTTGGAGAATAGGCCTACAATGACCATGTACATCAAGGACTTTCTCCATTCTTACCACTCCAGCGATGCACAAGTTGGCAAGTACGGCACCATCATTGTACTTCAGAGCCAACTCAATACTATACTCGATAGTATAGTGACTCAGAGGGCCTTCTCACTCCCAACTCAAGGTGAAAAATATCCCACAAGGCCTGCCAATGCTAAATTTCTCGAAATATAGCCTCTCCTTGCCAAGGGCACCAAGTTCTATAGCGATGGGATATTACTTCGCACCATCCTTAACCCTCAACTCAACGAAGCAGCAACATTATTATCCACATTCCTGGAGGTTAAGTGCGGCAAGAATCGATCCCTCCCACTCCGCACATTTGTTTTGCTGAGTAGGCAGTAAAGCAAGACCAGCACTTATTCATCTTCTTTACAAAGAAACTAGATGGTTCATCATGCCAAAAATGTAAAATTCCACACTTATTGGCTGAAATCATCAATAAAGAGATAGAAGAACGAGAAATGACTCTACCCCAGTCGCCAAGACCTATTCAAGATTTGGGCATCCCCTTCTCACTAGCATGGGAGTTGTCACCACCTTCTCCTACTATCACATTGGCAAATGTGGATACCTCGGATTAAATGCCTATTATGGAGGTAGGAATTGAGAAATTGCCCCACAAGATGCTGCAATTCGGTGCACAATTGCAACCAATATATCTCCAATAGCAGTAGTACCTAGAGCCTGAGGCTACATTAGCACCAGTACTATCCGTCAACATCATGCAAGTCAATGAGCCACAAGCAGAGCTAGTGCCAAATCCGCAACACGACTACTATACCCAAGTGACTAACTTACCTTTTGAACAACCCCCAACAAGTACTACAAAATCATCAGGATGGCTACATGGACACCAATTGTATCAGCAATATTGCCAATCCTCATCACCATTTGTCATTCTCCATCATCAAGCCAGCCAAATGCTTCAAATGTCAAAACTATTCACTAGCTTGGCCAAGGAGGAGCATACACGAGAATTGGAAAGACAGACTATAGTAGCCTTCGAAGACCAGTTCCATGGAATTACCATAGAGGTTAGGGTACTTCAGGCACAAATAGATGAGAAAGAGGTTGAAGAAGTGTGCATGAACCAAGCTCTCCAAGCTCAAGAGAAGGCAATGCGGGATGTGACCTCCAACCTCCACGAGAGACAAATACAATTGGCAGCAGCAGTATAAGCTACGTCAATCCTACAGACCTCTTGTGAGTACTTGATCTCACTACATGCTCAGCACATGGAGGAACAACGACTCACTCTAATCCAAAAAGAAGAAGAGCTCCAGGATTGCCAAGAAAAGCTTGAAGACATGCAACAATCTTTGGCAACACACACATTTAGCATTGAAGAGCTTACAAGGGACTACCGAATCTTAAAGGACCAACTTGCCACTGCTAGAGAGGCCAGCACTTCTCAAGCACAAGTCTTGGACCAATGGTCCAATACCACTGAAGTCATTTCTCAACAAGTGCAAGTCACCTTGCAAATGAAAAAACTTAAGGAGGCTTATACATCCATCTACCACAAATATAAAGAAAAAATGGATGAGATGCAATCCCTAAAGATAGTCATCTCAAAGCTTGAACTCCAATTGCTAGTGCAAAACAATGAGGTAATGGAAGACACCACCAATGAAGTCCCACTACAATGCACAATGGTGGTGTACCAAGAGCTTGTGGCCGCTCTACAAGCAAAAGATCACCTAAAAGCACGAGTGCTTATCCAATGGAAGCACCTCCAACTCAAGATCGTATCCACTCATCCAAACATCAAATGAGAACGTTCCATAGGTGCAAAAAATTTGCTCAAAATTTGCCAAACTTGTCCGAATATGAAAACAATATCTTCTGCCTGTCTACACATGCCGGGTTGATAGCACTCAAGATGGATGCTTTCATCGCATATGTATGCTGTTAGATATCAATGCTCCACTCTCGTGTAACTACGTGGGAACCAGCTAACTCTACTTGTAAGCCCCCCATATGAGGAGAAGGCATTTGAGTAGCTCAATTATCCGGTAGGTCCTGGTTTGGACACCAGATGGGGGCCATGTGTGGCCTGATGGCTGGACGGAGTTGGCACACTACCAACTAGGCTACATGCAAGTGCGAGAAGGCATCCCATGACTGACCGCACTGAGGGTAGATGGAGCACTTCTTGGCGTAGCCCATTCTCGAGTTGCGGGGCCCATTTGGAGCCCCAGATGATCTCGGATGGCTCTGGGCCGAACGGCAACCACAGGATAGTTGCTCTATTTTACGCCACAGTTCTATCGTGTGGTCAGTGGCTTATTTCAGGACTGACCCCTAGTCGACCGTTTTGGGCGGACTGGGTCAGTCACCCAATTGGGTCTAACCAACTACGACTAGTGGCTATATAAGAGCAAGCCCGTGAAGCCTATTTCATCACTGGCTACAGCAACCCTGATTCCTTAGCATCCAGCCTCCATCCTCTACTGTTTCCAGCATGCAATCGAAGCTCCTCACACAAGAGTGCATGGTTGGGAGGCAACGCCATCTATTGTATCAGTTCTACAATAATCAAATTTTTTATTCTTCATACTATCTGTTTTTCTCTCTTGCGTATGAGATCCTGTTATCTGTTGAGCACAGACGTTGTATTGTTTTCTTACATGGTATCAGAGCCTGGACTCTAGCAAGAAGATTTGGTAGTGTGTTTCTGTTTGTGAGCAGATTGTGAGAGATGGCCCAGCCCGCAAGACTGCGAATCCCACCGTTTGGCGAAAGCGGAAAGTTGGACGGCACTAACTATCCACTCTGGAAGTTCAAGATGAAGACCATCCTAAGCGCATACAAGCTTTGGGACACTGCTACTGGGGTGGACGTGAAGCCAATTGCGAGACCGGATCCAGCCAATGTAGGACAACAGATAGTACCAACTGTGGATGAGATTCTCGTGTGGACAAGAAGAAATGCAGATGCGATGTGTTCTATTGTCTGCAGTGTAAGTGACTCTGTCATGGCGTTAATTCAACATGTCACCACAGTGGAGGACGCATGGACGGTCTTGAAAAATCAATACGAGACCACGAATTAGACGTGGATTCAGAATCTGGAGACTCAACTCGCGAACGAGAAATTGTCTAAGTCTGAAGCGGCAGAGAAGTTCATCACCAGGGTGAAGAATCTGCGTGATTAGATGACCGCGATTGGCATCACCATCACCAGCGAGAATCTAGCACGAAGGTGCATATGGATTCTCCCACCAAAGTACGACGGTCTTGTTATGGCACTGAATACGCAGAACAGAAATCCGCCCCTCAACTTTGAGGATTTCAGCGCAATGCTTTTGGAGGAGGAGATGCGTCAAAAGACGAGGACTAGAGAAGATTCGGCTTTCTATGCTGAATCAAAGAAAGGTAAGGGTAAGGACTCTGGTAACCCATCTTCTTCTGATGATAAAAAGAGAAAGAAGAAGATCAAGTGCTTCTATTGCAACAAGGCAGGGCGCAAGCAGAATGAGTGCCAAAAGAAGATTGCAGATGAGAAGAACGGAGTAAAGAAAGAGTCCAGCAATAGCGCGCGCAGGTAGTACCAATAGAGCTGTTCGTAGCAATTGAGGAGATTTGCACGGAGGCAGTTCATGTACCTGCAGATGAACCTTGGATTATAAATAGTGGTGCATCATGCCATATGACTAGTCGGAAGGATTGGTATACATCTCTACAGCCGGTAGGGAATGACATCTTGGTAGCAGTCGGCAATGATACAAAATGTCCAGCAAAAGGAAAAGGTACGATTGCTCTCAAGTCAGATGGAGTTGTAAAACAATTGTCCGATGTTCTTTATGTGCCAGATATCAAGAGGAACTTGTTATCCGTTTCTGCAATCACGGATTAGGACCTCAAAGTTCAATTCGATAAGAATGGTGCACAGATTTCGGATCTTCAAGGGAAGGTCGTTGGTAAAGGTACACGGTGCAACAACATCTATGAACTCTCAGCTTTCAGTGCTCGAGCCGATGTGAAGAACACTAAGCTGTGGCATGAGAGGTTTGCTCATCTAAACCTTAGTTCTTTAAAGGAGATGCATAAAAGTGGAATGATTGCAGACCTACCAGAAATTATAGATCTGCTCGCCGATGTATGTGAAGCTTGCATGATGGGAAAGCAGCATTGGCAACCCTTTCCTAAAGAGGCCAGCAGGGCAAAGGCTCCTCTAGAGCTCGTTCACACAGACCTCTGCGGAAAGATGGAGATGGAAGCTTTGGGTGGTTCCTACTACTTCATGACACTGATCAACGACTACAGTAGAAGGATATGGATATACTTCCTGAAAACTAAAGATGAGGCTTTTAGTAAGTTCAAGGAATGGCATGTAATGGTCGAGAAAGAAATGGGGAGGAAGGTGAAGAAATTGAGATCAGACAGAGGTGAAGAGTTCACATCAACTGAATTCGAAAGTTAATGCAAAAGTCACAGGATCAAGAGGCAGAAACCCCCGCCACATACTTCACAGCAAAATGGAGTAGCAGAGCGCAAGATGCACATCATCTGCGAAATGGGCAGGAGTATGATGAAAGGGAAAGATTTGCCAAAGACTTTCTGGGCCGAAGCATGTAACACGGCAGTTTACATTCTAAATCATAGCTACACGAAGGTTGTGAATGGGATGACTCCACTACAGGCCTTTTCTGGTAAGAAACCTTCAGGTGCACATTTCAGAGTTTTTGGATGTGACTGTTTTGTGCATGTCCCTGATGCTAACAGGACCAAATGGGAACCGAAGAGCCGGAAGTGTATATTCTTGGGCTACAGTGAAGAGGCAAAGGGTTACCATCTCTATAACCCTGTTACCAAGAAGGTAATAGTAAGTCACGATGTGGTCTTCTCAGAACAGCCGCATCAATTAGAGGAGAATGCTTCCTTCCCAGACAACTAGGACCAGGATATCCATCCAGTACAACCACCAACAGCAGACCGAACTCCCCCAATGGTGCTTGGGAGGATTCAAGATAAAGAAGAGGAAGAAGAGCCTGCAGAACCACAACGGCAACGGCCATTCTCGAAGTGGGTAAAGTAGCTTTTGGACGGCAGAGAACCTCCAGCCATTGAGGAGGAACCATCCGAACACCGCCGATCCAAGAGATTACAGGAGCAAAGAAGGGTGCAGGAACACTTGGGCAACTATGCTTTGATGACAGAGGTGATCCGTGCTGATGAACCCAAGTGTCTTGAAGAGGCACAGGGTGATGATAGGTGGATGGAGGCTATGCAGTCGGAGTATGGCTCCATAATGAAGAACAACACTTGGGACCTTGTGGATCGACCACCAAAACGCAAGGTAATCGGCACCAAGTGGGTATACAAGACCAAGTACAAGTCCGACAGCACGTTGGATAAGTACAAGGCTCGGCTCATGGCAAAAGGATTCGCACAGGTACATGGTTTTGATTATCAGGATACTTTTGCTCCCACAGTTTGACTAACCACAATTCATAGTGTTTTGGCTTTAGTAGCCCAGGGAAGTTGGCCCGTGTTTCAGATGGATGTAAAATCTGCCTTTCTGAATGGAGATTTCAAGGAGGAGGTATACGTGGAACAACCACCAGGTTTTGTGATCCCCGGTTCAGAAGGTAAAGTCTGTAAATTGAAGAAGGCACTTTAAACAGGCCCCACGAGCGTGGTACTAGCGGATTCATGCCTACTTTCTACAAGACGGGTTCAGGAGGAGCCCATCTGATGCAAATTTGTATATCTTCAGAGGAGGCAGGTGTATGATCGTGGTCCTTTATGTGGATGACCTTGTCATAACAGGGAACCATGAAGAGAAGATCTCGCAAACAAAGCATTTGCTAAGAAGAGAGTTTGAAATGACAGACCTCGGACTGATGCATTTCTGTTTGGGGATTGAAGTTTGGTAAGAGCCAAAACATATCTTCATCTCACAGCTGAAGTATGCTGGGGAGATACTAAAGGCATTTGGCATGGATGAGTGCAAGATAGTTGGCACCCCTATGGAGGTTGACGTGAAGCTTTCAAACGAGGATTCATCACCATTGATGGACGAAGCGAAGTACAAAAGGCTTGTGGGTAGTTTGATTTACTTGTGCAACACGCGGTCGGGGACATCAGCTTTGCGACTAGTGTACTAAGCAGGTTTTCCAATAAGGCTCGGGAGAACCATTGGAGGGCAGGGATGCAGGTGCTGAAATACATCAAAGGCACACTTGATTATGGCATCACATATACCAAGGGCAACATCTTAACCAGATTCTATGACTCAGATTGGGTAGGAGACGTGGACAGCAGGAGATCAGTGACAGGTTACTGTTTCTCACTTGGATCTGGAGCTGTGTCATGGGTCAGCAAGAAGCAACCTATAGTTGCTCTTTCTTCTACCGAGGCTGAGTACAAATCAGCATGCTTTGCTTCTTGCGAGGCAGTGTGGTTGAGGAGGATTTTAGGGGACATGGGTGCAGTGCAGAACAAACCTACGCAGTTATCATGTGACAATCAGAGTTGCATGGCGATTACAAAGAACTCTGTGTTCCACGCTCGCACAAAACACATTGAGATTCAATATCACTTTGTACGCGAGCTCATCATGGATGGAGAGGTCGACTTGGTGTATTGTCCGACTACAGAGAATGCTGCAGACATCTTCACAAAGGCTCTTGGAAGAGACTTGCTGGAGAGGCATCTTCATCGACTTGGCATTGGGCCGAAAAAGTAAGTTCACTTGCGGGTGGACATTGAGGAGGGGTGTTAGATATCAATGCTCCACTCTCGTGTAACTATGCGGGAACCAGCTAACTCTACTTGTAAGCCCCCCATATGAGGAGAAGGCATTTGAGTAGCTCGGTTATCCAGTAGGTCCTAGTTTGGACACCAGATAGGAGCCATGTGTGGCCTGATGGCTAGACGGAGTTGGCACACTTCCAACTAGGCTACATGCAAGTGCGGGAAGGCATCCCATGACTGACCACACTGAGGGTAGATGAAGCATTTCCCGAGGTAGCCCACTCTGGGGTTGCGAGGACCGTTTGGAGCCCCTGATGATCCTGGATGGCTCTAGGCTGAACGGCAACTGTAGGTGAGTTGCTCTATTTTACGCCACGGTTCTATCGTGTGGTCGATGGCCTATTTCGGGATCGATCCCCAGTCGACCGTTTTGGGCAGACTGGGTCGGTCACCCAATTGGGTCTAATCGACTATGACTAGTGGCTATATAAGAGCAAGCCCGTGAAGCCCATTTCATCACTGGCTACAGCAACCTTGATTCCTTAGCATCCAGCCTCCGTCCTCTACTGTTTCCAACACGCCATCGAAGCTCCCCACACAGGAGCGCACGGTTGGGAGGCAGTGCCATCTATTGTATCAGTTCTACAGCAATCAAATTTTTGATTCTCCATACTATCTGTTTTTCTCTCTTGTGTACGAGATCCTGTTATCTGTTGAGCACAGACGTTGTATTGTTTTCTTACATATGCTTCATGGGCAGTCCTCCCCTTAGGGTTATTGATGATTTGTTGCCATTGCTACAAAAGCCATCACTTTTATCTACAGGTTATGACATAACCAACATCCCACCCTTGTAGCAGCTGATGATCCCATCGCACAAACAAAAAGAAGTGTCAGAGGATGACATGGTCTATCTCATATCTAACTTCCCATATCTAACCACTCTCTATGCCAATCTCATAACCCTCACTTACCCTTGCTGCTACCACCCTCTTAACCTTCCCTGAGCGCTAGCCTAACATCTACTCCCTTCATTGTCTCTTTGCTCATGCCTCTCACCACTTTCAACTAACCCAACAGTCGCAAACTTACTAGCCCCTCACACCTAACTTCTTCCCTTCCCTTTCTAATCCTACCCTTGAGGATTACCAAGCTGCTCAAACCATTTGCCCAGTTCTTCCCTCCCTCCCCTCTGATTCCCCTCCCATAACTAGTACTCTTCCATATTTCTGCCCCATGTCCCCATAATCACCTCCACCGACACTACTTGTGCTACCATCAGCAGAAAATGATCCAATATTTGATTTTGAATATCAAGATCTAGATAATACAATTCGCACTCCCATGCCAAATTCCAATGATGGGTATGCTTTTGATATAATACCAAGAATGATCCTCGAAAGCATTCTCAAGTAGATAGTAATAGAGTAGGGAATATGCTATGGGAGATGAAATTGTTTTTAATTCCAATTCCTTCTTCCTTATTTCTATCTCTATCTCTGTATATATTGAGAGAGGAGGTTGAGACTTCCACGTGTCACATGAAGAGGAGATTGAGATTCCTATATGTGGCATGAGTTGGAGTGGCCATGTGTTGCAAGGAGGAATGCTTGCAGGGGAGAGAAGGCTTGCATAGTGGTGGAGGCCTTCCTCAATGTGAAACTATCTTGCTCAACACTCCACTAATGCTCCTCCCTTTCTCAACATGCTCCCTTGCTTGAGCGTGATGCTCATGCTTTCTGGGGACCTTGCCAAATGTGAACATGCCCTTCCCTCCTCTGCCTCCTCTTCAGCTCCCTCTTTGACCATACCAAACCCTTCATCAATCCTTCATCCTTCTCTTCCTCCTTTTCTATGCCCCCATCCATACCAAAACCTCCCATGGTGGGCTTTATATAGCAAGCGATGAGATATCCTATGATATACAAAATCTATCATCTAGGAAAATACTAGATCTAGCAAGCTCTTGAGTTGTTTTGAACTTACATTTTTAATCACAATGTTCTTCCATCTCATACAATGGTAGTGAACATTTACATGAAAAACTATCATGTCTCTTTAAAAAATTTCAAGTCCCTTTCTTTCTAAGTTGCCTATAAATTGATGCTAGCATCTACATAACATGTTGCTAGAGCGGAGCTTACTTCATCAATTTTCGGGCTATATCAAACAATTGTTGGCAAGAAAAAAAAAGGGTTAGAGGGGATCACACTTGATGTTATGTGGGTTGTCTAGCAGTTCGTACACAATGCAAAAGTTGTTAAGAGAAGCATATATTTTTATGTTGGGTAGTAAGTTGCAATGTAAAGTTGGACCTTGAATGTAAAGCCCCGTGAATGTGCTTTAGATAACCCTTTGATCAATAGATTTGACTTTTTTGCAAGTTTTTAAATCCTATCATGTTTGGAGACTACCCATCGATCATGAAGTATTGACGGGAGATTGTATGCTTGCATTTTCAAAGGAGGAGAGAAAACAAACGTCCAGTATTGAATAGATTTCTTGGGTTTTGGGCTATTAATAACTACAATGCTAGAGACCCATGACACATCTATCCATATGGACAAAAGATTGCTATATCACTCAATGTTTTTGAAATCTCTAATACAACAGTCTGAGAACATTGAGGCAGACATGATAAATGCATTTCATACTTGCTATGAGCTGTCTCCCAACTTTGAAGTTGTGTTAAAATTCCATACTTGCTATGAGTTTTCTCCCAACTTGGAAGCGGTGTGTCGAGATAAGACTTAATAGATTCCAAACAAAGATGTGTAAAAATAGCAAGTGGGATGCAATGCATTTCCAAGTCGAGAGAGAGAGAGAGAGAGAGAGAGAGAGAGAGAGAGAGAGGGGACGAGCGAGTATAGATTTCTTGGGTTTTGGGCTATTAATAACTACAATGCTAGAGACCCATGACACATCTATCCATATGGACAAAAGATTGCTATATCACTCAATGTTTTTGAAATCTCTAATACAATAGTCTGAGAACATTGAGGCAAACATGATAAATGCATTTCATACTTGCTATGAGCTATCTCCCAACTTTGAAGTTGTGTTAAAATTCCATACTTGCTATGAGTTTTCTCCCAACTTGGAAGCGGTGTGTCGAGATAAGACTTAATAGATTCCAAACAAAGATGCGTAAAAATAGCAATTGGGATGCAATGCATTTCCAAGCCAATAGAGAGAGAGAGAAGAGAGAGAGAGAGAGAGAGAGAGAGAGAGAGAGAGAGAGAGAGAGAGAGAGGACGAGAGAGTATAGAGAGAGGAAGATGGAGAGAGAGTATAGAGAGAGAGAGCAAGAAGGGAGTGTGTGAGAGAGTGAGATAGAGGGGGAGGAGAGAGAGGAGAGAAATAGAGAGAGAGAGAGAGAGAGAGAGAGAGAGGACGAGAAAGGAAGATGGAGAGAGAGTAGAGAGAGAGAGAGAGCAAGAAGGGAGTGTGTGAGAGAGTGAGATAGAGGGGGAGGGGGGAGAGAGAGAGAGAGAGAGAGAGAGAGAGAGAGATGGAGAAGAGAGAGAGAGATAGAGAGAGAGAAAGATAGAGAGAGAGTATAGAGAGAAAGAAAGATAGATAGAGAGATAACGAGAAGTGTGTGTGTGTGTGAGAGAGAGAGAGAGAGAGAGAAAGAGAGAGAGAGAGAGAGAGGGGACAAGAGAGAGTATAGAGAGAGAACTATATATGTAGATAAATAGAGAGAGAGAGAGAAGAGAGAGTCAGAGAGAGATCGAGAGAGAAAGATAGAGAGAGAGTATAGAGAGAAAGAGAGATAGAGAGAGATAGCAAGAAGAGAGAGAGAGAGAGTGTGTGTGTGTATGTGAGAGAGAGAGAGAGAGAGAGAGAGAGAGAGACAAGTATACACACACACACATTTTTTTTCTCTCTTTCCCTCTCTCTCTCTATATATATATGTATGTATGTATGTATGTATGTGTACACATACATACATACATACATACATACATACATACATACATACATATATATATATATATATATATATATACACATTGAGAGAGAGAGAGAGGGAGAGAGAGAGAGAGAGAGAGAGAGAGAGAGAGAGAGAGAGAGATACATAATATATTATGTGTGTGTGTGTGTATGTATGTTGTGCGTGCGAGCGCGCGCATGCGTGCGTGTGTGCGTGTGTAAGTAAATGCTTGACATCATGTTTTTTGTCTGATGATCATTGAAAACTAGCAATCGTGCTTCTCTTAATGATTGTTTTATAAGGATGACCAGCTTGGCATCACAGCGCAGTTCATGACAACAGGGGCAATCTGCTTGACTGTAGCACTATTAGTCTGACCGTGTTCCACACATGGCACATACCGTAGTCTGACGTGCCTAACAAGTTGTTGACACACTGAGAGAGAGAGAGAGAGAGAGAGAGAGAGAGAGAGAGCAATAGAGGAATATTCTAAAACATAAAATCAATAAGAATATATGTGAAGGTACAAACTATCTAACTATATAGTCATAATTGTAAAAGTATATGTATATATACAAAACAATAACTCTATGTGTGTGTGTGTGTATAAGTATAAGTGTATATATATATATATACATATATATATATATATATAATCTGTTTTGGTGGGGAGCTTAAGATTAGGGACAGGGGAGATTTCTTTTACATTTGCATAATGTTTGGGTGGTAGTTTGTTTTATAAGAAAATGTTCCACTTTTGTGTGATTAGTTGATAGGGATTAGAGAAAAAAGACTCTACTTAAGAATAGAGGAGACAAGGCACAAATATGTAGGAAGTTAGAAAGGAAAACTACACAACCATTTAATAAAAACAACCTGTCATAGGGTGAAAGATAACTTTGGATATTAGATGGGCACCAATGAAGTCATGTTTCCTACTAGGGATGGATACTAGGTGTATTTCCTAAATGCTATGTGGTACTCGGGTGTCAAAAGATCACAATGATACAATCTATTTCCCAAGGTACTTAAGGCACATTCAAAAGAGAATATGCCATAGCTCTAGAGATTTTTAGATGCAAATCAATACCAAAAAGGGCTCGACCATCCTTTGACCAAAAACCCTTTGCAAAAAGCAACTTCAAGTTTTGAATTTGAACAATAGCTAATAATATGCATTGTGATGGTGGCTACTCCACTTAGATGTTTGGATTGTAATTTCGAATTGAGGGTTCAAAAATGTGTATAAGTATGAACATGAATTTGGAGACGGGAGCAGCATAGCGAAGAGTGTAGCACAACGAAGAGTGTGCAAGGAAGAATGTTAACCTTGGTGGGTCATGCCACTCACTTCTCTCACGAATTGATGACAAGCAAGGCCACACCACTAAGATATTTGCTCTCCTCCTTCATTTGAGCTTCGAGATTCCGTGTGTGCACCTTCCATTGTGATCCAAGCAACTTGCATGCAACTCAGAGCTTTCAAGATCAACTCGGTGCCCTTCGTTCCTCTCATAGCTCTACAATTTTTCTCCAAGTAGCTCATTGCAACACCTAACCCTTGAATGGTGTGCTAAATGAGAAGACCAAGGTCGATAGGTTGATCGAATTGTGAAACAAGAGGTGGCCAATGTTCCACTCAAGGAAGGTTGATGTGAGTGAGAGAATGATCTGATCAAGCTTCCTTTCAAGACCTGCCAAGCACAGCAAATTCATTGATGGTAGTCTCCATCCAAAGGGATAATCATGACATTGCTAAGGGGAGAGAGAGAGAGAGAGAGAGAGAGAGAGAGAGAGAGAGAGAGAGAGATGTATGTATGTATACACACACACACACACACACACACACACACACACACACACACACACACATATATATATATATAGAGAGAGAGAGTTTAAAAGATATTTAGTGTTTTATGTGTGTGTGTGTGTGTTAGTATATGTTTTTCACAAATTTTCTTAAACTTGATCAAAGTTTGAGATTGATAAATGAAACCTTAAATTTTATTAAAGGTAATCTACGATCTCAACTTTGAGACCCAGTAGAGTGGGTCTCTAGCCCGACGTAGACGGGTCAGCTTACTCGTTATGAATAAAGGCACTACTAGGGCTTTATTAGGATTTGATTAGAAATCTATTAAGAAGCATACAAATGATGAGATATTTAAATACAGCTAGTTGCTTTCACAAAGAGAGAGAGAGAGAGAGGGGGGGGAGAGGGGGCTCTTAGTTGAGATTCAATTTAAAATTTTCATAAATTTTTTCAAAGGTTGAGATTCATAAACAAAACCTTAAATTCTATTCCTCGGAATTAAAGGTGACCTATGATCCCAACTTTAAGACCCAGCGGAGCAAGTCTCTTACCCGTCGTAGACGGGTCATGCTTATTGGTTGTTCTTGAGAGGCTTTCACAGCCCCTATCAATTGCACCCCCCCCTCCTCCTTTTGTAGTGCGCCTCTCCTTCGGAAGCTTTTGGATGCATGGCCTCTGCAGGTATGCCCCCCTTAAAAATTAATTAGCCTCCCCGTGCCTACATTAATCAAGCATTCGACCCCCTGCCCGAGCAGCTCGTCATCACTAATTAATTAATGAAACCAAAAACATATCGAGGGGGTTCCCTATTGGCCACCCCAATACAAACTAGTGCTAAAACTGCATGAAATGGAGGCTGCTCGACTTAATAAGAGCTGTGCCATACCATGAAATGGCCTTGCAAAACAAGGAGTGAGATGCTGAGGTTGGTTTGGAGAGAAAGGGCAAGCAACACTTTAGGAGCCAAGCTTGTTACAACTAAAAACCCACAAAAGAGGGAGCTTGGCAATCTGCAATCAAGGTCGTTGCTTTCTTCTTCTTCTTCTTCTTCTTCTTCAAAGCTACCCAAACTCACTCGCCACCATAATGAAGAATCCTTGGAGCTTCCCATCAGCAAAGCTCCATCCATTCCTGATATCTCCTCCCTTCATTTCGACAAAAATTCATGGAAATCTTGCTTGCATCAGTTGCAGCTTCCTCATTTCCAGCCTGATCCTGCAACTTATGCCTCCCTCCTCCGCTTTTGTGGCCTCTCCAAGGCCTTGCCCGACATCAAACGCCTCCATCGCCACATTGTCGACCGTGGCCTCGCCGACGACGTGCTCTTAGGTAACGTGCTTGTTCAAGCTTATGGCAAATGTGGAGCTTTGGATGACGCGCTCTCTTGGTTCTCCAACATGCGTCGACGGAATCAGTTTTCGTGGAATTTCATCATTTCAGCGCATGCCCGGCAGGGTCGATGCAAGGAGGCGCTCCAGCTGTTTGAACAAATGCAATCGGAAGGAGTGAGGCCAGACAAATTTATCTTTACGACGATCCTTTCTGCGTATTCTTGCCCATCGGTCCTGGTCGAAGCCAGGGACATGCATGCCATCATTATGCGCAGTGGTTTTGAGTCGGATGTTGTGGTGGCCACCGCCCTTATCAACATGTATAGCAAATGTGGCAGTCTGGAGGATGCGCGGAGGACGTTTGACACCTTATTTGAGCGGAGTTTAATATTATGGACTGCAATGATCGTAGCATTTTCAGAGTATGGGTATGGTATTGACGCTCTCCAGCTTTATCATCAAATGCAGCAGGAAGGGGAAATACCCGATAAGATCGCAGTTGTCAGCATCCTTGATGCATGTGCTAGCCTGACATCAATAAGTGAAGGAAAGCACGTGCATAGTTATGCCAAGGGCAGTGGATTTGAATCAGACGTTGTAGTGACGACCGCCTTAATAAACATGTACGCCAAGTGTGGCAGCCTGAAGGATGCACGGAGGACATTTGAACAAATGCCTGATCGTAACGTGATCTCATGGACAGCCATGATCGCAGGGTATGCCCAGCAGGGGCACACTAAAGACGCCCTACAACTTTTTGATAAAATGCAACGGGAAGGTGTCAGTCCAAACAAGGTCACCTTCGTAAGCATCCTTGATGCCTGCGCTCGTCAGACAGTCCTTACTGAAGGGAAGCAGATCCACAGCTCCATTGTTGAAAGTGGATTTGAGGCAGATGTTATCGTGGGAACTGCAGTTTTCAACATGTATAGCAAATGTGGCAGCCTGGAAGATGCATGCAGAATGTTTGACAAAATGCCAGAGAGGAACCTAGTCTCATGGAATGCCATGATTGGAGTATACGTTCATCACGGGCATTGCAAGGAGGCTCTTCAACTCTTACAGCAAATGCATCAAGGAGGGGTTTCCTCGGACAGTGTGACCTTAGTGACCGTTCTGGCTGCATGTGCGAGCCAGGCAGCCATTGAAAGAGGAAGGGGGGTTCACAGCCATATCATTCGAAGCACACCAAACTTAGATACTCTTATGGGAAACGCCCTTGTCAGCATGTATAGCAAATGTGGGAGTTTGAAGGATGCAAAGAGGGTGTTTGATGAATTGCTTGATAGAGATGCCGTCTCATGGACTGCAATCATTGCAGCATATGCCCAACATGGCAACGGTAAA
This sequence comes from Dipteris shenzhenensis, assembly GCF_047967505.1. NCBI lineage: Eukaryota > Viridiplantae > Streptophyta > Polypodiopsida > Gleicheniales > Dipteridaceae > Dipteris > Dipteris shenzhenensis. Next base: position 33,035,234 of record NC_141619.1, on the reverse strand, counting down.
GAGGCTCTTCGGCTATTTCGACAAATGAAGCGGGAAGGTCTGGTGCCAAACCAGATTACATTTGTCAGCGTTCTTTCTGCATGCAACCATGCTGGTCTGGTGGATGAGGGTCGGCGTCAATTTACTGCAATGCAAAAGGACTATTCTCTTATGCCAACTGAAGAGCATTATGATTGCATGGTTGATATACTTGGAAGAGCCGGAAGGTTGGATGAAGCAGAAACCCTTATCCACAGGATGCCATTCAATCCTACATCTGTATCTTGGATGGCATTGCTTGGTGCATGCAGGAATCAGCTTGATGTAGAGAGAGGAGAACGTGCTGCGCAGCATATCTTTGAGATTGATGAAAGGGATGCATCGCCCTATACGACACTAGCAAACATTTATATGGCAGCAGGCAGGGATAGGGATGCAGAAAATGTTCTGAACATGATGAAGAAAAAGGGCCTGAAGAAGCTTCCAGGAGGTGCATGAGTTTGTTGCAGATGATCAATTACATCCTCAAAAGGAGGAGATTTATGCTGAATTGAGGAGATTAAGTAGGCAGATGACAAAGGCTGCATACATGCCTGAGACGAAGTCAGTTCTGGATGGTTCAGGGAAGGACAAGGTACAAAGGCTTTGGGGTCACAGCGAGAGGTTGGCCATTGCTTTTGGCTTCATCAGCACACCTCCCGGGACACCTATTCTTATCACCAAGAATCTTAGGGTATGCCCTGACTGTCATGCTGCTACCAAGTTCCTCACCAAGATCATTCCTCGGAAGATTGTTGTGAGGGATGCCACTCGTTTTCATTACTTCCAGAACGGAGTTTGTTCTTGTGCGGATTACTGGTGATGTTTATCAAGCAAACCAATAATTAGTTTCAAGCTTCTACGCTATCTCATTGTCTTGATCCTTTGCAAAACCAAATATTTTCCTCTTCCATGTTGTCCTTGTGGTTCTGTTTAGGAAGCACCAGACCGAGCACCCTTTGCAAAACCAAAGGCTTTACTCTCCCATGTTGTCCTGGGGTTAGGGAGTGGAAGTAGGACACCCACACCCTCGGGTGTCTTCTACCTCAGGTAGCCTCTCCTTCATGCTCCAGCCTCAGTGGGAGATTTGCTAGGTCTAACAGAATCAACCAGTGTATGATGATGACCAGCTCCGACAATAACCTTGAGTGCAGAGGTATCAGGCAGCTCTAGCGACGAGGAGGTTGGTGTCCGCACCCATAGGCAGGCCCATACCTGATGCATCCATCACGTCTGCTAGCCATGATGCAAGCAATGATGTAGATGCAGGCACAATAGACGGAAGCTCTTCTCATGAGGATCTCACAGTACTAAGAAGCTTGTGCTACAGAAGAGCATAGGGATAGAAAAGCTCCAACGAAACCATGCAGCTAGAGAATGGTACTGCGCAGACAGAGAAGCCCGAGAAGGATAGGACTGCGAAGCCAGAGAACAGGATCTGGAGGCTTGAGAAGACGAGCTTGATCTAGCATTGTCTTTCCACGAGACCAAAGTAGCTGGACCAGTTCTTACCCCCACAAAATGTTAGTTCCTGGGGAACCTGAATTTTGACAAGTATGACAGGAAAACAGAACCATTAGTATTGTACATGAAGACATCACTTGGTGGCACACAAAGGACTAGAACACTGAGTTGGATGTAGCCAGCTACGATTGTGAGGGGCTTATCAAGGAGATGAGAGCCCACTTTTTTGCCAGCCATTGCTCACACAAGGGGTCACAGAGTCAGTCAAAAACTACACGAATTGCTTCACATGAGTCACTATATTATTACAGGTAGTAGATAGGGGCTGGATCAGCAATTTTCTTCATGGTCTCCGTTCAAATATTCAGTGATATATCCAAAGCTACAGGCCCAAGTCCTACTGCATTGTTCATCAGCTCACTCAAGATTTCGAGTCCATGAGTAAGGATCCCAGACCCAAATGCCCTTTCAACAAAAAGTACCAGGAGACCTCAGACCAAGGGGTTCCAAGAGCAATGGCACGTCAGATAGCAAGTCTTCAATAGATAGTCAGCACGGGGGTTTTCTCAGTGCATAGGAGAAGTAGAGCTCGGGGGCGGGGGAGGGGGTGGGTTACTGGTGAATATGTAAGTCTAGAATGTGCGTTCAGCATAAGATTTTTAAAATACAATCATTACACAGATTTTATATTTACATGTAGGGTTTTTAATTATAGATCAAGGGTTTTAAATTCCAAATTAAGCTAGAAGTGTCTTTTATTGTTGTGGTTACTATGTGTGCCTTTTGCTCAGATGACTTAGGTTCATCTCCTAGAATTGCCACTTTTTAAAATTGTACTTATGGAGCTTGCAGTCTCTTTCTGCATTTGGCAAGGGCGCCTTCTCTGAATCCCACATGCAGCCTGCCACTGCCTGCTTTGGACTTCCACCTACCCTTGCAGCTTTCATGGAGATATCCCCTCCATGTCCCTCTCCTGGTACCTGCATCTCTCCTTGCTTCTTCCCGTGTTTTGTCTTCCCTTCACGTTTGAGCGGTTCATGACTGTGATTTGTTTCTGAAAAGATGCGATGTTGAATCTGCAGGCTTGCATTGACGAGAAACTTACTCCTCTTAATTCATGGATTTCTTGGATTAACTGCCTTGCTTTTCTCTTGCAAGCATACATGATCTTTGCATCAAGAAGATGATGGTAGTGGAAAAGTTTCCATTTTGACAATTGTTTGATTGACCTTTGCTGAGAGAATCGAAATGCTCACGGAGCTACTTGTTGCATGGGCTCCGTCGATGTGCCGCTTGAGGTGCAGTCTTATGAAGCTGGTCGCCTATCACTTCATACACATTTGTCTTCTCTGTTGAGCCCGTTTGCAATCTGCTGTGATCAATTGTTGTGCAACCTCTAGGTTGAACATCTAGATCACTATTATTAGGGTTTGCTCTGTGTGAAATATCTTTGTTTGCAACTCTTCATGGAGCTTTGAGCCATATTCAGACTCTAGAGTGAGAAGGTAATTTGTGATGTCTTGTTGGTAACCCTGTGGCAACAAGGGTCAGAAATGTAGTCTAGGACAACAACTATGAGAGCATTGTGTGTGTAGAGTAGCAGCAAAGCTCCACTTGTAATATCTTGAGCCTAAAAGATGGTATGATGAATCCTAAAGGATGAGTATAGCCAAAATCCTCTCTGGAAAAGATTCAATGATACTTGCAAAATCATGATCTAGAGAGAGAAATACTAAAAGCTTAGACTTTTTGAGGTCCCTTCACTTTGTGTAGAGACCCAAAAGGTCCCCTCCAAAAGTGGAGCGGACTTTTGCCCAAAAGGTCTCCTACAAAAGAGGTCCCACCACAGAGGTACCTACGGATTGTGTAGAGACCAACATGTATAAATTTCTCTCAATGGAATGAAGCTCCCACTCTTTGGGGTTCAGTGTTCAAGCTCACTATTGTGTTCATGTGATTGATCTCCATTGCGTCCATGCTCTCTTACACCATCATGTTCTAGCATGCCGTTACCCTATACTTCCTATCCTTGTACTCCCTCCTCCTCCTCTGTCCTTCTCCATATCCTTCTCCCTTGTCTCTCTTGCTCCACCCTCCTCCTTGATTCTCCTCCACCCTCCTTCTCCATCTCCTTCTCCCATTTGGTCCACCCTCCTCCTCCCTCCTCTCTGCTTCTCCCTCTTCCTTCTACCTCTTCCTCCACCCTACCGCTCCCTCCTCCTCCTCCTCCTCCTCCTCCTCCTTCCTCTCCCTCTTTGATCCGACGACCGCAGCACGACACACGAGACATCGAGGGGGACACATATCACTCTAGGGGACCTCCCGTCATTGTTTAGACCCAGGATACGTCCCATGGCAGTCATGGTGGCTCTGGTCTTGTGTCGAGCCTCGTCCAGGAGACCGAGACGCACGGCACACCTTGACGGGCGCCAGCGTCCCATCACCGGCTATGCACCAGCCAGGGCGACATGACATACGGAGGATTCCGCTCCGCTTCAGTCCTTTTCTTTTCTTTTCATTGTTACATCGAGATGTATTGGATTATGTATGATCAGACTTAGGGTTTAGCACGGGTGATGATGCTCGTTTCAGTAGCTCCACCCTTATTGTGATTTGTATCAGGTTTTCTTTCAGTCTCATAGACCCATTGGTCTTCCGAAGACTCTAATAAAATTTCTTTCTTTCTTTCTTTCTCCTCCTTCCTCCTCCTCCCTCCTCTCTTCTCCCTCCTCCTTCCTCCTTTCTCCTCTCTCCTCCCTCTTTCTTCTCCTTCCTCCTCCTTCCTTGTCCCTCCTCCTCAACCCTTGTCCCTTGAAACCGCGAAGGAGACTAGCTCTCCACTTCTCAACCTTGGACTCCTCCTAAACCCTGCAACCCCCTTTAAACCCTCGAACTCCTACATAACTCTCTCAACCCTGTCTCCTTTTCGAACCTTGAAATCCCCTTCTAAACCCTTAAACTCCCGTGGAGGCGAGAGCCTCCATCAATTGTTATGATCGAGCCCTCTTTCTCACCCTCGCACGCATCAGATCTGATTTCCACGCTTTAGCCTACACCTCTCACCGGAACAGGACCCGAGGACCTATGCTACACTTGTGAACACCTATGCTACAACGAGCAACGACACGACTGTAGATGACAAACAGCCTCGGAACCTGCACTAGGGAGAAACAGTGACAACACTTGTTTACAATTGCGGCTTATCGTTATGGTGGTAACTTTAATGAAGTTGGATTCACATGGACTACACGAAAGTTTTTGGGATCAATAGTTCCCTCACAATTTTGAGTGTGTTGCAATAGTCGGGATCATGGTGAGTGACAAAACCTACTTCAGTGACGTTTTCTTTGTGCTTACGTGCAAGCGAAATTGCTTGAATAAGCAAGAGAAGCTCGCCTAAGGTTCATGTTTTTTGGAGGGTGCGAGATCTTTTTGAAATCTAGGTGAGAGCCCAAGCATAGAAACGGCAGAACAACTTTTAGGCAGTGTTTCACTTTTGGGGAATGGGGGGGGTTGGAAATCATCTACCTCTTTTGCCATACAGAGAAAATGGTGTTTGCATGCTAGTCTATTGAAACCTCCTTGGAGATCCATTGGCTTAATTAGTTGGGGATGTGACTGAATCATATTGAGTCCTAAAGGGATGGATGTAACAGATTCATCACAAGCATTTGATAACATAGATTTTCCACAGTGAATTGTTTTGAATGGAGTGTTGGCATTATTAGCTAAGGTCGTAAACTTTGTGTGGGGGGAGACACTTCTACAAGGTTTTTTTTTTTTTTGGGCAAAAAAGAGACTTCTATCAAGTATTAAAGAAAACCGTTAGAGCAAGCTCCATATGGGCATATGGGATACAGCATGCAATGCATGAAAAGGTCAAGAGCCAAAAAGAAAAGATTGGGGCTGATAGTGCCATCTCAATCCGGTAGCAACCTCTGAGAAAAAGGAAGAACCCCTCCAAACTCGAAGAAACACAGTCCTCTTAGAAGAGGCTGCCCGTTAAGGGTCTTGCATGCTAGCCCATATGGCTATCAAAGTGTGAACCGTGTCACTCCAAATTCCCGTGAACACTTGTGATGGGTGTATCTAGGTGTCATCCAAGGCCTCTGTGCATCTGGCTCTCCAAATGTGCCAAGAGGAAATGCTAGCCAAAATCTCCCAAGAGGTGTCCACTGAAACATGTGAAGCTCTGAAAGGAATATGTGGTACATCCTGAAGAGAGCAGGGCTCTATCACCTGTCGGCGGATTGAGAGTGCCTGAGAAGAAGGCTCACCCTCATAAAACACCTGGGGTCCAGTAAGGGATAACCATGCGACCGAGCCCCAAGTCATGAAGAAAGGGAAAGTATGAAAAATGCTAAGTATCCAAGCAACTCCTTTCCAAACAATTCTCGCTTGATTGCGGTCCCAAAGGCAATGTTGCACTGACTCCTCTACAGAATGACACTGAGGGCAAGTGGGATCAGCCCCAAATCGTGATCTCCATAGGTTCACTGCAATCCCTCCATGAATAGAAAGCCAAAAGAAAAGAGTGATCTTTCTATTTTAGAGGGATTTCCAGAGCCTCCTCTAGAAATTCCTATGCAAATTTGTGGTGATGAAGAAGCTATCCCAATGGGGGGCTCTGGAGGGAATCCAACCTCTACTGCTTAGCTGAAATCTCTTGGCATTACCAACCATGAAACGAAAGAAAGGAATCCCCCTCTCTCGGTGCCCATGATCTATCCACTCCCACTCTCCTGGGTCCCACTGCAAGCATCTGATAGGTGCACCTCCATATAACCACAACCTCCAGGATCCCAGGGCCAAGAGTAGAGGGTCGGGGTCTAAGTACCACTGCAAGCCCGCTCCATGGTCGACAAAACCAGCAATCCTGACAGGCTGAAAGGAAACCTCTAGAAGAATATCATCCGTGGATCTAAAGAGTATACCTCCATCCCCAACATCAAAGACTAGAGCATCTTTCCCGAGATCTCAAAGAGCGATCATCTATAGAGGAACTACTGTCCTCGAAAAAGCTCCTATCCAAGTGGTGGAAGTAATAGGCATCTCAACTATCCATTCCACCGGGATGGCTGCATCTATCTGCTGAATCCTGCGTGCTACCCCTCTGAGGTGACTCACGGACTGAAGCCTCTGATCCTCAGGTAGCCCGATAAAAGCCTTCCAAGTGCCTACTGTGTAGGCGGGGCCTCTTTCCCATCTAGACCACTGCATATAATGGAAAGTGCCTAGTGGTCTGCCATGCTCATCAAGTATACTATCGTTCCAAATGATCGGCTGCCTATCAATCTCTTCAAGGGTAGAGGGCGGAACCCTTCGAAGAGTGTTTCCGAAGCTCCCCCAAGCTTTTAGGATGGCAGTCATGAGAGGAGAGGCAGGAGACCTGAGAGAGACGGAAGTAAATCCAGCGAGGGGTGTCCACCCAAATGCGTCCAAAAAAGAAATCCTTCCAAGGTTTTTGCCCAAGCATGAGTCCCCTCACCACCACCTTACAAAGCAATGCCTTGCATTGCAAGTCCGGGTCAATGATATTAAGGCCCCCTTCCCATGTAGGGAGAATAATGGTCTCCCAGGCCACCCTCGCTGCAACATCTGCCGTGCCATCAAGTCCACTCCATAAAAAATTCCTGACTGGTCTAATGAGCTGAGTGATGCAATCCTTAGACCGGCACCAGCAAGAACACACAAACCAGGCGGTGGCCAAGAGAACTTGGTTCACTACCACAACTCTAGAGGCAAGGTCGAGTTTGGCTGAGCTCCAAAAAAGGAGCTTTTTTCTTATACTTTCTAGTACTGGGGCAAACTGCTGTGCTAGAGAGATGCCCAATCCTACCTAGCATCCCAAATATTTGACAGGAACACCCCTCTGAATCCAGGAAAAGCCTATGTCAACTCCCCAGCCTGGAGTGTCCTCATCACTGATCCAAAAGCCAAAGGATTTATGCCAATTAATGTGTGCCCCTGCAGTTGAGCAAAAAATATCCAAGGCTGTCCGGAAAGAATCAAGTGACTGCGAAGAGGCCTCAATAAAAATAGCAGTGTCATCAGCCAACTCACAGTCAAGAAGCTCCTGCTCCTGTCTCAAGGGCAATCTCAACCCATAAAGCTCAGCCTGAGATCTAAGGAAGATACTCATAGCTTTTGCCACAAAAAGAAAGAGGAAGGGGGCTAAAGGGCATCCGTGACGAACTGATCTGGAAATCTGAAACCTGTCACCCCTTACCCCTCCAATCAAAATCTGGCTGTGGGCTGATCTATAAAGGGAGGCCACCCCTCTAATCCATGCATCTGAAAATCCAAATCGTAGAAGAGTGCCCTCAAGAAAACCCCAATCTACTCTGTCATAGGCTTTCTCAAAGTCCAGGAGTAGAACTGCCAGCCTCTGCCCGCTGTGCATAGCCCACTCTGTGGCTTCCCAAAAGGAAAAGATATCATCAAATATGCTCCTGCCATGCACGAAGCCTGTCTGAGTATCATGGATGAGGTCTGGAAGAAGGGGCTGCAATCGGATGCTGATCGCCTTGGCAAGGATTTTGTATAGAGTTCCCAAAAGAGTGATGGGTCTCCAATGGGATACAAAATTCCTGTTGCCACCTTTCGGGATAAGATGTATGAGTCCCTCGGTCAGTGAGTCAGGCATCTCACCGGAGTCCCAAATGCCCTGTAGGGCTGAAGTAATATGATCACCTATCATATCCCAAAAGGCTGTAAAAAAAGGAGTAAGACCATCGGAACTAGGGTATTTGCCCTTAGGAAGGGCGGAGAGTGCAGTCTTGAACTCTGTGTTGGTAAAGCGTGCATCAAGTGAGCATATCATCTCTGGTGTGACCAACATAGGTAAACTCTGCCAAATTTCATCTCTAGCCACATCTCTGGCCTGTGTGTCAGGATCTGTGGAAAGAAGGGAGGCATAGAAATCTGTCACTAAGTGCATGACGGTATTCGGATGAGACTGCAAAATGCCATCAGAGTCAATAAGCTGCCTGACACTCTCTCTACTATGTCTAGGACCAAGTGTAGAGAAAAAGTGTTTATTGACTCTCCCTCCCATCCAAAAGGACTCCCGTGCATGGAAGGCACACTCTTCTCTCTGAGCCCTTGCCGTAGCAAGGCGCTCCTGTACCCAAGCATCTGATGGTCGTTTTTGCTCCTCCCTTTGCAAGGCTGCCAACTATCGACGGATACCAATCTCCCGCTTGAGTACCTCACCTCGCCGAGCACTAGCAACGGAGTGATAAAAGTCGCTGATACTGGCAAGTGCTGTGGCCACATGTGAAGGACCGGCCACCCCCCCTGCATGTGAGAAACCCAGATCTCCAAGACTGCCTCTGTGAGAGTCTCATCCGTGTATAAGGCATCGGGGATCTTGATACTGTGAGACCGTCCTCTCAGATGGGGCTCTGAGATGGACAAAACTACCGGAAAATGGTCGGAAGTGAAAACACCAGGTGCAATGCAAACTATCCCCCCTCTATCAAGAGCCCAGTCATCCACATAGAATCTGTCAATCCGGGCATGGATAGGCATCTGCACCCTATGGTTCGACCATGAAAACAAAAGTGACTGAGACTGAACATGAAATGCAGCATCTGACCAAACATCTCTGCCACTGAATCTGAACAAGAAGGCATCCCAAGCTGCTCTTTGAGGGAATGAATACCACCTTCTCTGCCCCCTTGCTTATCAGAAGGTGCCTCAACCATGTTGAAGTCACCTCCAATAATCCACGAATCTGCAATGTCAGCCCACGATAGCAACTCTTTCCAAAACAAAACACGTTCCCCTCTGTTGTTCGGAGCATAGAGGTTGAGAAAGCCAACCTTACGTCCGTCAATCAAAAGTAAAACCCACTGGGCCCTGGAGGGGGTTATGGTACCGTGTCTAATGACCAGAGGGAGAATGGAATCTGAAGCTGATATGCATGTACCTCCTCTGGTTCCGAAGGCAGGAAGCCAAAAAGTCCGGCCTGAAAGCAGCTTACCTGACTTGGAGCAATCTCTGACATCCAGTTTGTGTTCCTGAAGAAAAAGAATGTCTAGGGAACCACCTGAAACACCTGGATAGAGCTGATTTCTGATCAGCTGTCTACGACGGCGACGAGGGATGCCACCCAATACCTGTATATTCCAACTGGCTATCCTCATCGGCGGGAGGAAGCGGGTTGGAATACCTTACTCGACTTGGTGGCAGAAAAAGAACCCTCCAGCGGAGCTAACCTCCTGCCATACACACGAGGTCCAAGGGGAGAAAAGTCCACAGGTGAGAGAGAGAAAGATCTCTCAAAAGGGATGGCGATAACTGGCTCTTCGAAAGTGGAAGGTACAAAATCATCATCTGGGAGGTCAGAGAGGTCCTCCAGAGCGAAAAAGGAGTTCCGTTGAGCCAGTCCTGTGGAGGGGGTACGAAGGATTCCTACCAAAGTAGGGAGAGAATGTAAGACCCCCTTCCCTCTATCCAGAGAAAGAGGCACCTGTACTGAGTCTTGATCAAGAAGTGCTGCGGATGAGGTGCCAACAACTTGGGTTGCTGAGGAAGGTACAGCCTGATCGTGGGGTGGAGTTGAACAAGGCTCCTGAACACACGTCTCCTCTTGAGGCTCCAAGGGAGTAGCCTCCGAAGCGGTGGAGGTGTGATCTGAAGTAGAGGGCCTAACCGTGACTGGAACCCACCGTGGGCCAGAGGTGGTGCAGGGTGCAGGATGGACTTGAGTAGCCTTAGGAGGGGGGGGAGCCCGTGTCTGAGGCAGTGCCTGTGGAGCGGTAGGCCCTGCTCTTGCTCTCTGTTGTAAGCTAGTACGAGCTGGTTGTTTTCTGGGCCTCTTTTCTTCTTTGGGCAATCTCTGGCGAAGTGCCCCGAGGATCTGCAAATCCTGCACTGGTCCTGCCGACCTGCAACCTCAAATCTCTGGCGAAAGAAAGACCCATCGGGTCGCTGTAGCATGATGTGGTCATCTGAAATATTAGGGTCCTGTACAATGACCCTAACCCTGGGTATCCCATCCATCCTGACCGCCTCAGCAGCCAAAGAGGGCTCGCCAGGAAGAGGGGGGATCTCTGCTACCACACCAAACCTTTTGCGACTGCTGTAGCTCGTCTGAGGAAGGAGCCGGTGATAAACTGAGGGGAGACCAGGGAACTTGATGAAAACAAAAACTCCTTGCTTGTCCTCTTCAACCTCTTCAACTGGGTCAAAGCCCAGTTGAAAGGGAAACAAAAAAATCCTCCTGTAGCCTAGAAATAGAAACCCGGCCTGTAGCAGGTCTCTCCTGACATCCGGGGAATCTAGGCACACCTGAAAGAAATCTCGTCCCAACAAACGAACATCCTTAAGGTGGGGGGCGAGCTCCTGGGGAAGCGCCGCAAGCATCCAATCTCTAGCTTGTGACCTAGAGGGGTGGGAGCCATGGATGCGTGCAAAGAGAGTCGTGGAACACTCATGCTCCAAATCCTTTTGCAATTGCTGTAGCTCGTCTTTTGAGAAAGTGATGGTTCTCGCGGTCGGTGTGGGCGGTAACGGATTGATTGAGTGGGAACCCATTCGTCAATCAAGGTGGGAAAGGCCGATTCAAACACAAAGAAGAACTCCGTCCGCTTTCCTGAAGCCCAGGAGACCCCTAAAGGAGAATAGGGTACTCCAAATGAAGGGAGAGCGTGAAAGGAAGGTGGGAGAGAGAGGAATGAGCAAGGAGAGGAGTCAGCAAAGAGAGAGGGGGGGCAGCAAGAGGAGAGGAGGAAGGGAGAGGAGGGGAGGATAGAGGAGAGGAGGAGTGGAGGAGAGGGGGGGGGGGGAAAGCAAACAAAGAGCGGGGGGGCGAGGCGGGGGGAGCAGCAGGTAGGGGGGAGGGGAGGGAGGAGGCAGCGCGCGGGGGGGGGCTGCAGCAGCGAGGGAGGGGAGTCGGGGGGGGAGGCGGGGGGAGCAGTAGGTAGGGGGGAGGGGAGGGAGGAGAAGCAAGGAGGGGAGGGAGGAGGCAGCGCACGGGGGGGGGGGGGCTGCAGCAGCGAGGGAGGGGACTCGGGGGGGGGGGGGGGGAGCAGCAGGTAGGAGGGAGGGGAGGCGGGGAGAGCAGCAGGTAGGGGGAGGGGAGGGAGGAGAAGCAAGGAGGGGAGGGAGGGGGCAGCAAGGAGGGGAGCAGGAAGGAGGGCAGCAGGAGGAGCGGGGAGCAGCAGCAGTGTGTTCTACTTCTACAAGGTTTTAGTTCATGAGTACTTGGCATTTATGCATGCAACAGGCTACGTCGACTATATAAGGGCGGTTTCTCACTAGCAGGGTCCTTTTCTTCTCTGCATGAGTCCAGGACGGCTGCATGAGATTTGGGTCTTGCACCTTTCGGCATCAGCTTGGAGATGGCATTGTGGGCATCTGGCAAGCACCTGATCAGAGGCGGTTCTCTATGATTGTCCCATGGTAGGAGAGAGCTCCTTGCTAAAGACGGTGGAGGCATTTTGTTCTTGGCTACAGCCATCTATTGGACGGTGCAGCGGCATCTTCAACATTTATATGCAGCTGGGAACTAGTGTAGTTGGTTATTTGCTGTGTGTCACAAGCTTTCCTCTGTGTATTTGTGTCGGTTTTTGTGTCAGGCTGTTACTGTCTTTGGATAAACCTTGTGGCTGAGTATCTCGTTATCTACAGAATCTTTGTATGCTACAAAAAGCATGGTCGGGATGAGCAGCAAGTCCTCTTGACTTCTGTCATCATAAAGTGTCTTTTGTGTTCTTTCACTATTAATTGTTAGGCTTTTCTTATTGAGAGTATTATTTTATGTGAGATTTTCTCAAAGAGAGCAACCTCTAGTAGTTTCCATCTCTGATTTCCAACACGTGGTATCTGAGCACTGTTGTTTGAGAACCTACGAGGAGTGGTCGTGAGCATTAATGAGAGGCTTCCATTCTTAGTGAGAGGTTGGTGTCAAGAAAAGGTCGAAATGGAGAGCTGGTCTAAGTCTGTCAAATCTAGTCTGGGTGATTCGACTGTTGCCAAATTCGATGGCAACTATTTTGCATCGTAATGATTCTTTGTGAGACTGTTGTCGATGCAGAAGGGGCTCTGGGGTGTGGCTTCAGGGGTGGAGAAGAATCCGGCCAACAACCAGGGCGCTGAAAAGATTCAAGCGTGGGAACTCAAAAACATAAAAGCTATAGGAAATTTGGGTGGAGCATTAGGTATTGATTACGTTGATATGGAAAGCATTATGTATTTTATCATTGATTTTCTGAATCATCTTGAATGGTCCATAAAAACGTGGGGACATCTTGATTACTGGCCATTTCTCAACACTCTTCAACCTTCTTTTCTCAATCTGAAGAAGTACATAATCGCCTTCTTTAAAAAGCATGTGTTTCTGTTTCTTATTAGCTTGTTTTGTGTACTTCTCTTGAGCGATTGCAATGGCTTCTCAAACCTCTTTGAGAACATTTTGATAGTCATGGGTAAATGCATCTGCTGCTTCCACTCTATGGGTCAATCATGTGATAGGAATAGGTGAAACCTTCCCATAGATAGATGGGGTACAAGAAAGAATGCTGCATGAGAAAAAATCTTTCCAGGGCTCCTGTCCAAGCATCAATCCACATACTACGAACTTGCAGAGTAGCAAGGCCATACACTGCAAGTTTGGGTCAATAATATTGACACCTCCTTCTCTTGTGGGGAGGAAGAGGGTCTCCCAAGCCACCCTGGCTACAACATCTGAGGTGCCATCTAAACCACTCCAAAGGAAGTTCCTGATAGGTCTCATGAGCTGAGTGATTCAACTTCTAGATCTGCACCAACATGAGCAAACGAATCAGGTAGTGGCCAATAATACCTGGTTCACACAACCACAACCCTGGATGCAAGGTCAAGTCTGGCAGACCTCCAAAAGATGAGTTTCCCCCTGATACTCTCCAACACGGGAGCAAACTGCTGTGCCAGATCCTGTTCTCTGGCTTCGCAGTCCTATCCTTCTCGGGCTTCTCTGTCTGCGCAGTACCATTATCTAACTGCGCTCCCATTTCAATTGCTAATTCGAAACATAGCATTTGAGAAGATCAAGGGCAGTGGAATTGGCTTCTTCGGACTGCCCATCAGATTCAAGATGGAAAGAGGATAAGAGATTCAGCGTGGTACCCATATTCTCAAAGATACCTCTCTAGAAAAGACTTGTCATCCACGGGTCTCTATCACTGACAATTGATTGAGGCATCGCGTGATGTTTAAACACATGAGACAAAAAGAGTCTCGCCATTTGGTCTGCTGTAATTTTCTTTCTGACGGGAATGAAGTGGATCTGCTTGCTGAATCTGCAAATAATGGTCCATATCCCATCATGTCCAGATGGTGTACGAGGAAGATCAAAGATAAAATCCATGGCAATGCTCTGCCAAGGTCGATCGGGAATAGGTAGAGGCTGCAGCAGTCCAGCTGGCTTTTGCCTGTCATATTTCACCTTTTGGCAAGTGATGCATGTCCTGACATATGCCTCGACATCTTTCCTCAATGATGGCCAAAAGAAATAGTGCTCCATAGCTTTGATGGTGGCATCAGTGCCTCTGTGTCCTGCATAGGGTGGAGCATGGCTCTCTGTCAACACTTTGGGCCTCAACTATTTCATGACACACAATCTGCCATGCATCATCAGAAATCCGTCTTTGAGAGTATAGTGCTCATGCCTCTGTCAATCAACCAACTGATCATAAATTTGTGAAAAATCAGCATCATTGGCATATTGATCCTTCACGGCATCAAGCTCATCATGATATGCAATGGTCTGTTGAAAGTTGTGGCTTAACAGACACTGCCTCTAGAGTGGGCTTGCATGATAGTGCATCTGCAACAACATTCTTCTTCCCAGGCACATGCACAATCTGAAAGTGAAACATAGAAAGAAGAATTGTCCACCTCATATGCTTCTCAAACAACTTTCTCTGAGTGAGTACCATAGTGATTGATGATCGGTCTGAACATGAAAATTAGCACCCAAAGATAATGCTTCTAGGTCGAAAGAGCATGTATGACAGCCAACATCTCTTTCTCATAGATGCCAAAATTCATTTCAGCATCCTGGAGCACTCTACCCTCGTATGCCATGACTCTTCCATCTTGCATAAGTACCCCTCCTACGCTATTCCCACATGCATCTGCTTGGACAGCGAAGGGTTTGCGAAGATCTGGCAAAATAATCACAGGATCTGAGCAGAGTCGCTCCTTCAGTAGGTCAAAAGCTGCAATTTCTTTGGGACCCCATATGAGAGTGACCCCTTTCTTCTGTAAGGCATGCAAAGGAGATGCAATCTCTGCAAAATACGGAATGAACCTCCTGTAGTACGAGCACAAGCCCAAAAAGCTACGTACTTCATGGATGTTCTTCAGGTGTGGCCAATTCCTAATGGCCTCTACCTTGGCAGGGTCCATCCTAACTCCATCCTTGGAAACAATGTGCTCGAGAAAATGGATCTTATGCATGAAGAATTCACTTTTCTTGGCATTGACAAGCAGCTTATGCTTCCGTAGCTCCTCGAGAACAATTGCCAGAGGTGCTTCTTATGTTCAGCCTCATCCTGAGAGAACACGATGATATCATTGAAGAAAGTGCCAACAAAGGTTTGGTGCTCTCTAAAAATCCTGTCCATCATTTTGTTGAAGGTGGCAGGTGCATTAGTTAACCCAAATGGCATGACAAGAAACTCGTACAAACCAAATGTGGTACGAAATGCTGTTTTGTGAACATCCTCTGGCTGAATTCTGATCTGGTGATAACCACTCTTCAAATCAATGCGGCTGAACATTGTAGACCCCTGTGACCTATCCAAAATATCATCTATCCGAGGTATAGGGAATCTATTCTTAATGGTAATCTTATTGAGGGCTCTATAGTCAATGGACATCCGCCAGGATCCATCCTTCTTATGGACCAAGAGCACGGGTGAGCAGTTAAGGTGAAGAGCTGGGCTGAATCAGCCCCTTCTCTAGCAGGTCCTTGACCTGGTTCATAATTTCCTCTTGCTGGGCTACACTGACCCTGTAAAGGAGGTCGGTTAGGAGGACTTCTACCAGGGATTATATCTATCGTGTGGTCTTCTGGCCTTTCAGGGGGCAACTCCTATGGAAGTGAGTCAGAAAAACAGTCCCTAAACTGAAACAAAGAATCTGCTTGTTTTTCCAGCTTAGAGAAATGAGACTCTTCTTCTACTGACTTCTTTTCAGATGCAAACACTAAGTACGCTAAAAGATGCTTTTTCATTACGTTGCCAATGGCAGAAGCAGATACAACAAGGATGGATTCTCCCTTCAATTTAGCATCCAGAACGTGGGTCTTGCCACGGTGAGTGATTGTGATTGTTTTATTCTTTGTATCCAAAACAGCCCCAACACGAAAGTGCCAAGGTATCCCCAGTAACACATCACAACCATTCAACGGCATAATATAGAATTCTTCTGTGTCCACGTAGCTCTGAATATGCATCCGCAGCTTGCCTATCACCAGAGTAACTGACTGGCTGAGTCCCGGACAAGCCATATCTGCATCACACAAAGGACCCATCTCTTCTGCCCTTATTCCTAACTTTCCAGCCACCTCTGGAGAGATAAAATTGGCCTTGGCTCCCGGATCGAAAAACATCAGAGCTGTCTGGTCTCTTATCTTGCCCCGTGCCCGACATAACTCTGTAGCATCTATATTCTGAACAGCCCCAATCAATTTTGGCAAAAGACCAACATTGGGCTTGGGCTTTTTATTCTTCTAATCAGTCCTCTTTTCCTCGTGCTCACCTTGCTCAAAAGGAGGGAACTTCCGCTTCTTATGTGGGCATTCAAAAGCCATGTGGCCTTCCTCCTTGCAAATATAACACTTGTTGGCATCACAGAGAATTTGCTTTTCCTCATCAGACATGTGGGTCGGTACTCGCCTCTGTCATCCAACAAACTTTGCCTTCATGGGCTGCGGAAACTTTCTGAACTTCTTAGGGGATTCCATCTTGCTACCCTTTGACCTTGATGTCTCGTGTGATCTTCCTTTGAACCCAGAAACTTTCCCTTGCATTAGTGCATAAGTTGTAGTGGCATTCTCAACCAACTGAGACATATTGGCAACCCGCAGCAATATCTTTCAATTTGCTCGGACAGCGGTACATGTCTGTAAGAATTCACTGGCAGTAGGGCTTCCCAAAACTTCTTATTGTAGTCCTATAAATTTTTGCAATTTGTAGCATCCAACCTGTACCAGGCGGTCATGATATCCACCTCAAAAGTGGTAGTGAGCCATGCTGCTGAGAAGACCTGCTTGAATTCGACCCAAGTGGTAGGTGCTCTGCCTTGCAAGAGAAGGTTGGTCCACCATTGGAGCGCATTGCCCTTCAAAAAGGTGGCTACCTTTCGGACTTTGGAGGATTCTGTGAAGTGTCCACTTGAGTAGGCAGCATCAAACTGTTGCACGAATGTCAAAGCCTTCAATCTGTCTTGCATCCCATTGAAAGTCTTAAACTTGACAGTTGCCCCTCCCTCCTTGTAATCTTTCAATTTTCCTTCAGGGGTGAGATTGTCATAAACGGGGGCCTATGAAAACGGTGGGGGCATCACTGCTCCCGCATTCTGAGCCATTTCAACCATTTGGGATTCTAGGTCCCACTCCCTGCATCTATGGCATATTTTAAGTATTGCCCATTGTCCCAAGCATTCATGTCTACATTCCAAACTGCATCCCAATGTTTGAGTACATCATATTGGCATTTGCAAGGGGCATTCCACCCATCATAGGTTGTTGGAAACTTTGCATTCCCAGCTGTGTGCTGCCCATAAAGCTACCTGGCATTCCGGGTGCCTCTGCGGATGGTGCCACCATTGCCTGAAAAATTGATCCCCCTCCGAAATATCCTGGATGCATCGTGGGCTGAGGAAGGGCTTGCTGTCCCTAATTGACTGAATGGAAGTTATTGGCATTACCTGCTACAGGGGTGATTGAGGGCATCTCTGACGGCTGTCCACCGAAAGAAACATGCCTAGGGGTCTTCTTATGCTTCTTATGTTTCTTTTGAGATGACTTTTTACTTCCAGGGTGTAAAGAAAGTGGGAGAGAAGTAAGGAGTCTCACTTGTAGCTTTCTCACATACACAATGGGGGAATTTACACAGGTGGAGGCTGACAACAATTTTCCTCTTCTTAGTTGTGAAAGCCAAAAGAACTCTCTCTTAGTACAAAAGGAATAGGTGAACCCTATATGTGGATCTTAAACCAAACTCAGCTAACCTAGGTGGCATACTAATTGAGCCACTAACTAGAGTACATAAAGATAGCTGTCATCCAGCTATTATTCATGGGCGGTGTACCAACCGCATCTGCAACTAACAAGTCGGTGACATAAATGCACAACGGTCACCTTGGCATATATCACGAGTGGAGCTCGATATCTCAACACACCCCCTCGAGCTCAATACCAAGCAGGTCTTTGAACTTGCGCAGCTTCTTTGCGCCCAATGTCTTCGTGAATATGTCAGCTATTTGATCCTCTGTGCTGACATAAACTAGATTAATAAAACCTACTAGAACCTTCTCCTGCACATAGTGATACTGCATCTCAATGTGCTTTGTTCTAGGATGATAGATTGGGTTATTTGCCAAGTGTATATTGCTCATGTTATCACAATAAATGACAACTGGTCCATCTGTAGACTGATGCATATCATAAAGTAGCTTACGCAACCAAGCTATCTCACATGCAGCCATTGCTGCACCCCTATACTCAGCCTCTATGCTCGACAAGGCAATTGTAGGCTGTTTCTTGCTGCTCCAAGTGATTGCAGCACTCCCAAAAGAGAACACATATCCATTGGTAGATCGTCTATCAGAAATACTACTAGCGCAATCAGCATCAGTGTATCCATACAAGTGTATCTGAACCCTAGTCTTATAAAATATTCCATACTGTAATGTGGACTTCACATACCTCAATATGCGTCTAGCCGCATCCAAATGCGATTTCTTTGGAGCCTGCATAAACAGACTTACCAACCCAAGAGCATAGCTCAAATCTGGCCTGGTAATAGTCATATAAATCAAACTTCCTACTATGCGTCTCAGACATAGTAGGGTCTTCTAGAAGCTCACCTGCATCTGCGCTCAACTTCACATTCTGCTCCAAAGAAACTGAAATAGGCTTACAGCCTGTCATCCCATATTTAGACAGCATGTCCAATCCATACTGCCTCTGCAAGAGCCATATCCCACTTGTGGATACCTCAATGTCCAAGAAGTAATGCAGCTCTCCCAAATCCTTCATCTCAAACTTCTGCTTCAATAGCATTTTTACATGAAGGATATCTTCATCACTATCACTTGTGATCATCAAATCATCAACATAAATGACAAGCAGCATAATGCCTTTCTTTGTTTTTCTCACATAAAGTGAGAAATCTACCTTGGAAATCTGAAAGCCAATAGTGATAAGATACTGTCCTATCTTGTCAGACTATGCTCTGGGTGCTTGCTTCAAGCCATACAAGGCTTTCTTCAACTTGCAAACAAACTTAGGATGAATAGCATGCACATAACCTGGTGGCTGCTCCATATAGACCTCTTCTTGCAAATCACCATGCAAGAAGACATTCTTTACATCCATTTGATGTAAAGACCATCCCTTTGATGCAGACATAGCAATGACTGCTCTTACGGTTGCCATCCTTGCAATCGGACTGAATGCTTCTTCATAATCAATGCCATATGTTTGTGCATACCTCTTGACAACTAATCTTGTCTTGTATTTGTTCACAGAACCATCTGCATTGTGCGCTTCACCTTATAAATCCACTTGCAGTCAATTGCATTCTTATCTTTAGGAAAAGGCACCAATTCCCATGTAGCATTTGCTTCCAAGGCATCTATTTCTTCATCCATGGCTTTCTCCCATTTTTCTTTTCCCATGGCTCACTCAAAAGAAACGGGTTCTGGTTCATGTATCACTTTGACCATAGAGGCATAGTGAATAGCTGTAAATCCATCATATTTCAGCCTATCCATAGGATACTTAACTCTGGTAGACCTGCACAAAATAGGCTCACTACCAGGTGCTCTCAAAACATCCCTTGTCTTTCTTACTCCAGGTGTAAAAATAGAAGGAATACCCAACTCATCATCAAGGCTCTATTCTGAGCCATTGGATTCACCATCCACATAAGAGTGACTTGCATTCACATCAAACATGGGTTGATCTACTTTCTCTTTTCCTTTTTGTGATACTTGCATACCACTATATCTGCATTGCTTTAAGGAGATCCTCCTGATCTCAATCTGCTTGTCC
This sequence comes from Dipteris shenzhenensis, assembly GCF_047967505.1. NCBI lineage: Eukaryota > Viridiplantae > Streptophyta > Polypodiopsida > Gleicheniales > Dipteridaceae > Dipteris > Dipteris shenzhenensis. The sequence continues at coordinate 33,015,478 of NC_141619.1, read as the reverse complement.
ATGGCGAAGTATGTGAAACACTACTAGAGGACACTATAGGTCCACTAATATTTTGTGATTGCTGCTGTGAATTATGTGTAGCATTATCATTTTGTGCATCTACATCATCAATCACATTTACTGGTTTATATCAACTGCTCATCTCATAATAAAAAACATCTCTGCTTACTGTAAACTTACGAGTAGAAGGATTATAGCATCTATACTCTTTCTGCTGCAGAGAATAACCAATAAAGTTGCACTTCTCAGCTTTTAGATCCAACTTGTATCTCAACTCATCTGGCACATGAACATAGGCAATGCAATAAAAAACTTTCAAATGAGAAATATCCAGTTTCCTACCAGTATACCTCTTCTCTGGCCAGTGCTGCAGTGGGAGTCCTGTTCATTATGTAGACTGCTGTAGCAACTACTACAACTCAATAATAATATGGCAGGTCTTTTTCATTGAGCATGGCACAAGATACCTCTCCAATATGCCTGTTTTTCCTTTTTGCAAGTCCATTTTGCTGTGGGGTATGATTGCATGAATATTGTTGCATTATGCCATGCTCCTACAGGAACCTTGCAAACTCATTTGAGAGGTACTCTCCCCCTCCATCTGACCTTAGACATTTTATTTACAGGCTTGTTTCTTTCTCCATAGCTTTAAAAGCTTTGAAATGCCCAAACACTTCACTTTTTTTTTTCATAAAATACACCCAAACTTTTCTGCTGTAGTCATCAATAAAAGTAACAAAATAATGATAGCCTCCAATAGATGTAGCTTTAGTAGTCCACACATCAGAGTGGATTAATTCCAATGGCCTCTTACTCTCTTGAACATGTCTAGGAAATGGTTTCCTTGTCTGTTTTTCAAATTGACAGGCTTCACATACCTTATGCATTTCTGTAACCTTGAACTTAGGCAATCCTGCAATAATATTTTGGGCCTGCATTAATTTAAGTCGCTATACATTAACATGACCAATGCGTTTATGCCAGATATCAATATCTGCAACAACACCGGTCCCATGTGCAAACATTGCTGCACTCAATCAGGCATGTCTGCATCCAACGTAAACATCATGTCCTTCTTCTTCCCTTTTGCTATCAAGGTTCTTCCCTTTTGCTATCAAGTGACCTTTATTTTTCATATCCTCAACAAAGCATCCATGAGGATTAAATCTGACCTGCAAGCCGTGCTCAATCATTTGACCAATAGAAACTAGGTTCTTGGTGATATTCGGGACATGAAATACATCAAACATGTATTTCTTTTTTCCATCCTGCATAGACAAAGGAATTTTATTAATCTGCATAATAGGATGTGCAGTATCATCACCAGTCTCCACAAATCTTAGTCTTTCCATTTTCCTTGCATCCTGCATTCATTTTGCATGACCTGTCATGTGGTTTGACGCACCTGAGTCAACATACCACACATCATTGCTTTCTTTTGCACTTGTCACAGAATTGGGCATGTGCGGTACCATAAATAAATGCTCATTTCTGTCATCACCCTGTCTACTAGAGGATGCATAATTGCCTTCCTACAATTTTTTAGTCATGATGTTATTCTGCTTTTTATAGCAGTCTTTAACCATATGACCCATTTTACCATAGTAGTAGCATTCAACATTGTTGTTTGCATTTTGGCCTCTCTGCCATCCACCACGACCTCTTTGGCTCCCCCTGCCTCTAAAGTTACCACGTCCTCCTCCATAGGACTGGTTTTCTTGAATCTGCTGCATATTTTGATTTCTACCATGGCCTCCAGATCAGCCTGCTCTGCCTTTGTCTTTGTCTCTGCCTCTACCAGCATTTGAGTAGAAGACAGTTTCTTTTGAAGTTCCTCCTAAAGAAGATGCACCACCATTTCTCTACTCTTTCAAAATTAGAAGAGCAATCAACTTCTCAAAATAAGGAAAATTCTCATGGACGGCAATGGATGTACGAAATTGTGCATAATCCTTTCCTAGACCATTCAAGGTCACAGAAACTAAATCATCATCTTCCACTGGCGACCCAATAGAAGCAAGTGCATCTGCAATCTTCTTCACCTTCATGTGGTAGTCATTGATGCTCATATTTTCTCTCCGCACATCATGCAACTCCTGCTTGAGCTACACTTTTCTGGCTTGCGTCTTTGTGCTATACATTTTTGTCAAAGTATCCCACGCCTCCTTTGGCATGCTTGCATCCTGAATATGCACAATCATGGAATCTGAAATATTGATAGACAGCTAGTACATAACTTTTTTTGCTCTCTCATGCCAGCCTTTAAATGCCTGCAACTCCTATTGATTGGGAACATTAGGAATAACTGGTTCTTGTTCAGCTTTAGTAATGAACTCCCAATAGCCATTTTCCTTAAGGAAATTCGTCATTCTAAACTTCCATGCTTGGAAGTTATTATTGTCAAGCTTTTTAGTGACTATCTGTGAAAGAGCATCAGATGCCATTACAAAATACTGCAAAAATATTTTATCACTGCAAAAAAACACAACTTCTGGCTCACAAGGGCAAATCTGCAAAATTGACGAAAGTGGTATTTGCCCACACGGTCACTTTCTATTGATGATTATGCATCAACAGGCAATAAGAATGATTATGTCACTCCCAATATCTCTGCGCACAGGCATACGATGCAATTTCTGCGGTAACTTTTCACCGACTTGCGGAACAGTGGTCGCACAACAAAATATAGAGCACTTTTCTGAGTGCCTACAGAAAACTTCCGTCACCAAAACGGGTCCCAAAATAACCTCGAATCAAAAAAATAATGTACTGTTCTCTCGTCGCACCGCGAAGGGCATCCCAATTTGAGACAGTGCACTCTTGCACTTTTCACCTATGCTACCTACAGAGATTTGCTCCCAAACTCAAAAAAGGAAAGCAACACTGATCCTCTTACTAAGACACCGTGAACTTGGTTTGCTTTCTTGAGCTCCTTACCATGAACCGAGCTCTGATACCATGTGAAGAGAGTGGGAGAGAAGTAAGGAGTCTCACTTGCAACTTTCTCACATACAGAATGGGGGAATACACACAAAGGTGGAGGCTGAAAATAGTTTTCCTCTTCTTAGTTGTGAAATTAAATCATCTCTATGTATGCTCCAGATCTCTCTTTTTATGTTGAGTCAAGGTACTCAGCCTGGATAGTCCTCCAAAATGAATGAAATAAATTATTATGTTTTGTGTGTTTTATAAACACCTCTGGTCACCTTATGATGTAGGCCATGTGTATGTGTTTTGCTCCATGGTACCTCCTGCAGACATTGTGTGCATGTACATGCAGGGGAGATAACCATTGGAAGGTCTTTTTGTATCCCCTTTGTTTACCTTACACCCATGGGAACCCTTGCTAGCTTGAGATCCTAGCCATTGATAGATCCATGACCACCATGAGATGGCATGAGACACCTTGTGCTAGCTGTATCCTTGACATAGCCTGAGGCATTCCCTTGAGGGGGGGTTTGTTGGGATATCTCAAGGTGTATGCCTCAGGCACACCTTGGTTTCTATGTGTGAGTGCTAGAGGCACAGTTAGGTGCCCATAAGCACAGTTAGGTGGTGGAAAGCCACATAGGATGATTGAGAGAATCTAGGAGCAGATTGAGGAGATGATTATGGAGCTCTGAAGTCATCAGTAATGTCAGTGAGCATGTAAGAGGTGCCTACATAAGGACCTCACTCTTCTTCATTCCATAATGCAAGTATTCTGAATTTGTGTCCACTCTACTCTTTCCTTTCAGTTTACCAATAGCCAGGTCATCCTTTTTCCTAGGTTTTAACATATGAGCCTTAGGCCATAGGCTCTGGACAAACTTGTCCACCTTTTGAGTTTCTCTAATCTCGGCCATTAGAGCACTCTCTAACACCGTGAAACTCATGTTATGCATAATGCGTGACAACACATCAACAACTTTATTATCCTTCCCTCTTCGGTACCGGATCGTCAAATTAAACTCCTGCATGAGTTCTACCCACCTAGCTTGGCGGCCTCTCAAGTCAGGTTGTTTACAAAAATGTTTCAGAGTATCATGATAAACATCCACATAAAACTCTGATCCATACAAATAATGTCTCCATGTTTTCAAATCATGGACAACAGCATACAACTCTAATTCATGAGTTGGCCAATTTCGTTGAGAGGGAGAAAGCTTCTTGCTTTCAAAGGCTACCGGCCTTCCCTCTTGGAGAAGAACTGCTCCTACCGCAATGCCACTTGCATCGGTTTCAAGGAACAATGGTTTCTAGGCATTAACTATTTTTAACACCGGTCCTGAGACCATAGCTTGTTTTATGGTGTTAAAACTTTCCTGTTGATTCTGTCCCCATATAAAAGGTACTTTATCTGATGTCAGATCAGTCAATGGCGATACTATTTCGGAATATCCTTTGATATGCCTTCGATAAAATTGGACAAATCCCAAGAATGATCGCAAAGCGGTCAAACTCTGAGGGATTGGCCAAGTCAGTATCGCAGCCACTTTCTTTGGATCCATTTCTACCCCCTCAGGAGTAAATATTCAAGTCTTACCATGCACAATATAGTTTTCTTTTTATTTACATAAAGACTGGCTTTCCTCAAAGTACTGAACACTATTTTTAAGTGTTCGTGATGCTCAGTAATACTTTTACTGAATACCATAATATCGTCAATAAAATGTACTACAAACTTTCCGATATACAGACGTAGTAAATCGTTCATAAGCATGACGAATGTAGCTGGAGCATTGGTAAGTCCAAAGGGCATTACCAAAAACTCATAATGTCCAAACCTGCTTCTAAAAGTGGTTTTATGCACATCCTCGGCTCTAATACGGATCTGATGGTAGCCACACTTAAGATCTATCTTACTGAAAATTATGGCCCCATGTAATGCATCTAGCAAATCATCGATCCGAGCCATCGGATGCCTATGCTTAATAGTGATATTATTCAGTGCTCTGTAATCTATACAGAGACAAAAAGTATCATCTTTCTTCTTTTTTAATATCACTGGCGAAGCAAAATGTGAAAAACTGGGTTGAATCTGCCCCAGCTTGAGGTATTCTTCCAGTTGTCTTCGCACCTCAACTTCTTCTGTAAAGCTTAATCTATAGGGAGGTCTATTTATAGGTTTTGCCCCCGGGATAAGCTTAATTTTATGCTGAACATTTTGCTCCGGAGGTAACCCATAAGGTAACTCATTCCTAAAACAATCAGAGAACTTCTCCGATATGTCTTTAGCCAACTCGGCCATTTCCCCATCTTAGGTAGCCTCAGTGCTAGCCGATGCATCATCAATCGACTCTACCGATGCTATACACAGACACAGAAACTCTTTCGGAGTCTTCTGAATTTCCATGGCTGAAATCAATGGTCCTCGAGGTAAATCCTTTTCACCTCGCAAAACATATTCTACCCCGTTCATCTTGAACTGGTAAATATGCTTTTTCCAATCAATGGCTGGATTTTTCCAAAAATGCCAAGCCATGCCTAGGGCTATATCTGCGTGAGCAAGCCTGGTCAACTCAAAGTCCAGCTTCTCAACATAGTCCTGTATTCGAAGTTCCAACTGGGTAACCCTCTGGTCCCATACTTCAGATGAACTTCCATCTGCCATCCTGACCGTATAAGCATAGTCAGACGGACTAGTTTTTAACTTGAGCCTCTTAATAATCTTCGAGTTAATTACATTGTGTGTTGACGCTGAATCAAACAATACAATCACATCATGATTGGCTACTTGCCCTTTCATTTTAATCAACTCAGGCTCATCGAAAACCGTATACCCCGTTGCTGCGGGCTTTGAAAGGATGTTATCAGGTGCACCGCTTACTAACTTAGTAATAGACACACTTAACAACACAGGTACTAACCTCTGAGAAGGTCCCGCCAATTGCATCTGCATATGTTCCGCATTGGGACTCTCCTGCATTTCTACGTCGCATTTAGATATTATCATATTGGCCATGCGACAAGCTTTGTTTAGTGGGAGAATCTTTCCACTGATGTCGCTGAAGGCAGCCGAAGCACAATCCTTCTTTTCTAGCTTTTTCTTTTTGCTCAGGGGTCAACGAGGACTTTGACCAAGCCCGGGCTGCCATTGGAGTTACTTTTCTTTTCACCCCAATGGTGGTACTTGTCTTTGCTTGCCCCTCAACCGGCTTCACCTGCTTGGTTTGGCCACTTGGCTGCAAGACACTTGCCTTTGAAGTCCATTTCCTCTAAAATCCCCCTTTTATCGGGTACTCATGCTGAGTCCCTGCCTGCACAAATCCATTAGATTTGCCTCTGGCATCCTCATAGTTCAGGGCTACTGCAATAGATTCATCTAATGTAGTCACATATTTAGCCCAAACTTCCATTTTAATCTTGTCGTTTAGTCCATAGATATAGTCTTTCAACTGAACCGACGTAGGGAGAGGGTATGTTATTTTCATAACACATTCCCTGAATTGTCAGTGTACTCTGCCACTGACAAATTCCTCTGGCGAAGGCTTCTGTAAGCATCCCAAGCTCGGGACTGTTCGTCACAGGTGGAAGAAAGTGTTTCTTAAATTCAGCCTTAAACCCGTCCCAGGTGGTAGGGGCAACCTGATCTTTTTGTTGTTTAATCCACCACCTATCTGCTGCCTCAATAAATAGGTGAGTGGTCTCGCGGATTTTCTTTAGATCAGATTTGATTTCACAAATGGCGAAGGCTTCTTCCCACTTGTGTAACCAAACCTCGATCACATCAGAACTGCGCTCGGTCATCCGACCAGCGTACTTTTCCGATCTATAATTGGCAATATTAGGTATCTTGACCTTCGCATGTTCCAACGAAGGGCTCTGGCTCTGCTGGAGCTTTGCCCTTTTCATTTCTAGATGGTGTAGCCGACAAGGCTTGCACCATCTCTCTAATTTCATTTTGACCAGTGTTCACTTGAAGCTGCTGGTTCATGATCTGTTGTAAGGCATCTTCTAGTACATAAATCCTACCCACCAGAGTAGGTGTGGTGTGATGGGACACTTGTTGCGTAGATCGTGCTCTAGATTCACCAGGATTTACCCTAGAATCTTGTCCCTCTGCCTCCATTCTTTCAAAAGGGAAAATAGAATTATTTTTTTTTCGTACGCCAAAACTCCAAAAGTATATCACACTTCAAATTCCCCTTTGCTGTACAGGAATAATAGACTGCAAACTGAAAACTGAAAATTTGTATAGAAGGGAAAAAAAATGCCCCCTGGAAGCTCCACGAAGTCTTGAGAGGATACTCCCCATTTATTTCCCTGGTCCCTTCCGAGATTCCTACGTGAACCGCAAATGCAGTCGCCTATCTTCACGCCTCATAACCACCTCTATTCGCAGGTCTTTCACCCAGCATCGCTTATCGCGCGTCGAAGGGCCTCCCCGTAATGTAAGTATCACGAGCCACCTTTCCCTAGCCCTAAGCTAACCGTAAACCAACGGGTGTCCGAAACTTTCCGTCACCTACCTTCCGTTAGCTGTCTACGGGAACCCTACGCTCCTGCGATAGCTTATAAGCCTGCAGCTGTGCCCGCTCCTGCTCTCCTACAATGGTGATGATGTTCGAGACCCCACAGCTATGCCATCACCCGATAGCTGCGATGCTCCTAATATGTAGCGCAATTCTGACGGGCCAAGTTTTCGCTCTTTCACGCTACCCAGATAACCAGTAGCTTGGCTGTATCATCATCCTGAAGGTAAACACCCGTAATCCTTGCCTAATGCAAACGAACGAGATGGCTAAACCTGTGACCACCTAAAAGCACACGCTTAATATGCCCTGCGCTCCCTTCATACACAACTCGTATGAATCCCCTCGTCCATCCTGAGCGCTCTGATACCAAATGAAACACTCAATACTACTCTCTCGTCCTTTTCTTCGAATCATGGGCAATCACAGGCGATGGCATCCGATTTTCCTCCCAGCCTCTCTCATGGATTGCATGCACACAAGATACTTAATTTATTCCCATCATGCCTATCCACAAGCCCACAATTCCCTAGATGGTTCCCTCATGCCACATGTCATCATTTTAGACCTTTTAACTTGGTACACCATTTACCCCTCTCTTGGGGCACAATTAAAACATTTGCCCCTTGGCATTCTTACACATTTAGGTGCACCTAGGCCTGAGCACTCAAAACCACCTAGTCAATGCCAATACACCCTCACCTAGGACCTTGGCAGTTACTTCCCTTGACCATTTAATTTACGCACATGAAATATTACAGAAGTCGGTCATTTAAGAGAAAATGCCCACCGATCTTTCCGAGGTCATGCTATCTCGGCTAGAGCATAACAAGAGAAATGAAGGTAGAGAGCATAGAATGAAAAAGAAAGAGTTGTAGAGGAAAGATGGTCCACAGATCTGCCCCGAAATGATTGCCTCGGGATCTGTGCCTGAGTCCTCCTAAGAGAAGGTGCCAAAAGTAGCAGGGAAAGTTCCTCCTACAGCCTGCACTACTCCAAAACTGCTCAGAAGCCACCACGCAGCCAAAAACATGTGCACAAAGGTCCAGCACAGCAAAAGACAACCCCGGGCACCTACTGGACGCAGCTGAACATGCCTATACAGATTCCATACAGTCGTACAGACGTCCGTACAGTCTGTATGAAAATTTTGAAAAAGTTCACAAATGACTTATGGCACTTCCTAGAAGTGCGTACTAGCCTTGGAACAGTCAAAACAGACTTAAAATGGCTGAAAACAGGCTTCAAACAGCTCCAACAAGAACAACTGAAAACGTCCAACACCTCTGGGAGAGTGCGGGGAGAGAGATGGAAGGTGGGGGAAGGGCATGCATACACATGCATGACAAATGGCATCTCCTCCTTGCCATTTGCCCCCTCATTAAAGTCCTAACCCCCATACCAAGGACAACTTTTAGATCCCTCTGTTAAAGCCTTTGCCTTGCCCCTAGGACCTAGTGGTGCACCTAGACTTTGCCCTTAGGAACTTCTAGGAAGCGTGCACTTCCTCTAGCTAGTCCCTCACGGCCAAACCATTACAACACTTAACCATGGTTAACCTTCGGTTAAGTGTAGGTTGAGTTACGAAGATACTTTACATCACTTTTCATGTCCTCGTGACATGTGAACACCTATGCTACAACGAGCAACGACACGACTGTAGATGACCAACACTCTCATAACCTACACTAGGGAGAAACAATGACAACACTTGGAGGGCTTTATGCCCTAGAACAAAGGGCTATTGAAAGCCCTCATATAGGTCCCTGGTCGGGCTATTGAAAGAGGAAGGGGGGTTCACAGCCATATCATTCGAAGGACACCAAACTTAGATACTCTTATGGGAAACACCCTTGTCAGCATGTATAGCAAATGTAGGAGTTTGAAGGATGCAAAGAGCGTGTTTGACAAATTGCTTGATAGAGATGCTGTCTCATGGATTGCAATCATTGCAGCATATGCCCAACATGGCAACGGTAAAGAGGCTCTTCGGCTATTTCAATAAATGAAGCGGGAAGGTCTGGTGCCAAAACAGATTACATTTGTCAGCGTTCTTTCTGCACGCAACCATGCTGGTCTGGTGGATGAGGGTCGGCGTCAATTTACCGCAATGCAAAAGGACTATTCTCTTATGCCAACTGAAGAGCATTATGATTGCATGGTTGATATACTTGGAAGAGCCGGAAGGTTGGATGAAGCAGAAACCCTTATCCACAGGATGCCATTCAATCCTACATCTGTATCTTGGATGGCATTGCTTGGTGCATGCAGGAATCAACTTGATGTAGAGAGAGGAGATTGTGCTGCGCAGCATATCTTTGAGATTGATGAAAGGGATGCATCGCCTTATACGACACTAGCAAACATTTATATGGCAGCAGGCAGGGATAGGGATGCCGAACATGTTCTGAACATGATGAAGAAAAAGCGCCTGAAGAAGCTTCCAGGTCAGAGCTCAATTGAGGTAAAAGGCAAGGTGCATGAGTTTGTTGCAGATGATCAATTACATCCTCAAAAAGAGGAGATTTATGCTGAATTGAGGAGATTAAGTAGGCAGATGACAAAGGCTGGATACATGCCTGAGGCGAAGTCAGTTCTGGATGGTTCAGGGAAGGACCAAGGTACAAAGGCTTTGGGGTCACAGCGAGAGGTTGGCCATTGCTTTTGGCTTCATCAGCACACCTCCCGGGATACCTATTCTTATCACCAAGAATCTTAGGGTATGCCCTGACTGTCATGCTGCTACCAAGTTCCTCACCAAGATCATTCCTCGGAAGATTGTTGTCAGGGATGCCACTCGTTTTCATTACTTCCAGAACGGATTTCATTCTTGTGCGGATTACTGGTGATGTTTATCAATCAAACCAATAATTAGTTTCAGCTTCTACGCTATCTCATTGTCTTGATCCTTTGCAAAACCAAATATTTTCCTCTCCCATGTTGTCCTTGTGGTTCTGTTTAGGAAGCACCAGACCAAGCACCCTTTGCAAAACCAGAGGCTTTACTCTCCCATGTTGTCCTGGGGTTAGGGAGTGGAAGGACACCCACACCCTAGGGTGTCTTCTACCTCAGGTAGCCTCTCCATGACTCTCCTTCATGCTCCAACCTCGGTGGGAGATTTGCTAGGTCTAATAGAATCAACCAGTGTATGATGATGACCAGCTCCGATAATAACCTTGAGTGCAGACGTATCAGGCAGCTCTAGCGATGAGGAGGAGGTTGGTGTCCCTACCCATAGGTAGGCCCATACCTAATGCATCCATCATGTCTGCTAGCCATAATGCAAGCAATGATGTAGATGCAGACACGAAAGACAGAAGCTCTTCTCATGAGGATCTCACAGCACTAAGAAGCTTGTGCTACAGAAGAGCTTAGGGATAGAAAAGATCGAGAACAATTAGGACTCAGTCATCACCTCTGAGCCCTAGGTTGAAATCGATTGAAACTACCTATATTGCAAAGGTGTACATATGCTAGTGAGTGCTCGTGATACAATCTAGTCCTAACTATGGAAGACTTGGGGCCCCCAAATCTTAATTATTGTCGGGGATGGCTTGCATGTTGATGTAGTAGTGCTTCAGTCGGCTCCCGTTTTTGTTGTTGTGAACTAGACTCCATCCAGTGTTTCTAGCAGCATAGCTCCGATGGGATTCATTTTTATGACTCTATAAGGTCCTTGACCTAGAAATTTAAGCTTGCCCTTATGGAATTTGGTATTGTACAGTAGAACTAGGTCACCTTACTTGATGTGTTTGTCTTTGAGGTTTCTATCAAACCATGCCTTCCTTCTTTATTTTTCTATTGTCATGGCATGGTAGGCAACTAATCTGGTCTCTGTATGCTTCTCTAATTAATAGATTCTTTCCTTCAGTGATGCATGATCTCCCATACGTTTTTGTAATGCTATGCGTAGACTGGGTATTACAAATTCCAGTGGGACCATAGCTTCAAGGCCATACACCAATTGAAAAGGTGTATTTCTTGTACTGACCTTGAGTGTGGTTCGGTATGCCCATAAGGCTGCATTTAGTTTCTTTGCCCAATAAGAACGCTTTGGTTCTACTACCTTGGTGAGGACAATGCATAAAATTTTGTTGGTGGATTCGGCTTGTCCATTCCCTTGGGGGTAGTAAGGTGTGCTCTTTTTATGGATCACCATAAATCCAGACAAGAGTTCTTGGATGACATTGACAAAATGTGTGCCTCTATCTGACACAATTTCAATGGGACATCCAAATCGGGTGATCACATTCTTGTACAAGAACCTTGTTGTGCTTCTGGCATCTGCCTTTTTGACGACTTTAGCTTCAGCCCATTTGGTAAAGTAATCAGTGGCCACAATGATTTAGCGTGCCTGTGTTCCTTTTGCTGCTCGATGGATGGGACCCACAAAATCAATCCCCCATTTTTCAAAGGGTTTTTGTGCAACGACTGTTGTTAGGGGATTGAAGTCTTTGTGTTGTGGTTTAGAAGTTTGTTGGCATACATCACAGCTTTTGACATATTCATAGGCATCTGACCAAAGTGTTGGCCATCAATATCCTGTGAGAAGGACTTTTCTTGATGTAGCTTCCCCTTGGAAATGTCCACTTGCAATGCCTTCATGTTCTTCACTGAGGATTGGCATGATCTCATGTGGCATCATACATCTCTGTAAAACCTGTCCTTGACCATCTTGTATAGTTGACCTGCAATGAGTCGATAGGGTGCAGCTTTTAGAATTAGTTTCCGAGCATCCTTTCCGAGCATCCACTGCTTTCATTTTAGGAGGTGGTCTTCCTACTATTAAGTACCCAATGATGTCTGCATACCAATTCGGCACAATGTCTATTTGAAATAATGCAGCATCTGGTAGGTCATCTTCTATTCCTTTTGGCTCTTCTCCTGTCCTGCAATGAAATGTTGAGTTTCTTTTCTCACCACGATTTTGAAATTGAATTCTTGTAGCAGTAGAAGCCATCGAGTGATCCAGCCTGTGGTACAAGGCTGATTCACAAGATATAATAAGGCTTGATGATTTGTGTAGAAGATAAAGTCAGTAGCCAATAGATAGTGTCAAAATTTTGTCATGCTATAGATCATTGCCAAGGCTTCTCTTTTTGTTGTGGTGTAATTCACCTATGCATCATTTAGTTGTCTGCTTGCAAAGTATATTGGGTAGTGTTTGTTGTCTTTGCCAAGTTGACATAACAGACTCCCTACTACATAATTGGAACTGTCAGTATGTACATGAAATTCTATGTCCCAATTTGGTGCCATTAGAACAGGGGTTGTGATCAATCTCCACTTGAGCATTTTGAATGCTTGTTTGCATTCATCTATCTAGGAGCTTATATAGGGGCCTTGCAATCATGGCATACCTCAATATGAATCTTCTATAGTATCTGGCATGTCCCATGAAGACTTGGATTCCCTTGGCATTTAGTTGGGGGGAAGTTCCATGATGATCTTTATTTTGTCCATGTCATTTGTTGCAATCCCATGTCGAGAGACTATGTGTCCCAAGACTACTCCATGTGACAAAAAATTGGCATTTTAGAGGATTCAAAGAGATTCCATACTCCCTGCACTTTTTAAGAACTTCTTCAAGATATTTCAATTGATCCTTTTTTCCTGAGTGTACGCACAAGTCGTCGAGGAAGCCTTGTAGGAACTTGTTGAGAAATTCCTTGAAGGCGGTGTACATTACCCTTTGAAAAGTAGATGGGGCATTGCATAAGCCGAATGGCATGACTCTATATGCAAAAATGCCCCATTCTATGGCAAATTCTATCTTTGCCTGATCTTGAGGTGCAATTTATACTTGGTTGTACCCGCTAAACCCATCCAAGAAGCTATACACTTCAGATCCCGCTACCCTTTCTAAAAATGTTTCAGTCAATGGCATGCGATAATGATCTCTAATTGTTGCTGCATTGATGTTCTTGAAGGGTTTGGGACCATTCACACTTGGACCTAAAGACCAAGGGCCCCCTAAACTCCCCTAACTTTGAGGGTCCATAACTTGCTTATTTGGGACCCAAATTAGACTTGGATTGAACCACGAATTCACACATAGAACCATTGAGCTATGGGAACTTTTTCCAGCCAATCCCACACCTTTAGGCATCCATAACACACGTCAATTTACACCCTCGAGTGGGCCCCTTTTTCAGATCATAAGATTCCACCGTGACCTCCGATTAACAATCCATCAACATCGGCACATTTTCCCACTCACGTGGGGCATTCCTTGGCACATTTTTAACATGATGGTCCCTATGACATGAGCGCATCTCTAACCCCCCTAACAATTTTTACTCCTTTGAGAGCCTATATCATGGCCGTCTGAAGACCAAATTGCACCCAGTTGATGCCAAGATTCACTCACGCAACATCCAATCTCCAACGATAACTTTCAAGTCTTTTTACCATCATTTTCAATCTCGGTAGTCGCCATTACTTAGGCATTGATTTTGACTCGTCGATTGCATATTTTTTGCCATTATCGGGCTACGAAGGTCGAAATCAATTGCGAATTTCAAAGTCAAAAGCACTCACTTAAATGATACACTTAAGCATTGTGTATGCACCTCAAATATGGATGAATACTAGCCCCTGCATACTTTCACGAGCTTTCTTTGGCCCTCGACGCTCTTCAAGAATTCAACCTCTCACCATTGACAAGCAACATGGAGGACATAATAATTGAAGAAGAAATAAGTAGCAACGATAAAAATCCTTCAAAACACCTTAAAGAACAACACAACCGCAAGAACAAAAACAACAATAATGGCAGACGACACTTTGGTAAATTGGAAATGCCAAAGTACAATGGACGAGGGGACCCCGACAGGTTCCTTCAACTCTTCGACACAACATGTTGTGCTGGAGGTGACTAGTCAAATGAAACCAAAGCCGCCTGGTACCTGTCGATGGCCCTAACTGATGAGGCTTTGGAATGGTACCTCGACATTCTCACAGAGGAAAGAGCCACATGGGCACTGCTATTTATCTGACCAGTTCATAAGAAGATTCCAAACAGAAAGGCTGCAAGATGACCCCCATTACAACTAGGCAATATAGATATGTGCAAGAAAGAAAAGGTTATAACATATTTAGGAAGAATGAAAAGATTAATAGCAAAGTGTGATTCTTGTGTGGATGACAAGTACCTCATAGCATGGTTCATCTCTAGGCTGAAAAAATCCATTCGCAAGGACATGAAAAAAGTCAGTAGCTATGCACATTTCAGCGACGCTCATGAAGCTGCAATTGACATTGAGGACAGCATGACAGATTCTGATAGCGATAGTGATGGCTATAAATCCAGTCAAAGCAACAAGAAATCTTCGAAGAAGGGAAGCACTTCCAACAAAGATCGCACTACTAAGGACAGAGTGGAAGCCATGGCCCTAAGAGTGAAAGATGAAATGATCTAGGCCATTGAGCAAAAGCTGTGTGTCTCTCGGCCACCACAGTACCCACCACGGAGAGAAAATGTTTGGTGCCCACACAGTGTGGCCAACCATATAGCCAATGAATGCCCAATCTTAAGGAACAGACTAAACCCACCAGAAGTGGCTCAACCCCCATGGTTATGGTGTCCCATTTGCAATGTTGTAGGGCATGATGTAAATACTTGTTTCTACAATATGAGGGTAGCACAACCCCGGCCCCAACAATACCAACAGCTGCCAATCCCAGTGTACAGACAACCGACACTAGCACCTAGTGCCATGTCTCAACCCACTCCCGGTGAGAACACAAGTGCCTCAACTAATGAGGAATCCCAATCCTCCGCAATATCCATGGGCTCCCAATCTTGCTCCAGTAGTTCCGGTGCAAGAACTCCAACGTGAAGAGCTGGAACCTCACTATGAGTATAAAACAGAATACCATATGTACTACATGGATGGTGCTGAAGGACTCATCCCAGTGTATGCTAATCAAGTAAGGCCCACCACATATCGAACACCCATCAAGTGTTTTGGTTGTGGAGAAAACCAGTGCATAATAGAATGCCCACACAAGGGCAATCCAATTACATTCCAACCTGTGTGTAGGGAATGCGGAGTTGGGCATGCTTGCATGGATTGCTCACTAAAACAAAGCCTTAACCAACCATCGAAGTAAAACCTGATGTACCCCTGGGGATGATAAGTGTGGAAAATCATAGTGTGGCATCACAGCCATTCTTGATCATAACAAGACAGTAGAAAGAAGTGGCACGGCAAAAACTCCCTTATGCTCAAAAAGCAAAAAACCCTCTGGCAAAACCAGCCATGCCAATCCCACAACATAATGAAACCATGCCTAGCACATCCACGAAAAGTGCCACCCAAGGAGCCAAGGAAGCATACCCCAATGGTGAAACTAAAAAGACATGCTACCAAGGCTTAAAGTAATGGGTTCAACAAGAATAAGAAAAAATTGAGGCAAATAGGGTGGCAGCAATAGAGGTCAGAGCACCATCAGCACCCAGCATTGCACGGTAATTGATACCAACAACTTCCAACAGGTAATAGAGCAATGTGCAAAACATCCCCAATTGGATGGCACCACACTAGCAAGCTTGATAAGCTCCCCCATCACAATGCCAATTGGGACCTTACTAAGAAATTGCCCTATAATGTGGGAGAGTTTCAAGGGATGGATCGAATCTTCACAATACTTCCCCCCACTTGAAGAAGAGGAAAAGATA
The DNA here is from genome assembly GCF_047967505.1 of Dipteris shenzhenensis. NCBI lineage: Eukaryota > Viridiplantae > Streptophyta > Polypodiopsida > Gleicheniales > Dipteridaceae > Dipteris > Dipteris shenzhenensis. The sequence continues at coordinate 32,999,341 of NC_141619.1, read as the reverse complement.
ATTTTAGTAAAATTCGGTGCTAGGAATGACATAAAAGATGTAACCATCCCGCTGGAGCATAAAGCCTTTGGTCAATACTTAGCAATAGTAGACGGCAGAGCCGGAGTAAACATTCTGGCAAGAGAGCTATATGAAGAATGGGGCCTACCTCCAATGCAGAAGGCCACATTTAACATCCGCCTAGCTCACCACACGAAAATGAAACCATTGGGTATCATTGACAATGTGTCCACAAAAAAATTGCTGGAGTAAAATTCATGCTCTAATTTACTATCTTAGATCTTCCCAAGGGTGCCACAGCATACCAGATATTGTTGGGAAGACCATGGCTTCGGGAAGCATTGGTACTCCATAATTGGTGCACCTATAGGATCACTATCCAAAATAGAGAAATCACTGTCAAGATAAATCTGGGAATAGGGTAAATCAAACCCACTATTCCTAGAAATGTTGAAGATACTTCTTCCACTATAGCCAATCCCTTGTTCCTACCAATGCACTAAAGCGCATAGAAGGGGGTGCACAAAGTGACATCAATAATTGGATACAGACATTGGCTACAATAGATAATTGTAAAACAACACATCTAATGTTGCCAGATGTGGATGACCAAATGAAACAACTAGAAGCACCAATCTGGGATGATGAATCAGAAGTAGTGGAAATGCTAGTCTTCATGACAGGCATCGAATGGGACAATGACCCTAAAGAGTCCATAATAGAAGGCTATGGTGCCGATATAGAGTGGGATATGGAAACAGAAGCTAATAATGCAACCTTGGAAGGTCAAGTATTTGACAACGACTTGGCAATCCTACAGGCACTCATGGCCATTGAATACCCCAAGATCTCGACCCTCTAGCACAATCCAATAGCAATCATTCTAGGAAAAAAATGGAGGGTTTCTAGTGCCAAAAGGCCAAGATAGAGCGCTTTATTGAATTTGATAGAATACAGACCAGAGTGGTGGAATTGTACTTAACTAAGCCCACAAAAGCACTTGAGTCCCCAAATTTGAAATGGGATCCTAAAGGGCTTGAAGGTGTTTGTATGGCCGAAGAACCACTCCTCCTATTGAAAATCCATCACTAGTCTCACAAAGCAAAAAGCTTAGAAAGTTCAAACCCAATGTGAGAATGAAGAGTGAAATGGTGAATAGTAACAAAAAAGAACAACAAGGGACCACAGGTCAATTGGACCAAATATCTTCCAATGGAGCCAGCAGCAAAGCAAGCACCTCAAAGCGTCATGAAGGCTTAAGGAAAGTTCCCGATTACTTCAAAAACTACACTAGAGGAGAAGCAACAATAGCTTTGTCCTCAATATTCTCTGTTCCTTGTCTTGCCTTGGACAATGAAGAAGAAAAGCCTATGTACATCCATGAACAGCTCACTCTAGAAGAAGAAAATGAATTGAAAGCATTGCTAATGGAATATAGAGATTGCATGGCTTGGTCCTACAAAGAAATGGAAGGGGTTTCCCCAGAAGTTGTAGTACATACCATACCAATAAGGGAAGGATCCAAACCAAACGTATGTGGACCTTATAGGAAAAATCCCAAGTATGGCACCCATGTAAATGAAGAACTAGAAAAATTACTAGATGCTGGTTTCATTTTTGAGATCGAGCATACCGATTGGGTGCCACCAATTGTGATTGTTCCTAAGAAAAAACAAGAAGCTCAGAATATGTCTTCATGGGAGTTCAAGGGTTTAGAAGGGGATTTCAGGGTTCATAAGGGGGACAGGGTTGAGAGAGCTAACTAGGAGTTCCAGGGTTCAGAGGGAATTGCATGGTTTAGGAGTAGTCTAAGGTTGAGGAGTAGAGAGCTAGTTTCCTACGTGGATTCGAGGGGTAAGGGTTGCGGAGGAGGGACAAGGAAGGAGGAGGAAGAGAGAGGAGAGTGGAGGAGGAAAGAGGGAGGAGGAGGAGGAGGAGGGAGGGAGGAGGAGGGAAGGAGGAGGAGGGAGGAGGAGGAGGAAGTAGGAGGAAGAGGAGGAAGGAGGAGGGAGGAGGAGGAGGAGCTTGAAGCTTGGGAAGATAGAGATGCCCATGCATTGGCATTAATCATAGGGACTATGACAGACTTTGTAATTCCTCACATCCATATGACCAACACATCAGTAGAGACGTGGGCCATTCTGAAGGATCTGTACAAGACAGATAGCACAAGGAAGGAGGAGGAAGAGAGAGGAGAGTGGAGGAGGAGGGAGGGAGGGAGGAGGAGGAGGAGGAGGAGGGAGGGAGGAGGAGGGAAGGAGGAGGAGGGAGGAGGAGGAGGAAGTAGGAGGAAGAGGAGGAAGGAGGAGGAGGAGGAGGGAGGAGGAGGAGATGGAGGAGGAGGAGAAGGGAGGAGGAAAAGGAGGAGGGAGGAGGGAGGAAGGAGAAGGAGGAGGGAGTACAAGGGTAAAGAGTGCAAGGGTAGGGCATGCTAGAACACGATAGTGTAAGAGAGCATGGACGTAATGGAGATCAATCACATGAATACAATAGTGAGCTTGAACACTGAGCCCCAAAGAGTGGGAGCTTCATTCCATTGAGAGATATTTATACATGTTGGTCCTACACAATCCATAGGTACCTCTGTGGTGGGACCTCTTTTGTAGGAGACCTTTTGGACAGGAGTCCCTCCACTTTTGGGGGGGACCTTTTGGGTCTCTACACAAAGTGGGGGGACCTTTTGGGTCTCTACACAAGGTGGGGGGACCTTTTGGTTCTCTACACAAAGTGAAGGGACTTTTTGGGTCTCTACACAAAGTGGAGGGACCTCTAAAAGTGTAGGCTTTGTCTTTCTCTCTCTAGATTTAGTATTTTCGCTCTCTAGATCCTGATTTTGCAAATTTGATTGGATCTTTTCTAGAGAATATTTTGGCTATCCTCATCCTTTAAGATTTATCATACCATCTTTCAGGCTCAAGATATTACAAGCGGAGCTTTGCCGCTTGTCTACACACATAGTGCTCTCATAGTTATTGTCCTAGATTGTACTTCTGGCCCTTGTTGCCACAGGGTTAACAAACCCCATTGGGACTGTGCTCCTTGAAACTTTGGATGGAATGAAATTCAAATTGATAATCAATGGCAGTTGATTCAAGCACTATTATGACAACTCGTGACTCATCCACAACAAGTTACAAGACAACATCGACAAAATAAAAGATTTGGGATAACCAAATCTCCCTTAGTTCGGACTAGATTGTTAAAGACGCACTCAATGGCATATGTTTGTGTATGCACATGTAGGTAGACCAATCGATTTCAACCTATGGCTTGGAGGTGATGATTGAGTACTAGCTGCCCTATGAAATTCCAGCAAAATAAGCATATAGTTGGTCTCTGCCTAGTTATTAGGTCACATATGCTCACACTCTTTCACATAGACACATATAGCAGATACAACCCGAGGTCCTAAGCTACACTTATACTACAAACAACACCACCAATATATCTGTAGGTGACAAAAAGCCTCAAAACCCTGCACAGCCTACTCATCCTCCGGAAGCCATGGGATAGAGCCTACACACACCAAGGTTGAGTGTCATTGTGGCAATAGCATCTAAAACTATTGGGAAGTAATATTAAAAAACGGGAAGTGGATCCTGGATGACAAGTTATATTGGGAAAACTCCCAAACTCTATGGATGCTATTGTAGTAACTTGGTCACAAGGTCTAGTGAATAGTGAAAGGGATCCTCCATCTCTATCATGAGATGTCAATTGGAAAGCATAGAAGTGATTTGCATCCTAGATATCCCAAGAACTAAAGGGACAAGTGCCAACTATAAACTTGCCTCCTGATGTGAGTGTAACACCACTAGTTAACAACTTGGCTAAGGCTTTCATAAGTAAGTCACAGGACAAACTGAATTATGATGGAGACCCAAGTCTAGAAATGAAAAGCAATGGGAGATATTCCAAGATATGAAGGTCAACCTCACAGTGGCTAAAGTATTGAAGATTTCTCCATATTGCAGAGAGTTTTTTCTACATCATCTCCTAACCGAGGAGAAGCTTGTTGAAGAAGTGGATTTCCTCATAACCATTCTAAACATTGATACCCCGATAGTGGATGAAGAAGTTCCAGTGATCACTGCAAAGATTAAGAAGAAAAATGTGTCAGGTGTGATCATAGATGGTTTGGAGTGACCATCATCTCATAAGCTATTATAAAGCAACTCAAGATCAACAATCTAAAGCCTTCCCAATTCTAAGTTTGCATGATAGATCAACCGCTTGTGGAGCCAATACATATTCTTTGGATATTGTAATTACCATTGGTGGTGGAGTGCACTATAGTGTTATCCTGCTTGTCATTCCAATAGAAAGGAATACCTATCCAATTATACTCATGAGACTTTGGCTAAAAAGTGCTAAGGTGTTAAATGACTAGTGTTTTGAGTTAAGGATCATCAAGATTGAGGAGCAACAATTCTGATTTCAACTAATCCAAGTAAACTTCCAAATACTTACACATCAAAAGATCTGGAAGTTGAAACTTGACTAATGGAACTTCACATCTTACTTCTTAGAGAGCTCGACTAATCCAGATAGCAATATTGAACATGAACATGAAGATATACATGTGAACCCCTTAGGGTTAGGGTTTGCCCCTATTCCCTAGAGGTATGGTGCAATTTACACCATCCTCAACACCCCCTCTTAAATTGCACCAAGGGTTCATGTACAAGCTCTTTTTGTGTTTCGTTTGGTGCATATGATAGCATCTAAAATTGAAAAGAAATCAGAGTAGTATGTGCATATGTGAGAACAGTGACTATGTAGCGGAAGCATGTACAATGAGTACAACTTATGATCCTGTACATATTGTGGATTTCCCCCTCTTAAGTTGTGGGTCATCCTTCACCTTTGGGAATAAAACCCAGAAGATAGGCCAAAAGGAAGAGAAAGGAAACGTGCAGAAAGTCAAGTCCTCTTGGATCAAAGTCTGGCGATCGAAAGATGACTGCATGGAGAACTATGTGTATGGTTGCGTGCTGGACATGTCAAAGTTGAACATGTCATAAGTCACCATGGACTATGCAGCTGCTTTGAAGAAGAGGCATCTGGCGGATGTGAGGCTAGTTGATGTAGTGATGGAGAAAGAATCTGATAGGTTATGACATACGAGGGTGTCACCAACCCAAAAGGACTGATAGTAGTAATGTCGAAAGTATGTTGCAATAGTGTATTCTCTATCGAATGATGCAGGTTTGAAGAAGACTGCATAATCAATATGGACAGAGTGATCCAGGGGCTGCATAAAAGCAGCCAAAGGTGCAGGTATGATACACTGCTCTGCTCATGAAGAATAGGCCCATAAAACTGACAAGGTACAGTGGTTGTCAAGCTTGTATGCTCAACTGTCATGAGCCGAAGGTCGTCTGATGTGTGCATAGCTAAACATCCATCGGCATTGGATGTAGCATTTGTCATAGGCTCAAGGTGGAGCTGACAATATAATGGCTTAGAAGCCTAACATACAACTAAGAATGCATAAGATGTCCCTGCAACATATGCGATGCTGAATGCTGATGTTGGGACTGATCTGAAGTCATGGATCCAACCACTAATCTGCATCAAGTAAGGACTGTATACTACAGCCATAAGTGCATGCTAAAACACTGAGTCTCCCTTGGTTGCGCTATGGCTGAACCTGATGATGTCTGCTGCACTGGGCGAAAGACCGCATTGATGCATAAATGTCCTCGTGCTAAGGAATGATCTACTGATCAGAGGTGGTGATAACTAGATCGAAGTGTCGTGCAATGCGGCATTTCTTAGCCGATGCAAGAATGTCCTGTAGATTGATTTGTTGATCTGTACTACTGAAGGGAACTGGGTCCAAGGTATGTTTTGTGTCAGAGGTGAAAGCATCAATTATGGATGTTGGAATAATATCACCTGAGGAGCTGAATGCACTGTGGCATAAATCTCCACATGCGGCAGAAGATGTGAATGCCTTGTACTATTGAGGACTTACCTGCTGAAAAACTCCATGATCATAACTATTTTGCATTTCACCTATAAATGCCACATTGAAGAAGCTTATGTGTCTCTCAATTACTCTCTTACCTTTTGTGACCTTCTAAGTCCTTGTGATGGTGTTTCAAAAGTTTCATACATTCCAAAATCCTTTATCGAATCCATATACCAATTAGCAAACTTTATTAAGTCCATGTACCAGATAGCAAGCCTTACCAAACTTAGTATAAATATATGCCCTCACACATACATATCCACACACCCACACATACTCGAGGCATCCAATTGTACAAAGTCCTTTGTATTGAGTTTACGTTAGGACTCTGGAGGTGAAGGGCAAGCTCAAATGCGTGACAAAGGCTAGCATTAATAAAAAACAGTCCACATGCTCTTTAATCAAACTACAACTGCTTGTGAAGACATATGATTTCATTCTAGTCTCTCCCAAGCGAGCATTTCCACAAAAACCAATGCTTAGACAAGCTAGCTGATAGGGCGATGCACCAATTAAATAGGAAGAATTTATCACAATATCAGCAAGATGCAACATCAATAAAAACTTCACAAGGTGAAATTTAAAGTCTATAATCTTACAATCATCCTTGATTTAAGAATAATTTTTCCTCGAAATGTGCACACTGGCCAGTGTGTGACCTCCTTGAGATACTCCTCCTGCCCCAAACATATCACCACTACTGCAACACCCAAGCCGTGTCTATCATGTGAGAAAGCAAGCTCGAAAGTGGTAGTGTGATCGTGGGTGATCCACAAGCCATTTCCCTACTGTCCATCATATAAAACATATGGTTGTGTATAATAGGATCAAAGAGAAGGGGGATCCACTACTCCTTTATTGTGGTTGCAAAGTTGCACTAAAGAGGATATGAGGGGCTCCCAACTACTTTGAGGAACCCCCTTTCTAAGGTTGCAAGATGAGGGCTAACATCTCCAATGAAATGGGGTAGACGTTTGGAACATCAAGATAGTTCCAACGCCTACCATCAATGGGGCTTCCTTAGGCGAGGATTTGGAAGGGACAGGCAAGGACTATGACGATAAAGGCATGCATGCTCTACCTAGATGGCCTAGGCAAGGTGTGACAATGAGAAACTAGAGAGGCTAGGTAGGAGGAGGGAGAAGACGAGAGAGCAACTACACGTGGAAGGGGGAGGGGAAGGAGAAGTGATGGTTAGAGGGCGGGTCATAAGCGTGATCACCACAAGGGGAGGTGAAGGATAGGCCAGGAGAGCACATCCTAAATTTTAGGTCTAGTACCTCAGAAAGAGAAAATGTATCCTATCTAATGTAGATTAGCATAGGGTATATCTGTTTCATGTAAGACGCCACCTTTTCCGTTTGTTCTTACTAAATCTTGTTTAAGATTTTATGAATCACAAACATTTCTCTCTCTCTCTCAAAGACTTTTCTACACATTGGGCTGAACCCTCGGCCCAATATGGGGGCTAGCTTCAACCGAGAGGTACTCAGAATTTAGAGGCTAGAATGGAGTTCTCCAATATAAAATTATTTTCCATGACCCTAGGCAACAAGAAACTCTTTTTTGCCTTGACCTATCATAAATTTCAAAAAGCAACATGAGTAGAGTTATTTTTTGCAGCAAGAACTTAGAGGTGCAAAGCTTTGCATTGCATCTTTGGAGAGGACAATTTCAAAAAATGAATAGCAAGGGCAAACACGAAGTAATCCAAGAAGTTTTATAGCAATGCAATACAGTAGCCCCATAGCTTGTGACTAAGGGACAAGAATGCAAATACAATAACGCCTGCACTATAGGCTTGTGAACAAGGTGCAAGAATTAGTCACCGCCTAGCTCAAGTCTATGAAGAAGGAATACACAACAACTGTGAATAGCAAGATTAACAGGTTCAGGGCTGCTAAAACAATTGGATCATAAGCATAGGAGGGCTGCTCAAGGATGAGTAGTGGGATATGGAAACATGGAAACAAAGGTTGAACATCTCAAGAAGAGAATCCCCCAAATTGAATGGGACTCAGAAGAGATAGAGATGGAACCAAACCTCACCCTCAGGTGTTGTGAATGACTTGTGGGTGTCCATGGATGACCTGTGGGTCTCCCTTAACTTGCTACTCTTGAGTCGTGGGAGTTGGTGTTGGTCTCACACTTGCCTATTGCCGATGCCATGCTTGACGTCTGCGATTCTTCATCTGTCGATTTTCTTTGATCCATCCCATCCAAGCCCCCCCTTGGAAGGCTCAACCCATGGAGTCTGTGTCTCATGTTGTTGCCTATCTATGTGCCGAGGTTTGGTCTTGTAAGGCCCTTCCAATACTAGTGTGAACCAGCGGCTATTGGGGGACTATTAAGGGCAAGCTCTTGCAAGGTGGCCCATCTGTCTGTAGCAGCGAAGGCACCTATACAGGGGGACTATACTGCAGGGAAGAGGGAGTAGGAGCAAGAGTAGGTTCACACAAAACAATGATTTGCTTGTAGATCAATTGAGCTTGGGGAGTACACGATCTTTCATGAAGTAGCATAGAGAAGCATCTACATGATAGAATATGTGTGAGCCAGAAGCTATCCCATATGGTGACTTTGTGCTCATTTGTGGGAAAGATTTTCAATTATGTTTCTCAGCTAATCTTGGGTCTTCTAACCATTCAAGCTCCATCACCACACGCTGTGACCTTTTGGAATAAGACACTCTTTGTGTGCAGCACTCGGTTTAGCATGCACTGATATGAAATCAAGAGTGCATAGTGCACGTGGGCACTGCCTCCTAGTATAGTGAAATAAGCGCTTTTGGATGCAAAGGAGAAAGCATATGATTTTTGGGCTATTAAAAGGCAATTTTAGCTTTGGAAGTCAAAGCGACCTTAATAACTAGGAATAGTATGGGATGCATCAGTAGATTAACTTTTTTCACTAAAATTACGCTTGGAAATTCACAAAGGAGAATCCGATTCTTCACTATCTAAGGAGGAAACATAAAAAAACAATCTACTTATTATTAGCACTGATAGTGCTATAGTGGAGGACTGAAACTCTTTTGTGAATTTTCACGTGTAATTTAAAAAAAAATCAACTGAGTAAAATGTTTTTAAATTGCTATTTATGGAGATTATCCTTTTAATATCCCTCTTTAAAATCGTTGCTGACTCTTTTGCATCCAAAGGCACTTGCTTTACCACTATACTAAGTGCACTTAGGAGTTGTTTTCACGCAAGAGGAGTGTGTTGCAACGAAGGGCAATCCAATCCCCTAGGGCCTTGGTGGACTCATTCCAGCACCCGATTCTCATGTGCGAGCTATCCGTGTCGAGGTGCTCGCATCCCTCTGAGCCTCTTAGTTCACGCTGGGAGAGGACTGATAATATTTTTATGCCACGTTCGATACAAAATGGGTCAACTCTGAGAGCGATGTAAGAGAGAGAGAAAGTGTGTGTGCCTCAAGAGAGATAGAGGGTTGGACGAGAGTAAGCAAGTGTGAGACTATGGTTGATTCGTTAAGTGGCAGACTTGATCTTTGAGACGCTCGCGTCCTGAGGGCCATGCTGGTATCCCACCTGCAGTTGGCTCTACGTCTGCTCGTTGCTTTTCTACTGGTCGCCATTTGCATATTTGTCGGTGGGTGGTCCCTCTTTTTGAAGCCCTTCAGAAACACAAGCCAGAGTACCTTTTGTAGCTGTGGAAGATAGGGATTTTCTAGCGCCCAAAGCAATGAAGATCTTGGCTATTGATTGTCTCTATTTCTCCTTTATCTGAACCTCAGATTTGCGCTGTTAACTAGATCTTGTTTTGAGGAAGAAAATAAAATAGTGTTAAAGGTGTGCAGGATGGTTTCTGGCATGGAAATTGATTTTGGTCCACATTCCACTCGTACAAGAGATATGTGGATTGCGCAAGAAACCAAAAGAGTCAAGGCCTGCAACTGGGCGCTTGACTCGGCTGTACAGTGGTAGTCCAGCACAAACTCCCAACAGGTGCAGATTCAATCTAATTTGAAAAATGCTGTCTTTCTAATTATGGTTTGGGATCTGTATCTTTTCTGGAGACGTCGAAATTGCAACTGTCTATTACATTGAATATTACGGTCATATGTTGAAATTTGGGTCTGGATTTCTAGAACAGATTATATAAGGCTTCAAAGGAAACAAACCTTGGCTCGTATGCATATTATTTTATATATTATAATTTTCTAGTTGTGTGCATGAGAGTGTCCATGTTGACTTGAAAGCTTCTCCTTTAGATCTGTTATTGTTTTTACTAATTTGAAAGAGTAGCCAAACCTGTGTCTTGGTAGTTTATAACCTGAACGAAGAGTATCGCATGTGTTTCAAGCATGCGAATAACTGTTCTACTTACACACTTGGACCTTGATTGAAGATTCTGTAATACTTTTTTGCAGAATTGTAAACGTCAAACATATGAAACATGAGAGAGTATGGGGCAGAGCAAGAAATTCACATCAAGTCCAAATGGGATTCGCTCCTTGAAGGGACTATCTGCTTTATATAACTTTGTAAATTGAAGCACAATGATGGGCTGGGGGTGGAGTTCCACCTCGCTGTGTGCCTCCCTCCTGGACTGAATTTAAGCTGTAAAGGACCACTGCTGTAGAAGGGTAAGAAGGATATGGGGCGTGTTGCAGGAGGTAAAACAACTCCTTAAAGCCCTTCATTGGCTTGGACAGATGGAGAATATCGGGCTCCTCTCATTAACCACTGGACTCATTGAGAGGCGTGCAGCAGCATGAGTGAGCAGCAGGGCAACAGTTTGTGGCCTCAGTTTGAGCACTAGTGGGCAGCATCTGCTGTCCAGATAGATGTGATTTGTGAGTGCAGGAGTTTGTACCTGAAACTACAGGTTTCAAGGATCATTAGTGTACAATTTCACACTGCCAATCTACTTCACGATCTCACTAGAGTCTTCAGAAGCAGGAAAATATCGAACCTTCCAAGCACCAAGCACCTGTGAGAAGTGCAGCAGAAATGAAAGAGAGAGAGAGAGAGAGCACGCCTCACACACACCCTACACTGAAAAAGGAGAGAAATGAGAGAAAGGCACAGGAGAACTGCAAGTGATCTCTGGAGAAAACCCCGCTACAACTGGGGAAAAACTTGGAACCAACAGGCTGCTCAAGAGCTCAGACAAACAGCTCAACAACAACAGCACCTGTGAGAAGTGCAGCAGAAATGAAAGAGAGAGAGAGAGAGAGCACGCCTCACACACACCCCACACTGAAAAAGGAGAGAAATGAGAGAAAGGCACAGGAGAACTGCAAGTGATCTCTGGAGAAAACCCCACTACAACTGGGGAAAACCTTGGAACCAACAGGCTGCTCAAGAGCTCAGACAAACAGCTCAACAACCTCAAGAACGGTAGCACAACGGAGTGGATGAACTGCTCCACTACCTTGCTCCTCAAGTGCTTCTCTGGGCTGACTCTGCTCCCCTGCTAGGCACCGCAATGAAGTGATGAATGCACATGTGCAGGGGGGGGGGGCTATATATAGGCCCCCAGCCTCCTAGTCAGCCAGCAAAGGGCAGGACCGACCAGCCTGCTGATGTGGGCTGACCCCTACAGCCCTCTATATGAGGCTGCATAAGGCCCCAAAGCAAGGTCCTGACAGCCGACAGCCAGGGCTCTAGGGCCGACTGCCCCTAGCGCTCCACAAGGTGCTGCCTCAGCCTATATGAGGGGCTGTACCCTCTGCCCTCCAGCCGACCTGCTCAACATGGACCCAACTCCCTAGGCGCCTCCACACAGCCCTAGAAGGGGCTCCAGGACAGCCCTAAGAGGGAGCCTCTCCTGAGCACTGATCAGGCTGCCACTACCCTAGACTACCCTCACGGGGGGGCAGGCACACCCACAACACAGGCCCTCACTCTCTACGCTAGCCTCACTTGCGGGATGGGCACACCCACAAGCAAGGCCCTCTCTCTAGGTGACATCAGGAGATGTTGATCTCTAACACCCCCTCTCAGCTCCTGGATGGAATAGAGACGCCAAGGAGCTGGGTGTGCCTCTGGAACAACTAGAGGAATCCATTGTGTGATGCTCCACTGCTAAAGACCGCCACAGGTACTGTCAAGAAGCCCCCTCGTGGCTCGAACCACCTCAGCACGACGATCACTAGAAACCTGGAACTATTGCTCCCAGGCCACAGGTGCTAGGTACACTCCTTTGGTTTGGTAATGATACATTGGGTCAACTGGTACAACAATCCAACCAGTGGTACTGGTACATGACTCCAACAGAGGATCCTGGAACAATAATCCAACTGATATTGCCTCTGGTGCAAGGTCTGCTTCCCTGCATGGGCACTTGTATCACAGAGCTAGATAGCCCCCTCTGAAGCCCCCTCTCAAGTCCAAACTGGTACACTATCGCTAGATCGATGAACTTCAGTGCTCTAATGGCAATGGGCATATTATAGCTCACAAGGATCAATCAACTGTGTCTGGGTTCCCGTACTGTCAAACTACTGACCCATCTGGATCTCCAGCAGCATCAGACAATAGCTGCAACAAAACACTAGGAGACCCCCTCTGGATCTGCCAGGTCATAACTTCCAAACAATATAGAAAGTGGTAACATACTGCCACTTTGAGTCAGCGGGAACAACTCCTCATGGCTCGAGGTCTGCATGAAAGCCTACCTCGATAAATGACTCCATGCTCGGTGCACCTGATCGGCAGGTCAGGCTGCCACAAAAAAGCAAGCAATCCTCCATTTGCATCTGGAAAGCCTGTTGGCTCAACAACCTCAAGAACGGGAGTACAAGGGAGTGGATGAACTGCTCCACTACCCTGCTCCTCAACTGCTACTCTGGGCTGGCTCTACTCCTGCTAGGCACCGCAATGAAGTGATGAATGCACATGTGGGGGGGGGCTATATATAGCCCCTCCAGCCTCCTAGTCAGCCAGCAAAGGGCAGGGCTGACTAGCCTGCTGATGTGGGCCGACCCTCAGCCCTAGGGGCTGACCCCTACAGCCCTCTATATGAGGCTGCACAAGGCCCCAAAGCAAGGGCCTGACAGCCGACAGCCAGGGCTCTAGGGCCGACTGCCCTAGCCCTCCACAAGGTGCTGCCTCAGCCTATATGAGGGGCTGTACCCTTTGCCCTCCAGCCGACCTGCTCAACGGGGACCCGACTCCCTAGGCGCCTCCACACAGCCCTAGAAGGGGCTCAAGGACAGCCCTAAGAGGGAGCCTCTCCTTGGCACTAATGAGGCTGCCACTACCCTAGACTACCCTCACGGGGGGGCGGGCACACCCACAACACAGGCCCTCACTCATTAGGCAGGCACACCCACAAGCAAGGCCCTCTCTCTAGGTGACATCAGGAGATGTTGACCTCTAACAGCATCATGGGTGTGTTTGAACTGGCTCAACATTTGCAGCCTTGATACTTGAAACCTGTAGTGTGAAATCCTTGTGGCCGCTTCACATAGATTTTTAACAGCCGACAACATCCAGAACCATGATCTTTGAAACCTGTATTCCGAAACCCTTGTGTTGCTCCACTAGATTTCCTCAAACTAGCTTCCTATCTTGGACAGTCTTCTCAATCTTTGGAAACAAGGTCACATTGAGCTTATCAGGTTTGACTTCCTCAGTCCACCAAGGTTAGCTGTAGTCCCTCCTATTCTTTCTTGTGTCTCGGTCTGTGACACAAAGTCTTCAACAAACGTGTTCAGCACTATTCCTTTGATTTATCTTGAAAGTTTAATGGGTTCAGTTAGCATCATGATCTTTGAGGAGTCTTCGACACAACATCTTCAATTGACAAACAGAAAGTTCAGAATGCCTCTATCATTAGAACACTTCCTTTGTATATCAGGAAGTTTTCAGCCTCCACATGAACAAACTGTGTGTCCAAAACATGCAACTAAATTCAACAAGAATATGCAGAGAGAAAACATACCCTGAAACTCACATTCTGCCTAAGAGGACGTTTCATCCTCATTCCTGCTGGTGTAGACGGCCTTGCTCGTAGCAAAATCGAACAAACTTCATTATTCACAATCACATAACAAGCTCGATATCGGACAAGAGCATTGTCATACTTTGATAATGAATCTAATCTTGGGACTAGTGGGTGGAACCACCAATTTCTTCTCTTTCCTTGTGTTGGTTGCCTTTGGTCCAAACTCTTCCTTCTTGGAATGGTCACCACCTCAAACTTCGAGGGGGGTTTGGACGGGGAGTAGTCTACATCTGTGCACCGGCGTACGAGAGGACCGAGTGGCTAGATACCTACCTTTAGAGCCCACTCCATCATGAAAGAGACCTCTATCCCAAGCTTGGCAATGCACTAATGAAGCATTGAGTATGTAGCCTGTGTGATCTGCACCTCCAGCTGTTGGGATAAGTGTGATCAAGGGCTTGCTCTATGGTGCATGTGTGCATCTAGGGGAGTCACATGTGTGTGTGTGTGTGTTGTAGAGGCACATCTAGTGCTATGATGTGTCTAGTGTGTGACCTAAGTGATGATGTAAGCCAAAGGTCCCCACATGGGAGGTTGCTTTGATTTAGGCCAGTCCCACTGATGTAGGGGCTGATTGCCACTGATGTAGGGAAGGTGCCTTTGATCTAGGACACCTTCTCCCCATTTCTATAAGAGAGAGTCACCTCTCTCACAATCAATAGTGAACAACATTTTTGGTTACATCTTGTGCTCTCACTCCTCTTCCAAGATGCATCTATTCTATCCCACGTGTTTCTACATTTGGTATCAGAGCTTTAGGTTCTAGATCTAGCCTCGCCTAGCATTAGATGCTCTCTCTAGCATGAACTACTAGTTTTTTCAAAGATTGCTCATCATCTCCATTTTCCTCTTTTCTTCCAAAATTTTGTGTGAGCTTGTTCTCTACCTACAAGCAACCATTCCCAAAGCCCTTTCAGACCAAGCATCCTTGAATATGGGCGACCTCTTGGCGGCAAGCAATTAGAAATATATTCCCGCATACGCCCGTGCTGATAGCTTCTTCGCTCGGCGAACTTTCACACAATTCTGCCCAATGCCTCGACTATTCGATAATTCCTCTGAGCACGAGTTGGGCGACACTACAAGCAAGCTGCTGATGAAGTTTGAGCTCGTTTGGTTAAGCATTTGAGGAGAAACAGACAAAAGACCAGTCGATTTTGCTAAGCTTCTATATGGCGACCTGGCGCAACATTGTGCCTCTTCTTGCTGGTAGCCCTGGTCTAGTATACTAGTGTTATTTCTGCTTTAAAAGCCCCCTCAGTTCATGTTTTATGTGTCTGAATTGCGGTCTCTGCTGGCAAGAATTCTTCATATTCTAGTCAAAGGATGTTGAGCAATCACCATAAGTTTGGGGCTTCTATTATTTACTGCAAATTTTCATTGTTTTGCTTGTACTTGAGTAGTAGAACTCAGTCATGGAGCTCATGAGTGTCCTTATACTTTGCACTTAGAATGATGACTATGTGATTCTCTTTGACCATGATTGATGAATACTTGAATTGTAAACATGACTAAGCCCGAGCAAGTAGAGAAGTTTAATGGAACTAGTTTCCATACTTGGCAAACGAAAGCTAAGATTGTGCTTATGAAAAAGGGGATATGGAATGTTGTGAATGGAAAGGAAAAGAAGCCTACAAAAGAAGAAGCTAATTGGTTGATCAAAGACAAGAAGGCTCTTGCTATTATTGCTTTGGGATTAAGTGACTCATACATTCACCACATTGATGGCTTTGAAACTTCACATGAAGCTTGAGATCATCTTCACACAGTATTTGGTGCACAAGGGAAATGCTTCAAATATATCTTGCTTATTAAGTTCCTTTGGCTACAATTGGAAAAGGGAATGTGTTATTCCATGAAGAAGAACAACTCCAAAGAGAATGAAGCATTTCTTGTGAAGAAGGGCTACTTCAACAACAAAGCAAATCTGGCTGAACGAAGAACTCCATCAGCAAATAAAGAATCAAACTTGGTGGTAGAAGATAAAGACTATGCTTTTTGAGCACTTTGTCTTTTGAATTTTTGTTTATCATCACTTGGTCAAATTTTGAGGTTCTTTGCCTGGAGTAGTACTCCAAAAAGAATGTCATATGTTTTGTCTTTTGTAAATCACCTCTAGTCACCCTATGATGTAGGCCATGTGATATGTGTTTTGTCTATCCCATTTTTGTGAACCTCACATCCTTGGGAACCCTTGCTAGCATGAGATCCTAGCCATAGATTTATCCTTGACCACCATGAGATGGCATGAGAAACTATGAGACTAGATGTATCCTTGACATTGTAAGAGGCAAACCCTTGAGGGGGGGTATGTTGGGATAAGTGTGATCAAGGGCTTGCTCTATGGTGCATGTGTGCATCTAGGGGAGTCACATGTGTGTGTGTGTGTGTGTGTGTTGTAGAGGCACATCTAGTGCTATGATGTGTCTAGTGTGTGACCTGAGTGATGATGTAAGCCACAAAGGTCCCCACATGGGAGGTTTCTTTGATTTAGGCCAGTCCCACTGATGTAGGGGCTGATTGCCACTGATGTAGGAAAGGTGCCTTTGATCTAGGACACCTTCTCCCCATTTCTATAAAGAGAGTCACCTCTCTCACAATCAATAGTGAACAACAATTTTTGTTACATCTAGGGGAGTCACATGTGTGTGTGTGTGTGTTGTAGAGGCACATCTAGTGCTATGATGGTGTCTAGTGTGTGACCTAAGTGATGATGTAAGCCAAAGGTCCCCACATGGGAGGTTTCTTTGATTTAGGCCAGTCCCACTGATGTAGGGGCTGATTGCTACTGATGTAGGGAAGGTGCATTTGATCTAGGACACCTTCTCCCCATTTCTATAAGAGAGAGTCACCTCTCTCACAATCAATAGTGAACAACATTTTTTGTTACATCTTGTGCTCTCACTCCTCTTTCAAGATGCATCTATTCTATCCCACGTGTTTCTACACCAGTCCCAAACGGATCACCCCCATGGCCATGCCCATGACTGGCCTCTCCTCGGAAGCCGAGCTGAGTAGCTGAGTCACCATGTGTGAGCCAAAGATCTATCTCTTGGAGGCCCATCCACTCCTCGATCATGTGAAACAGCTGCTCTTTCATCATACAGTCAAACAAATAGGGAGTCCTCTCCTCTCTCGTGGAGGCAAACTGAAAGCCCCAGAAAGGGCGAGTGCGAGAAACCACCACTCGGATGGAGCCCCCTTTCCGGGCTGCAAGATCATGAGTGTCATCTGTAAGGCGAGGGAATACTTGTTCAGAATCTCAAGGTAGTTCCACGGCCCAATCCTCCAAAACTCTCTTGGCAAGGGTTGCCCAAGGCGGGGCGCTGGGAGAACACACCATTTGACTTTGGCTTCTTCGAGGAGGCGGAGTCTTGAAGAGGGGAGGGAGTAGACTGCGACTGAGACGTGAGAGAGGGAGCCTTGGGGGGCAGACTCAGCCATGCTCTTGACTTTTGATTAGCCTTCTCCTTGAGTGCTAGCCTTAGTCATGGCTGATTTGCCCTTCACCTCCGGAGTGCTAGCAGAAACTCAGTATGAAGACTTTGTATAAATGGATGCTCAAGTATGTGTGGGTGTGTGGATTTGTATGTGTGAGATCATATCTTTATACTATGGTCTACACCCACTGTTGGGCGTTGATGATGTCAATGGGGATGTAATATTAGCTAGTCCCTGCTATACGTGATGGAGTTTATGGTTTTCAACCTCATGAGTGACTATCATGAGATTGAAACTGCACTATATTGTGTTTTTAGAGGATGAGTTTGGGCATGTTCCTGGACTCATCTAGGTATGGGCATGTTCCTAGACTCATCTAGGTATGTACATGCCCTTGCAAGTTGCCAGAGGGCTTCGGGTCTAGGCCATGTCTAGGGGGGGAAGAAGAGGCGGCCAGAGCTACTCAATGGGATGAGGAGAAGAGAGGTGGTGGGTGGGGTGGATGAAGGGGAGGGGTGGATGAGTGAGAGTGATTGTAGCAGGGGGGTTGGATGAGGGGGAGGGGCAAATCCGGTGGGGGAAGGGGGTGGGTGGTTGGGGCAGTAGCCGACGGGGCTAAGGACCTCCAAAGTCTTGTTGTTGTGTAGGTGCCTGGGTGCTCTAGACCCTTGCTGCTGGGGGGTCATTCAGAACGTTGAAGAAGTTTCGTTTTTTGGGGTCTAGAGGGGGTCTATGATGCACCCTCCGATTGCTTCCCCTGGGGACTTGGGAGCTGCCTCACGCTCAGCTTTCACACGTCCCTGTAGTCCAGCACACCGCCTATGGTTCTTCAAAGCCTTCCTACTAGGCCTCTTACGCTCTGCTCTAGTCTAGGTACTCCCAGCCATCCGCTGTCCAGACTCGCATTGTGCTCTCTCTGGGCAAGATGCCCTTTGCTCTTGGTGGGTCTAAGGAGGAGCCCTATGCACACCCAAGAATCCTTTTTTCTTAGCCTTGCCTTGTCAAGGCTTACCTTTTTTATTACCCTTCTCCTTGTGGAAGTAGTAAAAGCTTTCTTATCACTTGCCCTCCCATACTTGTTGTCCCACGACTCTTTCTATATCAACAATTGATTTCTTTATGTTGTGACCGTTCTACAAAGCTCTTGGACCACATATTCAATAGAAGCATGCCCAACTAATAACTATCCATGTGTTAGGTCTCTACATTATAGTACTAACATTGAGTTAGAATTAGTTGATTTGGCATGTAAACCTACAAAAATAGTCATTAGCAATGGGATCCTTACTGGCTGAGCTAGTGAGTTCATCTACTAGGCATAGGTTCAATTCCTCGAACCACCCTCAAGCCTGAGGCCTAGACCGCCATCTAATAGTGAGAACCTATGTTTCATATCATTATATCCTCATTGCGAAGTACAACCTCTGGCTACTCCAAGGCCTATAGGTCCTATGTCAAGGGACATCATTCTCCGAGGGTCCCTTGAACTAAGGCCTTGGCTTTGTATTTATAAGACCGGCTTCTCTACCCACTCCTTTCTACGAATTATGCCTTCAATATCCTTGCTTCTTCATAAAGTCTTGCTTTTCCTATTCCACAAGACCTTACGTCACTTTTATAAGCTGGATTCCTTTAGTATGTGTAAGATGTATCCATTAGGATGTGGAATCCCTTTTTACCCCTCAAGGGTACTATGACAAGCATAAAGAACCAGCTGAGTAGATATGGTATGGATTACGTCATGATTATTCTCTCTAGCTCTCTTACGTGAGAGTTGAGTAAACAATGTATGATAACCTTCCTAGCCAATCATGATCCCTAGGGTCATTTAAATGGATCATATCAATGACCCAAGAGTTGGTGAGTACTTTTGATACAAGCATAAATATCTTAATGCTATCCAGCTACTCTAGCCGAGTAATGTGTCCAAATCTTCTTGACACACCATCACATGCTAGATTACTCAGCAATATCTAGTTGTCTTTTACTGAGAGATCTGTAACATGTGGTGACTTACTGCAAGATTATGTACTGCACTTTGCAGAAATGAACTGTACATGAAGGTGTGTGAGAGAATGTGTTCATGGACACTGGAGATCTTCCTAACTACTGTATACATGCTTTATTTATGATGTATGACTGCTAGCGAAAATGCCCTAACGACTGTCTGTAGATGAGTGTGAATCTGCATACAAAAGGATACAAGTTTATGTATCATGCTGCTGTTCTATGTTTCAAAACTGAGCGCGCAACTCCCCTATCTGAGGCGGAAACTGCGACTGTGGAAGAATGAACCATGTGCCCCAAAATGCAAGGCACCTTTCTGCTGCGAATTGATCCTTCCAAGTGGCGAGGCTAGGGAGCTGTTTTTCTGCAAGGAGGGGCTGTTTCTGGGCGTGGAGGCAGGCTGGGACAGCAGGGCAGAAGGTCGGGGTACTGGATAAACATGGGGGGCTGAGTGCCAATTAAATAGGCCTGAAATGGCCAATCTGAACAGCCAGTTGACCGACCAGGCTGGTCGGCTGTTTTTGCCTGATCTGGTCAGCCCTATAGGCTGACCCTGACCCTAGGCGGCCAGGTCTGCCTTCTGCCCTACCATTGACCTTGTTCCAGATAGGATAGTTAGTCCCATCCTTCTCCCTGAAGTTAGGATCAGAAATAATCCGACAAATGATCAAAAGGCAGACCAACTGAGGTAGGCCATACACTTCTACATGAAGTGCCCCAAGCAACTAGGCCTAATCCACACTAACCACTAATTTGTGGCTGTGGGTAAGAGGAGTCATCCTTACAGGCATCTCTGTTTGACAAAAAGTTTGCAGCATAACTGCTAGCCATTTGGAAAAGGGGCGTTTCCAAATGTTTGGTATGATTTCCAAATGGTGTGGTTACGAATTTTGCAAAAAGATGCCTTCTATGCATGTTTACATTCAAAAAGTATCATACATGCTGCAAGCATGAGAAAATACACCTGCTACTGTAGTACTTCAGATCAGTGCTCAAGATTGAGAATGTCATTCATAAATCATATTAACGGACTGTGGCATGTGTAGGCAGAACTGTCCGCCAATATTCAATATCGAAATGTCAACAAGAAAAGTAGGTTCTTCTGAGAAACCACGAGCCCAAGTTCAAAACTTCTTATGTTGACGTGTCACGTCATGGGTACACATGGATCATGGACCATGGAATGTGACATGTCTAGATGCCTTGTGTTTGTGGTGTTGATGGAATCTGTGGTACAGCAAGATGACTAAGTGCCAAAGCCTCGAAGGCATTGGACATCATCAGTTCGTCCAACTTGGCTTTACCTTTCTTGTCAACCCTTCGCCATTCCTTTTTTCCCATCTTTGAAAGGATTGCAGAGGTGGAGATAGGACAAGGGGCCGTCCCCTTAACATGAGATTCCGGCTGCATATGCTGTGAATCCTTGGGGCAGTGTCTGGCGAAGTGTCCAATTTGTTTGCATTTATGGCAAGCATTGGGAAAAGAAGGAAATCGGACATACAGACGATATGGAGCAGAGACATCACGACCAACTTCAAGGTAAGCGGGTACCAGAATCTGCATGTCCCATAGAACACAACCCGTAAATGGACAGGCAGAGCCTTTAAAGTAACCCACACAGGGAAAAACGATATGAACTCCTTTATGGATAAAAATGGTATGGCATGTGCCAAGAGAGACAAGGCCATGGCTCCATACACCTGCCTGGGAAACCAGCTTGTACACGATTTCCATCTAAGCACAGTGAACGTGGTAAAAGCAAGGAAAATGAAGTGAGAGATACCAACAACATCCTTGGCCCATGCATTGAGCTGCTGCTCCGACAGAATACACCCATGAAATAGATGCATTGTTGGGATTCCTTCAGGGAGAGCAATACGGGCTCCAGTGGAAGGTCTTTATGCAATGCAGGAAGTGATGAGGACACCTATGCAGCCTTCACGAAGTCCTTACAAAGAGTTCGAAGAATATCCAGGTGAAGGGCTGAAGAGGAGAAATTTAAAACGATCAGTCTTGAAAATTTTGTCAGGTACTGACAGCCCAGTGGTGGAGCCTAAATGTTTCCGTCGACTAGATGGAGGAGGTACTGCAGCCGAAGCAAACTCAAAGGGCACAGATGAGGGGGGATTGTTTCCATGAACGCCGTTGTCTGCCAAGCGCCCATTGAAGGACGTGTGCTCCCACTAGCTCAATCCCACAATCACGTCTCTCTCTCCTTCAGAGAACCCTTCATCCATCATTGTCCCCACACCCCTCTCTCTCTCTCTCTCTCTCTCTCACACGCGCGCACACACTTTTTTTTGTGAAAGTACACACACACACACACACACACACAGAGTAGCGGGAGATTGACTATCCTCACTCTCTCTTTTGCTCAATACTAACTGCAACTGCAAGATGATGCACTCAATACACAAAGTGATGCTGTGGACGTGAGAGTGAGAATCAGAGGGAGAGAATGTAGTGGACCTCCGAAGAGGAAAATAGATACAACTGAATAATGAATGCCCAAAGGGCTGAATACAACTGTATGAGGGGCTGAAACCCTCACTGCAAAACTGGAAGACTAGACTACCTAGAGGAGGTGAATCCTCACTAGATCCCTGAAGAAGTTGAGGCTACCCTGTTGCTTTGCTGCGGGGAGGCCTGATTCTGCTGCTCTGAAGGCTTTGAAGGCCTGAGAAGTGGATGAAGAATGAGGGCCAAAGGCTGCCCTTTCATAGGCTGATAGGTCAGCCTGGCCGACTTGGTCAACACCGACCGTTGACCAGGTCGATGTTTAAAAAAACCTCAATGCTTTGACTTTTGAGCAAAAAGTCAGCTCTGTTTTTTGACCTGCGATGATGTGGCGATGACTGTCCATTGACTGTGCTGATTGCTGATTGCGCAGGGCTGCCTGAATGGTTGTATGGACGCCTGCGTGGCCGTTGACCTGGCTGCCTACGCTGGCACTAGCTAGCATGGCCACGGGCGTGTGGATGCCCGTCACACACACACACACACACACACACACACACACACACACACACATGTAGCATGCTTAGGATTAACAGATCAAAGATCAGGTAGTAAGAAACTTGTTTTGAATGGCACACGCACACGCACACGCACACGCACACGCACACGCACACGCACACGCACATACACACACACACACACACATGCACACACATACATACATATATATATGTTACCATGCTTACAATTAACAGATCAAAGATCAGGTTAATTAAGAACCTCGTTCTGAAGGGTGTCAGCAAAATCTTTTGGCAACCATCAAAGTTGGTTCTTTTTTTTTAAGAATTTAGATGTGTACATTTCTATTTGAAGGCATGCTGGTAGGCTAGTTCAATGGTTTAGAATGCAGGAATTTCCAAGCAAGAGAATCTTAATGTGGTTCTGAGCACTGTCTTGTATTACACGAGTTGCTCCCATTGTCAATTCATGTGCTGCTTTAAATATATGGCCTGTCCTTTGTGAAGGATGAAGAGGTCTGTACTTGGAGCATTGGTTTATTTGATCTGTGCTTCAAATCTTATGTTGAATAGACTGTTTTATACCTTGTTTTTTACTTAACATTACGCTTATTTATCATTAGCTAGTCTCTTGCAGGATATTTGAATATTGTTTAAAACATTTTGATCTTCTCAACGTGGCTTCACTGTGCTGCAGACTGGCAAATGTGGATACAGGCAAGATTTCCTGATGATTGGCCAGTGATTGGAATGTCTCAACCTCTTGTATTATAACTATAGTGTAGGAAACTGCAGACTATCAGTGGCTACAACACTTGTATGCTCTTTTGGTGGACCACAATTTAGTAATGTATTCAGCATGTCCTAAAGAGAAAGAATGAGAGATGGAGGGAGACTACGTGTGCCCCCCCCCCCCTTCTTTTTCCGCGGAGAGGGGGGGGGGGGGCATTTTCATGCAAATTTGGATAATGCGAAAATTTATAGCACAAAGCACACGTCTTGAAAAATCAAAAGGACATCAAAATGAAATATTCTTGTGCACATAGATACTGGTAGCGTGGATGAAGAGAATGTGGATTACTGTTCGATTAGCCTTCTCCATTAATGGTAGCATGTCGTGGTCAATTCTTTTGTCAACTCGAGCGCTGGATTACTATTTTATTAGCCTTCTCCATTAATGCTAGCATGTTATGGTTGATTCTTTTTTCAACTCTAGAGCATTGACAAAAATTTATGATGAAGACCTTATAAATAGATGCTCACGTGTTACGTCCACGTTTGGACATAACACGACTAGTGTTATGGAGGTCAGGTAACCTAGGGTTATGTATCCTAACCTTGGAACAAATAGGACAGGCTCTCTTGGTACATTTACGGTAGTCTATGTAGAGAGACTTAAGACTGCGTGTGCAAGAGTGAACTCAGGCTCATTTGGGTCTTTCTTGTGAGGGAGAAGCAGAATACCCAACTAGGTTGGAGCATGTCTTTGCCTATTCTCCCTAGTGACTTTTATGTGATGAGTGACCCCCTCGAGGTCACGTCATTTTTTCTAACTTGATTGATGTGGCAAAGGGTTGTGTGACATGGGACACAGAGTCTTACTTGGAACACAAAAGGTTGAGCTTGCTTGGTCTCTAGCTCTGGGGTGATCCTAAGGGATCTATGGTTGGGTGTTGACGTACTAGCTTACACCAGATGTGTCTTGAGTGTAGATCTATGGATGTTTGGTATGTATTCTCCAACACACATTCGATCATAAACTCCGGTAGATAGTAAGTAGGCTTGGGTTTGTGTGTGTTTATGAGAGTAAAGAATAGTTGGTAAAATATCATGGATGTTAGGACATAAGGACCCATGGTAGAGTGCTATTAATTCTCAGCATGTGTGGTTTGTTGTGATCTTCAAGCTATGGCCACATGTTAGACAAGTGTCACTATCACACGTGTCGACCACTGCGGATCCTTTGTGATAGTAAGAGGACCTAGAGGCTCTCCACTTGGGCCCAGTCGACTACCCTACATGATTGTTGGGTGGATCAATGAATCAAAGAAAGCTTAAGGAATATAAGATAAGAAGATAGCTCTTCCCCTTAGGAAATGCAAGAGAAAGCAATGCCAATTAAGTCTAGCAAGTGCGGTGTATCCCTTACTTAGTCGCATTGTGAAAATCAAGCCGAAGTAAAGAAATATGTGTAGGATGTGATGCCCTCCATTGGTTCTGTCTCTCTGGGCACGTCTGCCTTGCAATATGTTAAAGATCGTAACTTTGGTTATAACAAGGTTGACCTTCATAGCATCTATCTTAGAGAAGGTATGGAGTGCTTTCAAGTCTCATTAGAGGTCCTTAGTTCGGGCGGAACCGGGGGGGGGGGGGGGAGAGGGAGAGAGAGAGAGAGAGAGAGAGAGAGAGAGATGATAGGTCTTGGACCACAAAGTAATAGGATCTCCTTGGGTTTGTGTTTGTGTGAGAGAGAGGGGGGAGGGAAGGCCTCACATGCACATGCACACGCATGTGGGTGGTTGCACATGCGCACGCACATGCACAACACACTAGTAGGAGCACAATGCTCATGTCAAATTTTGTAATTGGCCCATGGCTATAACATCGTCTTTAAGAAATTTATATTATTTATGTCATGATCTTGTTATAGTAACCATTCCAAGGTTAGCAAATCAACGTGTGATCAAAGAGACAAGTGAAAAAAAAGCCAAGAAAAAGAATTTAAAATACAAATAGTAAAAAACCTATCATGGCCATGTTAAAAGAAGAGAGAACCTAAGGGTCTCTTGAGTAGATAGCCAAAACTAGAGCAAACCAAGAGGGCTAGCTCAACTCCCATTTTTAGATGCCTCTCCTGTGAGAGCAACATAGGCTCAACAAAGTACGCCAAGCCATAGGGATTGATTGCACCCATAAGATATAAAAATACGCAAAGAAGCATGTTTAATTCCATAGATAGGAAAAATAATCAAAACATCAGGATGGTCTCCCTTGAAGTGGTTGAATCCAAAGCAATTAAGTGGTGGAGAGGGTTTGGGGAGGACTTAACCAGAGAGAGAGAAAGAGAGATAGAGAGAGGGAGAGTTGTGTAGAGTTGAGGATGTGCATAAAACTACTTTTAGAAGCAGGTTTGGACATTATGAGTTTTTGGTAATGCTGTTTAGACTTACCAATGCTCTAGCTACATTCATTATGCTTATGAACGATTTACTACACCCGTATATCGAGAAGTTTGTAGTACATTTTATTGACGATATTCTTGTTTTCAACAAAAAAATTTATCGAGCATCGTGAACACTCAAGAATAGTGTTTAGTACTTTGAGGAAAGTCAATCTATATGTGAATAAAAAGAAAACTGTGCTTTGCATGGTAAGACTTAGAACCATTCATCAATTGATAGGTCTTAACATGAATTTGGCATGCTAAATACTGCATGCTCTTGCTTCCATGCTTTGTTGCCAAGGAGGCATCATAGGGGATTTTGAGGTGGAGGGTCTTAACTATTGACCTTCAAGGTTACTCCTCTGTCCCCTTTGCTCTAGATTTTGGGACCCTTGTAAGAATGTGGCTCCAAATCCATCCCCAGAGGATTGTGTATCATCAGAGAATTGATATGACATGGGTTGATTGCCATTAGGTATCGTGGGACTTGGTTCCCTGGGCCGGCATTTGAGCCTTTGACATTGCCCTAGTCTATCCAGTAAATGGGTTTAGCCACTGTACTAGGTCTATCAATCCAAACCTTCCTATGATATTGGAAAAGGTTTCCCTTAATGTAGGTACTATTGTAGATGGGGTAGGAGAGTGGAGATCAGTGGGGATGGAGTTCAGAGTCATTGAGTCTCTAACATTAGAGGGTTCACCCATGTCTCAGGCACTCTTCCAAGTTGGATAATTCACCTGGTGGTGGTTCTTGCAATGAGAGAGAACCGACTTTTGAGCTCACTGACCCTGAGGATGCCAAGGTAGGTATGGAGGTTGACAAGGTGGTATTTGAGGCACTGTCTTTAGGCTCAAGGTGAGCTTGTAGGACTCTTGTTGATCTCAAGTGCATGTGTTAGTCTGTGTAGTTGATGCCCCAATTCTAGGTTGAGTCTGCTTTGATGCGGGGTCAAGGGAAAACAACCCCTTGTGGCTTCCCTGCGCCACAGCATGCAATTTGCATGCACATTTCATCATTTCTTGATTCTCGAGGTCCCAATTTTCATGTGCTTTTTTCTAATTTTTGTGTTTCCAGAGCTATCCCTATGGTTGTGGGGATAGGGCTATGGCAACGATCCTTGGAGATAGCAGGTCAGCGGGATAGAGCTAAGGTAACGGCCGACGGCATAGAGTTAAAGCAACGAGTCAATGCTTGTTTGATCGGTGAGATAGAGCTATGGCGACGACCCGTGGGAATAGACCTAAGGCAACGGTCGGCAAGATAGCCTTATGGTACCGGGTCAACGCATGTTTGAACGGCGGGATAGAGTTATGGCGATGACCCATGGGGATAGAGCTAAGGCAACGACTGACAGGATTGCCTTATGGCATCGGGTTAACGCATGTTTGACCGGCGGGATAGAGTTAAGGCAATGATCGGCAGGATAGAGCTATAGTGACGAGTCAACGCTTATTTGATCGGTGGGATAGAGCTATGGCGATGACCCGTGGGGATAGAGCTAAGGTAACGACCGGCGGGATAGCCTTATGGCATTGGGTCAACACATGTTTGACCGACATGATAGCTGACTGACAGTAATTAATTAGGGCGGCGGGTTAGGTACTGACATGTGTCACGTCGTGGGGATAGGGCTAAGGCAATGGGTCAACGCAAGTTTGACCGATAGGAGAACGTTAAGGTGACGGGTCAACGCAAGTTTGATCAGCGAGATAGCGCTAAGGCGACGGGTCAACGCAAGTTTGATCGATGGGATAGCGACGACCCGTGGGGATAGGAACACGCAGTTTTGCCGATTGGTTTTTGATGGTTCTTGATGATTTGGAAGTTTTTGTTCATGTTTTTTTGTGATGGCGGGATGCTAAACTACCTCATCTACCTACCCAATGCAAAATAGAAGAAAGAAAAACAACATTTGATTGCAAAATGAGAGATTTCTTGAAGAGGTGACTGTCAACACTAAAAACTACTTTCATTTTTAGCATGATTTATCATTCTTGGTTGTTTTTTGTGAGTTTTGACACCATACACTCCTTACCAATCTTCTGAACCATCTTCCTACCAACTCAAAACACTAAAAAACATGAAAAGCAAGCTTCAAATGATCTAAAATGCTTTCCAACAAAAAATGATAGTTTTCCTCTCCAAAGTGATACTTCTTCATTGTTTCCTCTCCTACAACTCTACTATCAAAGCTCCAAGTTAAGCTTGAAACAATGAGTAGTAGATATCATGCAAAGTAGTCTTTCTTGTGCACTGGGTTGAATCTTCTTTTGCTACATTGCAGTAGAGGGAGGTAGTGGATCCTTGTAATGTGTAGTCTCAACAGTGGCTCACGTGTCGTGGAGATCTTGAAGGAATGCTGATGGAGCCTCCACTCCAAGCTACTTCCTTGTGAGAGCAATGCAAGCACGAGCTGTCCACTTGTTTCCACGAGAGAAAGAGGGAAGGGGGAGAGGGGAGAAGAGGGGAGAAGGGAGGAAGAAGGAGAAGGGAAGAGAGTGAAAGGGATGGAGTGGCAAACACAAAGGCACTACAAAGGAAAAAAGATAACACCCAAAGACACTCTTGGAAGAGAAGAGGGAGCTTGTATTCCAAACTTGTGCACACAACAATGAAGACCAAAGTCAACCATTTTGCCTTTATACAAGTCACCTTTTGAAGGGAGGGCCAACCCTAATCTCTTTATACCACTCTTCCTTCTCATTCTTTTACCATCCTCTTGGGCCCATCTAGCTCCAAGACACAATCCTAGCTCTACGGACTTGCCATTGTCCATCAAATCAGATCACTAACCAGCGGTGGCATATTATTAACCAATCTGTCAATAGGGCATCTAGATGTAAACGTATGGCTTGGATTTAGCATCCTTGTAGGAATAACTCTAGTGAGTTGGTGTGGCTGAATGGAATGGAAAGATGTAATAGTAGAAGGCCACAGAAAAGGGGACCTAGAGGATGGGAAGTGTAGAGGAGAAGGTAAGAGCAGGGGAGTTAGTTGTGGAGGCATGTATGCATGTCTTTTGGCCTTGTGGTTTTGGTGATCATGGTAGCATAGGGAGGATACCAAGAAAAGTAGATAAGAAAATGAGAGAGCAACTTGGGATGAAGAAGAAGAGAAGAAGGAGCTTAGGATGAAGATGAAGATGCAAAAAAGGGAGTAGGAGGAGACCGCAAAAGGGAACAGAGGGCACAAAGGGGTCAAGATTCATCGCAAGGAGAAAGTGCGTTGATATTGTTCGTAAGTAGGACTTCCACTAAGGCAAGTATGAGTAAAGTAGTAATGAAGATGAGCCAATGCAAACCCATGAATGGCCTTGCTGCAGTTTGAAAAGGTACACAAATCTGAAGGCTAGATGAATGCATTTATTCTCCCACCTCCCAAACAAGAAAATGAAAGTAATATCAATAGTACTATCGACACTAATGCTAAGGAATTTTTTAAAACTTATTTTAATACTCTTAAGTTCTCCAAAATAGCATTAAAAAAGAGCATTGAAAGATGCCCATTCTTCTTGTAGTATACGTAAGAAACATCTTTAATGTGTTAATAAAATTCCATAATTACACTTGGTTATCAAAACATAAAAATGTTCTAAGGCATATTTATGTCCTTTACCAAACTAGTATTTGTAATAAAAGCTATCCATATTAGTAGACTAGAATTAAAGTTACCCGTAATACTTTTGTAATAAAACACAAATTGATATCTTGGTCTTTATGCACGTGTGCACGCGCACACACATGCGTACACACGATAAGCATTGAAACTTTACAATATTCTGTCTCTCTCTCTCTCTCAAATGCTCTCATACACACATAGGCATGTGCATTGCAATTTCATGGCATAACGTCTTTCTACTAAACAACACCTTAGCATTATTATCATGATGAGTAAGGATCTATTATGAGTGTTTAATATTGTATGATACATGAATCCTGGCAACATGATGCAACTTTTATCCATGCCAAGAGGTTATTAACAATTATCCTTTGACATAAAGATTACGAATAAAACTTTAGACTACACAAAAGGGAAAGCAAGCACTCAATTATCATTGCATATTAAAAGAAAAGGAAAGACTACACACACAAGTACTCATATGTGTGTGTGTGTGTGTGAGAAAGGAAGCACTCAATTATCATTGCATATTAAAAGAAAGTGAAAGACTACACACACAAGTACTCATATGTGTGTGTGTGTGTGTGTGTGTGTGCAATACAACTTTATTTTACATTTTCATGAGAACCAAGACTCTTTATCTCCTTCTTCCAAGGAAGAGATAGCGTTAGCTCTAAAGGTAGCTAATAGGGCTAGGTACTTTTTGGACTAATAGTTCTTGCCCACATTTTAGCCTCTTTCTTATAGTCTCTTGTTGGGTGCATATTTTGCATTTTTTCATTCTTTGTTGATGGGAGCAATGGATGTCCGGAATTGTGCATAATCCTTTCCTAGACCATTCAAGGTCACAGAAACCAAATCGTCATCATCCACTGGCGACCCAATGGAAGCAAGTGCATCTGCAATTTTCTTCACTTTCATGTGGTAGTCATTTATGCTCAAATTTTCTCTCTGCACATTGTGCAACTCCTGTTTGAGTTGCATTTTCTTGGCTTGCGTATTTGTGCTATACATCTTTGCCAAAGTATCCCATGCCTCCTTTGGCGTATTTGCATCCTGAATATGCACAATCATGGAGTTCGAAATACTGATAGACAGCCAGTACATAACTTTCCTGGCTCTCTTATGCCATCCTTTGAATGCCTGCATTTCCTGTTGACTGGGAACATTAGGAAGAACAGGTTCTTCTTCATTTCCTGTAATGAACTCCCAATAGCCTTTTCCCATCAAGAAATTCGTCATTCTAAACTTCCATGCCTGGAAGTTGTTCTTGTCAAGCTTTTCAGTGACAATCTGTGAAAGAGAATCAGATGCCATTACAGAACACTGCAAAATATTCTGTCACTGCAAAAAACACAGCTTTTGCCTCACACGGGCAGAACTGCAAAACTGACGAAAGTGGTATTTCACCACACAGTCACTTCCTAGTGACGATTTTGCATCAACAGGCAACAAGCATGAATCTGCAACTCCCAATATCTCTGCACAAAGGCATACGATGCAATTTCTGCGGCAACTTTTCACCGACCCGCAGAACAGTGGTCGCACAGCAAAAATAGTGCGGAGAACTTCCGTCTCCAAAACGGGCCCCGAAATGGTCTCGAATCAGAAAAATAAAGTCACTGAGGGCTTCGCCCATTCGCGCAGCATATACTGCGCTCTCGCCACACCGCGAAGGGCATCTCAATCTGAAACACTGCACTCTTGCACTTCTGGCTGTGCTACCTGCAGAGATTTGCTCCCAAACTCGAAATAGGAAAGCAACACTGGTCCTCTTACTAGGACACCACGAACTTGGCTTGCTTTCTTGAGCTCCTTACCACGAATAAGGCTCTGATACCATGTGAAGATAGTGGGAGAGAGGGAAGGAGTCTCACTTGCGGCTTTCTCACATGCACAATGGGGGAATACACACAAAGGTGGAGGCTGAAAACAGTTTTCCTCTTCTTAGTTGTGAAAGCCAAAAGAACTCTAGTACAAAGAAATAGAAGAACCCTATATGTGGGTCTCAAACCAAACTCAACTAACTAAGGTGGCATACTAACTGAGCCACAAACTAGAGTAGATAAGGATAGATGTCATCCAGCTATTATTCATGGCGGTGTACCAACCGCATCTCCAACTAACAAGTCGGTGACATAAATACACAACGGTCACCCTGGCATATCGCGAGTGGAGCTCGATATCTCAACAACTCAACACATTTAAGAAAAGGGAACACAATCCAACAACAACTTCCAAGCTAACACAAATTACTCCACGTTGCTTCATGCAGCTAAACATGTGATTTCATCACTATTTAGCAACAAGAAGATCAATTTCAATAAATTCTACACATAATATCAATTCCTCCAACAAATTCTACACATAAAAATGAGAGTCACTCTCTCCTTGAACATAATGACTGTGTATGCATAACGCAGGAATATAATGATCATTCTTCCATTAAACTCTCCAAGGAGTTAGCCTTAGTGTGTCATTCTATCTTATCAGTCCACCATCTTTGTTAGATCTCTTTCATGCTCCAAAGGTCGTGCTAGGTTTTCACAATAGTATTAGAGAAGTCATCCAAGGTAAGTATTTTCTCTTTGTTCAACTCTTGATGTATTTGTTCATACTGAGCGGAAGGAGAGACAATTGCTTTAATGTCAATTGTCATGACAACTAGCATCTCATCCTCAACTTCTATGAACATGTGTTTCTTTCAATGTGCAATTTGGGCAATGTACCACCATTTTGTCATCCAACTGGTTGTGTTGGAAAACAAACTATCAAAAGTGTGTAAATACTTCTTAGTAGTTGCATTGTAAAGATCGGTTAACATGTATTTGTTAGCCAAAATAAAAAAATGGAATGTTATTGCTCACAATGCATAGGAGTAGCACAAACATGTTTATTAATTAACCCTAAACATGGTGGAGTGATTTTTAAAAAAACCATTTGGAGTTTTTTCTCATTGTTACCCAAGGCGTTGTGCATACTACCTTAAACCATTCAACAACAAATATATTCTGCAAACAATGGGTGCACAAGGCCAGCGTTTGTGCACAACTCTACTACAAAAGAGAATAACAAACTTGGATGCCCAAAGCTGTGGAAGGTCTTTTGACCCCTCCTTGCCCCATGCAAACATGGTGGTTCCATCAAAAAGTAGGGCTTGACAACACCGATCACCTTGCCATCAAGGACAAATTTCAATACTCCATGAGAAGAAGATTCACAAGCATTGGGTTGTGTCAAAGCTTCTAAAAGCCCAAGGCTACTATCAAAGCGAGTGATATGTCTCAAAGCTTCCAACAACATAGAATACACAAACCGACACCATTGGGATTTGTAAGGTAGTAACGCAAGAACCTGTGTCAACTCCTGAGGTAGTCCCACAAGAACCTACCCTTGATCCCCCACCAAGGAGTATCATGATCCACATATAGTGAAACTCAAGGAGAAAGTT
Organism: Dipteris shenzhenensis; assembly: GCF_047967505.1. Lineage (NCBI taxonomy): Eukaryota > Viridiplantae > Streptophyta > Polypodiopsida > Gleicheniales > Dipteridaceae > Dipteris > Dipteris shenzhenensis. The sequence continues at coordinate 32,966,732 of NC_141619.1, read as the reverse complement.
GGCAAGGTCATTGAGGGAGAAACACAAGAACCAACCCCTAAAAGCGGGTGGTTACACAAGAACCTTCCTTCAAGCCCACGTGAAGTGATCACCGAAGGTCATCGTACTCAGTGTAGCACTTGTAGTGTCGCTTGGACATACTTTTCATGTCAAATCAAAGGCCTTAGTACCACAAGAACCTACCCCCTCTTGGGGTATAGACACACAAGAACTTGCATGCCTTGTTTCGAGGGAGGTCCATCAATGTGAACACCACAGTGCCAATACACACCTGGCAACCAGAATGGTGAACAAAATCAACATATGCTCTACCTAGCTAATGTTGAGGTATGCTCCTATTCGGAATTCAACTCCACTACATTCCACATAATCGACCCTTCATTAGGTGTGCAATCATCAAGTCTAGGTCTAGGTGAATTTCTATGATAGGCATATCACCCACATGCACCAGAAGTCCACAAGTCCTTGGTAACCACAACGCACACACCCAAATTCACGGTCAGCATTAGGTGAATATGACCAATACATTTTTGCATTTTTTGCATCCTTGCTTGCAGACCTCACAAGTCTATGTATCGCCAAGTTTGTCTGCCCTATTTTCTCTCATGGGTAGTACCCTCAGCATGCGACAACCCCCTTAACAACTCTGACAGTTATCAAAATTCCCATTTTCAATCCTATTCAGTACCCCATCGCCTTATTGCCATCTCGTCATATTGTCGCCTTACTACCGGATCATCGCCTTACCGCCAGATTGTCGCCTTACTTCTATCCCACCGAATCATTTCCCTACTTCCATTTCGTCAGATTGTCGCCTAACTAGCATCCCATCGGATCGTCGCCTTACCGTCGCTAACCTGCTGGTGCCATAGAGTCATCCCATTGGATTGTTGCCTTACACTGTCATCTCACTGGATTGTCCCCATACCCCCAACCCGTTGATTGGTGCCATACCTCCAAGCCTTCAACTCATTATCTTAGCCATCCCATCGAATCTTCACCATAATGCTATCCCCTTGGTTGGTGGGATACTGAAAACTATAAAAGGACCCCTTATCCCCTCGGATTGTCACCTTAGCAACCAAACTTTGTAGTTTTTTGCCAAAATTACCACAACTTGCCCCCTTCCACACTACCCACCACCAGCCTCCATGTGAATGTCTTGTCTCTTCCTCCTCCATAGACTTGTTCGTTATGCGCCTGCCCTCCTTCCTAATGGATTCCTAAAATGAATTCTTTGAATTCAAAAGGGAACTCGGCCTCGAACCCCTGAATCCAACACTACCAATCCATTGCCCACCACTGGTCCATTTGAGTCTTAGAGCACTCCTTCAATATCAATCAAGATGCCTTCTGATGTACCTGTAGCCGAGCTACAAACTGAGGAGATCAATATTTAGTAGATCTCTCAAGAGCCAAGAGCAGTGGTGGCTGCCACCCCGCCTTCTCGATCATCCAATAAGCAACGTAGCTCCAGTATAGGGAGAATACAAGGTCATCAAGACACTGGCACACTCTCCTCTAGGAAAATCTTGGCTCCAACAACTCAATGGTTGCGCCATCCACTCCAAATATGTTTATGAGGGTCAAGATTATACCCTCTATTACCATAAAAAAGCCACCTACCAAGCATTGAAGGATCTAGAGGTGCAAGCATCCTTGGTAATGACAGGTCTAAAGCCAGTAGTGGACTGATTGCCCTACCACCATTATATGGAGTCACTATCTAATATCAACTTATGAGGCTAGAACAAGAAACATGTAATAGCATCACATAACCAAGATGACCTAAAATAGCTTTTCCAATCACACATACGGTTGGGAAGGGTTGTTATTGGGATGAATCGACCAGTCAAAACGGGCCATCATTCGGATAAAACTCAGCTCTATTGACACGTATGTATATAAATAATACATAAATAAGTATGATATATAAGAATATTAAAGTAGGGAGAATCCATTGATAGATGCGAGCCATCACCTGGTTCTGATCTTTATTATGCAAGAACACACATTAGTTGGGGTGAGGCAATTTTGACTGGCCAAAGCAGGTCATCTCCTAGCCTCTGACTAACACACAAACATGCATCTCTCTCTGTCTCTATGTCTCTGTCTGTCTATTTGTTTTTCTGTCTGTCTCTCTCTCTCTAACATCCGATAGTCAGCCAGTAGGATGAGGTGATCTTGACCGGTCAAGACGGGCCATCACCTTGAATAATTGACACCAAAAGGGAATCGAAGAAAAAAATCACAAAAAGAAGATGAAAATGGAAAATGTAGACTCTCTGAAAGTGACAGGGCGAGGAAATTTGTTTACAAAGTATGCACGACTTGGCCCTTTTATAACCTACCTTGAGGTAGTGTGCGATATCTTGAGGTATCGCATGGTACCTTAATGGCCTTGATTGAGAACCCTAAAATATTTTGAGGGTCATGAGGGTGATGTGTGGCACCCTATAAAACATTGTGTAGTATGGTTCCGCATCGTGCAGTGAGCAAGATACCACGTGGTGTCATCTTGCACCACACGGTATATCAAGGATACAACCGCATGGTATCTGGTTAAGAGGTCACCATTGATCAATGGAAAAAAATGTGTTTTTTTGCATTTAGAATGTGAAGATGTATTTTTTAATAGAAAAGTACGTGTTTAAATTTTTTTTGTACTTTTTAGATCCCTGAATGTTGAACTCCTTGTGGGAGAGTCATCACGGGCGGCCTTCAAAGCTTCAGCATATTGTGATGATTTCAAAAGCTATTCGACCTATTGCAAAGGTTCTCATAAAGCTTATAGTTGATAAGCTCTCTTATTGTAGCACTTCAAATTTAATCTTTTAATTTGTCACCTGTTGTGCAACCAATGTAAATAGAACAATAGGCAATAACATAGGGAGATCTGAGTGGCAAAGGGCAGACTCTACAGAAGCCGCTTGGGAGAAACTTAAATATTTCTAAGTTCTTTTAAAGACCTTAGAGGTAAGTGGGTGCAAATACACTCTAAGTACCTAAGAGTACTCATGTCTTCTTCCTACACCATGGGATGTTCTTCCAATAAAATTTGTTGCTACATTTTTTTTAATGAGAGTACAATGACAACTGCCTCATTTTCCATAGAAGTCAAGGAAGGGTGTTAGATACCCAAAAGAGGATTTGTGGCTACCTTTAAAGGTTGATTCCCATTATAGTTGAGGTCGAGTAAGAATTCATTGCTCTCTTTTGATCATTTTCTACTACTTTGCTTTGCAAAAATTGGCATAGTACCCGTGGTTGGGTATGGGGGTGTGATTTTTTGGTGAGCTTTTTGTCATGAGCTTTTTTTCAATTTTCATGAATATTGCGAGCTTTTCATTCACCTGAGAGAGAGAGAGAGGGGGGGGGGGGTCATGGAGTGGGGTGGGTTGAAAGTTTGGGTTGTGGTTGCAATTAAGAGGAGAGAGGGGGGGGAGGGGAGATAAAGGAAAGGGGGAGGGACGGGCGCATGGGTAAGGTGGCATGGAGAAGGGAGGGGAGGGGAGTTGGAACATATATTCATTATCATAGTGGATAACGTAGAGGGGGAACTGATAACATATGAAAAGAGGAGTGCAAGGAGGAGAGAGAGGATGAGGAATGTGAAAGTTATGTTCATCTACTAAATGTAAAGGGGAAGGGAGAGCATGTGGGAAATTTGTTTATTTTCAAAGTGTATAATTTGACAGATTTGACCTCATATTTGGATTCCTCATCGAATTCCGGCCATTTTGAGTACCAACATGACCATATTCTGATAAAAATTGGAAAAATGGTGTTTTTGTCATTTTGGCCTGTTTGGGGCCTGTTTTGAGTCTGCGCTAGTTGACAAAACTAGAGGTTATTAGCTTCATATGCAATTAGGAATTTCTTCTTGGAATGCACTTTTGGAGTGAACTAGCAATCTTTGCTATAGAGCTTGCACAAATTGTTTTTATGGATCATAGAACTCATATATTCGGAATGGAGATGTGTAGTAGAGAACGATGTGGATGAGTTTGGTTGGTTTGTTCCATTAGTAGAATTTAGTACTTAGCCAGTGTTGTATCCAAGTTGGGTTTCTAGAAAAATGTGAGGCAAGTATTTCAGCAAAATAGGTAAGAAAGGCAAAGTCAAATGGATGTACATTTGAAGGGGAAACACATTGTATTGCAAGAGAGGCATCCAATAATTGAAGGGTTATATACTAGATAACAAGCGCAGACTCAAAACAGGCCCCAAACAGGCCAAAATGACAAAAACACCATTTTTCCAATTTTTATCAGAATATGGTCATGTTGGTACTCAAAATGACCGGAATTCGACGAGGAATCCAAATATGAGGTCAAAAGTTTCAAATTATACACTTTTAAAATGTACATATCTCCCATAGTTCCTCCCTTCTACTTTGAATATGGACATATCTTCCATAATTTTTTGCCTCCTACTGCCACTCATATCCTCCCCCCCCTTGTGCATAGTATACACTCTTCCACCCCTCCCACATGCTATGAAAATGAACATATCCTATATTCTCTCCCCCTCTTTCTAACCTCCCCCTCTTTCTTATAACAAAAACATGTCCCGGGGGATTCACAAGAGGAAACTTATGATATCACGTGAGTGTACAATAGGGGGTTTTTTTTAAATGAGGCATAAGCTTATACATTAGGGGTGGGGGGCCTTTTATTTTTTCCCAATATTGAATTTAAGTTAGGGGGGCCATGCCATATTTAAGAGGGGGGGACATAGTATAGGTAACCTTGGATAACTAGTCCAAACAAGTTTGGTTTTGTGTATGGTTTTAAATAGTCATAGGGAAAGTAATCTAAATTTTCTTATTATGCGATCTAAATGCTTGAGAAAGAACGTAGATTTAAGGAAAGGGGGGACATAATAGAATTTTGGTGGTATCTTATAAGCTTAAATAGGGGTGTTTTATCATCCTACATGGATCTTAAATAGGGGGTTTTCTTGAAGTTCATGCACGCAGGTGACGTCCCCCTTTCATGAAGAGTGAATCCCCCGGGAAACATGTATGGATTTCTAAAAAAAGCTCGCAAAAACAAAGGAAATGGTAAAAAAGCTCACATTAAAAAGCTCGCCAAAAGATTTCCCCCGTTGGGTATCATGGTGGAAGAATTTGCCATTGGGATAGGATTTGCATGTAGGAATTGTATGCCAAACATAAGAAAGTTGCACATTTGGGCAGAATAATGGTTGATACTAGAGGTCATATGCCCAATTGGTGAAGTGTGAATGCATTAAAGCACTTGAAAAAAGGTTTTTCCAATAAATTGGGATTCACATGAATAGTGATTTGATGAGCATAGATCTGAAGATCAAAGAAGACATTACGCGCCTCAATGGTGATATACTAGCTATACTAGCTAGTGATTCTTTTATGAAGAAGAAGGATGCAAGAAAGATCAAAGGGCAAAGGAGTTACAAGAAGGGCTACACCAAGAACCTCTCCAATGACAATGTACCTCACACTACGGTAGCTTGGAAGGGAAGGAGGAAAAGGATAAGATATGCCATCAAATGGGGGAATTTCCCCACATCTTTAATTTAGAATTTTTGTGTATGTGGTCAATAAGGGTTCTCTACCTTGGGATGTCCCCCTCAAATGATTGTTAGTCTTATGTTTTACCTTGCTGGATCTAAGGGTATTCCCATGCATAGTCATTGTCTATCTCCCAATTGTAAACCAAGAGTCCTACGAGTGAGTCACAGGTTGGGGCCATGTGTGTGGCCACATGATGGTGGGAAAACCATGGAGCATCCCATGTATTACTGCTGAGGGTTGCAAAGAATAAACACATTGAGGTCAGGTACCATTTTATTAGGGAGGTACTTGAGGACAAGGGCGTAGAGCTTGTCAAGGTTCATACAGATGATAACACTGCGGATATGCTGACAAAGAGTCTACCTAGTCTCAATGATTTTAGTATTGTTGTGTATTGATGGGCATTGGATAGTATGTTCATTGGTTGTTCTCCCTTAAAGGCACATTAGCCTTTAAGTGGGAGGTTGTGGGGGTTAAAGGCCACTGTGCCTTAACCCCGGTTATGTACAATACTCAAACACACACACACACACACACACACACACACACACACACACACACACACACACATATATGGATGAAATAGAAGATTAGGGTGTTATATACCCACCAAAACTTGTGTCTCTCAAGCTCCCTCTCAGCTTCCGTTGTGTGCTCACATCCTCTACCTTAAGGGATCTAAGTGGGGCCTTAATTTTATCCAATCTAGCTCCCCAATTGGATGAGAACTTGTGATGTACTATAATAGTACCCACATATCATAGCCAGTGAAGATATATCTTCCTCTACCTTAAGGGCTCTGAGTGGGGCCTTAATTTTATCCAATCTAGCTTCCCAATCTGATGACAACTTGTGGTGTACTATAATAGCACCCACATATCTTAGCCAGTGAAGATATATCTTTGCTTTTTGCACTCCTTGATCATCAGTTGGAGCCGTCAAGACATTTATCATATTTAGGGGAACTACCATTCCTAGCAGCTTGGGATTGTAAGCCACCACTTTGGTTCTTGTCTTCTTGACCACGCCTATGGTCACTAGGACATGCATCCAATTTTGGGAGAATTTAGGTTCTGGTAGTAGAGCATACCAATGCGCATCTCAATCCTCACCCATGTCCTTCTTGTTACAGGCTTGGAACACATTAATGGGGGCAATTCTCTGAGTAGTGGCTGACTTGTTAGAGTAGCATGGAGGCAAGATATAGAGAGCAAGATGATGGAAAGGGAGAGTGTTTATTCATGAGAGGTATGGCCAATATATAGGCACAAGTTACAACCAAGTGTGACATCATATGTGAGCTCAAGAGAGCATCTCTAGATCCACAATTATCTCTCAATCACACACCACACTCCTAGATTCACTCATTTACACCTACTAATTGACACATCATCAATTACACCTAACTCAAGCACACCTACACACAGCATGTGTTCACACACTCATAACCATAGGCCTTAGGACCCTTGGTATGATCCCATTAATAGCACTCATGGAATCACTATGCAATGTTTGTACACCTGTATGAATCCCCAAATCTCTCACTAGTCGATTAAGCCATATAGCCTCCTTGCAACCCTCTATGGTTGCAACATCCTCAGCCTCTGTGGTAGACAAAGCAATGCACTTCTGTGCACGAGACATTCACGGCACTGCACCACCTGCAAAGGTGAACACATAACCAGAACTGGATCTTTTGCTATCCACATGCCCTGCATAGTTGGAATCTATGTACCTAAATACATGCATCTCCTCTGCCAAAGCAGATACACCCCTCCTTGGTACCCTTCATGTACCTCATGATGCACTTAACTACCTCCCAATGCCTCTTTCCTAGATTAGCGATATACTGGCTAACAACTCCCACTGCAAATGCAATGTCCGGTCTAGTAGCTATCATAGCATACATAAGACCCTCAACCGCTGACACATAAGGAACCTTGGCCATCATGGCCCTCTCCTCATCTGATTTGGGACTATCTTCCTGACTCAGTTTCACATATGGAGACAATGGAGTACTTACTGCCTTCCCCCCCTCCATATTGAAACGCTGCAGCACTTTTGTAACATACTCCTTTTGTGAAAGCCAAAGGAGTTTCCTACTCCGGTCACGCGTGATGCGCATACCAAGAATATGACCTGCAGGTCCCAAATCCTTCATGTCAAAGGCCTCATGCAACTTGGACTTCAATGCATCAAGCTCATAAGTGTTCTTGCTAGCCAATAACATATCATCCACATAAAGTGCTAGGAGTATCAGGCTATTATCTTGAGCCCTTTTAGTGTAGAGGCAGTGATCAATCTCACTTCTTCTAAAACCCTGGGACCGAATGAAAGCAATTAAACTTGTGATACCATTCTCTAGGCGCTTTCTTAAGGCCATAGAGACTCTTTTTCAACTTGCAAACCAAATGCTCTTTGCCCTTTTCTTCAAAGCCTTCCGGTATCATGTAAATTTCCTCATGCAAATCCCCATGCAAGAAAGCTATCTTGACATCCATCTGCATAAGCTCCATATCCTCTATTGCCACAAGTCCAAGTGTAGAGGAGTGTGGGGTAGAAGAGATGCATCATGGCATAAAAAGAGAGCACGAGTGAGGCAAAATCCATTGTATTAGAATGAAGGAATGACCTCCATTTTATAGAAAGAGAGGATGGTGTAGGCACCTCCCCTATATTAGTGGCAATCAATCCCTACATCAGTGGGACTGGCCTAAGCCAAAGGAACCTCCCATGTGGGGGCCTTTGGCTTACATCATCACTTAGGTCACGCACTAGACACATCATAGCACTAGATGTGCCTCTACAACACACACACATACACACATGTGACTCCCCTAGATGCACACATGCACCATAGAGCAAGCCCTTGATCACACTTATCCCAACATACCCCCCCTCAAGGGTTTGCCTCTTGCAATGTCAAGGATACATCTAGTCTCATAGTTTCTCATGCCATCTCATGGTGGTCAAGGACAAATTTATGTCTAGGATCTCATGCTAGCAAAGGTGCCCAAGGGTCAAGGTTCACAAAAATGGGATAGACCAAACACATATCACATGGCCTACATCATATGGTGACCAGAGGTGATTAAAAAAAACAAAACATATGACATTATTTTTAAAGTACCACTCTAGACAAAGAACCTCAAAATTTAACCAAGTGATGATAAACAAAAATTCAAAGACAAGTTGCTCAAAAGGCAAAGTCCCTATCTTCTACCACAACGTTGGATGCTTCTTTTACTGATGGAGTTCTCTCTTCAACCATATTTGACACAATACTCTTTTTCTCATTGCAAAACTTTTCAGAGTGATTATTCTTTCCACAATATGAGCAAGGGTTGATTCTATAACAATCCTTCTCAAGGTGATTGTTTTTCCCACAGTGTTTACAAGCCTTGTACTTGCTCTTTGAAAACCTCATTGCAAGTGCCTTTGTATGCATTTTTCCCACTCTTGAATTGTTCTTCCTTTCCTCTTCTTGTAAGGCACTAATGATGCCTTCTAATGAGGGTTGAGGTAGATTCTTCAAAGTAGTAACCACATAGTCAAAATCCTGAGGCATGCTCTTTAAAAGCACTGCCATAGCATCATCCTCAGTGACATGGGAATTAATTGAAGCTAGTTGTGTCATAATACTTCTCATAGTGTTGACATGGGCAGCAACATTATCTCCCTCCATTCTAAGTTCAAAGAACTTAATTTTTAGATTTAATTTGGAAGTATGAGAGCTAGCACCAAACAATATATCTAACTTGTGCCATGCTTCAAAAGGGGATTCCAAATCTGAGATGTGGTGTACAAAGTCATCACCCAAACCTAATGCAATGTTGGCATAGGCTTTCTCAATTCTCTTTGCATCTGCAGGTGTAGAAGTAGAGTCAATGGCTTTTCCTTTACCTTTTTTTGTAGTTGATTCACCATGCTGAGAGGTTTGAGTTCCTTCTTTGACTAAGTCCCATAGATTCTCCTTCATAAGCATAAAATTTATCTTCATCTGCAAAGTATGGAATCCTTGGCCATTGAACTTGTCAATTTTATAAGTAGCCATGAGAGGGTCTTACCTTTGTCAGGCAATGTCTACTCTCTTACAAAATGACTAATCTTGTGGAATAAAGGAATCTCCCTCACCATACAAATGTAGATTGCTAGAGCTAAATTGAGAGAATCCTAATTTTTTAGCATACTCATACCTTGTTGGCTTCTCCCAAAGTTTCTTGGCTGGGGTCTTCTTCACTTTGAGTTTTGTCCTTCTTATAGTCTTCTTCAAGTGTTTAGCATTTAAAGATCCCTCAGAGCTTGGCATTTTGACAAAAGATTAGTCCTAACTAAATTTCAAACTGAAAATACATTCTTTGAACTGTACTTTGGCATTACTTCAATCCTCAAGCATCACTCTAGTATTTACTCTAGCATCAAATGTCCAAAACTGTCAAAAATGCATTGTCGTAGACTAGCTCAACTTGGAGGGCACAATTCACACAACTAAAGAAGAGATTGAGAGGGCAATCTATGCAAAACTAAAGCTTGAATATCAAAGTAAGTTCACCACAAAGCATTGCTAAAATAGTGCGCCTTTCTTTTTGGGAGAGTTGCGCCTTCTTTGACTGTCTTTTCTTTGATTTCTCCTTGCTCTAGCAAGCATTGGCCTTCAAACTCATTAGCAACAAGCTCTAGGCATGGGCCAGATTGTGCTAGGAGGGCTCAAGCAATGGTTGAGCAGAGAAGTAGAATCGCGTGTTTTTTCGTCAGAGTTTGTTTGAATCACTGTGGGTAGAATACTTTAAATCTAGGGAAATGCTCTGGGCTAGAGGGGCACCCCATTGTGTAGAAACTCCAGCTGGAAGGGCTTAGCAAATGTTGCAGGAATGCGGGGGAGAACACAACTAAGCAAATTCTGAGAAGGAAGGAGGAAGAAAGCTTAAAAAGAGGTGTTGGAGAAGATGATGAGGTGGCACTACCAAAGTGAGTTCTACAAAGCCTACCAGCTCTGATACCAAATGTAGAGGAGTGTGGGGTAGAAGAGATGCATCATGGCACAAAGAGTGAGAGCACAAGTGAGGCAAAATCCATTGTATTAGAATGAAGGAATGACCTCCATTTTAGAGAAAGAGAGGATGGTGTAGGCACCTCCCCTATATCAGTGGCAATCAGCCCCTACATCAATGGGACTGTGGCCTAAGCCAAAGGAACCTCCCATGTGGGGGCGTTTGGCTTACATCATCACTTAGGTCACACACTAGACACATCATAGCACTAGATGTGCCTCTACAACACACACACACACACACACACACACACACACACACATGTGACTCCCCTAGATGCACACATGCACCATAGAGCAAGCCCTTGATCACACTTATCCCAACACCAAGTACACATCTAAGTGTGGTCATCTTCACAATCAGAGAGAATATCTCATCAAATTCCACACACTTCTCTTGCTTGAACCCTTTAGCAACCAAACGGGCCTTGTACTTGGGCACATCATTACCTGTGACCTTCATCTTGTAGACCCATTTACATGGCAATGCTTTCTTTCCATTTGGCAAAGAAACCAAGTCCCAAGTCTTATTCTTCATGAGTGAGCTCATCTCTAATTGCATAGCATACTCCCACTTGCATTGATCCTCGTGCATCATAGCCTCTCTGTAACAAGAAGGCTCCCCACAATTAGTAAGCATCACATAGTCTACCCCTGGAACAAATCTCTTAGGTGGTCTAGACACTCTAGATGTTCTTCTCAAGGGCGTTTTAGCTTGTTGTCCCACCTGCATATCAGCCACATTTGGCTCATCATTGCAAACAATAGATGATCCATCATGTGTATTTGATTGTGTACCTATGGGAGTACGTGGTGGCACCATTTTTTGCACATTTGGTGCGTGGACAGCTTGCTGTCTATCAACATATGCGGGTGGATTCACATCTTGGAAAGTAATTCTCCTCATTTCCACATCCCTCATGGGTGTCTTATGCATCTTCTTCTCATTGAAGACCACATCATGGCTTTGTATGATTTTCTTTGCTTCTAGATCCCAAAGATGATAGCCCATCTCTCCACCACTTTCACCATAACCTAGAAAGATGCCTTTTTTAGACTTAGGATCTAGCTTCTTTCGAAGCTCTTTTGGCACATGTGCATATGCCTCACACCCAAATAAATGCAAATGAGAGTAAGAGGGCTTCTTGCCACTCCATGCCTTTTCAGGAATACCACCATCCAAACTCCTGCTAGGTGATCTATTGATCACATGCACTATAGTCTTCATTGCCTCAGCCCAAAAACCACCAGAAAGACTTTCATTGGAAAGCATACATTGCAACCTTTCCTAAATGGTGTGGTTCATGTGTTCTACAACTGGATTCTGCTCTGGAGTATGAGGAGATGTGAGCTCCCTCTTAATCCCACGTGTATCATAGAAATGCTGAAAGTCATGAGAGATATACTCTCCACCATTATCAATTCGTAGGCATTTAAGCATTCTACCTGACTGATTTTCAGCCAAAGCCAACCATTTTTGAAATACCTGGAACACATCACTCTTTCGAGCTATAGCATAAGCCCACAATTTCCTAGTTGCATCATCAATGAATGTCACATAGTATTCAGCCCCGCCTAATGACCGTGTAGGCATGGGACCACATACGTCTGAATGCACCAAATCAAGCCTTTCAAGCTCTTTCTTTCCCCTTATTTTATGGGCTGATTTAGTCTACTTCCCATAGAGATAGTGCTCACAAAATTCAAAATTAGAAAAACTCAAATGCGGTACATAACCCAAATGGCATAAGAGTTTCATTCCATTCTGGCTCATGTGCCCCAACCTGCAATGCTACAAAGAAGTAATTGGTTGCTCGGTTATTTCAACAACATGATCAGACACCCCTGATACATGTAAGGGATACAAAGTCCCACACTTGGCACCCCTGGCCAAAACGATAGAGCCCTTTTGAATTTTCCAACTCTGAAAGCCAAAATTGGTCTGACAACCAGAATCATCTAGCTGACCACTGAAATAAAACTCTTGGTCAAGTTAGGCACATGTCTCACATTTTTCAAAACAAATGCAAACCCATTTGCAAAAGAAAACTTTATGCCACCTGCTCCCACTATGTCACATGCATAGTTATTTCCAAGATGCACATAACCTGTCTTTCCATTGTCATAAGTGGAGAACCATTTTCTATGGGAAGTAACATGGAATGAAGCACCAGAATCCAAAATCCAATCCTAGGAATATGCATCATCTAAAGTTGTGAGCAAGTCTGTAGGTAGACAAGACATGAAGAGAATGTCATTGTTACTATCATCAGTGACTGCATTAATCTCCTCGATCTTCATTTTTCCTTTGTCCTCCCTTGGACTCTCTTCCTTCTTATTTGCACCCCAATTTGCATTCCTTTTCTTATCCTTTTGCTCTCTTTTCAGCTTGTAGCAATCCTTTTTCATACGGCCCTTCTTGCCACAGTGGTAACACTCAATGTTCCATGCCTTAGATTTGCTACGAGACTTCCCTCTTTCTTGGGACTTCCCCCTGAATTGTGACCTGCCCCTTTGCATATTTAAGGCTACAATCCTACTTGTTGCTATCCATAGATTTTTGTCTAATCTCCTCGTCCAATAAGCTACCCACAACATCATCAAACTTCAGTACTCCACTAGGTGTAGAGTTACCGATAGCTATACGGAAGGTATCCTATGAGGATGGCAATGAACATAAGAGAAATATTGCCTTAGTCTCCGCATCAAAATTCATCTTTTGAGCTTGAAGATGGTTGAAAATAATATTGAATTCATTCAAGTGAGAAGCAATGGAGACCCCTTCCTTCATATGCAACTCAGACAACCTCTTCATGGGGTAAACTTTATTAGAGGCAACTTCCTTCTCATAAGTGCCACACAATTTCTTCCACAAATCTTCCGTAGTTTGCTCATTTACTACTGTGAAAGAAACTGACTCTGCAAGATAAAGTCTAATAGTAGACTTTGCTAATGCATCCAACTCTTTTCGATCATTCTCAGACATATCTACAAGCTTAGCTTCAATCCCTGCCAAGGGTTTAATCTGCTTCTTTTGAATAAGCACATCCCTTATCTGTTCTTTCCACAAAGAAAATTTTGTCCCATCAAACATTTTAAAGCTAAAAAACTCATTTTCAGACATGGAAGAGGATGCCATGATGCAGATGAAACAAAATCCCAAATGCTAGTACCTGTAAAAGAGAAATCACACCAAATACCAGGTGCACCTAATATGTCTGCTTTAATGAAGGATAGTGTCACCAAAACTCAAGGCTCAAAGCATCAAAATGAATCTGACTCATGTGCATATACTATACATCCATATGAGAAAATCTGGCCAAAAAGAAAATGTCAACCCACAATGACAAAATAATGGTAAATATAATGCCAATAAGAACCAAATTCCTCAAGCATAAACACCGTCCATGGGCATAAGCATCAATAATGTATCATCCAAAAGATCATAGCACAACCTGTGCATCCACTGCAATATGTCAAAGCTGTCCCTCAGCATAAAATAGCATCTGTGTGCTAAACATCCATTAATAAAGCATACCACAAGGCAATCTAGGCTTATCAGCGCATCCAACAAGGATCGCAATGCATCCAAATGGCCTGTAAAGCATCCATTGCAATGCAATGCAAACCACAAATGAGTGCACATGACTCAGGCTGCAACCAGAGTGATCTGCATAAGGTATATCCAAGAAATCACAGCCTTACGACAATGACCGCTAGTGAAAGTAGAACCTAGGATGTCTCAAAACATGGGCATCACTACATAATCAAACTCAACAAGACAATCTACAAATATCTCTCTTCTACCACAACTCCAAAATCTCATCCAAGGATGGAGTAAGAGCTAGTCAACCCTTGCAATTACTTGCAAAAATGAACCTTAGGAAACTTAACCTTAGCCAAAATGCCACATGGAAATCAGTGAGAAGGTCTTGGAAACTTTGAGAAATTTCCTTCAAAGAGACGACGAAAAAACACAAAGAATCACAACTCCCTTGATTCTTCACGAAATGGCAAGTAGCTTTGTAGACATATGTCTCAGGCAGTCTCAAATCCAACGGGACAAATAGCTCTGCAAATGGAAGCCCGAATGTTGAGATCCCACTCACATAGGAAATGGCTAAATGAAGACATCGGAGTAGAAAGAGATTCACCATAGCTTCAAAAGTTTACGAAACCAGAAGTAGCTTCTCAAGTAGAAGTTTTGAACCACTCTGAATCCACTGGGAGTGTCAGAACTGCAAATGGTGGCCTAGATATGGAGATCCAACACACGAAATCCTCGCAGGAAATGAATTTCGTCACTTTTTGCAGGAGCTGTAACTTTTCACTGAAAACTCGGATGATAGAGATGTTAAAAGTGAAAATGTAGCTCTAAATTTGATCTACAACTTCCTTGAAGACTTCAAGTAGCAATTCTATCTCTAACTCCAGATATTTGCACCACTACATACGTGTGTCTGAGAAGATTTGCTTATATCCTGCGCCTTCAACTTTGCAACCCAGCAAAAACAAATGCCCAAGAGGATTTTGCCCCTTTCTCTCCAACTGCTATAGCAGCTCCAAAATTTATAGCTCCTCCTACTAACCAAGGATCTTTGGGATGCACCACTCTATCTTCGGGCTAGAGGCTGCACTAGGCTGCTCACGCTATCGCCAAGCTCTACTGCCAAGCTCTGATACCATTTGCGAGGACACAACGGAAGCTAAGAGGGAGCTTGAGAGACACAAGTTTTGGTGGGTGCATAAAACCCTAATCTTCTATTTCATCCATATATATATGTGTGTTTGAGTATTGTACATAACCAGGGTTAAGGTACAATGGCCTTTATCCCCCACAGAGGAAGCTCCTCTTACTAAGGTTAAGCAAGAGAAGAGAAATCACCTCGTAAAAATAAGACCTTGAGAACCAAGGCTACTAAGGCTTCTTCCAAAGAAAAAAAACCTGCCCTAGAAGTCATAGAGGATGGGGAGGATGAAGAAACTGATTTATGCCAAGTCCCTAAGCACTTCAAAGCTTACACAATATAGGACTGCAAGACACTCCTAGAGCAAGCTAAAAGGTCAACAAGGCAAGAAGGCCAATATGAGTATGACGGTCCTGCTAAGGTAAAAGAGGTGGACCTTGCTAATGAACGCAAATACCCTAAACAGGTCTACATAGCTAATGACCTGACCCCCAAATAAGGAATTGGCCTTGCTTACTATGTTGCATGAGTTTCAAAAATATTTTTCCTAGAAAGATATGAACATGAAGAGTGCACCACTATAAGTTGTATAGACATACCATCATATGATGGATGACATTAGGCCGGACGGCAATGACCCTATTCGATGAACCCAAAATATGCAATGATTGCCCAAGAAGAGATATAGAAGTAGATCCGCATAGGGTGCTTCATCTACAAGATTGAGCATATAAACTGAGTGTCCCCCATGTTGGAAAGCTGAAAGGAAAGCAAAGAGTGGACACAAACTCAGAATACTTGCATTACTTGCTTGTAGAATGAAGAAGAGTGAGGTCCTTAAGTAGGCACCTCATACATGCTCACTAACATCACTGATGACTTCAGAGCTCCACAATCATCTCCTCAATCTGCTCCTAGATTCTCTCAATCATCCTATGTGGCTCTTCCGCCACCTAACTGTGCTTGTGGGCACCTAACTGTGCCTCTAGCACTCACACATAGAAACATAAGGTGTGCCTGAGGCATACACCTTGAGATATCCCAACAAACCCCCCCTCAAGGAAATGCCTCAGGCTATGTCAAGGATACATCTAGTCTCATAGTTTCTCATGCCATCTCATGGTGGTCAAGGATAAATCTATGGCTAGGTTCTCATGCTAGCAAGGGTTCCCTTGGGTGTAAGGTAAACAAAAAGGGATACAAAAAGACCTTCCAATGGTTATCTCCCCTGCATGTACATGCACACAATGTCTGCAGGATGGAGCAAAACAAACACATGGCCTACATCATAGGTGACCAGAGGTGTTTACAAAACACACAAAACACAATAGTTTATTTTCATTCATTTTGGAGGACTATCCAGGCTGAGTACCTTGACATAAAAAGAGAGATCTGGAGCATACATAGAGATGATTTAAAATGCATAATCTTCATGGGATGCCTCATCTTGTGGAGGCAAAATATCCATGTTAAGGCAAGGTCTTACCTCATGGGCAGTGTCTAGTGCCTTATAAGATGGTACTATGATAGAACAAGTGGATCTGAAAATCATATCCTTCAAGAGAACAATTATCTTGTCATCTCCATAGTTGTGTAGAGAAGCATATCTTAGGTATCTGACCTTCATCTTTTTCTTGTACTTGGAGTCAAATAAAAGTGCCATGAGAGGGTAGATCTCTGTAGTTGCTTCCTTTTTGGCAACCATTGTTTTGGCAATCTTCAACAAGGAAGTTAGGTTGGCATTTTCATCCTTTGTAGCATAACAAGACATTGCTTTATGTTTTGGCTTTTCACATATTTTGCATAAGCAAGCCATAAGAGGCTCTAACCCAGGTATTGGGTAGTGTCTTCTCTCTTACAGGGCTTAGAATAACAACTAAAATGCTTCAAAATATGAGCATTTAATGTAGCAAAGTCTTGTGACCAAATTTCAAACAATGATGCTTTCACTTACATGCTTCATAGAAGTGGCTAAAATGAATACTTTCCAATCAAAACCAGGTCTAGTAATTCAAAACAAAATTGAATCCACACTTGTACTGAAGTTATTGAAAGCTTCAAAAAACCAGAAATGCTAGAGTAGCATTTTATGTAGCATCATCTTCAAAAACTTGTCCAAAACTGTCAAAACTGAAAAGCTGAACTTGGAGGGCTTGTAGCTCACTCTTCAAAGCAAGGAAAAGAGGGCTTTCTGAAGCAAAAGAAAGCTCATATACCAAAGAGGGTCCAGCACAGAGGTTGGATGAAATGGTGTGCACTTTTGCCTGGGAGAGTTGCTACAGGCTGAAACTGAGTTTTGACAATTTCTCCCTCGTTACTGAACCAAATGACCTGAAAAATGGCTCAAAATCTTTGTCTTGAGGTCGCCCATCTACTCCTAAGAGGGCTCAGGCAATGGCGGAGCAGGCAGGGAGTATTGAGCAACAGAAGAAATTCACTGTTTGGAGAATGGCAGCCACCACAGACGTTTTTTCTTCAATTGCTTACAGGTGGAAGTTTGCCCATACTAGAGGAGTTTCCAGCTCAGAGGGTTTGGGCAATGGTCGTTTGTAGGTGGAGAACCAAGCTCTCAAATATTTTGGGAAGAAAGAGGAAAATGGAGAAGAAGAAGATGAAGAAGAAGATGATGATGTGGCAAAAATGGGCTCAAGGGGGATCAAATGGCTCTGATACCATGTTGGAAAGCTGAAAGGAAAGCAAAGAGTGGACACAAACTCAGAATACTTGCATTACTTGCTTGTAGAATGAAGAAGAGTGAGGTCCTTAAGTAGGCACCTCATACATGCTCACTGACATCACTGATGACTTCAGAGCTCCACAATCATCTCCTCAATCTGCTCCTAGATTCTCTCAATCATCCTATGTGGCTCTTCCACCACCTAACTGTGCTTGTGGGCACCTAACTGTGCCTCTAGCACTCACACATAGAAACATAAGGTGTGCCTGAGGCATACACCTTGAGATATCCCAACACCCCATTTTCATAGTGCTGAAAAATAATGGCAACGTTAGAGTATGCATTGATCTCAAGAAAGTAAACACCATGACTCACAAAGACCCCTGGGGGGGCCACTATATAAAAACCCCATATAGCACATGCACCACAAGATCAGCATAAAATTGCATTTGCCATGGAATGGGGAGTCCATGCATCAAAGGTAATGCTCTTCAAGCTCACTAACATGGACTACGACAATGATCTCCTCAAGTATCTCAGACTTGTATTCAAGAGACGTCGTCTCTACTAAATCTCCCTCAACACCTTAAAGTACCAGTTTTGGGTGAAACATAGGGTTATACTTGGGCACATAGTGTCCAAGAATGGAGTTTCCATGGATTTTAATACGGTTAAACTTATCCTAGAATTACCCCCACCCACTAATGCAAAGCATGTACAATGGTTCACCGGCTATTACCAGAGGTTTATTTACAATTATGCTGAGATTTCCTGCCCTTTGTACAAATTCTTGATCATATTTCATTGGACAAAAAATTTCAACAATCCTATGAGACCCTTAAGTTAGTCTTGGTATCATCCCCCCAATTTTATGAGCACCCAATTGGGACTAAACTTCCATGTCCATATTAATGCTTCAAAGTTTGCAATAGGGTGTGTGTTGGCACAGCTAGGTGAGATCAAGTTGGACTATCTGATATACTTTGTGAATTGCCAACTAAATGATGCCAAGATGAATTACACTAAAACCAAATGTGAAGGACTTGCCATGGTGTATGTAGTCAAAAAAATCAAGCATTACTTATTAGCAAAAAAGCTTGTCTTCTTCGTGGATCACCCACTTTATCTAGTTAACAAAGCATGCATGACTGGATGCATCACACGGTGGATGCTCATTCTTTTAGAATTCAATTTCACCATTGTTGTAAGGAAATGACATACACATTTCATGTCCGACCATATGTCATGAATTCCCAATGGTGAACCAACGATGAATATGAGTGGAAGATGATCTTCCATATGCCCTGTTATTGTTGGAGGTCGTGGCCTTACCCTCTCATTGGCACATGGAGTGTGGTTTGGTTGGTTTATCATAGGGAGCTATGGGATGCTAACACATGGATATAATGGGAAATAATACCATATGCATATGTGCCCTCTTAGGGGACTTGAATATAAAAGTCTTATTTGAAGACTCTCTCTCATCCCTCCTGGGAATTTTTACAGAGAGAGAGAGAGATTTGCATGGCTAGGGGATAGGGCTTGGGACCGCTGCCTGTACCCAATGCACTCTTGTGCCATGTAGCATTGTTACATGGCCCAATAGTGGTATCAGAGCAGGACTACACATCGCGTCTGGCATGTGCGTGACACATGGTGGGCAACACAGATTTTGGTGGATTATGTGTTGTAGAGACCGCACGATCTGTGGTGGGCATTGAAGTGTGACTCATTTGTGTTGGTGGCAGTTGCTCCTAACTCCTTGATGTGTGTGTTTCTCTCGTGGGCTTTGGCAGGGGCTACGTGATGGCATTTGGTGGTAGTTGGCCTTTGTTGTTGACTAGTTTTGTCTTATCTTTGGCCATAACTCGGGTTTGGTCTAGCTCTCACATTGGTCTTTCCTCGGGGTTCGTCCATAGGGGGTGTTAAAGATGGTAGCCTTCACCCCTCATTGGCATGTGGAGCATGGTTTGATTGGTTTATCACGGGGAGCTGCAGGCTACTAACATGTGGATATAATGGGAAATAATCCCATATGCATATGTCATTGAATGGGGAGTGCTTGCTTCTAATGTCGTGACATGTGATCTTAAGAATGCTCCTCCAACCTTTTAAAGTACATCCAAGAGGTATTTGTTGAATATCTTACATCTTTCATGAAAGTCTTCCTTGATGATTTTTTAGTATTTGGGAAAACAGTGGAGCATCTACAACCCTTGAGTTTATGCTTTGCCAAGTGTTGAATGGCTGGCCTAAGCTTAGACCCAAAAGCTTAAACCTAGCCAAATGTGCATTTGCTATGAGTAGAGGAATTCTACTATGGCACATTATCTCACAAGATGGAATGAAAATAGATCAAAACAAAGTTTCAGCCATTCAACATGCCAAACCACCCAAAAACATCAAGCATCTTCAGAGATTTATAGGTTAGATTAAATGGCACTACAAATTTCTTAGATACATTGCTGACATTTGCTATCCTCTCACAAAACTCACATGGGAAACAGAGCCATACATTTGGGGTGATGCACAACAATATGATTTTAATATCTTGAAGAAAATGTTGATGATAGCACCTATACTACAACCCCTTGACTGGACTCTTCCATTTGAAGTTTTTGTTAATGCTTCTGATGCAACAGTAGGTGCAATACTTATGTAGCAAAAAACACCAAAGTGGTTCAGACCAGTTTACTATGCTAGCTAAATCTTAATCAAGCATGAGAGGAACTATGTAGTCATAGAAAGGGAAGCACTTGGAATGATCTATGCATTGCACAAATTCAGACATTATTTATTGGGAATGAAAGTACAATCTCATGTGGATCATCAAGCTCTCATTTACCTAGTGAATAAACTATAATTAACAAGAAGATTGGCTACATGGATGCTCTTGCTATAGGAATTTGACTGTAGCATTGTGCATATGCTTCGAAAGCAACATGCAATTGCTGATTACTTGAGTAGGTTGCTATTAAAAGAATTTCCAATAGGAATACTAGATGAACTTCCTAATGTAGGAATTTTCATGGTAAGAATTGAAGAACCACCAAATTGGTATGATAAAATGTTGTTCTTCCTTACTGATGGTTTGATCCCTGAAACCTTATCTAGGGATCGGAGAAAGAAACTTGTTTTACAAAGCAAGCCTTTCCTAGTCATTGCTGGTGTTTTGTATAGAAGAGGAATTGACCAGGTAATCAAAAGATGTATCCAAGATCATGAGCAAAAAGCTGTCCTAGATGAAGCCCATGGAGGACCAATAGGAGGACACTTTTCTAGAGACATTACAGGTAAGAAGTTTTGCAAGCTGGTTTATGGTGGCCTATAGTTTTAAAAGATGCTCATAATTGGGCCAAAGCATGTTTGCCATGTCAAAGAGATGATAGACCACTACACAGTGATAGGATGCCCCATCCACCAATTCTCCCCTTGGGACCTTTTCAAAAATGGGGAGTGGATTTT
Organism: Dipteris shenzhenensis; assembly: GCF_047967505.1. Lineage (NCBI taxonomy): Eukaryota > Viridiplantae > Streptophyta > Polypodiopsida > Gleicheniales > Dipteridaceae > Dipteris > Dipteris shenzhenensis. Next base: position 32,945,295 of record NC_141619.1, on the reverse strand, counting down.
GTGTGCCACTGACTATTGTACAAAATGGGTTGAAGTTATAGCACTTAAAACATGCAAGCCTAGGATGGTGGCACATTTCCTTTATCACAACATTGTCACCAGGTTTGGTGTTCCTATTGAATTAGTTAGAGGCAGCCACCATTTCCTCAACAAAACAATTAGGAAGATGATAAAAATGCACATGATGTTTCATAAAAAGTCTACAGCCTATTGCCCACAAGCCAATGGACAGTCTAAAAGCTCCAACAAACTGATGAAAAAACTATATAGAAGAATAGTAGCTGATCACCAAGAGGATTGGGATTAGCACTTGGATTCAGTACTATGGGCATTTAGAACAGCACACAAGGTTGCAACTGGGTTAACACCTTCCACGTTGGTATATGGCTGTGAAGCAGTAGTACCTATGGAATTTCTGGCAAGTAGCCTGAGAATGGCAATAAATAATAAATTATCCCAAGAAGAATCCATCAATGCAAGATTGGAACAACTTTTGCAATTGGATGAAGATAGGCTCACAAGTTCACATACTACTGATATTATTCAGAAAAGGAGGGTAGCATGGATTAATAGAAACATCAAGTTCAAATTGTTCAAAAAAGGTGATTTGGTGTTAATGTTTAACACAAAGTTGGGAAAAATGCCAGGAAAGTTGATGGTCCCTTCAAGGTGCTTGAAGTTTTTGATCAAGGCACCTTCAAATTAGCTGACATTCATGGGAATGCATTTGACAAACCAGTCAATGGTTTCAAGCTCAAACCCTATATTGGGCCTGACCCCACTCAAGCAAAGATAATCACAATCTCTCTGCAACTCTGCAAAGACCTCAATCAAGGTGATACATATATTTCAGCTATTCACATTGACAAATTAATATTCATGAGAGTCTGACTTGATACATCTACTGATTCTGAGGGCTCTTGCTCAAATGATACATCTACTATGATACATCTACTGATTCTGAGGGCTCCTGCTCAAATGATACATCTACTGATTCTGAGGTCTCCTGCTCATTTCCTCCCAACCATGATTTCCTAGTGATCCCCTTTTCATAAGTAGTCTATCCTTTTTCATCATGCTGAAGATCACTCTCTAGAAACCTCCTCCAAGCCCAATGCTTGCAATGTGGCCTCCTCTTTTAGTGCCATGTGTCCCACAAGGGACCTTACCCTTCTAGCCCCCTCATGGGCTCTCCTTTGCACCTCTTAATGAATGTTTAGGCCTAGGCGTGACCCTAGACCCAAACCCTCTAGGCCTCATAGTATGCAAGCATCATCAAGCCCTTTGGTTTCCCGCCTAACCACAATCACAACACATGGTTCCGGGATTATGGCTGACATAACATTCCCTTCCCTTTAAGAATGGTTTATGTCCTTGAAAACAAAATTGGAGACTGCTTACCCTTTCCCATGTTGAACTCTCTTCCGATCTATCTTTCCACTTAACCAGACATTCTTTCCATATAGTATGTCATTCTTTTTTCTTGTGTATCTAAAATTCTTTCTGGTTCATGTGGTAAAGATGTGGGTTCAATGAGTTCAACTAGGACTTCATTTCCAATGAGATTATCATCATCTCCTAATTTTCTTTTTAGCCTACTAACATGAAAAACTGGATGTACTCTACGTCCCTCAGGTAAGGCTATTTTGTAAGCAAGTTCTCCAATCCTCTTAACTATTGTGAATGGTCCACAATACCTAGGAGACAACCTCGGACATTTACCTGTCTTTAGAGATTCTGAAGATTCAGGTACCTTAATGTAGAATTTCTCATTTACTTTAAAGTCCAACTTTCTATGGTGGGGGTTTGCATAACTTCATGCTCTATCTTGAGCTCTTCTTATACTATCTTTAGCTAACTTAAGCATTTGATTCATATCCTCAAGAAAGTCTTTGAACCTTCTCTTTTTTGAGTCCCACTGTCATTGGGGCTCTTGGTTGAAATCCATACATCATCATGAATGGACTAAAACATGTAGCTGGATGTTTGGCATTGTTATATGCAAATTCTAATATGGGCAGATATTGTTCCCAATTAGTTTTCTGTTTACTTACATATGCTCGAAACATATCCTCAATGATCTGATTGACCCTTTCAGTTTGACCATCACTCTGTGGATGATCCACGGTGCTCACATTCAATGAAGTTTCCAAACTCTTAAACACAACCCTCCAAAAATGGCTGTTAAATTTGCTATCCTGGTCACTAACAATATCGATTGGTAGCCCATACAATCTATAGATATGCTCCACAAATAGTCTAGCTAATTCTGGAGTTTTAACATCTTCATTTACAGGAATAAAATGAGCCATCTTGGTCAACCGATTCACAATTACCTACACAGAGTTGTGCCCCCTCTGTGTCCTAGGTAACCCCACAATGAAATCCATGGAGATGCTTTCCCATTTGCCAGATGGAATCTCCAATGGATGTAGGAGACCTCTTACCTTAAGGCATTTAGCCTTATTGACCTGGCATTTTTGGCACTTCAATACATAATCTTGGACGTCCTTACCTATTCCAAGCCAAAAGAATTGTCTTTTCAAAAGCATATATGTCTTCTGAATTCTCGGGTGTCCAGCACTCGTACTATCATGACATTCAAAACGGATTTGGCGCCTAATGTCATTATCATCCAGGACACATACTCTACCCTTGTAGAGTAGGTAGCCATCTTCAATAGTATATTTTCTCCACTTGAGTCCTTTATCACCAATGTGTAGTGTGTTGCCATTTCCATGTGACTCCTCAATGAAAGCCTCTCGATTAGTTGGATCCCTATTTTTAATTGCTTTCCATATTTCAGAGAAGTGAGGATCAAACTCACATTTTCCCTTTAAGGACTCTAGGAAATCATTCTGAAATTGAGTAAAACTCAATTCATTAACAATTGGCATTTAGCTAAGAGAGTTTGCTACCACATTGAACTTCCCTTTCCTATATATCAATTGTATATCAAACTCTTGCATTAACTCAGCCCATCTGGCTTTTCTACCTTTAAGCTCTGGTTGAGCTCTGGCTGATTACAAATCCACTTAATGCTCTCTTGATCAAAGATGATCTCAAATTTTGCACCATATAAATAGTGCCTCCACTTTTTTAAAGCATAGACTATAGCGTATAGTTCCTTCTCATATGCTGAGTAATTCCATTGGGCGTGATCTAACTTTTTGCTTTCAAAAGCCACTGGTTGACCTTTTTGTATAAGTACTGCCCCAATAGCAAAATCACTGGCATCTGTCTCAACCACAAATGGTTCATTGGGATCCACTACTTTTAAGATAGGAGATGCCGCTATAGCTACCTTTAATTTTTCAAAACTTCTCTTTTGAGGTTCATCCCATATGAAGGTACTTCCCTTCCCCTTAAGTTGGTCCGTCATCGGAACAGCAATCCTAGTGTAATCTTGGATGAATCTCCTATAGAATCCTAATAAACCTAAGAATATTTGTAATTCTTCTAGATTTGTAGGATGTGGCCATTCCAATATGGCCCTTACTTTGTCAGGGTCCATACGGACCCCTTCTTGGGATATTATATGTCCCAAGTATATCCAGATGGCAGTATTCAGAGATACAAAGCCAGATTAGTTGCAAAAGGATTTGCACAACAATATGGCCAAGATTATGATGAGACTTATGCTCCAGTAGCTAAGATGGATTCCATTCGGTTCTTGATATCACTAGCGACACTCAGTAAATGGAATGTGTATCAACTCGATGTCAAGAATGCATTTCTCAATGGTTATCTAGACGAGGAAGTCTACATGCAACAACCAGCCGGTTATGTTGAACCAGGACAGGAGAACAAGGTTTGCCATCTCAAGAAAAGTCTCTATGGCTTAAAGCAAGCACCCAGAAGTTGGTACAGCAGAATTGACAAGTATTTTGCTGATCTGGGATACATGAAGTCTAATGCAGATCATACTCTCTACTACAAAGTTCAAGGGGAAGATATTACTATTGCACTTTTGTACGTAGATGATCAGATTGTGACAGGAAGCAAGGATAGCTTCATCAGAAAGCTAAAACAAGACTTATCTGCAGAGTTCGACATGAAAGATCTTGGACTTATACACTATTGTCTTGGAATTGAGTTCTGGAGAGATTCAGATAGCACATTCATGAGTCAGCTCAAATATGTTGACAGTCTCCTGAAGAAGTTTCATATGGCAGATTGCAAGATTGCAGCCACTCCCATGGAACAGAGTTTGAAACTTACTAAAGATTCAGAAAAGCCTACAGTCAATGACAGATACTACAGGCAACTCATTGGATCTCTTATATATTTGACAATCACACCGCCAGATATTTGTTATGCAGTAAGCTCACTAGCACAGTTTATGGCAAATCCAAAACAGTCTCACTGGAATGCAGCCAAAAGAATCTTGAGATACATCAGAGGTACAAGACAGTTTGGGATAGAATACAGAGGAAGTCATCCACGATTGCATGGATACTGTGACAGTGACTATGCTGGAGATCATGAGACCAGGAGATCGACACAGGGATATGCATTTTTCCTTGGTCAAGGTGCTATATCATGGTTGTCAAACAAACAGCCAACTGTTTCTTTGTCTTCGACTGAAGCAGAATATAGAGCACTCACTACAGGTGCATGTGAGGCTATATGGCTCAGAAGACTATTGTCAGAAATAGATTACTTTGATGAGTCAAAGCCAACAACAATATACTGTGATAATCAATCGGCTCAAGCATTGGCCAAAAATCCAGTATATCACTCCAGAACAAAGCACATTGATGTCAGAGAGCACTTCATCAGAGAAAGAGTGTTACTTGGTGACATCACACTGCAGCATTGTGATAGCAAAGAAAATGTTGCAGACATCTTTACCAAACCACTCGGTAAAGAGCTATTCGAGAAACACCGACTAGCTCTTGGTTTGCTGCAGAGGAAGGACATTCCCATTAAAGGGGTGTGATGGAATGTAATGCTCAGTCCTTCTTCGATTCCCCAGAATCATCATCTTGAGGGAAGGCCTACTTCATGATGTTGATCTTGAGGGAAGGTGTTGAGAGTTCATGCTCAACATCATGTGATCATGTGTGCATAGCACCATCACGTGATCATATGTGCATAGCACTAACCTTATAGAGTGCTATAAAGGAAAGGGTTAGATCCCCTAACCCTAACCCTAAAAGGGTTTGTATATATTCTATTTTTTCAACTAATTCTACATTTGTGGTGTGCTCTCTAGCTGTGCCCTCTCTCCTCATCTCCACTCTTCTCCTCTCCCCTCTTCATATTTTGTCAATGGCCTTAAGACACTATTCATAAGTGTCATGAAAGTTGCTGGAGCATTTGTTATTCCAAATGGCATTACTTTAAATTGATAATGCCCATACCTAGTACGAAATGATGTCTTAGAAACATCCTCTTCCCTAATATGTACTTGGTAATATCCTGATCTTAAATCAATTTTAGTAAAGTATTTTGCCCCCTGCAATTGATCAAAGAGCTCATCAATGCAAGGCATAGGATACTTATTTTTTATGGTGATTTTATTTAGTGCTCAATAATGTATGCATAAATGCATAGTACCATCCTTTTTCTTTACCCCAGTAAAATTGGTGCAGACCAAGGTGAGTTACTTGTTTGGATTTGGCCCTTGCTAAGATATTCCGTTAACTATCTTTCGACCTCACATTCCTCCATTTGACTAAGCCTATATGGGGGTTTACAAATAGGGGTAGATCTAGGAATTAAATCTATTTTATGATGTACTTCTCTCTCAGGAGGTAAATCATCAAGTAAATCAGATGGAAAAACATCTTTAAATTCAAACCTTAAATTATTGAAAGAAGATTTATACTTTTTAGCATTATCAAGAACAACATTACTTCTTTCCGATGCAGAAGACATAAAATCACCAATAAAAGTAAGTTCACAAAGATATACCTCGCATTCTTCTTGGTGTAGTAGTTGTTCCAATTCCATCGAACAAATAAGAGGAGAGTTAGGCACATCATGTTCTCCTTGAATCTGGAAGACTCTACCCTCTTTTTCAAACATAATGGAGTTATTAAGATAACTCCTCTATAAGCTATGCCCAAGACTATACGGCCATTCTTGACCAAGCACTACATCTATTCGGTCGAGATGCATGATTTGGAAATACAAGGCATCCTGATAGCCTTGAATATCCACCTCTACACCATATATCATGGTGTCCCAAAATTTTTTATCATTGCCATTTTCCAAAGAGACCACATATTTATGGGCACTGGGACTCTTAGGCAATTTTAATTTCTTAACTAACAAGTAGTTTAAGAAATTATGTGTTGCACTATCATCGATCATCACTCTTACTCTTTGTCCCTTAAATTTTCCATGCATCCTCATTAAATCATGAGGACCAAAGGTGGGCTGCCACATTGCCAATGATAGATAGCACATGTGGGTGCTATCCTCATGATAGACCTCTACCTCAGTGTACTTTCCAATACCATAAGCGACAACACTTGCACCGCATGCACTTGTCTTTGTGGAGGTCTATTTGGGGCTTTAGCTCCCGCTAGTTTATTTTTAGGATAGTTCCAAGCAACATGGTCTTTGCCCAAACATTTGAAGCAAAGATTTTCTTGCCTAGCCCTTTCATAATCCTCTTTCTTCAAGAGAGGATAATGTTGTGTTTGAGGTTTCTTAGGTGGTGCCTGAGGAACCTCCTTCTTAAAGTGCTCCTTCCTTTTCAAATTGGGAACTTTGGAACAAAACCTGTTTGCTCTAAAGTTCCAACTCTGAATCTCCCCGTCGTATCATCATATATTTGGGCATACTTAATGGCTTCCTCAAAGGTTTTAGGAGAATTTCTTTTCACCTCAACCTTATAAGTGTCTTTGAGACCTCTCACAAAACCCCTTATCTTTTGGAATACATCAATTCCCTTCAGCTTAAGGACTGCCTCCCTATAGTTCACTATGTACTGGATTAGAGTCTTTTTACCCATAGTGCAATTGTCCCAAGCCTCGCACGCCCTTTCTAATTCATTTTCTGGTAAAAACTCTTTGAGGACGGCTTGTTCAAACTCAGTCCAATACCTTGGAATTCTATCACTCTCCTCGAGGCTCATCCACCATTTATAGGCTTTATTTCCAAGGGAAAGACTTGCTTCTATGACTTGATTATCAGGAGGTGTATTCCTGAGTCGGTGGAAGTCTTGCCACTTTTGCAAGAACGTATTAATCGAATCTTTATTATGCTCCTTTTCTTCCCCATTGAAAATTGGCGGTTTTAAGTCCTTAAGAATGTTCGATGTTTCTCTAAGTCGAGAGGTAGCCCTCTCAACTTGATTAGGAGGAATTCGTGATTTTAAGTAACAGATACTGATTGAGAATTGGCTATCTTAGTTATAGCTTCAGCTAGGGTTTTTATTACATCTACTAATTCTGAGGGCTCCTACTCAAATGATACATCTACTGATTCTGAGGGCTCCTACTCAAATGATACATCTATTGATTCTGAGGGCTCCTACTCATTTCCTCCCAATCACGATTTCCTAGTGATCCCCTTTTCGTAAGTAGTCTTTCATTTTTCATCATGCTAAAGATCACTCTCTGGAAACCTCCCCCAAGCCCAATGCTTGCAATGTGGCCTCCTCTTTTGGTGCCATGTGTCCCACAAGGGACCTTACCCTTCTAGCCCCCTCATGGGCTCTCCTTTGCATCTCTTAATTAATGTCTAGGCCTAGGCATGACCCTAGACCCAAACCCTCTAGGCCTCATAGTATGCAAGCATCGTCAAGCCCTCTGGTTTCCTATCTAACCACCACAATCATAATACATGGGTCTGGGATTATGGCTGATGTAACATGACTGCAGTCCGACATACACAAATGAAACGTGTTTTTTCATCTACAGAAACATTTAGCTATGCTCTAGTACCTACCAATCTAATCCAATAAGTGCTCCAGGTATGCCATACTTAAACAAAGTGCCCACTGTGGTGACCCTGGCCCCAACGACCATCCGACAACTATCCAACGAGGCCAGATCCGACTCTGAGTCTGACTCTAACTCTGACTCTGACTCCAACTCCAATCTGATGGATACATTGCAAATGACTAAACACTCTGAGTACACTCCAACTCCGACCACAGTGTTAGACTTCGATGCCAATTTGACAAGTGCCTACGAGTGGGTGAACGTCTCCGACTCTGATCTACCTGACACGTGCGACATTACTCATCCCATTTGACCCCACTTTGACTCACATCTGCCTCTGACATTCGCTTTTTCTCTTCTTCACATAAAAGGGAACACTACACCTCTGATCCGAATACAATTTTGCTAGCCGGCTCCGATGTACAAAAGGGTCTCTAACAATGCCCCGGCGTGCATGAGACATATTCCAACAATAAGGGAATATGTCTCATGCACGCTCCATCCTTCGTACCGATAGGACAGCCAATGGACATTCTCAGTATGAATCTGTCTCTTATTGACAAGCCTTTTCACTTTCATGAGGCGCACACCTCCACAGTAGCTGTTCTCCTTGAACTCTCCCTGACAAACTCCATCATCATAAATACATCCCGCAATGCTAAACAAAAGATGATAAGTATCCTCTCACACACGCCGAAAACCATTTCAAGCTCATTGCATGCACGAACCCCTCGTAGGAGGAGACATCGTGATCTGTACTCTCCATAGGACTTTGATTCCATTCAATTGACTCCTTAGGGGCCTACCCCTATGACTACCCCTATAGCCCGGCTCCTCTCCTACCTAGCAGTGTAACTACCCCTCGAGGAACTCCTTTGCTAGCTGCCCATGGCCTTGCCGGGATTCTCGATGAGTTTGTCGCACAAATGAGCGATGCGGAAGCAACGAGATCCTTCTCTCTACTATCCTAGGGGACCTCAGCTATTCCCTCGCCTACATCGACGGTGGCTAGACCTACTTGACAACCGTCCCATCTAGCCCCTTCAATCGAGGGGTCATCACTTGGGCGAAACCCATTGTAAATAAGGAAAGGAAGAGTAGGAAGGGTTGGCACTATTGTGGTGACTCAAGGATTCCCATGAGCCTCCTCTACATATGGCACCCAAATGTGGCCATCGCCTCACATTTTCTAGCACATCCAAAGAGCCCGAGCCAAACCTCAAACTCTTAAGCTCAGTAGTAGTCTTTGATGCAGCCATGGATCCTAAGCAATCTCTCACCCTTGCTCAAAAAAGCCCATGCCAAATTTCGGCCGCCAGCGAGAAGATTGTCGACATACCCAATCTAGAGGAGACAGAATCAGAGGATGAACCACCACTTCTACCACCGCAGAAAAAGTAGATGCTTACAGTAGGCTTTGCAAATTTCAAGGTATCATTGGACCTATCCAAGCATAAAAAATGGCTGAAATAGATTGTCTTATTGCACTATGCTAGCTTGCCTTGGGTGTCATGGAAAGCTTCCCCGCACAATACAAAAGTTTCCAATAATGCAGTGGAGGTCTGCTCGCTGGGAATATCATGCTTTTCCTTGAGATTATTGCATAGGTTTTTCATCTTCCTATCATAAACGAGAAGGTTGTCAACAAAAAAGATGTCGACTTCGACATGCAGAAGTTCATCCCCTTGGAGACGCAAAAGAACTACTTTTTGATCACTAACGTACAAGATTTGAGGAGACAACAACAATTTGTGTGGTATCTCAAACGGATGTAGCTGCTCATCAAGAATGATACTATGAGCAGAGATTCCTATGCTACCCTCGATACGGTTGAGAAGGGAACCAAGATTTCATGGGCTCATCTACTACACTCTCGACTATTGATGAGGGAAATTTCCAAAAAATACTTGAGCGCCTCCAATACTCATTCAAAGATAGGGTCGTTCACTGCAGCATTATTTGAATTTGCTAGTCAGATGGATGTAAAGAGCTTCGGGGTAGTCCAACACTAACTGAAGAGAGCACAAAAGCAAAGCACGAGAAAAGGCCCAAGGAGGACAAGGCAAAGAGAGACATGATGCAAGCACTGGAAGATGCCCAATATTCGAAGGAGGAAGCCACTATGGCTGTCTATAGCCAATCCTTGGTGGAACGACTATGGGACACACTTCTCGTAGGAGATGAATTGCTAGCCACACCAATAGAGCCAAAATCTTCCAAGAAGATTAAGTTAAATCTTTGGTCAAAATACTGGATTCCGTGCTTCAAAAACCAGAGAACTAGAGCAAACCAGAAGATAACATTGCCAGCATACTGCTAACACTGCCTTCTAGGATCTCTTTCGAGCCATTTCCCCCTATTCACTGAATGGATGACTTGTAGGAACCCCCAAAATAGAAGCTAAAGAGTCTGACTACGGAAGGAGCACATGCCAGTATGGAGCTTGAACATGCACTCAGAATTTTATGGGACTATGTTTATGAACATAGGAAAATTAGGTTGCAGCTGAAGCAGCAAGTAGAGAAATTAATAGAGGACAAGAAGGTTGGACATGAATACATGCTGAAGCATGCCGACATGCATAAAAAGCTACATGCCACACAGTTGGAGCTCGAGGAGGTCATATGCACAATACATGACTATGCAAGAGAAGGAAGTCTCCAAACTCACTGCCCAGGTGAGAGTCCAAAAAGAATGCCTACCTACTATCATGACTTGGTTAGAAGAATTGAAGGCAAAATTTTTTCTACATTTGGATCGAATGGGTGCAACCCATTCTAACTTGAAAATTGAGAATCTGTTACTCAAGGAAAAGATAAATGCCTTAGAAGGGGTTGATCAAAAACTTAGGTAAATGGGCGAGGAGGTTGATGGTATTTTCTTAAGCTCCTCTGATCTCACAAATATGAAGAGACAGCTGGCAAAGACATCTCAGGACCTATGGCCCAATCTTTAAAAATGTTTGTTTGTCATTACATAGCGACCTTATGACGCATTTGCATCTGCTGCTTACACCTATGAAATCATGGCAAACGAATTGGAAACCCTCAAAACTGCAACACAGAGTGCCAAATAGAACCAGATGCCATTGGATGTTGAGATAAAAATTGTTTAGTTGACAACAGAGCCCGGGAAGCCAGATGAAATAAAGCAAGGCCAATCCACACAGTTGTCTACAAAGCATGCTACTTTCAAGAATGAAAAATATCAGGACACTGAATTCATAGCTACCCCCAACCAAGCGTTATCCCCCACTATAGATTTTGAAGAGACAGAGACAAAAATTAAGAAGGAACTAGAGCTGAATGACACTTGCAGGGAAGACACAGAGGAAGCCGATGCCATTGCTGCTAAGGCAATAGTAATTGATTTGAACTCAACCCACACCATCAATGTCCAATTGATGGACTATTTCAGGTAAGGGTTTGAGTCTTCCACTTTTTGCAAAAAGCTTTACTAGTGGGAGTGCCAGGTGTTGAGGGTGACCTCTCCACCCACGTGGACTTCACCCAAGGTGGGTTAGTATAGCCCTAGTAAAGGGAGTTACATTAGTGAGTAGTGGATAATTTTGTAACTATAGGGACATTTATAACTATCCCTAATAGCCACTAGTAGTGGCCTTATCCACCACATCAGGTTTTAAACTATTTCTATTTTTTACTATTGCCCAGATGATGCTATAAGGTAATCTTCATCTCCTGTATCAGGGTGGTTGTGGTGATCTACTGGAATACAAACTATTAGCAACATTTCCATTCTATAAGTACTCAATTCTTTGTATGTTTTATGCTATCTTCTCATCTTTTCGACATTAGTAAGACTTAAGTTCATTGACCTTGGCACTTTCATTGCCACGTGTGGATATGTGTAGGTGTTTTCTAGTCTTTTGGAGACACCACTAACAAGTATCCCACCGACCATCGCCATCCCACTATCCCGCCGCTCATTGCCATTTTAGTATTCCGTCGGTCGTTTCCATTCTAGTATCCTGCCAACTATCGCCTTTCTACTATCATGCCAGTCGTTGCCATTCTAGTATCCCAGTGACTGTCGCCATCCCACTATCTCGCCGGTCATTGCCATTTCAATATTCCACCGGTCATTTCCATTTTAGTATCCCTCCAATCGTCGTCTTTCTTCTATCCTACCGACCCCATGCAATATCCCCCAAACACTGCAAATGCACTTCGAGGCACTCTGCACATAGAATCTCATCTTCCAACTCGACCTCACTACCCCACTCCCTCCTAACGCCCTCCAAACCATTCTCTATCATAACCTTGATCATTGCTGCCCCATTCTCGCCATGTCCTCGCCACTCATTTATCCAATTTTGCTTAACTTCCAGGCATGGTGTCGCCACATCATCATGGAGTCCACAAATTATCCTACGAATGAGCTCATCCCATGGGTATGCACTCCAGTTAGTTTGTAAGCTACATCAATTAGATGCAGACCTATGGCCGTGCCTCCATAATACAAATGCAAGGGCATCTTGCGGCTAACCAATCCACTACCTGCCATCCCCTCAACATAATAATACTCTATAGTTGGGTGCTACAAGCTCTCCAAGACTCACTTGAGTCCTTGGTTAGCAATTTTGAAATAATCCATGTAGCATACCTCGAGGAAGTTGCTGAGGAGGAGGGCAAGAAGCTATCACAGTATTTAATTCTTCCTCCCCACCTGCTGAGCTTCCATAACTACCTCCCACTGATCCCATCCAGCCCACCTAGCAAGCCACTCGACCCCTCCCACCCCCCCTTTCTTTCACAAATCTTCTTGAGTACTCATCTAATAACTCTGACACTAGCACCACATAGCATAGGACCTCCCCATCCATCTCATCTATCGCCCTAGTCGACTTGTCAAAAAAGGCCCTCAATATGTTGCTTAAGTCAGCCAATTTTTTATATACGCCCATTGACATGGCGCCCATAGGGACAGTGGAGGAGGAACCAATGCTGATGGAAGATGATGAGGTCCCTCAAACTCCTCCCTCCTCCCTACTGGAAGATGTACAATGGAGACCCGACCTGCAATCGTTTTTGAAGCTACTAGACAGTGCCCTCATGCACCACTGGAAGAAGCAACTCAAAGGCTCCCACCTCCACCTCTATAAAATCTTGGAGGTGCAACCCCTTACGAAGTTCATCATCCAGTCCAATGACTCGCGGGGTGCACATCCAAAGTGCACACGAGGAGGTTACCAGCTCACCCCCAATGCTCCAATTCCCCTGACTGATGCCAACTCTGGTCTCCAGCCTCACTGACGCATCCCCTTCCTAAAAAAGGAGCAATTTTGGTGTTACTACCAAAGTGCTCATGTCGACCGCCAGATCCACCCCTTGTAAATGCCCATGGAATGTCGATGGAGTTGGGCTGAATTCCGCAAGCTACAACAATGAGACCTTAACATTTTGTACAATTTTTCCAAGTACAACTTCCCAAAAGAGATGACATAGGAGGGATTTTGCTTTCTAGTCCTTCAACAGCATGTATGGCTCTGATCCACCAGCCATCATTGTGGTGGTCCATTTAAACCACCTTCTCCTCTTACTCCTCTGTAATCTCCCTGCCCACTGTCTGCTGATTGATGCAACAAGCTCCACAATCTCAACAATCAGATTGTCTTCAACTCGGACATTGGCCCCACTCAGTTTCAAGACCTCCACCTCTTCCTCTGCATCCACAATCTCCATGGCCATCACATCCACACGTACAAGAACATGCATGCCACCTATTTTTGGAAGTTTTGCTCGTACATGACTTGGTTGACACCCCACTAGCTAGACTGCTATTCAATCCTCTAGACGGTCCTCTCCACCCACCTCCTCCAGGGCGGCTGGGGCTCAGCAACAAGAAGGGAATCATGTTAACATCCACAAGGTACAGTCATCGTAGAATGTAGGGTAATCACTTATTAGAGGTGATTAGGCTTCGTGATTTACTTCAATGGTTGCAGACATGGAAGGAGTACATTATTGCACTTGGGTTTGAGATACAAATAACTCAAGAGGTTACTGGCCTCAGGGGGGTTGAGCCCCAAATAATCCAAGCGGTTACAGGCTCAAGCCGCAAGTTGCCACAAATAACCCAAGTGATTATAGGGTCAAGCCACAAATTGCCACAAATAACTCAAGTGGCTATAGGCCTCGGGGGGTTTTAGCCCCAAATAGCTTAGGCCTCGCACGAGATCTGTTGACGGTGTTGGCCATAGTGGCTCGAACACAGACAACACTAATGGCGGTCACAACGCAAGCAGTGCGAGCGAGCGAATCACTACATGGGAGGACATCCAAAAATCACAAATTTGGGAAGAGAAAATATAAGAAGAAATTGTCCAAATCCATGAAGTTGAATGACAGTGAGGAGGATTCGAATGCGACCAATTTGGACGGAAGGGCTAAAGGTACCAGTTTGGAGGAGTCTAACTCGGAAGCAGAGACGAAGACCCAGAGAACCACTAAAGGAGGTAAGGGTGCGCCAGTGGCTTTCAGAGACCGGATCCGTACCTAAAGGATATGGTGCACTTATTGTTGCAACCCTGGTCACTCCGCAATCAAGTGTGCTCTTAATGCAAATTGGTGCACAATCTGCTTGACTAATACACACAACACGGTGGCATGTCATTACAATGGGTGCGGCCAAAGAGTGGTTGGTCAGTAGCAAGGTTCACAACTGCATCTTTTGTGCAAGAAGAGCCGCAGCATAGCAAGCGTTCCAACCACAACATATCATTCATAGTGTCCTTTGTGGTGCTCAACATGGAAGCCGCAACACCAGAGTATAGTGTCCTTTTGGGAAGGCCTTGGTTGCGGCAAGCAAAAGTCAAGCAAAGCAGAACATCATTTCAGTGCAGAGAGGGAAGAAGAAAGTGTGGGTCACCATGGGAGTGGCAACACCATTGGCGGCGGATGCGGTCCGACCTATGTTGGCCGAGATGGCGAACATGGCAGATGGATTGGAGGATGATAAGGAGGAAGCCTTTCTCAAGGCAAATCCAGAGTCGGTTCCTATCTTCACCATTGATTTGGAAGGCATTACAGACAGCTACATGCATCACAGCTATCTGGCGGACACGATCAGTTTTGTTTCGGAGGAGTCCGAGCCCCAGCAAGTAGCAGTAGAATTGGATATACGGGATCTCCTACAGCAAGAGCGGGAATTCAAAGAACGAATGAGCAGAGTCACATGTGTTCAGGAGGATGCCCTCGATATACTCCTATCGTTTCACCTTTCAACTATCTAACTCTTCAACCTCCCTCTTTAATATTTATAACCACTAACTCTCTAGCTCCCTCGTTCCCATTCTTCCCCCCTTTCTTTGTTATTTCCCTTCTACTTTTATACTTACCATTATGACTTCATTATAATATTAAGACCAATGTCCTTCTACTGACCTTACCCAATTCCTCTTCTCCTTCTTTATTTCTATATTGTGCTCCTTAATAAACTCTAATCTTCACTATTTTAAAAAAATTATTCTATCCTCTCTACTTATCTACTTATCATTACCACCCCTCTCACCAAGTTTAATCATATACTCAAATTCTCACATTTACCCTCCCCACCTCTCTGATCACAAGGCTATTACTGCCTTTCCTCCCCCTCTCCCCCTTACATTGATGGTCTATAACTTTTTTTGATTTCATTAATCAATCCACACATGGCCCTTCCCCTTCTTCACCCTCCCTATCCCTTCTAATCCACTTCTCTAATGCTTATCTGCCCCACCCTCTACGTCTCGTTGTTGTAACTTTTACTTTATTTTTTATCCCATGATCATTTATTTCTTAACCTTATTTCACACTTTTGATTCTTACATAAACCATTTTCATCCCATTATCCCTTCCTGCTAATGTAAAATAGTCAAACTTCTTCCCATAGCTTTCCATCGATTCCCCCCTTTTATCCCTTCTGTTTTCACTCTTTAAAAGAAAATTTTTGTTGTAAAATGACCTTTATGTTACTCTAAAATTATTTACCTCTTTCACAACACCCTCCCCTTAAACACACATTTACTCTAGTTGACTTCTTACCCATAGATTTTTATTAAAGCTTTATAAATATGTAGTTAAGCAATTATTTTTTAATGTGGCTCGATAACAAGGGAGGGGTGTTTATGACACCTGTCTTCCAAAATAAGGTCAAGATGGTTCTCACCATGTTGTCATTGTTTGATGGTGGCAGGTATGTAGACTCCCCTTTTCTATAAAAGTGATGCTTCCTATGAATTATCAATGCTCTACATTTTTAAGCAATTATACAAATTTTTGTGAGATGCCTACCTCTTGGTTTATTTTTTATAAACATCTGTGGGAATTCACCTATTCGTTGTAACTTTTCCTCTAAATACAGTATTTTTCTCGTTCTAATTCTCTAGCAAACTCTGCTTTGTTTTCATTTCACTATGAAAAGGGGTAGTCTACAGTCTTCCACACACACTTGTTGTTTCCCCTACAACTTTGGACGGTTGCACATAGTACACTTAGGTCATCATGGCCCTTGGCCTTTTGACTCACTTTATTGCTCACCTAAGCAACACTATTTTATACACTAACCTTTCATTTTTCATCCTTCTAGGAACTCTTTTGTCCCAAAAAATTCTCAGAATAGCCCAGTTCCTTCTCCATCCCTGGTTTTGCTACTATCATACTCATAGCCATTTGTAAAAGTAATGAGCTCTGTGTTTCCTAAAGTCAAACTTTTCATACTTAACTACATCTATTCCTTTACTTTTGCACTATTTAATTCTTAAAACTTCTATACCTCTTCGGGTAGATAGTGGGTCATCACACTAGGTGATGACCTACTATCTTGCCTAGTATGGTGTATCCTACTAGGACAAAGGTGGGTAAAAAAACAACCCTTTTTTATCTTTTGTATCCCTACAAATACATTTATTGCTTTAATTACCCTGATTTATCCACTATTCTCCTCTCAGATGAGGTTTCTCCTTGATTATACCTATCCCTAAACCCCTCCCTAACTACACCTATTCGACTAACCCAATCCCCTGACCAACACCACCAAACTACACCTCTCCCTAACTTACCCCTCCCTAGCTATACCTCTCCCTAACCAACCCCCCCATCTTGCTTTTTGCATTTGATTGCTCATCGGGTGATTCTGATTTACCGAGTTCCATCTTTTCTCTATCCAACTTGCCCTCCCTCTCCATAATAAAACACCTCTCCTTCACCTCCATCTTGACTCCTTTGCCTCCTTCTATGCTTTCACCTCCTTCATGAAACCCTCTACTCTCTCCGATGAAACACCTCTGAGTTCTCCCATGGATGTGATAGCAACCTTGCCTATGCATTACCCTTTGCTAGCTCTATGAATACCCTTTCTCTCAGTTTTCTTACCCATAACCCGTTTGGCTCCTCCACAATCTCTACCAACCCATCTACATCTTCATCACCACACCCGCCGCCATGATGAATTCTAAGGTGGCCTTCCTTTTCTTTTACTTTTTCTTTTATATCAACCCCCCCTTTCTTTTTTCATTTCCTTAATATTAATCTTTCTCTCCCCATTACCTTTCATACCCCCCTTTTTTCTAGATTTTTATTATCCTTCATATCTTACATTTCCACGTTCTTTTTAAGTATACAATCTTTTCACTTATATACTCTTGTCATTTCACCTTTCAATCATCTAACACTTTGACCTCCCTCTTTAATATTTCTAACCATTAACTCTCTAGTTCCCTCATTCCCCCCTTTCTTTTGTTATTTCCCTTCTACTTTTATGCTTACCATTATGACTTCATTATAATATTAAAACAATGCTTTTTGCCTATGTCCTTCTACTAACCTTACCCTATTCCTCTTCTCCTTCTTTACTTCCATATTGTGCTCCTTAATAAAATCTAATCTTTACTTTTTAAAAAAAAATATATTCTATCCTCTCTACTTATCTACTTACCCTTACCACCCCTTCTAAACCCTCTAACCTCTTTAATTATATACTCTAGATCTCGCCTTTACCTTCCCCGCCTCTATGATCACAAGCCAATAGACTACCTTTATTCCTCCCCCTCTCCCCCTTACACTTAGGGTTTATAACTTTATTTAAGTTTCATTAATTAATCCACACATGTCCCTCCCCCTTCTTCACCCCCTATCCTTTTAATCCACTTCTCTAATGCTTTCCTGCCCCACCGTCTACTTCTCATAGTTGTAAATTTTTAATTAATTTTTCTCCCATGATCATTGATTTCTTAGCCTTCTTTTACACTTTTGATTCTTATATAAACCATTTCCATTCCATTATCCCTTTCTGTTAATGTAAAATAGTCAAAATTCTTCCCATAAATTTCCATCAATTTCCCATTTTTCCCCTTCTTTTTTCATTCCTTCAAAGAAAGTTTTTCTTGTAAAATGGTCTTTATGTTACTCCAAAATTCATTACCTTTTATACAACACCCTCCCCGTAAAACCACGCTTACTCTAGTCGACTGCATAACCATAGTTTTATATTAAAGTTTTATAAGTCTGTAGTTAAGTGTTTATTTTTTATTGTGACCCTGATAACAAGGGAGAGGTGTCATAGTATTTACGACACCTGTCTTCCCAACTAAGTTCCAACTAAGTTCAAGCTAGTTCTCACCACATTGTTCTTGTTTCATGGTGGCACTGACCCCTAGTCATTTACTTCCATATTGGGCAAGATGCATAAAGATGCTACTGCAAGATTGGACTTTAAATGGCAGAGACTTTGGCTAGATATTGTTCTGTTGAACTCAAAAAGAAGATTTGTCCTCATTAGGCTTCGTCCTCACTAGGCTTTTTTCTCCATCCACGTTAGAGGGTATGCTGATTATATGCCTAAGGATTGAACATAAGGAGGTACATTGTCCCCTGCTATTCCAGCTGTGGTGGCTCTTGCAAGTTATTTCTACACTGGCTTACTCTTGGAAGATGGTTCTATATCGCCTTGCACTGGCATACAATAGTGTCACCCAAGTGTGGATAATTATGTACAACTGTTGACTCTGTGCCAACATGAACTTATGAAGAAAGAGAAGGTGATACAACTTTGTGATACAACTTTGTGTTACAACTTTGTGTTACAACTTCTAGACACAACTTTATGTTACGACTTTGTGTAACAACTTTGTGTTACGAGTTTGTCTACATGAAGAGAGAGAATGTGTTACGACTTTGTGATACAACTTTCTGACACAACTTTGTGTTACAACTTTGTGTTACAACTTTGTGTAACAACTTTGTGTAACGACTTTGTGTTACATGCAGAGAGAGAAGCTCTCCAACTTGTATAAATACCCCATAATGGAATGAAGCCCACACTCTTGGGGCATTGTGTTGAGTCTACATTGGTATTCCAAGCATTTGTCTCAAGTGTCCATGCTTCCTTGCACTGCACGTCCAAAAGCATGTCCTAACCTTGCAACCCTTCTCCCCTCTCCTCCAACCCTGCAACCCACCCTCTCCCTCTCCTCCTCCCTCCTCCCTCCTCCTCCTCCTCCTCCTCCTCCCTCCTCCTCCTCCTCCTCCTCCTCCCTCCTCCTCCTCCTCCTCTCTCCTCCCTCTCCTTCCTCCTCCTCTCTCCTCCCTCTCCCTCCTTCTCTTCCCTCCTCCTCCTTCCTCCTCTCTCTCTTCCTTCACCCATGCTCTTACACCTTCTTCCTCTCCCACTCCTATGCTTTCCTAAACCCTTAAACTCCATGACCTACGAGGGAGACGAATTCTCCACCATGTACTCTACTCTAAACCTTGGAACCCCCTTCTAAACCCTGGAACTCCTTCTAACCCTGAACTCTTTCTAAACCCTGGATCCTCCTTCTGAACCCTTGAACTCTTTCTAAACTCTGGAATCTCCTTCTGAACCCTTAAACTCCTCCTAAACCCTACAACCCCCAATGAAGGCGAAAGCCTTCATTTCCCCAACAACAATGGTTTATGTGCCTTTTACACATGCTTGCATTATGTTAACTCACCACACTTAAGCCTACGTCTCTCACCGGAACACGACTCGAGGTCCTAAGCTACATATATACTACAACGACAATTCCAATATATCTGTAGGTGACAAAAAGCCTCGGAACCCTGCAACATAGAATACCCAGCTCTTCCTACGAAAGCGGTAGGAAAGAGCGTACATTTGGCGCCGCTGCCGGGGAGACTAGCGTCTCAAGTAGCAAGTAAACATGCGTAGGTAGGTGTAAAAGCCACTTGATGTACAATTAGGCTAGGTAGTGGACACAGTTGCATAGAGCTTTCAATTACGATCATTTTACCTTTTTACAGAAAGGCAAACAGAGCTCTCCATAAAGAGTTATGGCTCGGGAAGAGTTTAGGGTTAAACCCTAAACCTAAACCCTAAACCTAAAATCCCAACCTATAAAAACCTACTCCACCCCCCCTCATTCTTCATCTCACACTTTTTGCCTCCATTCTCTTCCTTCTTTCGAACCCCACGCAAGACACTCCTCCCTCTCCATCGACCGCCCCCTTACTCCTATCCTCGCCATGTAAGTGACATCGAGCCCTTCTCGCAGCGATGACCTAGCCTTCCACCCACCGTCCATTGTTCCGCGACAATCCCGTTCCATCGAGAAAGACTTGGAGAGCGTCAAGTAACCACTTCGCCTTGCTTTTCAATTTCCGTCTTTCAGTTTTTTTTGTTGCTCTTTTACCCCTCCCCCATCATCACCACCTCCCCCACCTTCCCCCCTCCACCACCACCTCCCCCTCTCCACCACCACCTCCCCCTCTCCCCCTCCCCCTTCATCTCCCCCTTCCCCCCCACCACCATCTCCCCCTCTCCCCCTCCACTACCATCTCCCCCTACCACCTCCCCTCCAACCCCGCCCTTCATCCCCACCTCCCCCTCACCTCCCCCTCTCCCTCCCCCTCCACTACCACCTCCCCCCTCCCCCTCTTTCCCCCCCCCTCCACTACCACCTCCCCCCTCCCCCTCTTTTCCTCCCCCCTCCCCCTCTTTCCCCCCCTCCACCACCACCTCCCCCCTCCCCCTTCATCTCCCCCTCCCCCTCCCCCATCCCCCTCTCTCACCTTTCTCTCTCCCACTCCCCCTCTCGTTCCCCCATCCCCCTCATTCCCGCCCCCACCCATTCCCTCTCGTTCCCCCTTACCCCCCTCGTCCCCCCATCCCCCTCACCCCCCCTCCCCCTCTCGTTCCCCCATCCCCCTCTCTCCTCCTTACCCCCCTCACCCCCCCCTCCCCCTCTCGTTCCCCCATCCCCCTCACCCCCCCTCCCCCTCTCGTTCCCCCTTACCCCCCTCACCCCTCCCTCCCCCTCTCGTTCCCCCATCCCCCTCACCCCCCTCCCCCTCTCGTTCCCCCATCCCCCTCTCTCCTCCTTACCCCCCCTCGCCCCCCTTACCCTGCTCAAACCCCCCACCCCACCCCACCCCCTCCCGCGGCGGCGCTCCGCAGCGCCGCCGCCGCCCGCCACCCCTCTCTAACCCCCTCTCTAACCCTCCCCCGTCCCGCCCGCCGCCGCGGCGGCGCACACCGCGCCGCCCCCCAGCTACCCGCCCCGCCAGCGGCCGAGCCGCCAGCGGCGGCGCCCCCTCACCCGTCCGTCCCGAACCCCCTCCCCCGCACCCGCCCGGCGGCGCACGCAACGCCGCCCGCCCGCCGCCCCGCGCCCCCGCCTACCCCGCCCCGCGCCCCTGCCTACCCCGCCCCGCGCCCCCGCCCACCCCGCCCGCCGCCCGCCCGCGCCCCACCCCGCCGCTCTCCGACCCCCCTCTCTCTCACCCGCCGCCCCGCCCCCTCGCCGCTCCCCGCTCTGCCCCGCGGCGCTACTTTGCAGTGCCGCCCCTCTCCTCTCCACGCCCTCCCCCGCTGCTCACCCCCGCCCCCTCTGTCTAACCTTCCCCCGCGCACCCCCTAACCCCCCCGCGCCACCCCCTGCCCCCCTCCCCTCCGCTCGCGCCCTCTCCCCCGCACCCCCGAACCCCCTCCGCCCACCCCCCCCCCTGCGCAACCCCCCTTGCAAAACCCCGCCACCCCCCCCTGACGCCTCCGTCGGGGAACCCCCCCACAGGAACCCCCCCCCCCCAAAAAAAAAAAAAAAAAAAAAAAAAAACAACCACCCTAACCTAAACTAACCTACGGTTACTTACTAACTACGGTTAGGTTCGTTGGTAGGTTAGGTTAGGTTAGTCGGTTAACCCTAGGCTTGTTAGACTAACCCAGTTAGATTAGGTTAATCTAGGTTAGTTAGCAGAAACCTAGACTAGGTTAGTTTTGCCCTTGGTTCGGTTAGTTAAACCTAACCTCAGTTAACTTCACTGTAGTTAGTTACACTAACTCGGCTAGGTTAGATTAACTGATTCTAACTAGACTAGGTTCGTTTCTTTAACTAGAGTCACTTAGTTTCAACCCCTCGGTTGGACTTAAAGTCCATTCACACCACCATTAGGACCCCCCCAAACGCCAAATTTAGCCCTCCTTTAACCCCTCGAAACTCATCCGTTTGGGACCCAAATTGAACCCCGTTTGAACCCAGATTTCACACACGGAAACACCACGTTACGAGGTATTTTTCCAGCCCATTGCACACCCTTTCGGCATCCCTAGCACACGTTCGTTCGCGCCCCCGTGTGGGCCTCATTTTGCATTAATTCACTCGTATTTTCACGCCGCGACCTCCGATTAACGATCCGTCTGCATCGGCACATTTCCCTACACACGTAGGACAATCCTAGGCACATTATTAACACGATGGTCCCTACACCAACTAACATCACTCTAACTCTCCTAACGACACCACCTCCACACCCACACTTGGGGTAGCGATCCCCTTAGCCAACCACGCACCCTCTGCATGCAGTTACGTTCCGGCCAACGACTTCGACTCCAACGCTCGCCCAATCCGCAACTTACTCCACTGCAACAACCGTCCCCGCCAATCCTCTACCCCGAATTCCCCCCTGAGATTCAACAACTTCCTTTAACTCCTCCACGCCCCAACATGGCTGGACGCTGTCCTGAGCATGATGGGGACATCGAGCTCGATGCCGAGGCTGACAACTTCTTCAATCGACGAAATCACAACAATCACGGCCGACGCCCCTTGGGAAAACTGGAACTTCCCAAATATAATGGTAGGGGAGACCCTGCTCGCTTCCTCCAACATTTTGATGCCGCATGTCGAGCAGGTGGTGATCAATCCCATGAAACTAAAGTGGCTTGGTTTCCAATGGCCTTAACTGATGAGGCGTCAGAATGGTACCTCGACCTTCTTGTGGAAGAACGTGCTACATGGGACCTACTTCAAACCGAATTCAAACGTCGCTTTCAAACGGAGAGGCTACAAGATGATCCCGCTCTCCAACTCAACAAGATCGAACAAGGCCGGAGGGAAGATGTACGCACATACCTGGGAAAGATGAAGAGATTGATCGCAAAATGTGACCCACGCCCAGATGCAAAGTACCTCACGGCATGGTTCATAGCAGGCCTCAGAAAGAAAATCCGCAAGGATATGAAAAAGATAAGTAGCTATGAAACATTCAGTGCTGCTCACGCGGTGCTGCTCACGCGGCAGCCATTGACATCGAAGATGGCATGACAGATTCAGACACTAGCAGTGATGATGCCATATCAAATACACGAGATAAGCGCTCGAAAAAAGGTAAATCAAAGGACACTGCCGAAACATCCAATGAAGATCGCCTCGAGGCCATGACCTTGAAGCTGAAAGAAGATATGATGCAGGCCATGGATCAAAAACTTCACTTGTCTCAGCCGCCAACTCAAACATATCCACGGCGAGAAAATGTCTGGTGCCCACACTGCTTGGCAAATCATACAGCAAATGAATGCCCAGTCCTAAGAGCAAGAATCAATGCACAAGCAAATCCACCGCCACGGTTGTGGTGCCATATCTGTGTCGTCGGCGGCCATGATGAGACCAGTTGCATCTTCAACATGCGCAACAATCCGCCTCGACCACCACAATACCAAACGGCACCCATGCCAGTATACAGGCAACCGGCACTTGCACAAGCGCCCCCAGCTCCGAGACTAAATCCTGTACCCGTTCGGACACAAGTCCCCCAACTACTCAGGAATCCGAATCCACGACCGTATCCAAGAGCAGCAAATCCAGCTCCTCAGGCAATTCCAATACATCAATTACAAGCCGAGGAAGTCGACTCGCTATTTGAGTATGAAGCAGAGTACCCAGTGTACTACGTCGAAGGTGCAGAGGGTTTAATACCAGTCTATGCAAATCAAGTGTGACCCAACACATTTCGCGCACCAATCAAGTGTTACGGTTGTGGAGAAAATCATAGAATCGCAGAATGCCCTCATCGCGGTAGCCCAGCCACTTTCCAACCACTCTGCAAAGATTGTGGCATAGGACATGCCTGTATGGATTGTCCCATGAAAAATAAGGTCCCAGAACAAACCGAGGTTAAGCCCGGCGTCCCCATCGGCATCATTGGGGTGGACCATCAAAGTCTGGGTCCGGCAAGTCTAAGGTCACAACCTATCAATGTAATTACACGCCAACAAAAAGCGGCCACGAAGGAACCTATCATTCCAATCCAACCGAAGCGACTTCTGAGAAAGAAAGCACAAGTGCCTCCACCGCCGCCAAGCAATGAGCAGCCGAGTTCATCCACATCAACTCCCGAGCCTCGAATAAAAGAAGCTCCATTCCCGAATGCAGAGGTGGAGAAGGCTCGTTTTCAGGCACTTCAGCAATGGGTCCAAAATGAACAAGCTCAATTTGAGGCTCAGAAACAAGCTCAAGACCCACTCCATGACTTGGCCCCACAAAGTATTGATACTATACTCGAGCCCTTGTTCCAACACCAAACTCCACAACAGAATGCAGCGCCACGTCAACTTGAAGGAGCTGCACTCTCTAGCATCCTGAGTTGCCCGGTGTCCATTCCCATCGGAATCCTCTTACGAAATTGTCCCAATCTCTGGGAGAGTTTCAAAGGATGGATTGAACTCGCAAATCCCCCTCCACCTATGAACGACATTGATGATATCCCTGTGCGGATGGGTGAGAAAGATGACATACGCAACATCACTGTGCCTTTGATCCTCAAGGCATATAATGAAATCCAAGCCATAGTGGATGGTGGAGCAGGTGTCAATGTCCTATCAAAGGAGCTTTACGAAGAATGGGGTCTCCCACCAATGCAAAAGGCTAATTTCAACATACGCCTTGCCGATGATTCACGGGCGAAACCCTTGGGAATAGTGAATGGCGTATCCACAAAGATCGCAGGAGTCCGCTTTTCCCTTCAATTCACAATCTTGGATCTCCCCAAAAAATCCTATCAAATCTTACTAGGACGTCCTTGGTTACGGGAAGCATCAGTCCTCCATGACTGGGGAACGGATAGATTGACAATCCAGAATCGAGACACTGCAGTCAGGGTGAATGTGGGGACAGAAGTTATTAAACCAATTGTTCCTAAAGCATTGGATGACACATCTTCCACGACAATCTCGAGCAAATCAGATCCCTTGCAACAGCATGCCATAGCAGGTGACTCACAAAGCAATGTCAATAACTGGATACAAACATTGGCAACCATCGACAACTGCCATTCATTAGACCCCATCTTCTCACAGATAGATGTTAACGCACTACAGGTCGATCCTCCACCGACGCATGAAGAACCAATCGATCTAGAGATGCCTTTCTTTATGGCTGACCTCGAATGGGATAATGAACCTGAAGAAGGTACCCATACCAATGATGACTCAGATTTTCCTTGGGATCTTGAAACAGAGGCTGCAAATGCTGAAATTGAAGATCAAATCTTTGATAATGACCTAGCCATTCTGCATGTCCTAATGGCAGTTGAGCTCCCAAAAGTTGAACCTCCACAGTTGCATAACAGCAGAAGATCCCGCAAGAAAGCTGCCAGAGGAAATCGCAGAAAAGCCAAGGCCGAGCACTTCAATGAATTCGAATGAGTCCAAACAAGGATTGTGGAATTGTATCTTGCAAAGGCAGTCCCCTCAAAGTCAAAACCACCACCTCTTGAATGGTCCCCTAAAGGACTGGAAGGAGTATGTGCAGCACATGAACCCTTACTTGGAAACACCTTACCAGTGGAAAAGTTACCCCACAGTTCCCAACGTAAGAAGTTTCAGAAATATAAGCCACATGTGCGGATGAAGCTCGATCAAGAGACTTCAGAAAAAGAAAGGAAAGAAGAGCCTAACAAATTACTAAATGCAACTATGCCACCCAATACTCATGCAACATCTCAGGCTAGTTCAACCCCATCAGAGGCCGATCTTCGAGAAGTGCCGGAATACTTTAAGAATTATACAAGTGGCAGTGCACCAATAGCAATGCCAAGACCAATCAGAGAATCTGAAGTTCAAGAAACCGATAGCATTGGAGAAACTCCAATCTATGAGGGACCGGCAAAAACACGCACAATAAACCTCGCCCTTGAAGGGGAGGAAGAAAAGTTGGTTTTCATTGGGAAAAAGCTCCGTCAAGAAGATGAAATCAAACTCAAAGACCTCCTAATGGAATACCGTGACTGCCTAGCATGGTCATACAAAGAGATGAAAGGAATTTCACCAGAAGTGGCAGTTCACACGATCCCTATAAGGGAAGGTGCTCGCCCTAAGGTATGTGGACCTTATCGCACAAATCCTAAATATGGCACCATGGTTTATGACGAGCTGGAAAAACTCCTAGATGCCGGATTCATCTACGAGATAGAGCACACTGATTGGGTTTCACCCATTGTCATTGTGCCTAAATGCAACAAGAAGCTCAGAATATGCGTAAACTTGAAAAATGTGAATGCCGCCACAATTAGGGATCACTACCCCCTACCCTTAACAGAAACAGTGTTGGAAAAGGTGGCAGGATCCGAAATTTATAGCTTCTTGGATGGCTTCAGTGGCTATAACCAGGTACAAATTGCTCCTCAAGACCAATCAAAAACAGCATTTGCTACAGAATGGGGTATTTTTGCATATAGAGTCATGCCATTCGGCCTTTGTAATGCCCCGGCCACATTCCAGCGAGTCATGTTCACAGCTTTCAAGTCATTTTTGAATAAGTTTTTACAGGTGTTCTTGGATGATTTGTGCATCCATTCAACCAAACAGGACCACTTCAAATGTCTGGAAGAAGTATTAATCAAATGCAGGGAGTATGGCATCTCCCTAAATCCAACAAAATGCCAGTTCATGGTCACCCACGGAGTTGTTTTGGGACACATCGTCTCTCAACATGGGATTGCAACTGACATGGACAAAATCAAAATCATCATGGAATTGCCTCCTCCTACAAATTCCAAAGGTGTACAGGTCTTTATGGGACATGCCGGCTATTATAGAAGATTTATATTGCGGTATGCCATGATAGCTAGACCACCTTACAAGTTATTAGTGGAGTTCTTATGGACCGAAGAGTGCGACCAAGCCTTTGAGCTTTTGAAGTGGCGCCTAATCACAGCACCCATCCTTCTATCTCCCAATTGGGATATTGATTTTCATGTTCATACTGATGGATCCAAGTATGCAATTGGGAGTGTGCTTTGTCAACCTGGTGAACATAAGAAAGACTACCCCGTCTACTTCGCCAGTCGACAACTCAATGATGCAGAGATCAACTATACAACCACAGAAAGAGAAGCCCTCGCAATGGTGTACAGTGTAAAGAAATTTCGGCACTATCTACTCGCAAATGATTTTGTCTTCTACACCGACCATCAAGCATTGCTTTATCTTGTGAACCGTCCGTGTACCACAGGAAGAATAACCAGATGGCTCCTCTTGCTACAAGAATTCAACTTCAAAATTGTGGTCCGCAAAGGTGCCCAACACTACATTGCCGATCACATGTCTCGAGTAAAGACAGGAGAAGAAGCCACTGGCGTAGAAGATGACTTACCAGATGCCACACTATTTCAAATAGATGCTGTTCCCGAATGGTGTGGAGATATCATTGGGTACTTGATGGCAGGAAGACCACCCCCTGACATGAAAGCAGTAGATGCCAGAAAATTGATTCTAAAGGCTGCACCATATCAACTCATTGCAGGACAACTATACAAGATGGGCAAGGACCAGATATTAAGAAGATGTGTAATGCCTCATGAGATCCTGCCAATCCTGAGTGAAGTCCATGAAGGCATTGCAGGAGGACACTTCCAAGGGGAAGCCACAGCAAGAAAAGTTCTCCTCGCAGGCTACTGGTGGCCAACACTGTGGGCAGATGCCTATGAATATGTAAAAGGCTGTGATGTATGCCAACGAACTATTAAACCACAACACAAAGACTTCAATCCCCTAACAACAGTTGTTGCACAACAGCCATTTGAAAAATGGGGGATTGATTATGTGGGTCCCATACATCCAGCAGCAAAAGGAACACAGGCACGCTACATCATTGTGGCCACTGATTACTTTACAAAATGGGCTGAAGCTAAAGCAGTCAGAAAGGCAGATGCCAAAAGCACAGCAAGATTCTTGTACGAACATGTGATCACCCGATTCGGATGCCCCCTTGAAATTGTGTCAGATAGAGGCACACATTTTGTCAATGAGGTAATCCAAGAACTCTTGTCTGGCTTCATGGTCATTCATAGAAAAAGCACACCCTACTACCCCCAAGGGAATGGACTAGCAGAATCCACAAATAAAATCATATGCAATATCCTCACCAAGGTAGTAGAACCACAGCGTTCTGATTGGGCAGAGAAACTGAATGCAGCCTTATGGGCATACAGAACCACATTCAAGGTCAGTACAGGGAACACACCTTTTCAATTGGTGTACGGCCTTGAAGCCGTGGTCCCACTCGAATTTGTAATACCAAGTCTACGCATCGCAATACAGGAACGCATGGGTGATCATGAGTCCTTGAAAGAAAGGCTCTGTCAGTTGGAAAAGCATACAGAGACAAGACTAGTCGCTTATCATGCCATGACAACAGAAAAACGTCGAAGAAAGGCATGGTTTGACAGGAATCTGAAAGCTAAAGACATCAAGGAAGGCGACTTAGTCCTGTTATACAATGCTAAAGTACATAAGGGAAAACTGAAGTATCTAGGTCAAGGACCCTACCGAGTACGAAAGATGAATCCCATTGGAGCTGTGCTACTTGAAACACTAGATGGAGTCCAATTCAACACAACAATAAACGGGAGCCGACTGAAGCGCTACTACATCAACACGCGAGCCATCCCCGACAAAAACGAAGATTTGGGAAACCAAGTCTTCCTTAGTTAGGATTAGATTGTATCACAAGCACTCACTCGCATATGCACGTTTTTGCACATATAGTTTGCACTAGATTGTTACACGCACACTCACTGCATACGCACGTTTTTTTGCACATTAGGGATGTTTGAGTTTTAGTTTCCCTATCAAATCCCACAAATAAGCATATAGTTAGACACATCACATGCATTCACATGATTTTGCATTGGCACATAATAGATTGCATAAAAAATAGTATCACACACTTTCATTCCATACTCTCAAAGCATGCAATGAATTCACACGCACTACACAAAGCTATGCCAAAACTCAAGATGAATTGGCAACAGAGTCTGCAGCCTCCGCAACGAGACCCCTGCCAAACATCACAGCCATCTCCTATATGCAAAAATATCAAACTTGCATACTAATTATCTACAAGCTCAATGCTACGGGTGCAATCGCATCCAACATGTATGCAAGATAGCAAGAAATGACAGCCTCAACAACGAGACCCCCGCCAAATCTCTTCCCAAGAAGATTCGATGGCAGCGTCCGCAACCTCAGCAACGAGATCCCCTCTGACATTCATAGTCATCTACCCCTCCTTAAGTGGAGACAAGCTTCTTGACCAACATCCTTTATACCAATCCTCCACAACGAGACCCCCGCTAAACCTCTTCCCAAGAAGATTCGATGGCAGCATCCGCAACCTCAGCAACGAGATCCCCTCTGGCAATCATAGTCATCTACCCCTCCTTAAGAGGAGATAAATTTCTTGACTATTAACTACAAATTGTGTGGTGCAAAAGCATTATAGCAGGAACGACTCGCATACCACAAGCTAAATAGCCACTGAATTATGCACATGGCATCCCAACTCTGAAATCAAAATAAGCCATAACCCGAGGACGGGTAATAAAATGGATCCGGGAGTATGTTGACTCTGTGCCAACATGAACTTATGAAGAAAGAGAAGGTGATACAACTTTGTGATACAACTTTGTGTTACAACTTCTAGACACAACTTTATGTTACGACTTTGTGTAACAACTTTGTGTTACGAGTTTGTCTACATGAAGAGAGAGAATGTGTTACGACTTTGTGATACAACTTTCTGACACAACTTTGTGTTACAACTTTGTGTAACAACTTTGTGTAACGACTTTGTGTTACATGCAGAGAGAGAAGCTCTCCAACTTGTATAAATACCCCATAATGGAATGAAGCCCACACTCTTGGGGCATTGTGTTGAGTCTACATTGGTATTCCAAGCATTTGTCTCAAGTGTCCATGCTTCCTTGCACTGCACGTCCAAAAGCATGTCCTAACCTTGCAACCCTTCTCCCCTCTCCTCCAACCCTGCAACCCACCCTCTCCCTCTCCTCCTCCCTCCTCCCTCCTCCTCCTCCTCCTCCTCCTCCCTCCTCCTCCTCCTCCTCTCTCCTCCCTCTCCTTCCTCCTCCTCTCTCCTCCCTCTCCCTCCTTCTCTTCCCTCCTCCTCCTTCCTCCTCTCTCTCTTTCTTCACCCATGCTCTTACACCTTCTTCCTCTCCCACTCCTATGCTTTTCTAAACCCTTAAACTCCATGACCTACGAGGGAGACGAATTCTCCACCATGTACTCTACTCTAAACCTTGGAACCCCCTTCTAAACCCTGGAACTCCTTCTAACCCTGAACTCTTTCTAAACCCTGGATCCTCCTTCTGAACCCTTGAACTCTTTCTAAACCCTGGAATCTCCTTTTGAACCCTTAACTCCTCCTAAACCCTACAACCCCCAATGAAGGCGAAAGCCTTCATTTCCCCAACAACAATGGTTTATGTGCCTTTTACACATGCTTGCATTATGTTTACTCACCACACTTAAGCCTACGTCTCTCACCGGAACACGACTCGAGGTCCTAAGCTACATATATACTACAACGACAATTCCAATATATCTGTAGGTGACAAAAAGCCTCAGAACCCTGCAACATAGAATACCCAGCTCTTCCTACGAAAGCGGTAGGAAAGAGCGTACAACAACTAAGAGATGTTGAGAGACGTTGTGAGACCTGCAATCCTCAATCGTTAGTGGGATGAAACATTATCATGTTTTTTTTGAAACGTGAGTAGTGAAAGTTTAGAGGAGCTTTATGTCCTCATATTCCATGAATGAGCCAATATTAGATGTGATCCCTTGCTATATGGATGGACCATAGGATTACTACAATCTATTAGGATTTTTTGTGGTTTATGGGCAAAGTTTTAAGGAGTCTTTTTAATGTTTGAAAGTCTTTTTCGAATTTATGGACACACATGTCATAAGAATTTTTTTTAAAAATGGTAAATCAAGAACAGATTGCCATTGTAAATTTATTACAATACTTTACTTGTATGATGATCTTGAGTTTCTTCTTCTTGATGGAGGATTGCTTTAGATCCCTTTACCATATGGAGAGCAATTTGAAAATTTGAAGTGTGAGGTGGGACTTCCTTAAAATTGGACCTGGATGTTTTACACTTTAGAGCTTTTTCATGGCCTAACTAAGAATGAGTTGAATGTAGAAATAAGAACCTTCATGGCAATAATTTATGGATCCCCTACCCTTGGAAGAAACATGAAGGTAGTTTATGTCACCTTTTTATATGCCCTTGTGTTCTTGAAAAAAAGCTAAGAAGGTCACCTTGTGGACAAGAAGAGCTTGTCAAGGTGTACACTTTTTTTATTCTCTAATACCAAGCCTACCTTGTCTTGGTATTAGGCTTGGGTGGCCCTTTTTCCCCACAAAAGGGAGATCTCACTTGTGTAGGAGGCCATAATGTACCCTTCCCTTACTCAAATTTAACCAAAATTTTTTCCTCTTATTCATGATGTGGAGGACTAAAAACATTTATATTTTTGAAATGTTTGGTCATGTTTAAGAATTACTAGATTTATTTTTAATATTCTTTGTTGGTCCTCTAAGGAGTAAAAGTAAAAATTAAACTTCAATCTCTCAAAATCTAACTCTGAAGAGGAATTTCTTGGAAAAGAGGAGCTTGGAAAGGAGTTAGCTGCCAACAAATGAATTGCGTCGAGAGGAAAACTCGCATTCGAAGATAGTCCACAGTGAAGATGTGGCTCGTAATGCCCCCCTGCCTAAATATATGGTTGCAATTGCTGTTATCCTTATAGTTTTGACTAAATTGAAAAAGATTGAGAACCAACCAGAAGACATGGAAGCTCTCAGCTGGCACAAAGGAGGATGTCACAGTGCCAAGAATGTTGTTAAACCATGTGCATGCAAGAAATTGTGACTTACTTCTACTCTTGAAAACTTATATGTTGTGGAGCAGATCTTGTGACTTCTATCTCATTTAGTTGTAAAAACTTTTTTGCCTTGTTTAAACATCATTAACAAAATATCATATTTCTCAGAAAAAAGTTCTAAAACTTTTATCTTACCATGACAGCTCCATGTGACATTACTTGTGTTCTGTGCTAGTTATCATATCTACTTAGTGTATAGCATATGTTACTCAATACATAGGGTAATGCTACTTAGCACATAGGCTATGCTACTAGCACCCATGATGTGTAAGCATATAGAAAACTATGCTTGCTAGCATTGAAATGGTCCGAACCCACTGTATACTTATAGACCCTAAACACTATGCTAGTTAGCATCTATGCAAAGAGTACTAATTTGCTAGTTAAAACTCACCCTAAACACTATGCTAGTTAGTATTTATGCAGAAAGTACTAATTTGCTAGTGAGCACTCACGTGATGGGGTTAGATATAACAATTGTAAGCTAATGTTTTTTTAATAGAAACATGCTAGTTATTAGTTTACTACCCATTTAGAGGTACTCCACGTATTTTGATTTTGATTGTTGGATTGTCCTTTTTTATAGACCTATAATGTGGTCGTAGGGTATGGCTCAAATGATATTGCAAATGTGGATGTCGAATATGACTATCCTTTAGGTTACCTGATTTTGATTTTATATGTATAATTTTATATGGCTCATTTTGAGTTTATATGTCTAATCCTATATGTTTGATTGTATATGTTTAATTTTATATTGTCTCATTCTAATTTTTATATTTATACAAATCATTTTGATTTTATATGGATCATCTATATTTTATATGTCTAATGTTATATTTCAATGTTATATGTTTGAATATGACTCATTCCAGTGTACATGAAGCTTTATTTTAAACATTGTTCAACCAATATTTTTTGTGCAAGTATGCATGTTGTTACTGGCACTTATTCAAAAAGGGATGCAAATCCATATGTTGAGTACATCAGATGGGTCCAAATTGCAAAATCTCTAAAAAGGTCCACCAAAATCTCTAAAAAGGTCCACCAAAATTGCAAAAATATCTAAAAAGGTCCACCAAAATCTACCGAGGTGTATGCATAACATGCAAATAAATGTGTGTGCTTGCACTTGTGAAGAGAATGAACAATACTTGCACTTCTAAAGAACACATACCTAGTGATTTTTTAAGCCCAAGAAGAGTTTCTATAGTTTTTGTCACTCTCCCTCATTATCTCAAGCCCCACTTGAGTCACATGTGGAGAAATACATTAGTTGATAAAAATTATAATCTTGCATGAAAAAGTGCATACAAGAAGCCCTAAGGGCACCTAAATGACTAGCAAGGACAAGGGGCAAGCATGAATCCAATAAAGGAGGGAATTTTATTCTTTTATTAGCTCAAGTACCCTCCCATCAGTATAGAAAGTATGGAAATATAATATCCATTATTGAATTGGCATTGTCATAGAATGTTGAAAAAGCGCCATCCATGGTTGAACTAGAGTGTCAAATGGATTCTAATGGTTGAGTTAGAGGGTCAAATGGTTTAACTAGATGGTCAAATGGGCTATAATTCTTATGTGGCCTTGCTATAAGTTCAATTCTACAAGTGTCAATGCCTTAGCATATGCATTGGTCCAGTTAAGAGCTTTTACCTACTCTTTTTCCAATCAATTATAAAATGGCTCTTTGGTATAGAAAGAGTGGAAAAAGGCTGTCCATGGTTGAATCAAGAGGGAAATGGATTTTGATGTGTCATTGCTTTCTAGAACAAGAATGGGACCCCGTGGTCCTTACCAAGCAACTTAGCTGCTGAGACTTTCTTGGGGAAGATCTCATAGTGTACATTTAGATACATCAAAGTCTAGAGAGGGCATCACATTGTACATCGATACATGTGGTTGTCCATACACAGGTTAGAGACCCATCCTAATGAACAAATGGATTAAGTAGAGTGACATTTCCCTTTCACTACACCTTTAGAAACATGTCATAGTCATAGGTATGGATGGGCATGTCTAGAAATCCCACTTAGGATACCTTCATCCATGGGTAGCTTGTGACTTTCCTTCATAGGCCCACTTTGTTTGCCATTGTGGCTGAATTGGAGGTAAAGTGAATTAAATACTTAAGAGTACTTGCCACAATCTCAACCCTACCAAGCGTAAACCCCATTCATGTGCCTTTATCCACCCATTTTGGCCAACCGATAGACACTACTTCATTTGGTATAGAAAATATGAAAATTGACCATCTATGGTTGAGGGAGGGGCAAATGGATTCTAATTCTTATGTGTCATTTCCAAAAGCTCAATATCATCCTTGTAAAAGGATTGAGCACTCATCATCCCACATGAGGGCAGCTCTACCATCCTTTCTAGCCAAACGATGAAAAATGGTCTTTATAGAAAGTGTGAAACAAGCCATTCATGGTTGAATTGGAGAGAAAATTCATGTATCTCCTTATTTCAAGCTCAATTCCAGGTCCTTACATACTCTTTGGCCAACATGAGGGCCTTTACCCATCCCATTTGACCAATCTTGTGAAAAAATTCTTGTTTGGTGTGGAAATGTAAAAAATGCCCCTCCATGGTTTAGTTAGAGAGCTAGCTATTGAATGGCCTTTCCATAAGCTTAATGCATTAAATTTAAAGAGCCTTATGCATTTTTTCCCGATTCAAGGACCTTTACCTTCTCGATTTTATTGATCTTGTGAATAATGAATTCTTTGTTATAGAAAGTGTGAAAAAACCTCGTTCATGGTTGCATTAGAAAGCTAAGTGGATTCTTATACTTTTAAATCCTTTCCACAAGATCAATACCATTGCAAGGGGAAATGGATTACAATGCTTATAAAAAGTGTGAAAAAATACCGTTGGAGGGAAATGGATTAGAATAATTATGTGGCTTTGTAAAGTGCAAATTCCATTGATTTTAAGGCTAGTTTACAAAATTTCTTTTCCACTTCTAGGCCGATCAAGTGGATAATACCTACAAAGGCATAGAAAGTATGATATAAGACCATTCATGGTTAAGTCAGAGGGAAATTAGTGTCTAATTCTTATTTGAAATTTCCACAAGCTCAATTCCATAAATTTTAAGTACCTTGTGCATTTATTGGTCAATTCAAAAGCTTTAGCCACCTAGTTTGACCAATTGATTGAAAAATGTGCTTGGAAGCCTATGTGTCCCTTAGCCTTAAGTCTCGGGAGCTCTGCAAATTGGCTAACCTCTATGTTGAGCACTAATGGATAGATCTTGGACATGACATGCCCAATTATAATGGTCATGTAGTTTTCGGGCTCATGGCATCCCTTGCCTTGTGAATGGTAGTGATGGTGTTTAGGGTGAAGGTCTAAGGGAACTTAATGGGTCCAAGTGTCAAATTATGAATTTGAAAA
Source organism: Dipteris shenzhenensis (assembly GCF_047967505.1). NCBI lineage: Eukaryota > Viridiplantae > Streptophyta > Polypodiopsida > Gleicheniales > Dipteridaceae > Dipteris > Dipteris shenzhenensis. Next base: position 32,909,482 of record NC_141619.1, on the reverse strand, counting down.
TAATTGGAGCTATTTCTTAGGTAAAGGCTCTTGAATTGAGAAATGATGCATATATATCTCATACCCAATAGGATTGAACTTGTGGCAAGGACATGTAAGCATTGGATTCTACTTGGCCCTCCTGTTCAATCCTGGATGGTGTTTTTCACACTTTCTATAGAAACAGAGCCATCATGCGACTCTAGATCACATACTCACACTAAGAGGTGTCATCAAGAAGGCCAAAGCACCGAGACAGAGCGTTTATTGCTGCTTTGTGGATTTTCACAAGGCTTGAGACATAGTGCCAAGAGCTCACCTCATCAGAGGCTTGCAAGATCTGGGGAATACTCACCCTATCTACAAATCAAAAGACACGATTAATGGATACTCACTATTGGATTCAATCCATAATCCATTTGTTGTTTGAACAGATTTAATCGGCCGTTTTCACCATTTTCACCAAGTGCTCATTTTGGAGGAGTGTGAAGCAAACATAAGATTTGTATGATGTCCCAAGAACACACTTATCCTTTAGCTGTAGAGAGACCTTATAATTGTGAGGTATCATTATGAGCTCAATATACGTGAGTGTCATTTTACTAAATAACTTGGATTCCAACTTATTTACCTGCTTTAACTACTTAATATGATATCAAACAGCTTTGTTCCCATGGGCTCTTCAAAGGGAAGTATGAAAAAGACCATTATGATCAGGATTTTAGGGATAGAGGGGCAAATGAGTTTTTGCAAGTGAAAGAGCCCAATGGGGTGAGAGGTTTGAGAGTAAGTGGTGGGGACATAAAATGTAGAGATGGTGATTTTTTATGGCCAATGTCCCAAGTTTAAAGACACCGCTTTTATTTCTTATACCATTGTTAAAAATAGATAATTATATTGCTTCTGGCAAAAAAATCTAGAACAATTCAATGCTTTTTCCAGCATTCCTATTTTGGTGCTTATATTGATGCTTTTGCTTTTACCCTCAAAGTTTTAAGCTTTTGCCTATACTTATGCTTTTGCTTTCACACTCAAAGTTTGATTGATTTGAGGGTTTTTTCCCTTTCATAAATGTGTTCTCTTTTTTGAAATGTTTTGCATTAGAGTACAAAAATCTAGAACAATTTAATGCTTTTTCCAACATTCCTATTTTGGTGCATATACTGATGCTTTTGCTTTTACACTCAAAGTTTGATTGATTTGAGGGGCTTTTCCCTTTCATAAACGTGTTCTCTTTTTTGAAATGTTTTGCATTAGAGTACCAATCAAGCTAGATGTCTTACTTGCACATGTCATCATTACAATATTCTAAGTCAATCACTATTTCACATTGGGAGGATGGGAATTGAAACCAGAGTTCCCAATAGTGTTGAAAACCTAGCATCATAACTTGGGCTGCAAGAATGCACAAATAGAGTTATCCTGTAAAAGTGCACAATCAATGAGAGTATGGCAGAAACAACCACAAGTTCCTACCTACCATTTGTGAAAATTGCACATTCCACTATAGCTAATTAGATAAGCATAGAATCTAGCAAAAGAACTTTAATATCAATCACCTATACAAAGATTTAGCATATAGATTCCAACATATGTACCCTTGATAAAGCTCAATTCCATCAAAGTGTAAGGGCGTTGCACACTCTCCCTATCAAAGTAGTTACTTTCCAAGGTTAAAACAAGTGGGTAAAGGACATCAAATTGGGAAACAATTGCATAGCAATGCCCTCATAGTTGATGGGATCGAGCTTGTGGCAATGGAATCCATCTGACCACCTTCCAATTCAACCAGGTTCCTCTTTTTTCATGATCATTTTGCACAAGCCAATTTTTGTATTGACTAATACTATGGAGCTCAGAATTGTGGTAATGATCCATGCCAACCAGTGAATAGAAAGAGAAACTAGCAATATGGCAAGGGAAAGGGAGGGAGGGGATGCTTGTGCCATGGGTGAGGGTTAACAATGTAGTAATCTACTCCAAGGAGCTAGTCATGAGGGTGAACATGGCTATGACCTTTGACATTCTATTTTTGGTTGGTCATGGTGACAGTAATGGGAGGATACCAAGGAAACAAGAGAAGAAGAAGGACCTCAAGATAAAGAAGACGAAGATGATGAAGAAGAAAAAGATGAAGGAGAGGAAGAATCATAGCCCCTATCTGATGTTTGCCCAAAACCAGGAGCAATTTCACCATCAAGAGTTCCTTTGGTATCACTAGATCTTCTTTCAAGGGGTGAAACATCATCATATATTTCAACATTTTTGTCTTATTTGGGACATTGACCGAAGGGGAACACTAGTCCAAGGCATATACATGAAATATTAGTTCTACTTTGAGGTATATAGTGAGCTCCTTGTAGATTATGGGACCCAAAAGAGGGGCTATCTAATGAACATGCTAATACACTAGCTTAATGTCTGGTGGCAAGGGATTTCGATGCTCTACAAATTGAGGGCAAGAAACCTTATAACACCAGCCAAAAATATCCATGTACATGCTCCTGGTAGAGTCTTTCATTAACACTAGCTTTAGACCAGAAGTGGTGAGACGCACCATATTTGAGGACACATACATTGGACAGCCAGTTAGGCAAGTACAGGAGGAGATAGTACAATCTCCAGTTCAGCCCGAAAATGTATTGGATGGTGGTCAGGTAGATCAGCCACCCACAGGTCCACATATACCACAATTTCAACCATATAATGATGTAGAACAACCGTGTTTTGATGGGCAACGAGCCTCACATGAGCAGCCCACCCCTCAACTGAGGAGGAGTACTCGGCTGTCACATCCTCCTGATAGATTTCAGCCAGGTTTGGACTATCTTATGGTGACTGACTGTGGTGAGCGTTCATGCTACAAAGAGGCTATGAAGAGGGCAGATAAGATTAAGTGGGAGTTGGCCATGAAGAGTGAGATGGCATCTCTCAAGAAGAAAGTCTTGCCATGCAAGTGGGTGTATAAGCAAAAGTTTACACCGGCTGACACTTCACTAAAGTACAAGGCCAGGCTTGTGGCAAAAGGTTTCAAGCAAGAACATGGGATTGATTTTGATGAGGTTTTTTCTCCCGTAGTCAAGATGACTACCTTGCGGACTGTTTTAGCTTTGGTTGCTAGAGATGACTTGGAGTTGTATCAGATGGATGTGAAGACCGTGTTTCTTCATGGTGATCTCCATGAGGAGATATACATGTAGTAGCCAGAGGGGTTCATTGACAAAGGGAAACCTCGTCATGTATGTAAGCTCAAGAAGAGCTTATATGGCTTGAAACAAGCTCCGAGGGAGTGGTATCACAAGTTTGATGCATTCATGAGAAAGGAGGGCTTTGGCAGGAGTGAAGAGGATCACTGTTTCTATGTAAAGAGGGCCGAAGATGGCAGCCTTCTTATTTTGCTCATCTATGTAGATGACATGCTTCTAGCCGGAACATGTAAGCAGTCGTTAAATGCCTTGAAAGCTGAACTACATAAGGCATTTGAGATGAAGGATTTGGGCATTGCGAGCCATATTCTTGGCATGCATATTCAGAGAGATAGACAAAGGCGATTGCTTTACCTGTCTCAAAAGGAATACATTGGGAAAGTTTTGGAGAGATTCCATATGCAGGGTGCGAAGGCTCTTTCTACTCCATTGCCTCCGTACTGCAAACTTTCTCAAGAGGATAGTCCGAAATCAGATGAGGAGTAGGCTGCAATGTCCAAGATACCTTATGCATCGACTGTTGGTTGTTTGATATATGCCATGGTTGCCACTAGACCAGACATTGCTTATGCAATGGGAGTAGTGAGCCGATACATGGCGAATCCTGGTAAACGGCATTGGGAAGCAGTGAAAGGGGTTATGAGGTATCTCAAAGGCACTCAGGATATGTGCATATGCTTTGGGCAGACAGATTCAGCGGTACATGGGTATGTAGATGCTGATTATGCAGGTTGTCCAGTGAGTAGAAAGTCGACTACAGGCTACTTGTTCACATTCGCAGGTGGTGCAATTTCATGGGTCTCTCGTCTACAGGGTTGTGTTACCCTTTCTACCACTGAGGCAGAGTATGTGGCAACCACGGAGGCCGCAAAGGAGGCCATATGGCTTTCTCGTCTCTTGGCAGAGTTAGGTATGTTACAGGAGATTCCAGTGCTACACTGCGATAGCCACAGTGCTATCATGTTGGCCCAGAATCCAGTATTCCATGCCAAGACAAAGCACATTGATATCAAGTACCATTTCATACGGCAGGTACTTGGTGATAAGCTCATCTAGCTTGTCAAGATTCATACGGACGACAATCCTGCAGATCTTCTTACGAAGAGTCTAGCTTCAGCAAGGTTTGCACACTGCCGAGACCTCACGAGTATTGGGTAGGTGACCTTCTTCTATTGTTGTACACTATTGTACATACTCTGACTCCCCTTAGGCACATCGCCTTTAAGTGGGAGGTTGTTGGGGTAAAGGCCATGTGGCCAGTCCCATGTACATAGTATACTATGCTTCCACTATATATACTATGCATACCTATTCTTTGGTGTCTCTTGACACCCCCACATTGTGTGTTCTCCTCTCCTTCTTGTTGCCCTTTGCTGTCCCCGATCCCCTTAAGCTTTAGTGCTCATTGAAAGTGCTAAACACACTAAGCTCATCCAAGACAATACTCATGAAATCTATCAAATAGGACCCAAAGATCTCCTGCATTGCCCTCTGAAAGGTCGAGGGAGCATTCCGTAATCTGAACCACATAACAGTGCAGACATAGACCCCCTAAGATGTGATAAATGATGTTTTGGGCTAGCCTTGCAGAGCCATTCAGATTTGGTTGTACCCACTATATCCATCCAAGAAGGAATACACCTCATGCCCTACCACTTCATCGAGCAATGAATCCATATAGGGCAAGGGGAATGCATCAGGAACTGTGGTCGCATTCAGCTTGCGATAATCGACACAAATCCGCAATTTCTTGTTTTTCTTTGGCACAATGACAATCGGGGAAATCCACTCTAGATTTTCAATCGATGCGATGAATCCCACCCGTAACAAGCACTCCAATTCTTCATGTACTTGCTTAGCCACATGCGTATTCATACGATACCTGTGTATCTTCATCAAAATGACATTTGGTTTGAGGTTAACCCGGTGTTGGTAAAACTTTGGATCCAGACCCTTCATATCCGCATAGTCCCAGGCAAACACATCAGAAAATTCCCGCAACAGAGCATTCAATTCATTGCGGAATTCAATTGTCAACAAAGTGTTGGCATTGGCAACACTTCCTACCTCTATTGGCTTGGGTTCCTCCTCAATACCAAAGTTTGAATACCAAATCCAAGTTTCTTACTACTTCGTAGGCTATGTCTCATATTGTTCATTACAATTCCCCAATATGTGATAAAGTCAAACAATGGTTAGATGGTGTTGGAGTACAAATATGTGCCAAAGTTGGACTATGGCTACATGGTGTCGGAGCACCAATTGATATTTATAATGATTTATCGCATTAAATGTTGTTGTAATTGGGTGTATTTAGAATTTTAGGACTTTTATCGGGCAAATACAATGTAAAGCAATGATGAAGATGAGCTAATGAAAACTCATGAATGACCTTAGTGAAGTTTTGCTAATAAAAATGTGCACAAATTTAGATCTTAGATGAGTGCATTTATTTTCTCCATGAAAAAAAGAAAGAAAAAGAAATAAAACCAATCATAATACCATCACTCATTCCAAGGTATTTATCAATACTTTTTTATTGCCCATCACTTTCCCCCAAAAAACATCAAAGAGAGCAATAAAAAACACCTAGGTTTGTTGTAATCTCGAGGGATTGCATGTGGTTGACAATACCATGTCATATCATCCTTTCTATTTACCATGTTATCAATCCTAAATTATTTACGATGTTAGCCCCAATTTGAATTTTTGTAAGTTGATTGTCATTATCCTCTAGTCCTCATTGCTTCAAAGCCTTGCCATACTCATTAACACTTGCCTATTGTGTAATGCTTACATTGTGTAGCTTAAATGTTCGAGAAGGAGGCCTACACAAATGCCATGCACTATTTAGGGACTACAAACAAGCATTTCCAACCCTATTTCTAGCATGTTTATGCCTTTTTTATTTTGAGATGTGCCAAAAGAATTAGCAAATTTGTTTTGGTATTATATGCCTAAGATATTATCCTCATATGTGGATAGTACCTATGAGCCTGTCGACTAAGCCCTAGAGCCTAGACCTAGCCAAGATCACTAGTCACAATCACAAGGGGCAAGTGAGGTAAGCTCTTCCAAGCCTTCCTCGAAGGCTTACCAAGCCTCAACAAACCAATGGTGGAAAAGTGCAAACATTACTCTTCTAACACACAAAATGTTTGAAGTAATAAATCCCAATAAGAAATTTGAGATCCACTATTAGATTTCCTAGATCCATCATTGCAACCCCAAAGACTTACAATGCCCCCCAATGTCTCCCTAGATTGTTCATGGCACCATAGAACCCCTCTTGTACCCTCAATGCTTTTTATCTTAAAAGAATGCTTCTACCATTTGTAGGGTACCACGTTGGATGTAGGGTATTAGGAGATGGGTGAGACTCTCAATGCTTGGTGACACCACCGTTGAGTTGACACCTAGTATGGGTATGGCAGCTCTAGTCCGAGCACCTGCCGGTTTAGGCATGGGGGTCAAAGGCAAGTACCAAATTCTTGGGTCTATTAGGGTCCTAGTATCATCCCTGCTCTCTAAATTTCCTGTAAAGTACAAAGGGTCCACACTTAAGGTGGCGTCCAATAAATAAGGTGGGGGGAAAGAGTTCTCCATGAAATGTCTGGTTGGTGTAAGTGCCTCACATAGCAAATCCAGCTCTCAAAACAAAAAACAAAATCTGCCTTAAAGACCTATAGAAAAACCCTTACATGTATGAGGAATTTAGAAATGCTCTAATGTACTCTTAGATAAGATGTTTAACTTATTTATACATTTAGCCTCCTACAGTTTTTCTTTTCCAAAAAATTTAGCCTCCTATACTTAAGATGTGCCACCCCCATTTATACTTCAATGAAGGCACATACATAAAATAGCCTATCTAGTCCACCATGGGGTTGACAAAGAAGATCGATCCTTGGGTGGAGGCAAGGGGGAAGAGGGTGAGGGAAATTGAATGGAGGATGAAGGTAGAGTAAATCACTACCAATAATTGCTTCTTATATAGGACACGTAAATGTGGACATGCCCAAAGAGGATATTCCCTTTTGACTTTAGCCAACAACACAAAAAGTGTGTTGAATCTTAGAGGCCTATCATGCGAGGGCACTAGTTCTAGTTCTTGGAATGAAGAAATCGCATTTCAATTCGCTCATAATATTGAAGGTTTGGGATTAGATGAAAGATTTGAAGGAGTTGCAGAGGTGGTGTAGCCCAATCCCATTGGTTGCATTGTAGGTGCACTTATTGCATGGGGAAAGGAAAGAGGGAGGGCACTTCCCAAGAGAGCCCAAGGGCCTGAGTGAGGTCCCATTTATTAAATGATTCTCCAAGAACTGGCCAAAAGAAGTGTTTCTATGACTTGCGAGTGCGCATGATAGGCCTCTTAAACCACAAATATGGAGAGATTTTGGGGGAAAAGGGAGGAAGAAGGTGTCCCCTTATCATACATTTAATGGACCCATGCATATCCTACCCGATAAACCCTAAAACAAGTGGGTGCTAGTAGCTAGTACTAATAAAGACCCCTTGCTTGAGTGGGAAGGGACTGCCTTTATGGCGGGTCCAAATACGGGCCTTATGGATTTTCATGTGTCATTAGTTAAGTGACCAAGTCAATGTTTGTTAAGTTAGATAAGTTGTTAATGGGCATCAAAGGTTGCCTTTTGTAGTACTACTTAGATTGATTTTCCTTTCATTAACGTAGGGCCATAGTGGATCAAAGAGCTAGGATGCTAGAGTGGTGTGGTTGAATCTAGAGAGAGCTATGAGGATGTTTGGGTAATGGGGGATTCTCACTTAAGTCATAATGGAGAGGGTGTTCATGGTAGATCCACAGGGGTTAACATCGACACACTGCCAATATATGTGGGCTACTGTTATTCTGGCCATCTAGGAGGATTTAAAGCTCGATTTAGGAGTAATGCAATTTTTGAAAGAGTTGATCCAAGATTTCAATATTATCACTTGGGCAAAGGACTCGTTGATGAGCTCTTGCCTAGTTGGCCTAGTTGATGCCTGTCTATCTCTGTCTTGGAAACTAGATTTGCGGCAGGTAGCCTTTCCGTCGTCGAGCACGTAACTACTAACTCAAAATTGAACCTGAATCCTAGCATTTATCAAATTCTTAAAGGAAAAAGCAAATGATTAAAAATATGGACATGAGACATGATACACGGTCCGTTAGGACTTGATCCTCCCTACAAATATCAAGGATAGTGACGTATTATTGATTTTGTGATGTCCATATTTTGAAAGCTGAAGTCCAACAAATACATGAATAAGGTGATACAATAAGTGATCCTCGTTTGCAGTCTATAGAATATTGTCACATGGACTACAATCATCTAAATAAAGGTGTCATCATCCTTCTTTTTTGTATCCATCTTCAATATCCTTGCTCCCTCGCATCGATAACATGCATTAAAAGAGAGGAATGTTATAAGAATTCAGATTGAAAACAAGCAATTTTGAATGGATGAGCAATTGAAAATATTTATATGATAATATTTATATTATTATGACCACATATAGTGTGGGCAGGGAGGTGGCGAGCTTCCTTCCCCAAATAGTTATAATCCGAGGGAACAAGCCCTTTCTTAGGTGCCAAGATAACGTCAAGAATATTAATGCCAAGAATATAAACGTCAAGAATTTTAGCACCGAGGATAAGTCTTGTGAATAAATAAAATACTAGCATATTACCTGAATGTCGATAGTCATACTCATAGTCAAATGCCAGTAAAATCACTATGAGCAGCGCATCAGGCAAATTTTAAAATTTCATCATCTTTTAGCGATACTAATCTGAGCACAGGTAATCGTCCGAAGGCAAGTTTTGTAGAATAATCTGACCTTGGCAGTTTCTAGCCCTGCAAAGGGGGGCAAACCAAACTGTGGTGGTTCTTTCTACAATTATATGTCTACATAGTGGCAGTTTTTCACTCACATGCACTTGTCAATTCTTGGAATGCACATACTGGCGGTTTTTCAGTGACATGCACACGTCAATTCTTGGAATTCCTTCCTTCTTATATAATCACATTGTTTTGACTCTTCCCTTGTTCCCTTCACTCTTCACTTCTCTGCCTCACCTAGCCTTCAGTTCCCTCGTTGCCTTTCATTTCTCATCGTTCACTAAACATTTTTGTGGCCTCAATATTTTGCAAGCTGTTTGACTTGGAGACCCCTCAGGTCCTATTTCACCTCCTTTTTTATCTTACTACTACTGGTTGCAATTCCCTCTTCTTTTGTTGCTTCAACTCACCTTTCGGATTGTGGCACTCTCTCTGTCTTTATTTGTAGGAGGCCCTTACTGCATCGTTGTTCCCTCACTCTACCCTAGCACTACTCTTTTTACTAGTTTCTCATCTAACAACTAGTTAGAGGAAGGAGGAGCTTCGATAAGCAACTTTCCAAAGGGATTGGATTGAGGGGACAAGCATAAGCCTACAAACAAGGAGAAAGCACGAAAGGAAGGGAAAGAGGAGGAAGAGAAATACCAAAAAGAGAAGAGCAAATCTCATTTTTTGTCCTTAATCTCTGAAAATCAAGCATGAAATTAGCACATAGGCTTAGCAATGCAAGGAGAAACATGCTTCAACACTCACAAAATGAAATCTCACAAAAAATGAACATACATTGCTTAAAGAGACACACCTTCATGAAAAACTTCCTTTCACACAAGTAGAGAGGGAGAAGGGTGAAGAGGGAGCACAAGTGTCAATGGGAGAGGGGCTTGGTAGGGGTGAGAGTGTGGGGAATAGAGGAGGAAAGCGAGGTCGCCGAATATAACGTGGGAGGAGAGATTTTTGCTTTTCTTGCAATAGAGTTGTGAAAGACAGCGTCGCGCGGGGTTTTGGGTTTTAGTCCCCCAGCATCGCTATATAGCGACACTGGTCAGTCGTTATATAGTGACACTTATATCCTAAAAGTGTCGCTATATAGTGACACTCATATCCTAAAAGTGTCGCTATATAGCGACACTTATATCCTAAAAGTGTCGCTATATACTTATACCCTAAAAGCGTTACTATATAGCGACGAAACAGGGCAAAGCGTCACTATATAGCGACGGTTCAGGGCACTTGATCTAAGAAGAGAGGGAAGGAGCTCATAGGTGGCTATTTTTTGGATCTTAATGGATTTCCTTGCATTTTGTATTGTGATTTTGGAGGTGTGCAGATGGAAGGGATGAGTGGAAGCTTGTCAGATGATGCGCCAATGCTTGGGAGCGCAGAGTGGCTTACGGAGAGGTTGTATTGTCATTGCACTCATTGCAAGTGAGAAGTATGACATCAATGCCGTATTGTCATGCACCACTTGAGGATGTATGGGGAGGAGCCCAAACCAATACTCACCATTGGTGGTACACGTGGTGATGGATCATCGAAAAGTTAATGCTATTTGAGTTTGTTGATTAATATTGCCTGTGTACATGACACAAAATCTTGAGACAAGATCTTATATTTACACGAAACCTTGAGACATGATGAGGAGGGTGGCGAGGGTGGTGTGCGTGTACCTTCACACTTTGAGAAGAAGTATAGTCTCCCGGATGTGCCAGATGATGAGGAGGGTATGGTGGACATGATGGATTCTATTTTTAGGGGCAATGCACGTGATATCTGAATCTGAGGCCGTGTACATGGTACCTTTGATAGAGGAGTTACAGATCTTATGGACAGGAGTGCGGGTCTTTGATATTTCCAGAGCTCCTAGACATACCAATGACATTTCTGTGTGGAACACATCGCAACTGCTTTTTAGGATCAATGCATGTGATGTCCGAGTCTGAGGCCATGTACATGGTACCTTTGATATAGGAGCTACAGATTTTATGGACAGGAGTGCGGGTCTTTGATATTTCCAGAGCTCCTAGACATACCAATGACATTTTTGTGTGGAACACATCGCAACTACTTCGGATACCAATCTTCTCTCCTCGTAATTGGATTATTGAGGGACCATAACAAAATCTATGAAATTGATTTCAGATGATTTAGTATTTTCATTCTTGATGTAAAATGGTTTAGAACTATTTACAACGGTCTTTGTTCTTCCCGAGCATTGTGAGCAGGTGCATACTTATGATTTAATTAATTGAATCTTTTGTTTTTAAATATCAATTGGTACATGTACTTAAGCATAGTTTCATATAATTGATGGCATTTGGCACCCATCTTCAATATAGGTGGTTTTTCATCCGGATCGTTCTAATCCAAGATGGTGGTACGTGATGAAGTAAGCAAATTTTTGAAGATAGAGATGTGGATATGGAGATGCCACTACCAATGCCAGATCCAATTGATCCAAATGGATTTAGAGAAGAAGATGAAGATCACAATATGAGCCAAGAGGAAGATGTGCATAATGACATCATACGGGAGGAAGATGGAGATCACGATATTGAGGAAGAAGATGACGATCATTAAGAATCACCCGACTTTATTGAAGAAGATGATCAAGTCTATGGTGAACGTACAATGCCAGAGTACGATGATGATATAGGAGATCAACTCAGTATAGAGTTGGAGAAAGGCTTGTTTGGTGCACTAGACTTGGCTCATGAAGAAGCCAAGTCTCAAACGTGGACATGAATATATGAGCTTCAAACTTGATGTACATCCTCTTGTACTTTTATTCTTTCAAAGGATCAAACATGTATGAAAAGAAATTTTTTTTGTCATTAGGTAAAACTATCTTTAAAGGTTGGTATGGGAAAAAACTCTCTGTAAAACGTCGCTATATAATGACCTTATACAAGTCTGGCAAGTGTCGCTATATAGCGACATTTGTAAAAGTGTCGCTATATAGCGACACTTTTTAAGCCCGATTTGCATACCAATGATTAGCGCCCCACGCACGCTAAACATCAGTGCTTAATGGTCGGAATAAGGCCCGTGTGTAGTAGTAACACCAGCCTCTCATACTACTTGCTAAAGTATGCCATATGAAGACAAAGCCTGTAGGAAATCTAAACTTGAATATTGAAGATGCAAAACGATTGGGCCTTGAGACACTTGATCCATTAAAGCTGAAGATGGTTGCCGCATACGTGCTATCCAAGCCAACATCACCAACCGAGGCAACATTGACATGTTTATAAGTACCCACTATTCATCACAGCGAGGTTGTATACTCGTCGGTCGGAGCTTCGACAAAGGTAGTGTCACAACAATCCATCCTATCGATACATATTGTGGGCGTCCAATTGTACTAGAGCAGCTCACGTTTTATGAATATTGGAAGTCATTCACACCCCAAAAAGAACGAAGGCTCAATACAACATAGGGTATAATGATAGACTCATTCAACAACTATGTATATCCGAGCGCACGGCTCGTCTACTTCACTGACTACCATCCAGCTCACCACTTTGAGGGCTGCTTCTTCAATCAACTACTTAAAAGGATCCATTTCAGAAATGAACATGAACTGCTCTCTCCATCCAATCAAACCGGATCGTACTTTCTCGAATGTCACATTCATGGAATCGTCCAAACGGAGCAGGACATCGAGATGCTCGTCTCAGCTTACTATAAGATTCATATGCTAGTTGATGAAAAACAACGATAATTGACTAACATGATATTGCAGAAGAGTCCTTTATGAGCCCTCAACGATACTTCCCTCACCATTTGCGAAGACGCAAGCGACAACACACTAGAAATCAGCCGCATAAGAATCTTGCAACTAGTAGACGAGTTCAAGGAGATGTAGACCTTGACCTTGACCGAAGATCAAAGAGCTATTTACAATAACATTTTTGAGACACCAACGGGGCTGCATATTGTTTGCGGCACACCTAGGTCGGGAAAGACGTTCATGATCAAGTACATAACTTATCATCATGTCCTACACGAGAAGTCCATAGTCGTGCTAGCAACGACTGGTATTGCAGCACTACGCTTAAGCTGCCTTGCAACAATAGTCCATCATCAATTCGCACTTCCAAAGAAGAATGAGATGTTTCCTAGCACACTTTCCAAATCAGACGATCGCTATTCTACGTTGCTCGCTGCAAACACCATCATAATCGATGAGATATCCATGATGACATGTTAAATGATGAACATGTTAGTCCAACAACTGTGTGAGATTTGCAACAGCAATACTCTAGATCCATTCCACTCCAAAAAGCTAATTCTTTTTTGTGACATGTAGCAGCTCCCGCCATCGCAATTTCCAATAACTGACATCATGCGAGTACAAGTCGTATAGAATGCAGATAACATTCCAGAATTACAAGATTGGATAATCGATCCGGATTTCCACGAGCTTTAACATGTAGCGATTGGTGCTAGGATCATGCTAACAGAAAATATTAATTTGACAATAGGAGCTGCCAATGGGGCAATAGCAACTATTCGCAACCTGGAGTGGCATGAAACAATAGGCATGTTGATAAAGATTCATGCCATCATCTCTTCCACATGCGAGTCTTTTACACTCAGATGCTCAAAGCACACACGAAAGTTCCTGAACGAGACTTGGTACCACAAGACAACATTTCCAATCAGGCTCGCATATGCGATAACCAGACACAAGTCACAAGGCTTGACACTACATGGAAAGACATTAATCGTCATACATGAATCGTTTGCTCTAGGATTGACGCACGTCATGTTGTCTCGAGTCACGAGCCGGCAACATCTTCGTATCTTGCGTAGCATAAAACCTTCCGACTTCGTATCCATGCCTCATATAGTATACCCATAATCTAATTAAAAAAGGTAATATCCATTCACCATCCATTAATCGATGCGGCATTTTTATCAATTAAAAATTGAAATGCTAAATATACAGTTCAGCATATAATCTCAGACCTGTGCTTTGAAGCCAATCAAACATTCTACATTCCTTCATTGTATAACTTAGTCACTATTTATTTTGGCAGATCGTACAAAAGGGACGCCTCTTTTTTACTCAAAAAATGGCTACTACGAAAGAGGTACGTATGCATTCCTAACTATTTTCTTTGAGAAAACCATTCTATTTAACATCAATCTACATTTTTATTCATACATTTATTCTCATTTTTTAGCTTTTCCAACTGTTCAAACGAAAAGCTATAGAAAAAAAGGAAGATGAAGAACGCACCTTAAAAGAACATAAAAAAGAAAGCAAGATTTTCTTCAACGATAAACAGATGAGAAGAGCAAATGTGGCAGACATACAACCACAAGAATATATCTTGCATTTGATTCATACGAGAAATACCATCCCTTGATGGCAAAAGTAACGGAGACTCTGAAAAATAGACCTAGGGGAAGCAACGAGCTCGCAGATGGATTGATAAAACACATTATACAAAAGCTATCCAATGGCCAGGAGACCATGGATGAGTTGTTGCCGCGCACAAAAGCACAAGTGATACTTGATAAACATACCAAGGGAATATCGATCTTTTGCATAACAATTCTACACTTTGCCTTCAATGTTGAACTTAAAGAGCTTGCCGATCTTGACAACCAAGCAGTTGACAGCATATTACAACAATTCAAGGATGCATACAATCTACAGCAGGGCGAATGGCTAGTAACCATTGACAAGATAGCATACAAAATTGACCCAGAATTTGTAGAAAAAAACTATGGGCCATTAGCAGCAATCTTCCCAGAACCCAAGAAGCAGCCTACTCAAGGTAAAACCCTACCCACAATATAAAACATCCTTTCGAAGTATATATATTTTTCCATATAATACATTTAACTTTCACTCATACTTTATTCAATTTTACTTGTCTAAGAAATGGGAAAAAATATATTGGACAAACTACAAACATTGAAACACGTCTGAAACGACACAAAACTAACCCACCATCTAAAATGATCGATGATGTCCACAGGTACAAACCATTTGAAAAAAACTTCAACGTGGAGGTCTTGTCATGAACTCTGAATTCAGTGGAAGCGAATAACTTAAAACGTCAATACATTGCTCGAATGGACACAATATCGGGCTCAAAGGGTTACAATAATATGAAAGGACACTCTGCGAGCATGAAAAAATATTTTAACTTAAAGTGAAAAATTTGGATTGAAGCAACAATGTCATTTGTTTGACTTAATTTTCAAACATTTAGAATACAATTCATATCATTCTTCTTCTTCTTTATTCATTGTTTTAATTTATCTACGCACTCATATACATGAAATTACATCAAATATTCGTAAATATAGAATTTCAAATTCCACTTTACAGTTTTCATTTATTCTACAGAGCTAACATTACAATTTATGCATTAACAATTTCTAATTCTAGTTTAATATTTTTTTTCATTATTTGAAAAAATCCTTTCTTCATCGTTAATTTAGAATCAATATTTTCTACATTGCTCTCTTTCACCTTAGGCTGCCAACAGCACCCTAGTTTGAAGGTTGTGTAGGACCATGTATTGACTAATTTTAAAGCAAGGGTTTTAGCCACACCCACAAAAAAAACAAGAAGCTTAGAGAATACAAATCGTTTCAAGTTCATGCAAAGACGGAAATAACGATGCTTCATTTTTATTAGACGTTTCCAAGATTTCAGCTATACTTGCCGAGTTTCAGATTTTAGTTCTTTTCCCGGGTGTAATAGCAGGGCGATCGAATTTTTGCTGTCGATTGCGGCAGGAAACATTGCAAAATCTTCTCCATCTTTTGCTGACATAGTTGGATTTTTGGAGCAGATTGCCCAGAATTGTTTCGTTGCCAGAAATCCGTCTTACAGCCGTTCTGCCGTCGATTGTGATCAGTGCTGTCGATTGTGATCAGTGCTGGGCAGCAAACATTGCAAATTCTTCTCCATCTTGCAAACGAACACAGCCCTTCGTGACGACTGGCTTTACGTAGCGAGCAGAGACTATATCCGCATTCATCCGCATTACCTGATTTGCCAGCTGACCATGGAAACTTGGTTGAGCCCATGTTGGAGACGTAGTGTGCCTTGAAGATTCTTTCAGTGAGCAGAACAGCATCTCAGTGAAAATTCTCGATGGAGCCGGCTTCCCCACCATGTTCTCTTCAGCCAAACGGCCAGGCAACGTCATCGTCAACACCCAGTAATCATTCGGATTTGCAATCGAATCGCTGTGGCACGGCGTCGCCCATGGCTACCAGTGTGGGCAAACCAACGAATCCTATGGTCACAGCCCTTCTCACTGATATGTACCAGTTCACTATGGCTTATGCTTATTGGAAAGCCGAGAAACACCTAGACCGCGCAGTGTAAGCTCTTTCCACACAATAGGATTGCGCAGGCAACAACCAATATATTTGGCGTCTTCATTCACACGTGATTTTTTGTTGTTTACATTGTCGCTTGGCTTTTTCCCAAAGCGTCCTTACGTTCCTTATCATTTGCAAGGTATATGGCCAGTTGGATAATAACAAGAGAACTGGCCAATTTGGCTGAATAGTTACGATGGCGGTCATCTTCTGCATTTCTACTTTTGTGATGATTTTGTCTCTAAAAAAGCATCGAAACTACTTGGTCCTTAAAATATAAAGTAGATGAATAATTATTACTGTCCTAATCAGTGTTATGTATGCCGAGGTATGATGCGCTTGATTACACAGTTTAATTGAATCAAGAATTGATCATACTGGAGCTTTATATTAAGAATGGAATGCAGCACTACGCTTGTATTAGAAAAAAGGCAGAGGTATCTATCAGACTTAGTAAACAATTCCAGAAGCACAGTGTACAATGCTCGCAAGCAGAAGTGCTTTTTCTATTCCTTTACAACAGCAATCATTCCACCGTCAAATTATCATCAGTCTGTGGTTTGTCTTTCATCCTTGATATCATACGAAAATTGCAACAGAACGCACATTTGTGCTCCAGTTCCATTGTTCCAGAGTGTAGGCAGGGAGTCCAATAAGGTGCCACGTAGGCACCCTGTGATTGCCACACATGCAACATGGTCAGCAGGACTGCCATATAAGCCGCTTTAAAATACCACGTGCCATGTGGATAACGTGCGAGCATTTCAGGAAATTGACTTTTCCAAAACAGGGTGTGCGTGCTATATGCAAACTCTTGGCAAATATAAGTCAAGGAGCATCTGAGATGCTATATCCTGGGAGCCCTCGCAGTCGTTCCTCTTAAGGCTCACATAGTGATGAAATGGCATCTCATGTCCTCAGGTAGAGCACAATAGGTCTAAAAAGTATAGAAGAGCATGTTCACATTGTACATGCAGCTCTGTCAAATCAACGTAGCAAGTTGCTGATCAAGGTAAAAGCAAGGGAGAGGAAGACATACTCCTTGAAACAATTGGCTGCAATGCACCTTACCACTTGTGTCCTCTACAACGCTTGTCAAGAGAACAATCTCCACCTGTCTACTCAGACACCATTTGTCCCATCCTCAAACACTTGTCTTTCTCACCCACCATTTGCCTATTCTGACGGTCACTGCCGCCTTCCTCTTTGGGCACACGTTACTTGAGTTCTCGCTCTTCTCCACCTCTTTCCAAGTGTCCATGGGGATGCCCAAGTTGCGCTTCTGTGTGGCAATTCTGTCATGTGTCAAGATTGTCACATGTCATAACTGCCCCATTCTAATATCTTTTGTATGATTTGTCAAATTTAATCTCTATCATCCTTGACTAAAGGTCCATGGGCCTGGGTTATTATTTCAACAAGTCCATTTTAACAGCTATCTCTAAAATTAGTAAGTTTTTTAAGAATAGTAAGTAGGTTTTGTCTTGTCCCTCTCTACACTGTGGACACTGCCTAAAATTTTAAGAACTTTCTAGAAGTAGTAAGCTTTCTTGAAAACCTTGCCATGTAGCAGGCTTCTATGTGGCACTGCCGCCAACACATCATAGTTCTTTTAATAGAGAAAAAAACATATTTTATTATGTTGTGAAAGTTCATAAACGATCATCTATCCATGAGGGCATGGACAAGGAGAGACCAGCTGTTTGGGCTCCAGCTTACTGCCTCCTGTGATATACTCCTTCCCTAAACCTCAACTAGTTGGATGCATGGATTGGCAGCTTTTCCAAAGGGGCACACGTTTCAAGAAGAGGACACTTCTACTTATGGCGCTGTGATGTACTCTCATCAAGGGTTGCACGCTTCATTAGAGGTACAGACCTCTTCTTCTCTTTGGGATACACACCTATCCAACTGTGGTTCTTTACTCTATATACAGAAGAGGCCACATTCTGATCTATACAAATTCTTGTTCTATACTTATCATTACAGTCTCTTTTTGCTCCTCACCTTATGGAGCAAACTTTTTCTTAGGAAAGGACCCGCACCTTCTAGCTTCCACTTGATACTGATCCTACCCTAGAACTGTGCATGGAAGACGGCACGAAAATTCTTTCAACACTCACTGCCCCACGTGACCTCTCTATCCCCTCATGTCACCAAACATGACATGAATGGTCATGGCTAACTCACACTCCTTAGTGAGCTTGCTTGGACAGTGCCATACCATCAGGACACACCCCATTGTGGGGAGACATACCTCTTCAAACAAGGGATGCATCCCATCGTGAAGGGACCCAATCTTTTTCAGCTTGATGTTTTTGAGAAAAGATCAGATGATGCACTTGCAGTTTCCACTCCCACTGCTGCTGTGCAGAAGGCATGCTAGATATGGGCATATGACTTATGGTAGCTTGATGCTTTGCCTCCTTTGGAGTCACCTCCCCCTCATGCTTGTGAAGGGTGCATACTTGGGAAGATGCACATGTTTCCCTTCAAGAAGGATGGTGTGGTACGATCTGTTCGGAAATTACAGCTCATACATAGTGATGTCTGTGGTCCCATGAGGACTCCTGCGTTGGGTGGTTATCTCTATTATGTCACAGCTGGTTCTTTTGTTAGCTTATCAGCTGGTTCTACTGTTAGCTCATAAGCTAGATGGATGAGCTAAGAGTAGAACCAGCTAGTGCGTTCCTAAAATGAAGGCCTATTGCCTATGGGACAAAGTACACAAAAAGGAAAACTTATATAAGCCTCGATGGGCTGCTAGAGCAAAGGGCTCGCTGAGTACTAATCTATATTGATCTAATGAGCTCAAGAGCTCAATCAAAATCAAAGCAAACTGAGAGCTGGGACTTAGAAGTTGAAGCTTGGCACCGTGGTGGCTCTCCGGTGAGCTATGAAAATATCTCTGATCTGTGTCTGTTGGGCTGTCTCACGCTATAGCAGGGGTGCGGTCTCCTTGATCTCTGAACCTGTTGAGCTGTGTCCAAAGTGACCCCTCGTCTCTAGTGGTCTCCTCTGAGGAAAGCTGTGATAGGACGGACCTCAATAGACTGTGCTCTAGCCGCTCTCCGTGTCGTGAGTGGTCTCTGCGTCCATGGCATTGTGTTGGCTCCCTCTGCTGATCTTGGCTGCCCTCATATCAACTAACTCTTCCCCCTCTATCCCACTGTGTCCTGGAGCTGACACTCAAAGCGCATAGAAGTCCGCTATGCTCGGTCAGCCTTTGTATCCTGTGGCCTGGTCGCCTCCTGCTGCTCTCTGATTTGTTGTAGTAGTGTCTCCTTGTGTCGGTGCGTCTCCATCAGATAGAGCCCAATGCAGACTTGGTGGGTAGTCCATAGGTATCATGGGCCTGAGGGTCGCGAAAGGGGGCTGAGAGAGAGAGAGAGAGAGAGAGAGAGAGAGAGAGAGATTAACATCTACATGAGGCCTCAGGGGCCTATGAGACAAATTGCAAAACCAAAAAAGGTAGCTTATGCAAGCCACTAGGGGCTGAAGCAAAGGGCTCATTAAGACCCTTGCTGAGTGCTAAAGTGCTAATCTAGTGTGCAAAATAGTAGAGTAGCGAAATATCTTAGAGAAGTATCAGGTGCTCAGTGCTAAGTCCCTAGTATCCATGTATGCAAGTTGCCTGGTGGCTCTCTGATGAGATGTGAGGAGCTCTCGTATTTGTATTTGTCGAGCTGCTGTCGATGCGGTGGAGGGCGTGGTCTCCTTGAATCTGGATCCAATGGGCTACGTCAGGGGTGACGCCTCGTCTTTGGTGGTCCCCTTTGAAGAGGGCTGAAATAGGCCGAACTACGATCGTGCATGTGGGGTGCGTGCCTCTCGTCCGGTAGCATCGTGGTGGGGACTCCTGCTAGTCCATGATGCTCTCGTCTCATTAAGCTCCTCTCCCTCAACCTCATCGGCGGCTGACTAAGATGCATAGAAATCTGCAACAATTGTATGTGCTCTATCAATCTCAGTGGCCTGTGGCATCAGTCCCTACTGCTCTCGGGTCCTCGCATCAGTGTATCTCTCTGTCGTCGCATCTCAATCAAATAGAGCCAACACAAACCTGATCGGGAAAATGGATCAATAAATAGACTATGATCCAGCTGGATATAGACACCACCAAAAGAATATATTTCTGTCCAAAGCTATGGTAGAGATAGATCCAAAGTCCCACCAGAGCGTGGTCCTTTGATCTTACCACAAGGTACTTCTACTATCTGCCTCTCTAGAACACTGAGCCCGCGTGCTTTGCCTCGAGCGTATGTAGACTCTCCGTCCTTCATCCTTGCACCTTGCTGTCAAGATGACAGCCAAGGGTGGAGCCTCTTCCAAGCTCTTTGTAGCCTTCCTGGAGCTTGTGGAAGGTTGTCTAGTTGACCTCCTCCTGCTACAATCTGCTGCTGAACTGCTCCTCCTGCTGGATGAATGAATGCCCGGATTTGGGCTCCTTTTATAGGCCTCTACAGGCCCCAAAATAGCCGACTGGCCAGCCCCTATTTTGGCCGACTCAGTCTGGCCCTACAGCCGACTCAGGCTGGCCCCTTTGGCACACAAAACTAGGCCTTTATGGCTTTTTCTTCCATGGGCCGACTTGCCTGCCATAAAACCCGCCCCCACCAGCCCTTTATCTTGGGCTTTGGGCAGCTCTGCTTGGGCTGTGTACCCAGTACCTTTAAGTCGGGGTCCAGTCCGCCTTTGTAGTGTGTGCCAGCTCCCCCATTGCCCCCTAGGCATGGGGCTGTGGGCTGGCCTATATGGCCGACCAGCTTCCTCTTGGCCCTATATAAAGGTAGGGTGCTGCCCACTGCAGCCCCTTTCTTCCCTACAACACCTAGCCCACGCTTGTGCTGCAGCTAGGTCTTATACCCTCGCTTCTTTGGTGCTCTTCCTCGCTCCGTGCTAGGCCAGATCTAAAGGTTTGATACCCTGCCATCTCTCTTGCACATCAGCTTCTTTGATGCGCCTTCCGAAGCTCCGGTTTGCTGTGAGGTGCTGCCCATGTGGCAGCCCCCTCTTTCTTTCTCCTTTGGGCATCCTCAGCCCTAGGTGTCCATCCCTCATGCTCTCCTCATTTGGGGGCTTACAGATGGGGAGGTGACCTTCCAACACCCGTATACAGATGAACGGAATTCGTGAAGGACCTCCGAGAACGGTTCCCGCCACCCCAATACCTGGACAGGGCTTCAGAGTCAATTCTACGAGCTACACCAGGGGACAACGAGATGGTGAATCATTATGCCAACAAGTTCACTCTGGTGTTCGTATAGTTGCAGCTGGAGGACAGTCAGAAGTTGAGCAAGTTTCTCCATGGGCTACGTTCCGACATCTAGTGGTACATCCGTAGTTTTTGGCCACGGGATTATGCATATGAGCTTGCTCAGAACTTTGAGCTCATACACAAGGGTAAGACCCAAGCAGGTCAATAGTTAGAAGCCCCAGGATTCCACATTAGGAGATGGTGGGAAGAAATCCGGCAATGGGCAACATAAAAAAGATTGGATGGCAAAGGACAGCAACGGCTCTGGGGGATACTTGGATGCAGCAACTCGAGCTACCTATGCCAAAGAAAAAGAATGCTTCTTTTGCGATGTGCAGGGTCACATCAAGCAGGATTGCCCGCACTTCAAAAGCTTCGAACAGGTGGAGCCACGTCAGGTGGTTCTTCTACAGCTTTGACTCTAACCAAGACCACCTCAGTGGTTATAGAGGAGATCAAAGGGGGAACTTCAGCAGTTTCCCACTATGATGTTCTAGCTCTACAGCTAGAAAGTTCTCATTCTCGCAGATTCAGGGAGTTTTGAGGACAGCATTTCTACCAAAGCTGCTTAGCGAGCCAGGTTGACTCTCACCCCCTCAGATACCATAGCCCTGAATGGGGCATTCATAAGATAGCAGGTGGAGAGCAACATGGTGGCCGCAGCAGCCACTCTAAAAATAGGCGGGTTGGTAGATACCCGTACTTTTAGGGTAGCACCGATCAGGCAGCGAAGATCATCTTGGGAGCTTGATGGTGGTACAAGTTTGAAGTTCGCCTTGACTATCAACACCAAGGTTTGGACCTCAAAATTCTAAGTTCATTTCTTGGCTCAAGAACACTTTGCCTCGTCCTTTGATTTTCGCAATCCAAATGGCACGCGAGATTCAACAAGATGGTGAGGCATACATAGTCTACGTCAACTCAACCAGTATGGAAGCTCTAGCCAGAACCCCCGAATAGGAATCTTTGCCTTAGCAATACCAGGATATTTTCCTCACATCAAACCTTATTTCCGAGTCAGCAAGCACCCTTACCGTCTCAGCAAGACAATGGAAGAGGAGCTTGAGCAACAATTAGAGGAGTTGTTATGGAGTGGCTTTATATGCCCCAGTAATTCACGTACACAGCTCCGATCCTTTCGTCAAGGACAGCTTAGCTCGGATGTGTGGATTACCGTGCACTGAACAAGCTGACCATCAAGAGCAGTTTCCCATGCCGTATAAGAAACCTGGTACAACAAGCTGAAAGGGTGGAGCTACTAAAACGAGCATCATCACCCATGCTAGATGCTAAATGCACTTGAACGGGGCCACGATGTTCTCAAAGATGGATCTAAAGAGTGGGTACCACCAGATTTGGATTCACGAGCTGGATATATAGAAGGTGGCCTTCTGCATGGAAACGCGTCCTTCAATCATATGATGCTCCGGATCTTCAAACCTTTCATCGGTAAGAGTGTTTTTGTGTTTTTAGATGACCCTTTGTGTTCTTCAACACAACCAGTTGTACATCAATGCCAAGAAAAGCAGTCTCTTCTTGGAAGAAGTACATTGGTTGGGATACATCGTCACTCCGACAGGTGTTTTCCTGGACCCAGCCAAGGGGAAAGATATAGTGGAGTGGGAGGTGCCTACCACAGCTCAGGAGGTGTGGATGTTTATGGGCATTTGCCAGGCACACATGAAGCATATCAAGGACTTGCTACCACATGTCCCATCATTGGTGAAAATGTAGGTCAACATTGAATTTTGACCGACTTGGTCAACAGGCAGCCGACCAAGTCGATCAATCTGCCCTAAAAGCCTATATATGGCCTCTTTCTTCATCCAAGTTTCTAGTGCTCTAGCCCTCAGAAGCAGTAGCTCTAGGGATCAAGATCAGGGCAAGAGAGTCTGCAGCAGCCTGGCATCCCCTTCCAGCCCTTCTTCAATTAGTCCCTAGTTCTAGTACAACAGTCTTTAGTTCTCTCTTTTGTAGTGAGGGTTCTCCCTTTATACAATACTTCTTTCTTTACAGTAGTATTCATTCCTCTGGGCCCGCCTATATTCTCTCCCTCTGATTCTCACACTCACTCCACAGTTCTACCCGACCAATGTCTTGTTACAGAATCTACAGTCTCTTGATGCAAGACCAATTTGCCTCATATAGATTTGTTGCCCAAAAGGGACTGCTATATGTCCCAATTGGATGAACAAGAGTAAAAAAGAAGAGACTTGGTTCATGGGTCTTGAAAATGGGATTGAAAGCATTGACACTCAAGTCCAGTAATTGCGGCATACCCTTTGCTCAGGAGTCATGAAAATGGGATTGAAAGCACTGATTCTCGAGTCTAGCAAGTGTGGCATACACTCTACTCATGATGAGACCAGCCATGCCATTGTGAAAACCGGGCCTGATAAAAGGGATCTCTAGTATGTATGAGATGCAACAATATCTACTGGTGCTCTATTGAAGGTAAACTGCTCTTGTTGTGCGTGTCTCTGGACATGTTGGCAATCATGACCGTGGTTTCATAAGGTTGACCTTTAGATCATGTGTCTTGGAAAAATGTTGGAGTGCATCCCAAGTGTCACTGGAGACTCTTGGTTGATGAGGACAGTAGAACCACGTCACCTACATATAATAGAATTAGGGTGAATGAATTGGCTAAGGGTGAGCGTGCCCTGCCTAGTGTCGTGTGATGAAGGACTTGAGCTCATCAATGTATAGGCCAAACAAGGTCGATGATAAAGGACAACCTTGTTTGACACCAATCATACTCATGATCTCCTCTGCCACCCAGTGGACATCTTGACTCTACATGATACCCGCTCATATAGTGTCTGAACTACCCAATTACCCCTCAGGATCTTTGGCTCGGCCATTGTATACCTTGAGAGTTGCGTGTTTGATATCAACGATGGTGAAGAGTGAATAGGAGGTAGGATGGAGGAAGCTGTGGGATGTCTAGTGCCGGTTGGTTGGGGAGGTCATAAAGGGAACATGCATAAGTATGCCAACTGGTTGGGTTTGGAGAGCGAATGTGGACCTCCACTCTTGAAGCTTTTGTGAAAAGTCCTTAGAGTTATTCTCCTTCATTTTGGCAGATGAAATCCCTCTTCTTTTGATGGACTAGTTGGTCATACTTTCACTTGGTTTCCGTCTTAGTTGGAAGGCGTTGCTTGATCTCGAATTTGAGTTGACGGTGCAAGGCCTTACTTTCATCATCATACCAGCTAGTGCAAGGGACCGATCCAATAAGTGGATGTGGTGGTGTGTGAAAAAAGCTGGAGAGTGGCATCATGAAGGTAAGTGTGGCTCTATCCTCTCGTAGGACGGTATCATTGATATTAGCAAGCATAGTAGAAAGGCGAGCAGCATAGGTAGGGGTAGTTTGTGATCGGGGTCGAATGTGCTTGATGATGGGAGTGGAATGGACAAGTCAAAAAACAAGTGGGTATGGTCAGCTCCAAGTGGGGGCAGTGGGATGGAGAAATGTGTGATGTCGGAGGCAACGACAGGGGATCTCATGAGGTACATTGAAACCTCCTCCATGCGGGAAACAATTGAGCCCACTGGAAGAAGGCCAAATTACATCATGCATCCTCCAAGAAGGAGAAGTTCCTTTGGCATTGGACGTTCATGATGTTTGGATATAGGTGGTATATGAGAGGAGATACCTCAATCCTCCTGAAGTGTCTGGGGGGAAGTAGCAGACTGCCAAGACGGGGTCACACGCTAGTGAGAGATGATCGATATAGAACTGCGATGTCGCTTGATTCTCGTACCCCGCTTGTCTCTTTGGTCTCGTCACAATATGCTGGTGAGTCTGTGTAGAAGACAACTGTGTATGACTACAAAGTTCCCTGGCTCTGACCATAAGGTTTCACTACAGTTCCAAACAATCAAGTTAGGATCTTAGTCCTCTGAGTCTTATAGACCCCTCCTTGCCCAAGCCTACAACCTTTGCCAACCATACTCCATGTCAAGGTCCCTACAACCTTTGCATATGAGCAATATATGAAGGGTCCCCTACCAAATCCTCTGAGTTGTGGGGCAGCTGTCTCAAGTTCTCCATCTGTGCATCGGTGGCACCTCTCCTCAACGTGAGCTAGGGGTTGATCCATTTGCAACCATTTAGAAGAAGTAATCTTTCGTGGCCGATAGCTAATCCACAAGTGCGACCAAAACTTAGAGATTACTTCCTCTGGCACCTATTGCTCAATCCAATGTAGCTCTCTCGAAGGGGCTCCAACTGGAGGCGATAGCCCATGCGTGTTGTGTACAAGAAAAAGGGCACGTCCACACCTCTGTTCGAGTGCCGTACTCTGGACGGTCAAAACTACGTGTCCAAATCCCATTGTACCTCACGAATGTTCCACAACCAAAGGCACCACCGTGACCCGGCCGTCTTGCTTTAAAGAGACTGGTGTTGGGTCAATGCTCCAATCCTTGCCCAAGCGGCCCACTACTGTGAGTCTCTGCCACTCAGGGTCCCATCCATCTTTGGGTCTCTATCAAACACTGGCTAGAGACTCCCCCCAGGTCCCACTCTATAATGCCTGGAGCAAAAGGATCCAAGGGCTCGATGCAGATTCTAGATTCTCAAGGGCACCCCTATCCTAAAGAATTGCCCATACCAATGGGAGAGCTAAGGGTCAGTGAAGTTCATCCCTCCAAGACTTAGGGATCCATCTCTAGCATCGAGAGAAGGCTCTCACGTGTGCCTTTGAAGACTCTAAGCTCTGAAAGAACTGGTTGGGCCACTGTCCCATTGTGCCTAGCCTATATGCATATAATGTCCTAGCATGGGAACCTCCTCATCCAGAACCTCCAATGCCATAGAAGAGATTGGCACTTAAACTCCTCTCGACACTGAGGGCTTACCGAATGATTCCTCCAGACAACCTATGCCGCCCTATGTAGACTCCTTATCAAGGATGAGCCCTTCTTGGGGCCTTTGAGAAGATCCACCAATGAGACTTATGCCATTGACCACCTATGCGGGGATTTTCCTTGACAAGCGCTCGCTGAAGCAAGAGTTTTCAGGGGTCTGAGCTTGGATCGATGAGTCCACGCACTACTAGCTTGCCTAAAAGGGCTTTGCTTTGCATCTTTGTGTTTGATGATGCTAGGTCTTTCCTCTACCTTGGGCTGGATTACCGCCTGACAGGAGACCCTGGCTCTAGTGTTCCTCGTGCGATCTGGTCTTACCCACAAGAACTTGCGCACAAAATGTGTGAGCTGTCCCACGTATCCTTTGTGAAAACACTAGCACGAGGCTATGTACCAAGCAGTGGCCAAAAGTACCCAATTGGCCACCACGAGAGCCTGCCCCTCTAGAGTCCGTAATATCTAGGAGATAAACCTTTTCTTTCCCTTTCATCTTCCGGAGTCTGTCTTTCTCAAACTTGAAGAGTACCCAATCTCCTTCTATGGCTGTAAGCTGTCTTGAGGTCTTGAGTATACTAGTCAGCAGCAAAAATCTCATCTTTGGTCTTGAGAATGGGTGGTAAAATCACCTTCCCATTGATCACTTTGAAAGGGGCTTTTTCTATGGAATTGTGAGTGGCGTTGTTGTACACAAGCTCCACTGAAGGAAGGCACTTTTCCCACTCAGCTTTTCAGACACATAGCATTTTAAGAGATTAGCACTATGTAATCCACAATCTCACTTTGATTGTTTGACTGGGAGTAAAAAGAAGAAGAAAAATCCAACTTCGTCCCCATGTTGTCAAACAAATCTGTTCTAAACAAACCGGTCATCCGGGGGTCTCGGTCACGTGCTATTGATTTGGGAAGCCCATGGTGCTTGAAGATCTGTGCCATGAACAACTTTGCCATGTGGTCCGCTTTGATGGTCTTCCTGATAGGAATAAATTGAGTTTGCTTAGTGAATATGTCAATAATAGTCCAAATTCCATCATTTTCATTCTTCAATCTTGGTAGATCAAAGATGCCATGGCTATGCTTTCCCATGGAGCTCAAGATACTAGAAGTGGCATCAATAGGCCAGTGTCTTTTGTCTGTCATACTTTACTTTTTGGCATTTAAAGCATTCCGTCACAAAGTTGTAGATATACTTCTACATACCTAGGCAAAAGAACTTCCTTTCAATAGCTTGGTTTGTGGTGGAGATACCTTGATAACCGGCATAGGGTGGTGCATGAGATTCCTCCATTACCTTCATCCGCATGTCACGGGTTACACACAGATGATCGTCCTTCATGAGAGTATCCATCCTTGAGAGAATACTGGCTAGTTGACTAGTCTTGCTGAATATTCTCCATCATCTTTCCAAAGTTAGGGTCCTGTAAGTAGTGCTCTTTTATCTCTTCAAGGAAAAGAAGGGCATGTATTTGCTAAGAAAGAAAGACATGTATTTGCCATGAAAAAAAGGGCATGTATTTGCTGAGAAAAGTAAGGGCATGGATTTGCCAAGAAAGAGAGGCATGGTTATGCCAAGAAAAAGAAGGGCATGGATTTGCCAAGAAAGAAGGGCATGTTTTTGCCAAGAAAGAGCATATTGTATATCACATAGAGAAGAAATAGCTTTGAGACAAGGTTACCAACAGGTACTTTGTCAAGCTCAAGAACTCCTTAGCACTATGCCTTAGTGATACCTGCATGTCCTGCCATAGGCGATGAGTGCATTTCATACAAAACCAGCAATCTATACTTTGAATCTGGCACTAGATAAATTCTGTCCTTGCACCATAACAACCCAAATTCAGCATGCCCTTGGCTTAAAGGATCTTGTAACTCCAAAACAATGGGAGCTTCCTTAGAATTCTGCATATATTCCTCTTGAATACCATGAATCCACTCCTGATAGATGGTAGAAACGGTAGACAAATTGCAAGGCCACATTCTAGACAAGGCATCGTCAACCACATTTTCTTTTCCGTAGGACTGAACTACAGCCATCCATCTCTTCTGCTTCATGGACAAATTGAGCTGCGTGAGAAAAACTTGAGTGTCGTATGATCAATCTTGATCTTAATCTTGCTATCGTACAGGTAGTGGTGCCATTTTGTAAGATGGCCAACATTTCGTGATCATAAACATGATAGTTCAACTCCTTGGCATTAAACTTCTTGCTCTCAAAGGCAATAACTCCGTGCTCTTGTCTTAGAGCAGCCCCCATGCTTTTGCCACTTGCATCTGTCTCAACAATGAAAGGCCGAGCAAAATCAGGGCATACAAGTACAGGTACATTACTCAAGGCACCTTTGAAATCCTCAAAACTGAGTTGCGCTTCTTTTGACCACTTGAAGGCATCCTTTTTCAACAAGTCAGTGAATGTGGCTGCCCTCTAGGCAAAGTTTTAATAAATCTCCTGTAAAAAGAAGCAAGACCCAAGAAGCCTTTGAGTTGGGTGGGATTTTGTGGCTGCGGTCACTCCCTTATGCATCTGACCTTGGTTGGATCCACTTGAATTCCAGCCTGCTCACAATATGTCCAAGATACTCAACCTCTTCTGCCATAAGAGTGCACTTGCTGGCTTTAGCATAAAGCTCAGAATTTCCAACATCTGCTTGACATGTTTGATGTGGGCGGATGATGAGTTTTCCTTAGGGTATCCATAAGAATCTTTTCAGTTGAGGACAACTGATTAGAAGTCAAGGGGATGTTGCAAAATTGTACTTGTCCCAAGAAATAAAGAGAAATCTTTTATTTTTTACTCTGGTTAAAGAGAGCTGACTTTGGTCGACTAGAACAAGTTCCTCTATTGCGATTAAGTTCCAGCTTCATCGCTAAGTTTTTGCTTGCTGAACTGAGTTTCCAATCAATATTCGAAATCGTTTTTGAAGCACTAAGTGCTCAGATGTGCTGCGAATTGAATATTAAAGCTGTGTTGTAGCTCGACAAAGGTTTCACCTTGGCCATTAGATGACTTGCCATGATAGTGCGATAATTGCCACTATCCATAGGGTCCCTTGCTTTGTGGATTGGGCTGACGTTCCAGGCTGTGGGGAAGCCCTTATAGAAGGCTTTATTAAATAGCTTGGCCAAGATTGGTGCAAGTATTTCCTAACCATGAGTCGGGAGTTCTACTTGGAATCCTTGGCTTTACCATTTTGAAGCTTTAAATCGCTTCCTTCAATTGAGAACTAGAGGTGGTGGGACTGGGTATGTTTGAGATGTTTGGCTCAGATTGATTTGGGACATCATATAGGGTGTTTTCCTAAGAGTAGGATTCTGGATAGGGCATGATGATTTCTTTTCAAAGAGCTTCATAAAAAATTAGGATGTTGAAGAGTTCCTGCTCGTGTTGGACAAGAGTCCAAGGAGTCCACAATTGCCAATGTCGGAGATACACAACCATTGGACATTCATGTGTTGGGACATCAACTCTTTATCTCTCTGGTTTACCTCCTTTAATAGATTTTGAAAGTTGTTTTCATCTTGTTTTGACTTTCATTGCTCTAGTTTCCAGGATGAGTAGTTTTAGGGAGGAACCCAACACTTCCGAGCATGATGGTATAGACCAGAGCTCTGAAATTGCTACTTGAAAGTGATAGTTTGAGAATATCCCATTGATTGAACCTACCGCCTCTTCCACATGCACCAGGAAGAATTCTTGATGTAGACATTTCAGAAATGCATATCTTCCAAATCTGGTAACCCATTATTAGCCCATCCCAATGCAAATTGCTTAGCCTATAGAGTTAATATACAATCTGTGTGCATAATTGGCCTAAATTGGGTTTTGCATGGGGTGTGTTTGTCTTTCCCGAAAAACTATTCTCCCTCTCCAGTGAGAGTATATCTGAGATTCCCCTCGAAAGGGTGAGGCCCGCTGCTCTGCACTAGGCTGCATATAGACCTGCAACTATTGACTTAAGAAAAACATCATTTACATTAGTATCAAGCAAGCACACACGTTACAAAATCAACAAGTTGTCATCATTCAATCCAAAGGTTTCAAAGACCTAAAACAATTGGATACAGACCCAAGCTATTGTGATAAAGCATGTGGGAATCCAAGTGGAACTGACGTCTGTTGGAGGAAGCCTTGTGGAGAAGCATAGTTCTCTAAGGTTTCATGGAAGCGCTTTGATTGGTCCATGCACAACCCAAGTGAATGATAGGTTGATGGATAACTAAAGGTCGTGACTACGAGCTAGTTCTTGCACATGCAGTCCACGTGGAAGTTGTCTGGAGAGTTGACTCTACATGCATACGACGAGCTACTTCTACGAGCATTCTGAAGAGCCACGGTGGCGTAGAGTTCGGAGGGATGGTGGTCTTCTTAAACCGTAACAATGAACGTTATGAGCTCTCTTTGTCCGAGCCTTCGAGGCTCTGTGTCTTTATCTAGTGTGTTTGAGCAGCTGCTCAATAGGGTCAATAGTGGAGTCGTTTTTTGGTTTATGTATGAGCAACAAACTCCGTAGAGGTGAACTCGGTCCATCGTCTTGCTAGTCTATTGAACAAAGATATATTTTCAAGAACTGTGTCGTCTCTTTCGGAATTCATTCAAGTGATTATCTTGCATCCTAGCTGCATATACAAATTACATAAAATTGCCTACAGTGGTATCAAAGCAGAGTTTTAATAGATCGCGTGGGAAGAATGTTGAGGTCAGCAAATACCTACATGCCTAAAAGATCTCGTAGGGCAATATTCTGACAAAAAGGCTATTCTTTTAAAGGCCCTACCATCCAAGTACTCTTAGACAGAGAGGATATTAAGGCTTGATGATAGCGCCGATTATCTTGACTGTGTGAGCCTTCTTTTGAGCGAGGAGAAACGAGATGACCTACTACAACCATTTGGTGATTCCGTCTATTCAATAAAAGACAAAAGACCAGCAGCAGCAGGGAGAGGAAGATCAGATACTCGCGTGTGCCATTATTGTGGGCGTGAAGGTCACATAGAGAGGCATTGCTACAAGAAGCAGAAAGATGAACTTCTGAAGGACAACTTAAAGGAAAAAGCTTGTGTAGTCGAGGGATCTACATCTAACGAAGAGGTGGCGGGCTCGCAGATCAAGATTGGGCTTTTTAGTCGAGAACCGTGTTTAGTATTGCGTAGGCTTTTCGTAAGCACGCATTTGGTGTAGATGATCTTGGCTTTTCGTAAGTAGATCATGTTTTAAAACTGTTCTAGAAACTTTGATTGGATAGATGCTTTCTGTTGAGCTTTTGGCGATTCTTTGTCTCCTCCCAGTTTGGCTTCAGGGGGGATTGTTGGAGAAAGCCTTGTGGAGAAGCATAGTTCTCTAAGGTTTCATGGAAGCGCTTTGATTGGTCCATGCACAACCCAAGTGAATGATAGGTTGACGGATAACTAAAGGTCGTGACTACGAGCTGGTTCTTGCACATGCAGTCCACGTGGAAGTTGTCTGGAGAGATGACTCTACATGCATACGACGAGTTACTTCTACGAGCATTCTGAAGAGCCATGGTGGCGCAGAGTTCGGAGGGATGGCGGTCTTCTTAAACCGTCTCAATGAACGTTATGAGCTCTCTTTGTCTGAGCCTTTGAGGCTCTGTTTCTTTATCTAGTGTGTCTGAGCAGCTGCTCAATAGGGTCCATAGTAGAGTCGTTTTTTGGTTTATGTATGAGCAACAAACTCCGTAGAGGTGAGCTCGGTCCATCGTCTTGCTAGTCTATTGAATAAGGTATATTTTCAAGAACTGTGTCGTCTCTTTCCGAATTCATTCAAGTGATTATCTTGCATCCTAGCTGCATATACAAATTACATACAATTGGCTACAAAGTCTCGACTCGAATGTGGAGAATTCTTGTACAGACTTGGAAAACTAGGCCCTTACTCTTCCAACATTTGACTCTTTTCTTACATGACTGGACGGACAGTGCATACGCTCAAGTCATTTTGCAAAACATGAATTCAAGTGCTCCTCATCATTCCTGATTTGCAAAGGGAGACACACTGACATGAGAAACCAATGTAGCATCTCAGCTGAGCTGACACATCCTTTGTCTGGCTAAGTTGGAAAATCCCCACTTATGTCTGCACGCAAAATAGTCTGCTGCATGAGGTAGAACTAGAAACTCATGGACCCTGATGTTTGCTGAAACACAAGTGCAGCATAGTCTCCTGTACGAGGACCTCCAAAAGACTTCTCAAAATTGAAAAAAAGACAGGTAAATATGTCCACAGAAGTGAATTTTCTCTCCTGATTTTGAACAAAAAGTTGTTGGGACAGCCTGAATGGCTTCAGGTTTTAGGGCTTTAGCCAAAACCTTATATGATCCTCTGTGCAGTGTTTTTTCCCTTGCCTTTTTCAGGTCCTCCAGCTTGGATTTTTGGGTGGAGCATGTGTTTCAGCCGGGTTAAGCTTTCCTGCCTTCTGGATTCTATTAAAGAATGGGGTAGGCGCTGCTGGTTGAAACTTGATGCCTATATCGCCTTCAAATTTATCCCATCAAAAAAGCAATGGAATGATTGCGGGCTTGAGGGAATTGTAAAGCGCATCATTGGGGGAATACTTTTGAGGAATGAGTGAACGATCCAGGAGTGTTTACCTGAAACTCCAATTGTCAAAAAAGTTACAGCATTACAATCTTATGGACCTTGAAATGAATTAACCTTGAACTAATATCTTCAGAGAGGATGCACATGTTGATTGGATTACATGAGTAAGCCTATTCTGTACAAAAAATTTAATTTGTAAGATTGGAAATATTCAAGTCTTATGAAGAGGGGTGTGTGTGTGTGTGTGTGTGTTTCAAAGGAGAGTTTCATTGAGTATGCTTGTGCTTTCTAAGTTAGGAATGTAATTTTGCATCTTTATAGGAAGCGGTACATAAGTGAAAGGGGTCCTTTTAGTTCTTTATGTTTTAAAAGAGAGAGAGAGAGAGAGAGAGAGAGAGAGAGAGAGAGAGAGATTTTATTCCTGTTTTTTTGGAAGATTTTATTCCTTGATTCGCTTGTTTAATTTTGCTTAGTCACCTTCTTCCTTTCTTCTTTATTTCTTGTTTTCTTTCTCTTTTGTTTATTTGACGTATTTTAGTAAGCACTTGGTTTGCCCAAGCGACTCCGCGGGTCTTTAGAAAGCCAGTATAGCTGCTTATGCTTGGGCACTGATGACGACATAAGTGTTGCTTTGCTTGCTAAGTATGTCTTCCTTTTGTTAAAAAAAAAAGTTTTTGCTACCTCTTTTTTCATCTCTTTTGTTTTCTCTTTTATTTTGTGTAGATTTTTGGACTTTAGAACAACAAAAAATCTGAATTTGTATGATTGGATATATTCTAGTCGTACACAGGTATATATATATATAATAGCATTCCAACTGTCGTACCTCTTATATCTGATTGGCTGAAGACAAAAGTATGACATCAGAAAATGGACCTTTTTAAGTTCAAAGACTGATTATGAATTATTTGACTCCTTGCTGATTTGCAAAGTCTATGTTCTTTTCTACATATCAGCCTTGGGTCCACAATGTAAGAACTTGTGTAATCTTTTTGTCATTGTGTCTAGGTTTTTTTTTCCCAAATTGAAGAATTTGGCTTGTTTTATGAGAATTAAATAC
Organism: Dipteris shenzhenensis; assembly: GCF_047967505.1. Taxonomy (NCBI): domain Eukaryota; kingdom Viridiplantae; phylum Streptophyta; class Polypodiopsida; order Gleicheniales; family Dipteridaceae; genus Dipteris; species Dipteris shenzhenensis. The sequence continues at coordinate 32,875,350 of NC_141619.1, read as the reverse complement.
ATTATGGACAATTGTTGATAGGTGGTTGCCTTTTGGGACAGGTTTGATCTTTTGCACCGTAAGAATCCTTTTGGTGGAGAATATACAGTCTTTGCAGGTCTAGAGGAATGCATAAGATTTGCTGCAAATTTCCATTTTGAAGAATCGGAGATAAAATATTTGCGTGGAATCATGCCGCCAACATGTGAGGTGCATAGAAGTTCTGATCTTCTCATGTGTTTCAATCTTAACAAAGGAATATATTAACCACAATTTTGTTTTTAAATGAGATCTTGCAATTATGGCTGCCTCCTCTTCTCCCATATCTCCTATTCCCTTTTCCCTGATACAGGTATTTTATACATTCCAATCAAGTATTGGTAAAGTAGACAACAGTAGTTGGAGCATGTGCAATACAAGCATCATTGAGTCTCCTTTGGAGTTCTGACAGAAAGCTTAAATTGATGCTCATGTTGTGGGGGGTATGGATACGTGTTCATGTGAGAGCTCTCACACGTGTTTACACTGGCCTATCTGACAATGTCAGTGGGAATAGTTAGTCCCTTCTATGCATGATGGAGTTTTGGCCTTCTTGCTCTGGGGTCACTAATGAGCTGCCTGGTTTGCTTTTACAGCATGGGTTTGGACATGCTTCTGGAATCATCTAGATATATGTGCCATATAAGGAGCAAGATCTCATGCCTAGCCACCTTATTGGAACCTTGTGCATCCTTAAAGCGCTTTTGCTCCCTTTGCATGTTTCGTCTAAGGTTGTAAAGTTTTGAAGACTAGTTGTGAGTGATCCAAGATGATCACATGCAGTTTCGAATACAATATAAATTTGTATGAATTGGCTAGCAGGATGCATTTTTTGAATATCTGAAATCAGCAGACTGCTCAGAGGTAGAGATATATGCCATACCTGAAGGCTCTGTTGTTTTTCCACGAATACCTCTCATCAGAGTTGAAGGCCCATTACTGGTGAGTCTTAGTAAAGGTTGTGAGTATCTAAGATTTTTAGCAGTTGTGTTGAATACTTCTGCCTTCCGCTGCATTGAACCTGATAGTTTTATGCTGTTGCCATAGATTGTACAACTTTTGGAGACTGCATTCCTGAACTTAGTAAACTATGCATCATTGGTGACTACAAATGCTGCCAGGCATAGACAAGTCGCTGGAAAATCAAAAGTGCTCCTTGAGTTTGGGTTGCGCCGGGCTCAGGTAATGCCAACCTGCTGCCGATGTTGCTTCAAAAATGCTAATGGTTAGTATGTTTAAGAGCATTCAAGCTTACTTTACACATGGATGTGAAGGGTCCTGATGGAGGAATTAGTGCATCCAAATACTGTTACATGGGGGGATTTGATGCAACAAGGTGAACAATTCAAACTCTCTGAGGACCTTTGGTGGTATGGGTAGGGTGTTAGTAATGTTTTCTTGGGAAGAGGCTTATTTTTCATGATGTTATAATAATACTTGCAGTGATCTGAATGTATTCAATTTTGAGAGCTTGATTTGGATTCAGATGCGTTTAATAACTTACCATGAGCCACCTGTGTCTTTTTTTCCTCTATAACACAATCCTGCTGAGCTGTTTCTCCCTTTTAAAGGGGCGGTCCTGTCTTCACTTGCCAAACGTTGGTCGAGAATGCTGACCTAGATGGCTGTCATTTTCAAATGATTTATTTTCTCTGTCAATTTGCCTTAATGAACCACACAGAGCAGTTCTTATCTAAAGGATCATCTCATGGGAACAAATGGAGGGTTGGAATCGATATCACCAAGAGATTTTTGCACTGATGTATGTACACTCTGATATGGTTACAGCATGCAATGGCAGAGTTGGAAAAAAAACCCGCAGAACCTTGAAACTACACATAGGCCAGTCTAGCCACATCAAATCGAAAAGGCTTATCTCTATAAAAGCACTAGCCCTTTAAATTTTTTCATTTACATCGATTTTTTCATGAAGAGAGCTGCCTTATGTGTGATTTATATTTTTTGTTGGAACAATGAATGCATGATTACACGAATTTGAGTTGGCAATCCAAGGAGTTTTCCTAAAAAGCAAGACCTTGATTTGAAAAAGAAAAGGCGCACAAAAGCTATAGATGCTGAAGATCTCCTTTGTTGGTTAAACTTTCTTTTAGATATTTGTGCATAACTCTATGAGACACTTTATTCCAACAAATTATTGGTATTCTGATGGTCACTAATTGTGTTGTTTTCTTAGCCCATTCCTCGATGGCCGACTGTGTAGTGGCTATCTGTGCGTCTACTGAATGGTTCAGTATTTGCCCGTCAAGGTCTTTGATGATGGAGTCTGAGACGACTAGAAGGCTCTAGGAATCTCCATGTGCATTAATGTTGGTTAATTTGTTAGCCATGCAGCTAGGGGTAAGGGCCGAGGGGGAAGATTGTGGTAAACGAAGACCGAAGGGGCTGAGGTTAACATATGCATTGGGGGGGTTTAGCACCTTGGAAGTGGCTAGGAATAGGAAGAGAGCCTTCTAGGGAGTTGGGGACACTCTGTTACACGCTAAGAAAAGAAAAAAAGTTAGTTTGCAGTCTCGACTGATTTTGTAAACCCAAGCTGGGTGGACATAGCAGGTGTGTGTGCAGGGTGTAAAGTCTGGGTGGTGATCCACCTGTGATTAGTCTTGTGTTCAAGTGGAGTCTGGACTTTAGTCTAACACCTGCTTCATGCTCCTCTTGTCTGTCTTGGCTAGAATGGACTGAGGAGCAGCTCGTTTTTGTCTGTTGATGATGTTATTCTGCTTTTTGTGTTGTTTTTTGTGCACGCATATGAAGGGTGACAAATGCTTCTGCATAGACATGATACCAAGAGCTCTCTGACATGCGATGTGGTACGCATGTGTAGTTGGCTAGTATTTGAAGGTCCTGTCCAGAAATTAACTTGCTAGGTATTGTATGGAAATGTCCCGATTGCTGACAAATATGTTCAAACATTTTAATGGTATACTACTTATTTTCATAAATTGTTTATAACATTTTTCTAACTTTGCTGTCACCATGTCCATTGGTTAACAGGACTGCAAAAGTGACTAAGATTTTCTTCACAACATACCTTAGTTCTTTCTCTCTGTAATTCATTTAAAGATGTATGTTTAAGAACAGTGCTGTTTCCAGCTAAAAAGATGTATGTTTTAGAACAGTTAAGCTTTCTTGCAAGGTGGATTCCTCCACACAACATGTCTTAATTTTCTCTCTCAAATTCATTTAACGAGGAGAATCTACATCATGCTTTGCTTTAAGATAAACTCTCCTTGATTGGCTTTTATCACAGGATTTTTGAAGCACATTGAGAAGTTGGAACTTGTTGATGTTTAACCCCTTTCAGAAAAAGTTTAACATATTTGAAGTGCAGCAATGTAGATGCAGGACAAAGATTTGGAATACCTGTTCGTGGGACTCATTCTCATGCTTTTGTAAGCTCATTCATGGTAAGTAGTTTTCCCATTGATGCTTGGAATTGGATCTTGCTATATGCTATGTGACTATACATATGGCATGCTTAAGGGATTATTGTCTCTATTTTGAGAGTGGGTATTGTATAAGGTGAACCCCTTTTTTTGGGGGGAGTAATGAGAGAGTTTTTGTGAACATAAAGAAAGGGCACCTCAGATGGGGATTGTCTGTCAATCTAAGGTAACACAAACATTGCTTATTGGCTAACAGGACTCATATTTTAGAGTCTAGGTAAAGACAAGTTGTCACTTTATCCCTTATATAAATTGATCGTGTACAATGCAATAGTAGCTAGTCCCTGCTATGCGTGATGGAGTTTATGGTTTTCAATCTTATGAGTGACTATCGTGAGATTGAAACTGCACTATGTTGTGTTTTTAGAGGATGAGTTTGGGAATGTTCCTGGATTCATCTAGGTATATAAATGCAATGCATGAGGGAAGAAAAGACCACTCGTTCAAGCTTTCTATCAATGTGTATTCGTATCACATTCCAAGGAGTAGGCTTCTCTCAGTTCTATTGGAGGTAAAGTGCTGTTCGGCCAAGATCGTGTAATGAACCTTTGGGAAGGACAAGCTCATCTTCAAGCTAACCAATGGCTCTAGATAGTGTGATGTGGTTGGCAAAACAACAGAGGCAAAGCCTGAAAATTCACTGAAAGGGGGAGAGAGGATATGCACAAGAGGGCTTGTGTTGGGGAAATAAAGCTTGTAGCAGGGTCAACGAAAATGGGAATTGCATAACAGATCATGGTGAGACAAGATTTGAGAAAGACGTGAGCAATAGGAAGGGGAGAGCGCAAAAGTAACTAGTTCGAGTTATGCTATTAGTATGGAGAGGTCTTGGAAGGTGAGAAGCCTTAAAAAAAAGGACTGGGAAGGCTTATATATGTACTCTCCTCTCGAAGGACCAGAAAGTTGATGTGACTTCGGTTCTAAAGGATGTGCCCTCTTACTTTCAACTATTAATAAGACCTCATGATTTTGTACACTCTCTTTGTCGCTTATTAGCTATCTCACCTTTCTCTATCTTCGTGCTGGCTTTTTAACAAAGCGGTCTGCACTAATTTTCCCCACACTTGGACCCTTAACACCATCATTGCTATTCATAGGGAGAAAACTATAGGACCATTATGATTGGGCATGTCATGTCCAAGATCTATGCCTTTGTGCTTGATACGGAGGTTAGCTAGTTTGCGGAGCGCCAACAAGACAAAACGGTGCTCTTGCAGTGCTTGTTATCCACAGCCGCATCAGCTGAGCACCATGATGGTATGGCATTCCATGCATCAAATGGTGCTGGTAACACTCTCGTTGATGGGGGGGGGCACACTAGGAGGCATAGTCAAAGCTCCATGGTATATCCTCAAATGCAATGAGGACTCAAAGCTCATGGGAAGGCAGGCTTCCATGCGGATCGTGTGGCTCTAGATCAACATACTGACACTCCAATGTGTCATTGAGAAGGCGAGAGCATGAAGGCAGAGGGTTTATTGCTACTTTTTGGATTTCTGCAAGGCTATCGATATGATGTTGAGCGCCCATTTGCCTGCATGATTTGGGATACGGTCAGGAGATCATTTGGGAAGTCATGGCACTTTATAATATGGGACTTAAGTAGAGTTCGGACGGCTACAGGGTGGACAAAGGAGCTTGTCCATTATCACTAAGTTTGTTTCGCTTCTACATTGGCGAGCTTGAGGTGGGGCTGGCTTATCATCTCTCGTTGGCTCTTTGATTTAGATTCTCCTCTATGCAGGCAAAGTGGTCTTCGTCTTCTCTTCAGCTGAGGTCTTCAGCGACACCTAGATGCACTACACCTTCTATGAGACACATGATTTGAAGGTCAATCTTGGTAAAAGCAAGGTTATGATCTTCACATCCACGACAATCATGCATAGAGAGCAGTTCACCTTTGACGGGTTACCGGCACAGATCATTGCAGTCTGCACGTAACTGGGAGCTTCTTTTCTTTGGCCTTATCTAGCATTGCATGCTCGATTGAGCAAGGGGTTGTTGGAGAGTGGGAGAGAAGATGGACATCATGGAAGAGAGTGTGGGAACCAAATGGCAAAATGTTCCATTGAGTTGAGAGGAAGTCCTCTCTTTTATAGAATGGGAGAGAGGGTGGCCTAAATCAATGGCACCTCTCCTACATCAAAGGAGACAACTCCTAAATCATAGGAACTCCACAAACATAGGCACCACCCCATGTGGGAGCCTTTGCATTACATCATCACCTGTGTCATGGTCTACGGTACTAAGTGTGCCTCTTCTACACACACACACACACAACCATATGACTGCTAGTGGATGCACACATGCACCTAGCAAGCCCTTGATCACACATATCCCAACATACCTTCCCTCAAGGATTTGCCTCTTGCTATGTCAAGGATACAGCTAGTCACATAGTTTCTCATGCCATCTCATGGTGGTCAAGGATAAATCTATGGCTAGGATCTCATGCTAGCAAAGGTGCCCAAGGATCAAGGTTTACAAAAATGGGATAGACCAAACACATATCACATGGCCTACATCATATGGTGACTAGAGGTGATTTACAAAATACAAAACACAAAACACAAAACATTCTTTTTGGAGTACTATTCCAGGCAGAGAACCTCAAAAATTGACCAAGTGATGATAAATAAATTTCAAAAGACAAAGTGCTCAAAAGGCACAGTCTTCACTTCTACCACAAAGTTTGATTCTTCATTTGTTGATGGAGTTCTCTCTTCAACCAGATTTGTCATGGTTTTCTTCTTCTCATTGCAAAACTTCTCTGAATGACTGTTCTTGCCACAATAAGTGCAAGGATGGATCTTGTAGCAATCTTTTTCAAGATGATTGGTCTTTCCACAATGCTTGCATGTCTTGTACTTGCTCTTTAATGAAAACTTTACTGCAAGTGCTTGTGTGTGCACTTCACCCATTCTTGAAGTGTTCTTTCTCTCTTTCTCTTGTAGAGCACTGATGATGCCCTCTAGTGTGGGTTGGGGAAGATTCTTCAAGGTAGTCACAACATAATCATAGTCTTTAGGCATACTTTTCAAGAGCACAGCCATAGCATCATCTTCAGTAACTGGAGAGTTGATTGAGGCCAATTGTGTCATAAGACTTCTCAAAGTATTAACATGAGCTGCAACATTGTCTCCATCCATCTTAAGCTCAAAGAACTTAATTTTCAAATTCAACTTAGAAGTATGAGAGCTAGCACCAAATAACACATCTAACTTATGCTAGGCCTCAAAAGGGGATTCCAAATCTGAAATATGATGCACATAATCATCTCCCAAACCTAATGCAATAATTGCATAAGCTTTCTTTAGCCTTTTAGCATCTGTAGGTGTAGTTGAAGAAGAGTCACGTGCCTTCCCTTTACCTTTGGTTGTGGTGGATTCATCTTCTTGAGATGATTGATTCCTTGACTTGACCAAGTCCCACAAATTCTCTTTCATAAGCACAAATTTGATTTTCATTTGCCAAAGTGTGAAAAGCTTGGCCATTGAACTTGTCTATCTTAAAGGTGGCCATGAGAGGGTCTTACCTTTATGTTTAGGCAGTGTGTGCTCTCTTACAAATGGCTTATGAGTCTCATCCATACAAGTGTATATTGCAAGCCATAAAATCAAAAAATCCTAAACTTTTTGCATCAAAATAATAAGATGGTTTATGTGACTTTTCCTTCACAAGTTTTGTTACCTTTCTATTGACGTATCTAGATGCTTGTTTCTTCTTCTTTGGTTTCTCATATGAAGCATTGGAAGATGAACAAGAGCTAGGCATTATTAACCGATAATTTTCTGTCAATAAGTCATCTCCAAGCTTGCATCAAGCATTCAAAAATAAAAAAAACCCAAAACTGAAGAGTAAAAAACAGAGTAATTTGGAGGGCTTCATTCAAGCTCTATGAAGCATAATTGAGAGGGCTTTTAATGCGCATTTGAAGACCTTATACAGAGATTGTCCACCTAGGAGGATTGCCCAAAAAATGCGCAGAATCGCTCATGACAGTAGCGCCTTCTCCGACTGGTCTTTTGCTTGTTTCTCCTTACTCAGCAAGCATTTGAGCTCAAATTTCATGAGCAGCAAGCTCATAGTGTCTCCCACCCGTGGCTAAGAGGAATTAACGAAATATTGCGTCTGTAGGTGGAATTGCTTGAAAGTTCGGCGAGCTGAGACTGTGTCGGCACGGGCAAACGAAGCAAAATTTCAGAGAATGCTTGGTGTCAAAGGTGCGCCCCAAGTAGAGGATACTTCAGCTCAGAGGGCTCTGGGAATGGTCGCTTAATGGAGTAGAACGGAGCTAAGCAAAATCTGGAGAGAAAGAGGACAGAAATGAAGAAGAAGGTGGAGGGTGGAGAAGAAGATGATGAGGTGGCATATTGAAGCTCCAATGGGCTAGAGACTCAAGGAGTCTCTGATACCAAATGTTGGAGAGTGGGAGAGAAGATGGACATCATGGAAGAGAGTGTGGGAACCAAATGGCAAAATGTTCCATTGAGTTGAGAGGAAGTCCTCTCTTTTATAGAATGGGAGAGAAGGTGGCCTAAATCAATGGCACCTCTCCTACATCAAAGGAGACAACTCCTAAATCACATTAACTCCACAATCATAGGCACCACCCCATGTGGGGGCCTTTGCATTACATCATCATCTGTGTCATGGTCTATGGCACTAAGTGTGCCTCTTCTACACACACACACACAACCATATGACTGCTAGTGGATGCGCACATGCACCTAGCAAGCCCTTAATCACACATATCCCAACAGGGGTACACTGCGCTTGCCAGGCTTAAGCAACAATGCTTTCACTCGAATAATAGTGTGCCGGTTTTTAAAAAAGGCATGCTTGTGCTAGTTGGGCACGGCCGTTAAAAATGAAATTGAATATCATGAGCTTATAATCACAACCAAATAGAATGAGTGCATAACCAAGCCACAGGGGAAGGAACCCCCACGGTGTGGAAGATGATGTGCTGTCAATAAGAAAACCAAGAATTGTGTCACCAAAGGTAAAGGGCACAAACTCTATCCTCATGAAATCAGCCAGAGGAGAGAGAGTTCCTCTGGGCGAAGCACATTGTCGGAGTGCATAAGATCCCTACATGCAAAAGAACTAAGGAGACGGAAGCCGCATCTTTCCCTCAATCAATGAAGATAGATTGGAGAACTAGTGTGGAAGGGGGCTGCTTGGACAGCAAGACACGGAAGAGGATCTGAAGGAACATTATCACTAGCCTCGTCCAAGGGCAGGTTTGGGGCATCACTGGCCATGACTTGAACATGGTCATAGGCATCACTAGCCATGACCAGAATTGGAATATTACTAACTCCGACCAGAGTAGGGTCCGAGGCAAGACAAGGGGTCTCCTAATTTGTAGGTGCCAGAGGAGCGGCACCAACTTTAACTGCACCCAAAGTGGGGCGACAGGTGAGGGACGCGCAATGGGTGCCAAACGTGTAGGAGTTACCAAGGGGATCTCTATGACCAACCCAAAAGAAGCTCCAATTGTAGCTAGGAGTCGATGATACACCGGAGGCAAACCTGGGAATGTAATGAAGAGTGAAGTCATCTCCTTGTCCTCCTCTACAAGGTCGAATCCTCTTGGAACCAAGCACAAAGGGATTAGCCTTGAGCATTTTCTCGTGTCTCTAGGAGATTCAGAAGCCACCTGAAAGAAACCTCGTCTTGAAAGGTGTGGGTGAGTTTCGAGGTAAGGCAACAAGCATCGAGTTCCTAACCTGTGATCTGGACCCATGAATGTGTGCAAAGAGGGTGGTGGAGCTCTCGAACTCCACATCCTTTTGAAGCTGCAATAGCTTGTCTTTTGAAAAAATATACGTTCTCGCGGCTAGTGGATGTGGGTGAGGATTGATTGAATGGGTTGCCATTTATCGATTGAGGGTGAAGGCTGATTCAAACAATAAAATGCTCCATTTGTTGGTAAGAGGAAATGGGAAGGGGCTGAGGGAGGGGTAGGGCTGAGAGAGGAGCAGATGAGAGAGATGAGGGTAGCATTAGGCAGCGGCATGAGGGGCAAAGAGGCAGGCGAGGGCAGCGTGTGGTAGAAGCAATGTGGAACAGCCAATCTGGGGGGGGGTGGAGCAAGGGGAGAGGACAGCGGGGCGGAGATAGGTGCGGAAGGGAGAACTGGCGAGGGAGCAGGAGGCAAGGGGGCTTGCTAGAGCAGCAAGGGGAGGGCGACGGAGAGCTGTTGCAGCCTAGAAGCTATTGATTTTGACAAGGGATCTACAAGAGATTGAATATTGAGTCCCATAAGTGACTATTGGAAATATGTCCCTTAAGCTAATAAATGAATACCAAAGATGATTGAAATTGTCAAGTGTGAGAGCTACCTTTAAACATTTGTTTATGATAACATGAAAGGTAGCTAAATATTGAAATGCACTAAAGCTAAGAGCACAAAGTTTCAAGAGAAAACCAAAGAATCTATAAGATTTCAATACCAAGATTTATTCTTGAGTTGTTGGTTATGTGATACGTAGCTCTACAGCTGATAATGGAGATTAGAGGACTTATGGCAATTCATTCTTGATGTGGCTTATATCAACTCCCAGGTAAGAGAAATGAGGACATCTTACTTTTGATTGTTAAAAGGACTTGCATGTCCTATGTTTCACTTTTTGGATGTAACTTTGCTCAAAGGATAGTTTTGAATAAAGTACACAATACCGAGCTTTGGCTGTTGAGCCTGAGTCTCAGCTCTCAACATGATGACAGCTCTCAGATAGCTAGTCTTTGGGTTATATCTAATTTCTCTCAGATAGTTGCTAGTCTCTGAGTTATATCTGATTTTGATTTTGCTTAAGATATTGAGCTCTACGGAGTTCTCACTTTATCAATTATCAATTTAGCAGTCTTAGCACTCAGCAAGGGCCTTAGCGCCCTTTGCTCCAGCCCACTGGGGCTTGTATGAGATCATCCTTTTTGGTGTACTTTGTACCTTGTCCCATAGGCCCGCGAGGCCTTCCGCGAACGTTCACATTTCTCTCTCTCCCTCCCTCCCTCCCTCCCTCCCTCTCTCTCTCTCTCTCTCTCTCTCTCTCTCTCTCTCTCTCCGTACAGCCCGTCCATACCTTCTGTCATCCGGGGCTCACTCCAACTACTTCAACCAGCTCTCTTCGTACAGCCTCTCCCCATACCATACGGCCCGTCCGTACCTTCATCGTCAGTACCACAACGCTCCGTCTGTACCTTCGTCTTCATCGTCCGTACCACAGCTCGAAGTCGTACCTCCGTATCTCCCCCCATTAATATCTCTCCATACCTCCCGTCCGTACCTAGTCCTAGTCCTCCCTAACCCCGCGTTGGGCTAAACCCCCAACCCAACCCAGGGGTTAGGTTAAGCTAGGGGGTTCACCATACAGCCAATTATGGACTAGCCTACCCTCTTCTCCAAGTCCCTCTCAACTCCCTTAACTCCTTCAACATCCATCAGGACTCGGTACTCTACAGTTGCAGCCATGACACCCTCTCCATATGCACGGAATTACCAACAAGAAGGCTCAAAACGACCCATCTTCGGGCAACAGGATCAGATTTTTTATCTACAACAGGTAGTGAGAGAGCTACGATTGGAGCTGGCAGAAGTAAAGGCTCGACTTCACATTTTGGAAGGGCCTGGTAATTGATGAGGCTGTAAAATCTTGTAAGGATTCCCCCCCTACCCCGTAGCTAGTCTCTACAGTCAAAGATCTTGTTCACACTGAAGTACAAACTACTAAGAAGAAAGTGATTGTGGAAGTGGACAACAAAGCAAGTAAGTCTGATATTCAAGCAGAGATTAAAGAACACGAAGCTAGATGTGATAATGCGCTGAAGATTAGAATAGGGGGACTTCTAGAAGATTGGTACAAAGAGGAGGACACATGTAGTGAAATATTGACAAAGATCAAAGCAAGCTTGCCCAACATTGAATGGGGAATGATGATGATCAGGATGATGATGACTCCAGGCTAGCTTCTATTTTGCACTATAGAGGTCATGCAATCCTTACACTGAAGTCAAAAGATATGCGGATCAAGCTTCTTCGACAATCTTACAAGTTGAAGGGCACCAAAGTATGGATAGTAGAGGAGCTTACACAAGCTCAACTCAAGATTAAGGCAACTGAATTAGCTAAAGTCAGGGCTGCTAGAAAGGATGGAAAATGGGCAGTTTACCGTGAAGGTGTAGCACTTATCAGAGAGTTTAAATCAAAACCAAAAGACTCTCAGTATTAAACTGATGTATGCCTGTTTACTCTTCCAAAATATCATGTAGGTACTCTAAATAATATGGGTTGCCTTTTGCACTCCTTGGGAGCTGCCATGTGCCCTCCCTAAAGCAAATGTACTAAAGGTTTTCTTGCTGTCCCATAGACCTTTTGATCTCCAGTGGACGTTAATAGACTTTCTTTCTCCCGCTAGCCCCTCCGCTCAGCCACTCCCACTAGCCCCTCCTGCTAGCCCCTCCGCTCAGCCTCTCCAGTAACCCCTCCGCTCAGCCCCTCCACCTCAGCCTCTCCCGCTAGCCCCTCCGCTGCTCCGCCTCCCCTCCGCTCAGCCTTTTCGCCTTAGCCACCCCTCCCCTCCGCTCAGCCTTTTCGCCTTAGCCTCTCAGCCTCTCCGCCTCTCTCTCTCTCTCTCTCTCTCTCTCTCTCATTTTCCAATTTGAAAATGAGTGCAACAATAGCAATACGAGAAGGTGGCAAGTACGAAATATGATCTTTGGGGCATATGTGATACAGACAGTACTCTACGGAGTAGAGGTATGGGGTGGGAGTATATCTCCATCAACGTGGAATGAGATAGAGAAAATGCAAAAGTCTTTCATTAGGAGGCACCTGGGCATCAAGGCTACTACACCATACTCTTTGTTACTCCTAGAGACAGGATGTATACCCATAGAGCTACATGCTCTGAAGAGAGTACTCAGATACATCACAAAGGTCAAGTGCATGGATAATGAAAGGCTACCAAAGAGAGCATGGAATGAAAGTCAGAAGCTTCAAAAGACAAACAAGGGCAAGATTTTGACATCCGGATGGGCACAGGACCTAAAAAAATGGTTCAAGAAGTGGGAAGTAGAGGAGTATTTAAACTACTCTTCAGAGGAGATTGATGAAGAGGCTTTTCATTATGACCTGCTGAATGCACTACACAGGAAATGGCAAACAGCAGAAAACAAAGATAAATTTGAGTACTATCGCACATATATCAACCCCGAATATTGGTCAATTTATACAGGAAGGGAGACAACAACGCAGAAGTACATATGTACACCTATAGCAGTGCATAAACGGAGGGCTTTAGCCTCACTTCGCACCCGATCACACCAGCTGCAAATAGAAACAGGGGGATGGAAAAAGATGCCAAGGGAGAGTAGAATATGCCAACTATGTGATCAAGGTATGGTTGAAACAGAAGAACACATGGTAATGATATGCCCTCACTATGCACACATTAGGGAAGAGTTCAATCACCTCCTTGAGGGACATAACAAACTGGCTGATTTGCTGCATAAAGGGTCACCTTCAGCTTTAGGAACATTTGTGTATAAGCTCTTCAAGCATAGGAATCCACCTGAATCCTAGAAGGTGGTTTCTCTTTCCACCCTCCCATCTTCGGGAGGAGCTTTCATGTACTTGTGATATTGTATTGCTCAGGTCCCATAGGCCGGTTTTGGTCTTCAGAGGACGATAATATATTCTTCTTCTTCTTCTTCTCTCTCTCCGGACCTCCCCGCCCGTACCCCTCCGTCTGTACTTCTCCGTTCGTACAGCCCCGTCGCCCGTTAGCAGCCTATCAGCAACAAACACACTAACCCTAACCCCGAGTTGGGCTAAACAACCCGGGGGTTAGGTTCAGCTAGGGGGTTCAACAGGCAGCCAATTATGGACTGGCCTGCTCCAAGTCCCCCTCAACTCCTTCAACTTCCATCAGGACTCGGTACTCCACAGTTGCAGCCACGACACTCTCTCCTTATGTACGGAATTACCAACAAGAAGGCTCAAAACGACCATCCTTGGGCAACAGGATCAGATTTTTTATCTGCAGCAGGCAGTGAGAGAGCTGCGATTGGAACTGGCAGAAGTAAAGGCTCGACTTCACATTCTGGAAGGGCCTAGTAAGCAGGCAGTAATTGATGAGGTTGTAAAATCTTGTAAGGATTTCCCTCCTACCTCGCAGCTAGTCTCTATAGTCAAAGATCTTGTTCACATTGAAGTACAAACTGCTAACAAGGAAGTGATTGTGGAAGCCTGGTAGAGGCAATAGTATTGTCCCCTGATCTCATAATAGGCTGGGCAGGCACGTAGGAAATGCTCCTCTGTCTTAGTCACTCCTAGTGTGCAAAGCATACATATCCGCTGCTTCCTGGGTATGCCTACTGCTCTCCCATCTCGATCCTCAACTGATGAGATGAAACGTGCATCTGGCCAATGGCAATCCTCAGTGCATACAAGATTCCTTTGTCCTCGAGATACCGGGGTCTGATGATGAATCCCTCCTCTGATGCTCTCAAGAAGTGGTTGTGGTAAAACTGGGACTTGGTGGGGAGCTCCTGCCCCCCCCCCAAAAAAAAAGTCCGAGATGTATGGAGCAGCGAGCTGAAGGAGATCTAACTGTATGATACGGTTGATCTCATCTCGCAGGATCGACTTGGGGGGTGCATCCATGCTATACTGAAAAGGGGGGAGCCTGTCATCTGGATATTGTGCATGGTAAACCATGTAGATAGCTGCCCCTGTCTGATCCCACTGCCCTGCCATCTCTTCCCTCCCGTAGCTTCCTCCGCCTCCCCCCCCCCTGCCTCCCCCCCGCCAGCTCCTCCCCCCCGCCATCTCTTCCACCCTCCGCCTTCTCCCTCCTGCCATCTCCTCGCTCTTCCATCATCTCCTCCACCTCCCGCCATTCCTTCCACCCCCCCGCCTTCTTCTCCTCCGCCTCCCATCGCCCCCCTTGCTCCTCCTTCCGCTGCCCCCTCGCCTCCTCTTTGCCTTCCTTGCCTCCTCCTCCCCGCCTTCTCCACCCCTTTTTTGCCCCCTCTTCCCTGCCATCCCCCCCCGACGCCCCTTCGCCTCCTTCGCTGCCTTCTTCCTCCTTCCCTTAGCCTGCCCTCTTTCGCTCCTCTCCTCGCATCTTCTCTACCTCCTCTGACATCTCTCCGCCTCACCCCACCTTTGTATCTTTTCCCTCCCTACAGCAGGAGCGTTTGTGCTTGTTCGGAGAAAGAAAATCTTGGTGGTGACCCTTGGTCTGACGAGAGGGGCTCTATGGCAGCACCCTCAAATCCCACAGCCGTTAAGGTCCTTCTTTCCCCAGCCTACAAGCAACAGGTAGAGCAAGCAGTTCAGTCCCTCCACGACAAGGCGATCGTGGACAGAATTGTGGGCCTCACACCCACAAGGAGACAGGTGCGAGAGTGGATCCAGGTGAGCTTGGCACTAGAGGGTGACCACATTCAGGAGGTCACCATCTATGGAAGAGGCGTCTTCCTCATCCAGTTGAGCTCCCCCAATACTGCCTTGACACTTGTGGAGCAGAGCCCCATCCTCCTTGGCCGGCATTTGGTGTACCTCTTCCCTTGGTACCATGGCTTTACAGTGGAGGACATAGACATGACACACCATGTTTCCCGTTTTCGGGTTACGCTCCACTTCCCGGGGCTCCCAAAGGAATATAGAGCCATCCTCCTCTCCATTGGTTGAGCATTTGGCAGTGTACTGGAGTCTCCTCCAGATTTGGCTGCATCAGTGTATTACCGTCCTCTGGGGGCCGAAATACCGACCCATGGGACCCATAAAAGTCACGATACAAGTGTCTCCTTCCTTTTATGGAAGGGGGGGAGAACAATTATTTTGAAATACATTGAGTAATACAACATTCACGATATTTAAGAACCTTGGCAATATAGTTACCTAGAGTGGCTATATGGCTATGTGAGAGCAAGCTTGCTAGGGTGTCGTGTTCCTCTGTAATATTGTTAAAGTCCCTCCTTATGCAGGCATACTGTGTGCATGTAAGGAGGACATGTGCTTCTATCTCTACTTGTTCTTGGTCACACAGCTTGCAAAATCTTTGTTCCCTTGAGACATCTCCCCAAGCACCTTTCTCTATCTCCAGAGTGTGTGATCGGGTGCAGATGAGTGCAATGCTTCTCCTTGCATTTGCAGGTATGGGCATAGTTATGTATTTTTGTGCATTTTCTTCCTCCTTGGAGCAGGTGTCCCAATAAATGGGATTGACATGCGTACAATAGTACTCATACTTAGCCCTTTTTTCAGCTGATTGCCATTTTTGCTGCAATATTCCCAACAAAGCTTTATGAAATGCCTTCTCATCCATTTCCCCGGATGACATCTCCAGGTAGGATGTTACTCTCCATCTTTGGAACCATCTCTGAATGTCTTGCCACCAACCAGATGATAGCGTCTTGCTTTTGTATGTCTTTTGAGGCCTTTTACTTGCTTCCCATGCTTTCATTGGTAATCTCTGCGACCCCATGGACTTGACCTTCTTTATGTATTTGAAAACCCTTCGTAGTGCTCTCAGTTCAATGGGCCTTGTACCAGTCTCAATAAGCATGATTGAGTATGGTGTAGTAATTTTAACTCCCAGATGCCGTCTTAGAAATGATTTTTGTATTTTTTCAATATCTGAGAGAGAGAGAGAGAGAGAGAGAGAGAGAGAGAGAGAGAGAGAGAGAGAGAGAGAGAAAGAGAGAGAGAGGCACCGAAGGAGGAACATGAGTAGGAGGCCACACGTGGAGACCCACCCCCAGCGGCAGGGGCCACTGCTCAGCCAGGTGATCCTCCTGGGATGGAGATCTAGTGTCCGCATTCACTCTTGTATGAGCAGAGCGAGCCCCAGGAGCTCGCTGTGATGGCTAAAGTTGTGGATGTTAGCCAGGAGCGGATTCAGAGCCCCGACGAGCTTGATCAGCAGGGGGGCCCGTGGTCGCCCCTAATCCCCCCCGCCCCCCCCGTTCCTCCTGGGTTCCCCTCACCCCCTCCCCCCCCCCCCCCCCTCGACCCTCCTGCTATGGTCATCCTCACCACCCGTCCCCCTCCCTCCACCTCCCTCCCCCCCTCTCCCCCTCCCCCTCTGCCCCTCCCTCCACCTCCTTAGCAGGTTCTTCAGCCTCCTCACCCTCCCCTACCTTGACTCTCCTGCCAATGGGCAAGGGTAAGATAGCGCCCCCTTCTGCTTCGTCATCGCAGCATCCCATCCCCTCTCTCCATTCGAGGGGGGGAGCTAGAGGGAAGGGGCTCGTCCTCCCGATCAGCAGCTTCCAATTTTCAGCCTGGGTGTTTCTTACCGCAGGACTTCTGGAGATTGGGACGCTAGAATTATCTAGAGATTCTGGACTCTTACCCTCTACCCGTAGAGGTAACGCTTGTGATCTTGCAACCCCAAAAAGGGGGTTCGATCAACGTAGTGGGCTCCCAGACACACCCAATTTGGAGATTCCAGTTCGCCTCCATAGGGTTGGAGAAGTGGTCCCCAGTGGTGTTTGATGCTATGCTGAAGATTGGCATTGAGCCGGTGTCCACCCTAGGACGCCGACGTACAAACACAGATTACTCGCCCTCCAAACCCCCGACAAAGTCACATAAGGTAGTCTTTCTGGAACAAGCACCCACTCACAGGAGAGCCTTGTTTTCTGCATCCCCATCCTCATGAGCTGGACCATAGTGAGTTGGAACGTGCACGGGCTCCATGACCGTGCTCGTAGCCAACCACAGTACCTTATCCTTCAGTAGGAGCTATAGAGGGTAGTGGTAGGGCGGGCAGTGGACTTCCTTTTGATTAAGGAGTGTATGTTCTCAGCATCGGACATTAGACGGCGACACCACCTCCTCTCGGGGAGAGGCCCGACGGTGTGGTCCCCCGCAGCGCGGAGGGTCTGCATCTTGGTCTCACGGACATTGGCTCTAGAGGTTTATGATCAAAGCAAGCTTATCTCAGGACGGGCATTTTGGATGGGAGAGTCCAGGATTGGGATCTTGAATGTATATGCCCCTGCATGCAGACAGCACCGTCCGACCTTTTGGAGGAGGTTGATAGAGTGTCTTCCGGATGTAGACTCCTGGATTGTTGGAGGAGACTTCAACAACCTGGAGTTTGGGGAGGACAAGTTGGGCGGTACCTCTTTCTCTGAGATGCCAGCAGCAAAGCGGAGCACGTGGGAGTAGTTCATCTTCATGATCAGTGGGGCAGAGACCTATGGCGAGAGACAGAGTTCAGCAAGATACCTGGCAGCCTTCTCTTCTCTTTCAGACAGAGGAGACATGATGGATTGCTTGAGAGGCTAGACCGCTTCTACGTTGGGGATTGGGCACTGCACAAAGGTGCTCTACTGGGATTTTGGCAGGCACCACGATGTCAGACCACTCTCCAGCAGTACTCTACTTAGAGCAGCCCCGCCGAGGTCTTCCCCAGGAGGGGGTCCGCATTCTAGAGGACCTCTTGCAGGATGGGGAGATTCAGCAGGTCATGTGGTAGAGATTTGGCAGCAGTCAGAGACGGCACCTTGCGACGGCTAGGCTTCATGGGTGGCCGACGCGATCCAGAGGAGCAGTGAGGAGTTGTAGACTCATGCCGTTAGATGGAGGAGGGCTCTTCAGGAGTGCGAGCGGGCAATATGGAGAGACCTCGCCTCCATAGAGAGGCTCAGGGAGTAGGACCCAAGATCCCAGTGGCTTAGTGGTAGGTTTGAGAGCGCACGTCTTGAGCTTCAAGACACGGAGATTCGGCGGGCTGAGTTCTCCTATCACTCCTCCCGGGCACGGTGGGTATAGCCGGGGGACAAGATAACGAACCAGTTCTTTGAGACTTCTGGGCCATGATCGGCAAGCACGCGATTGCAGCGTCTACGGGATCCACAGGGCATCATGCACACTAATCCACAGGAGATTTTTAGACCTGACTACAGGATTTTACAGCCAGCTCTTTCAGACGGAGGGGATGACTCCAGCTTGTCTTGTGGCTCGTGAGTTAGTTTGGGACCACGTTCCGACGGTAGTCTAGAGGAGCCTTTCACAGATGAGGAGCTTTGGGAAGCCCCCGAGGCTCTCTCAACCTAGAAGTGTCCTAGCGAGGATGACTTGACTCCGGCCTTCTTCTAGAACTTTTGGGAGATCATCTCCATACCTTTCCGCCTAGCCTGCTAGGAGATCTTCGACACGGGCTCCCTTCCTCAGTCCTTGAGTAGGGGGTGGATTTGTTTGATCCCGAAAGGGGGAGATAGGTCAGACATCCGGCAGTGGAGACCGATCACTTTGCTTGATATTGCATACAAGATCCTTGCCAAGGTCTTGAGTTTGCGGTTACAGTCCCATCTTATTAACATCATCCACGACACTCAGACCGGGCTCATTTAGGAGCGCAACATCCTGGATAGGTAGTTGATTGGTCCAGGAAGGAGTCATAGCCTTTGGCCATCCTCTTGGATTTTGAGAAGGCTTACGACAGGGTGGAGTGGTCTTTCTTGGAGGGTGTACCATGCGGAGATTGGGTTTCTCAGAGAGATGGATCAGAGGAGTTTCTACGCTTTATGCGGGGAGCTCTAGTCAGATGCTTATCGGTGGACACATGGGTGAGGCCTTTCCTCTCTCTTGCTCAGTCCGCCAGGGCTGCCCCCTCGCTCTCTCCCTCTTCTTGTTTGTGGCGGAGGATCTGGGCTACTACTTGAGATCACATGTGGCGGGCCTCACATGGTTTAGGCTCCCAATTAGACAGGAGGAGGAGCTGCTAGACTCTGAGTTTGCAGATGACACGGCCTTGTACGTAGAGAGCACCACAATGAGTTTGGAGAGAGTCAGAGGAGCCCTGGCTATCTATTGTGAGGCCTCAGGTGCGTGGATCAACTGGACAAAATCCATAGGTTTCTTCGCAGGCTTTGAGGAGACACAGGAGATTCGAGAGTCGGGGAGCGACTTTGGCTTCCGCTAGATACCGCGAGGCCAGACAACGAGATACCTTGAATGCCAAGTGGGTATTGATATTACAGCAGAGCAATAGAGCGCCGCGGTCCTCGAGAGTGTTCGACGCAAACTTCTCCACTAGAGCTCGGCCAAACTCCCTAGCGGGCCGTGCCTTAGTGGCAAACCTGGTCCTTCTTGCCACAGCTTGGTATATCGCCTCCTGTTGGTGTTTTCACTGAGGGTGCATTGGGCAGCTCCAACGGTTGGTTCGGAACTTTCTTTGGGCAGGATCGGACGGCACGAGGAATACTAGAGCCCGGGTCGCTTGGTAGACGGTGATCATCCTGTAGGCATTGGGAGGCTTGGGTATCATTGATCCGGAGATGCAGAGCAGAGCCCTCTTGGGCAAGTTGGTTGTGTGCGGCCTCACCCCAGGTGCAGAGCCTTGGAAGCTCCTCTTATAGCGAGGGCTTCCCTGAACACCCCACGCATTGGGGGGCAATGGCAGCATTCACACAGATGGATCTTCTCAGAAGCCCCCTTACGGGGAAGGGTTCCCCCTTGATGAGGAGCCTCCATAGGGTCTGGCAGAGATTAGCAGGGGGCCTCATTCGTGCTCAGCCCCGATGCAGAGAGGAATTCGAGCATCAGCCCCTTGTTTGGGACCCGGAGATCAGGGATCAAGATGGGCGTATGCTCGGGTAGTGGACTCACATTGGGTGGGCCCAGCGAGGCAGCATCGGTTTTTCCATATAGGACCTGGAGGCCTACTCTAGGCACTCACTGAGAGAGACCCAGAGATGGATGGGAGTTTGGATGGGAGTCATTGGTAGATGATCAGAGTGGTGGGACGTTTGGGGAAGGAGTGGCACATTGATTCTCCCAGTATCCCAGAGTAGGATGCCCCCAGATGGCGCCTCTGGCTTCAGGAGGGTAGGCCATTAAGAGAGGTCTAGTGGTATCCAGGAGAGTGGTTCTGGCACTCCAGGGGCGGCCTTGTCGAGCAGGTGGAGGAGGTGCCCTTCTTTTCCTACACCACACGGATTGGCAGGAGGCTTTAGATGGACTCTTCGATTTGGACCCCTTCGAGGGAGAGACATTGGGTGGCCCAGAGAGTGCCACAGGAGGTCTGTTCCAGGTTTTGGATGCGGTTGTGGTCCAATTTGTAGCCGAGGAAGATCTCCTACTTCTTCTGGTTGGCCGCCCATGGAGGCTGGTTGGAGCAATGCTGGTAGAGGGGCAGTGCCATTGTTGCCTTGCTAGTTTTCTGGAGATGATCCCTCATTGCCTCTAGAGTTGTGGCAGCACAGCGAGGATTTGGATGGGAGCCCTCAGGATTATGACCCGGATGCAGAGCCTTCAGAGGGACTACACTTGGGGGATGGTGGCCTGGTTGACTGAGGGAACACGCGTTCCAGATTGATGAGGTTTCCTCAGCTTACCGGATACAGGGTCAGAGCATTCAGAGGATAGAGCTCCATGAGGCGGTCCCTCTTGATAGCCTAACTCCTCATTCTCCTCTGAAGGACAGCGTATGGGAGGTAGTAGCCAGTATCACGGTGTAGGAACATTTGGGTTGCTCGCTGCAGTCTGGTGATGGGTGAGCATCCGGTTCCACCCTCCGCTACCTTGGTCGCCATCTAGCAGGATATCATCTACACCCTCCGATCCACCTGGGAGCGTGGGACCCCAGGCTCTAGGGCGATTGTCGCAAGGCGCGCTCGTTTTTGCAAGGCTTGGCTTGCAGGAGTTCTTTACATATTCACTCGGCGAGGGATTTGCTGGTTGTATAGTCCCCCCACTTGGATGTTAGCCCCAATACCAGAGATCCCCTAGGCAGTGAGCTGGGTTTCTCTGGAGCAGGCCGGTTTTTTCTTCTTTCAGCCTTCTCCAGTTTTTTCCATACTCAGCACCTTTGGGGCTGCTGTTTTGTATGAAGTCTTTCAAGCATTACTAAAAGGTCCCTTTCTTTGCCAAAAAAAAAAAAAAACTATGTAGATATCGGTGCATACCATGTGTCTACTCCACTCTGTGCTAGTTGTCTGAATGACTCCAAGGCCAGTCTTGGTAATCTCCATCGAGGCAAGTCACTGTCTGAAAGATGGCATCAATCTGTAGGGGAGTCATGGTGAACTCTGCCTGTACTATCTCATGTGGAAGTGAGGGCTTACTCTGAATCATCCTGGACCCCGTAGTCACCTATAGCTGCTCAAATTTCCTCCACTCGATCTTTGGTAAGTCACACCCCCAGAAGGGTGCTGCATACATGGCCATCGGTCGCACTAGCATGTCGAAGAGCCAGCTCTTCGTTGGTGGATCTTGAAAGTGTGCCTGGAAGCAGTCTCTCTAGTCAGACCAAAGCACCACGTCCTCGTGTGAGTCGTGCCTGGGCTGCATGGGTCATCGTGAAAAGGGGTCTTGTGAAGACTACTCACAAATATATGTAGGACTGCACTATCTCCACTTGCTCATCACGATAGGTGAAGCTGAGTCGACGAGTCACTACATGTGAGGTGTTGAAGACCATAACCTTAGCCTTCCCAAGGTTGATTGCCAAGTGTCTCTCTTTGCAAAACACCTTTAAGGCCTCGAGATGTCTCTACAGCCCTTCCGCTGAAGACGACATGAGGACTATGTCATCAGCGTATAGCAATATTTGTATCATGAGGTCACCCAATAGTGAACCCTCGCCTCCTAGGCAATCTATGATAGATGTGATCTCATCAATGTAGAGTCTGAAGAGGGTCGGTGAGAGTGGACAGCCGTGCTTCACTCCAATCGTGTTCTTGACCCAGTCCGATAGACCCTTGGGGTACGTACTCTGCCTCTGATTGACTCATATAAGCTCACCACACCCCACATCAGCGTCTTTGGGATCGGCATCTCTTGTAGTCTCCTGATCATGCGGGAACACGGGACCGTGTCAAAGGCCTTCCAAAAGTCTACAAAGCATGTGTAGACTTTCTGGTGTCTGGATCTCGCCTCCTCAATGATAGCTCTCAGAGTGAATAAATGATCGAAGGTAGAATGCTGCCTTCGGAATCCTGCCTGGTCCTAGTGTCCGTTGCCCCCGAGCCTCTGTATGACTACTGAGATCCCTCTCTAGAACCGATCCAAAGTATGACTAATCATGAGGGTGCGGTAATTCCTTGTCTCCATAGGGTCACCGGCTTTGTGTATCGGTACAATAGCGGTGGTGCTCTAAGCGGGTGGGAAGCCATGACAAACAACCTGGTTGAACAACTAAGACCTCCTGCCCATGCGCAAAGTGCTCAGTCCGTAGACCCTCATGATCCTATGCTTTCCGATTTTGTAGTCGACGGAGTGCAGCCCGCACATTCTGTGTGGTAAAATTAACAATTGGTGGGCCTAGGCATAGAGGACATGTCCGGTGGTGTCTGCATTTAGACATCATAGAGGGAACATGCATACGTGTGCCAGACATCTGGGTCAGTGATGGGGAAAATTGGCTTCCTATCCGCTAGGAACCCCCACTCAGTGGTCGGGTCTCCTCTTCGAAAAGATCTGACAATCTCATCCATCCTGTGTCTGAGAGAGGCCTGCCTGCCTCTTTTAGGAGGAACACTTTCTTCAGAGTTTGGAAGGGATCTCCTTTCTTCTCTGATTTTGGCATTTTCAGCCTCATCCCTGGTTATTTGCTAGCTCTTTTTGAGCTTTAATTTCTCTCATGTTTTTATTGACATGATGTACTTTCGCATTGAGCTTGCTCTGCGGTTTTCATTCATACTCAATAGAAGTAATTTTTCGCAAAAAAAAAAGGAGAAAGGCCCGCCTCTTGTGGCGTGTCAGTCGTCGGAAAATCCTTTGTGCCTCAGATGACGTCAGATTCCCTGAGGTCTACTCCTGTATGAGGTAGGCTCTCGCCTCTTTGCACTCGGTATCAAAGCAAGGGTTTTCAGGCATCTTCCCATCTCGGACTCGTGTGGATCGGGTCGTGGGAAAGGATCTGGTGGCAGCGTCCTGTACCATTGAGACAAGGGCGTTTGAGGCTACCCCCTAGAGCCTCACACTCCACTCTCTCTCCTCAACTCCCTCCTATGAGCTGACTCCCATGTATATCCTGTCACCATGGGCAGCCCTCTCTCTGGGCTCTC
Organism: Dipteris shenzhenensis; assembly: GCF_047967505.1. NCBI lineage: Eukaryota > Viridiplantae > Streptophyta > Polypodiopsida > Gleicheniales > Dipteridaceae > Dipteris > Dipteris shenzhenensis. The sequence goes on along the minus strand of NC_141619.1, from coordinate 32,851,831 downwards.
AGTGTAAAGATCATGTCCCTATTACTGTATGTTTCCAGGAAGCCTCCTGCATCGGACTATAATGTGCCAACGTGTTGACACACGTATGAGGCTCAGGGTCTTCCCTTCAAGTTCGCTGCTCCGAGGACACAGCTGACTGGAGCACTTGCCCGATGGAGGGCTACTTACTGCGAGGAGGCCGGATAGGACCACACATGTTGATAGGCAACATCACTCTGTCGGGTTTCATGTCCTAGCGACACCTGCCTAGCTTATGTCTGGATATTCAAAAATTTGAAGATTTCTGTAGGCTATTTGGGTCAGGTGTAAGCCTAGTATAACCTTTGTAACTGTGCCCAAGGATTTATAACTGTTCATCTCAATTGCATATGGTAATCTTATTGTCTGCTCCAGCATTAAGTACATTAAAGCATCTATCATCTCTAACTTCTGTGTTACCTGTATAGGGTGTTGGAGACATTACAGAAAGGTCTCTTCCATACAACAGTGGATCTCGTGTGTGTGATGATTTTGTGGGACTGACACAAAGCTGGCTTAGCAAACTGCAGGTATACCTCAAATTTTGACAGCTAAATGTGTGTTTCTACTGACATGGATTTCCTTGGTTAAATGGCTTTCCACACATTGAGTTGCTACCTCAAATATCTCTAGGTGATACATGGGGGTGTGTGTGTGTGTAGCAATTCTTGTTATTGGATGGGGAGCTATAGTACAAAAGAGGGTCGTACAAGTCTCTTGAATCTTGATTGTCAAAGGAAGATGCTTCCAAATGCCAGAGAGAACGGTTCCTACATAGGAGACTGGAATGAGACTTTTCAGGTTATCATTGTTCAATAAGCATTGGACTGTGTCTTTGGCAGAGAGATGGGAAGGGCCAATGAACTGCTTTACTTGCATAGTTAGAACTGAACCAATGGCCAATAAGCCAATCAAATTGCGTTCTATGCATCTCCTTGCAATTCTCATTAGTATGCCAAAAAATGAATCTCTGTCTCGATTGACTGTACCCATTTCAATTTATCATGGCCATACCCTAGTAATACGATCATGAAATTTCAATGCTTTTTCTGCTTCCACAATACATTCACCTGCTTGTCCATCATAACAGGAACTCACAGGTTGATGTATAGTAACCCGGGTTCAGTATTGTTATCACCGGCTTGAGTGGAAGTACAGAGCTTTAGGTAGAGAAAAGGAAATAGATTTCTTCAGTGTATTCTGGGATATGAGTTTGATGTTCTCCTTGAATGGCTAAGCTATCTGATAATTTATGCAAAGAAGTAAGAATCTTGAGCAGTGCTGTAGGTTCAGGAGAACGGCCTACAAATCAGTAGCTAACTCGTATGAAATTGTTCAAGTGTGAGGCTTAAGCTCAAAGCCCAAGAGATAATAATGTTTGTGACAACTTTTTTCACTTATGACTGTGGTTTTATGTGGTAGTTCAAGCAGAGACTGCATGTGAGATCTGAAGATGACACATTGGGGCTTGATTGTGGATATCCTTATAGCTCAGAATGTTTCAATAACTGAAAGTATTTTCTTTAAGAGTTTGTTTTTTTCCTTTTATGGTGACTGCATCTCTTCAAAGCTGTAGAACAAAGGAAGACTTTATAATTTGTGAGAGAAGAGGGACTGTATCTCTGTGCCTGAACAAGGCAGGTCATTGGACTGTATGCCAAGTCTAGACTACATTTTCCTAAGAGGAATGAAAGTTTGAAGAAGTTTCACACATCACGTTTGATGGAAGTCGCTGTCATATTTGGGCCTTTTGTTTAGAGCCTTTGATATTTATGATAGCCAAATGTCAAGCCATGACCATAAGTGGAACCCATTTTATTTCTAGTCTTTGAGGTTTGTACTACTTTTGGATGTCATCTTTTCCTAGGTAGAGTTTTGCTTTGATATATCTCCCCCCCTTCCCTACCCTTTTTTTCCTTGTGTTTGTGTTGGTGTTTCTTTTTTTTAGTAAGGGATGGAACGAAAACACACACACACACACACACACACACACACTATGTATGTGCTCTCTCTCTCTCTCTCTCTCTCTCACACACGCTTTTCTCCTTCTCCTTTTTCCTTTTTGTTGTAGGTTTATAGCTTAGTAAGCACTGGGTTACTCTTTGCACTGTTTAATGGCTCTTCTAAACCCCTTGATCTCTTTGTCCCCCCAAACGGCCCCCTCCGCCCCTTCTCTCGATGATGTTAATAGTTACCATCACTTTGATAGCGGTTTCCAGTCCCATAGATCATTATATGATGGACGTAAATGGGGTCTCGAGCGGGCTTTAATAATATCATCTCTCTCTCTCTCTCACACACACACACACACACTTTTTTTTTTTTGGTGAAACTAAAAACATTATATTATGAAACATCCATTTTACAACAGGGCAGTGCTCAAGAAAAGAGCCAATGCCCTATCTATCAGAAACAGTAAAAGAAAAGCTGAATGCAAGAAACATCCAAATCTTCCTCATGCAAGGCATCGAATAAGGACTGCCGCAATGAGGCCCGGAAGAACTCATAAGGGTGCTGAAGAGATGAATTCAGAAATGCATGATTTCGCTGAAGCCAGAGGGTGCATGATTTCGCTGAATTCAGAAATGCATGATTTCCAAATCTTCCTCATGCAAGGCATCGAATAAGGACTGCCGCAATGAGGCCCGGAAGAACTCATAAGGGTGCTGAAGAGATGAATTCAGAAATGCATGATTTCGCTGAAGCCAGAGGGTCCATAAAGCCCAGTATGTGATCCAATGAAAGAAAAGAGAATACCATGACAAAGAAGCTGATAATCTGCCAAACATCTAGAAAAACTTCGAGAACCTGTGTGCTAGAAATCTGAGAGAGAAAAAATAGGAGATCTTGTCCAGAAGTTCTTTGGAATTTGAACAAAACCACAATAAGTTCTGAATACTCTCAGAAGCATGATGACATCTTGGACAAAGAGGAGAGGCAATCCGTCTTTGAGCCAATTTCACTCCCACTGGAAAAATACCAACAATACATCTCCAGAAAAAGAGTCTCTATTTTAATGGCATTTTCAACTTCCGTATCAATTTCAATTTTCCTTTCCACCAAGTTAAAGACTTATTCAGGTTCGGAGCCGACCCTACTTGCCCTCGTAGCCTCTCTACTTCGGAGACTATTCAGCACTGTTTATGGGATTGCAGACAGGCGAGGATGATTTGGATGGGGGTAGCCAAGATTTTCAGTCACTTTGCCCACTCCCCATTCTTTATGACATGGGGCTCAGTGGCTTGGCTTTCTCTTACAGGGCTTTAGGTATTCTATGAGAGACTTGACTCCTCTCGGGCCATTTTGGTTCGACGTCATCAGATTGAGTCCTGTTCGTTGGATGTGGTACCACACCTTCCTTTTACAGATATACATGCCTCTGTGGATACTTCTTGGGAGATTTTAGCGAGCATAGCATCCTGGCATATCTAGAGAGCCAGATGCACAGAGGCTATGGAGGGTACTCAGGTTCATCCCTCGCACACTTTGGCTAGTATCTGGATAGACACTGTACATACTTTGATGGCCATATGGATGAGTTTACAGGGAGACTCCTGTGCAGCCTCAGCTAGGAGGGCTTCTTTCTTCAGGGAATGGAAGGATTCTCCTTTCTTCTCTGAGACTCCTACAGGGTTGAGGTGGCACTTTCAGCCTCAGCCTTGGTTGTTTTCCACCTCACTTTGAGGGGGTTTTATTTATCTTCATGATTTCATGATGTTGTATTTCCGCTCAGAGCTTGCTCTCGCGAGTTTCTTTCTTACTTAATAGAAGTCTCTTTTTTGCAAAAAAAAAAAAGACTTATTCAGATGCCAAAGAGCATTTGCATGATGAGCAATCCATGGAGGAGGTAAAATCAATCGATAAGCCTGTATGGAAGTCAATAGATGCAAAGGCTGAGAGGATAATCCTGGACTTAGAGACTGAAGTTGCCAATCTTGAAGCCTGTCTCTTACTTCCAAAGATGGAATCAGAACAAAAGGGAGTAAGAGATCTACAATAACTTTCCATATGGGTCTATGATGCATCCCAAGATTGTATTGTTGACATGCTGCCGGAAAAGAGAGAATATTCCCTTGAGTATCTACCACATCATCAATGAACCGGATGCCCAACTTCATGAGATTGTAAGCTTTGATTGGTTGTTGTACAGCAAGAGGAGAGTAAAAAACAGCACTCCAGTGAAGGCTTTCTAGTCGAAGAGATGAAGCTATAGAAGCACAATGGGGAGACCATTTAATGCGAGAAAGCACCTGCTTCCAATCCTGAATCAAGGCAGTAGAAAATGGACAACCAGGTATTTTACCTTGAAACTTGCCAAGTACTACTTCCCATGGATCAACTAGCCAACGCCCATAAGCATTTGTGCGCATCTGGCCACACAAAAACGCCAACATAATAGACCATGGTTGCTCTTGCTGAGAAAATACCCTTAGCATAGTGATCTTTCTTGCCAACACAAGTTTTACCTACCTTTATTACATTGGTCATCTCGAGATCTCTCTTCTTTTATGTCTCAAGCCATGGAGATTTTTCGGAAAACTAAGCTTCATAAAAAAGCTTTGAGGTTGCTCAAAATGGACCTGCTTTGCTCTCCAAGAATGCATGGAGGTTTGAATATTCTCAACATCAAATTTCAGGATATAAGCTAAAACAATGGACTGGACAATTCGAAGCCGAACATGCAAAGGCCAAGTGGAGATCTTCCAATATTCCAATTTGTCCTGAATTTTGTTGAATACCCAAGACATTTGTTGCTTATTTTTTATTTTCCAGCCAATTGGATAACCCAAATGTCTTACTATATTCTCCGGAGGAATAATCTGACCTGGCCAAAGGAGAACATGCCAGTCACAATGCTTAATAGGCAAGAGTTTTGATTTCTAAAAATTAATATTTAGACCAGCTGCCAACCCAAAATCAGAAAGGGTATCCATCGATAAACGAAGCTCCAGAGGACAATTCTTTGGCATGAAGAAAGAATCATCTGCATAGGCCTGTGCAATGAAAGGCCGCGAGCCAGGAATCTGAAGCCCCACTAGCTGTCCAGTATCAACTAGATGATCCATATAAAGAAGCAAAGGATGTGAAGCAATAGCATAGAGCAAAGCACTGAGAGGGCATCCCTGTCGAACTGACCGTGCCAGAGTCCATGACTCAGACAAATGATTCCCTATAAAACATTGTGCAGTGGAATCTGAGTAAAGCCAATAACTAGCTTTGGCCCAAAACCAAGTCTAGACATGATTTGAGAGACATAATCCTATTGTACGGTATCAAATGCCTTTGCCACATCCACCTGCATGACCAATACATCTTGAGCTGAATATTTAGCATATTCCATTGCGATGAGAGTATTGGAGATATTATCATGTATATTCCTTCTTGGAACAAAACCATATTGCCTGGGATGTAGACCATCATGAAGAATATCCTTTATCCGAAGAACCAACATTTTAGCAATAAGTTTATATATAACAGGCATCAAAGTGATGGGCTGCCAGTCAGCCATAGTCTCACATAGGAGTTTTTTGGGCACAAGCTTGACTAGACCATGCTTCCAAGCTGAAGGAAGATGTTGATGCTGCCAGGCTACATTAATGATCTTCAAGATTGGACCCTTCAATTCAGCCCAGAAGGCTACAAAAAATTCAACCGTCAAACCATCCCAGCCAAGGGATTTATGTTTACCCAAATGTTTGAGAGCATCATCCAACTCAATATCTGAAAAAGACACTTCCAGCAATGAAGCTTTTGGCAAAGAAACTATAGGAGAAACAAGATCAATAAGTTTTCTCCGTGCCAATTCAATCTGAGGAGTAGGAGAAGATGGCTGAGAAAAAAGCAGCTGAAAATGATCCAAACATTGTTTTTCTAGCTGAGATAAAGTTTGGGTCCAAATACCATTTGATTTTCTTACTCTCATGATAGATTGACTTTGTTGATATGCATGTAAATTTCGAAAAAAGATTTTGAGGAGCAGCCCTTATCTAGCATAGGCTTAACTCTAGCCCTTGTCTGCCATTTGGAAAGCTTGCGTTTATCATTAGCATCAATTATGGAAGAAGCACAAGACAATGAACTCTGTTCAGAAGCCGAAAGGGACCTTTGATGGCTAATTTGTACCAAGGACTGCTTGTGTGATTTTGTCCACTGGATATGATGCCTGGTTTCTGCCATGTACCATCTTCCATACTCCTTGATGACATTTTGAATGCGATGTACAAAAGAGTTCCAAGCAAAGTCAATATTCTCCTGAGCGTGAGATAACAATGCCCTGCAAGCCAATCGAATCATTTGCTGGAATTTTTCATGAGAAATATATAATTGATTGACCTGTAAGTGTCTGACTGAAGAGAGCTGCATATCATCTAGAGACATGCCAAATGAAAAGTTCAGCCAAAGTGGAGTGTGATCAGATAGTTGTTGAGAATAGTCAGTCCACATTTGACATGTATAATCATCATATTGCTGAGCATGAATAAGATACAATCTATCAAGCCTTGCCCAATATTCTGTAAAAGCATTATGATGATATGTAAATCCCAAAATTGAAGGGTGGGTTGCTGTCCATAAATCTGCAGTACGAAGTGATGAAATCATATGTTCCCATTGCTGAATTTCAGAGGGCAGCATTTGGGATTTATGTGTGGTATTGTCCTTCCAGTGAGGAGAATTATTGAAATCACCACAAAGTATAGCATTTGTGGACCAAGGATATTGCTTTATGGAATCCCACATTCGAGCTCTACAAGCTGAAGTTTGAGAGGCATACAAGGAACCAATTTCAAAAATCTCTCCATTGATCATGCCAATATTGGATAATCATCCATCGGCCACAAAGATCATTATATGCTACACAGGGCTGCATATCACATCTGGCTAGAATGCACACCCCAGAGAATTGATCAGAGCCTGCATAAAATATATCATATCTTGAAAAGAACCCATGCTGGCCAGCAAAAGAATGCTGATTATGCTCTTGCAGACACACTACATTTGGATGAGTTTTATTTATATAGTGCCAAAGGAGCCTCCATTTATTCTGGTTGCAGAGGCCCTGCATATTGTAAGAAACACATTTAAGAGAAGCACGCATGAAAATATGTACAAGAAATGAGTAGTCTTCAAAAAGAAAAGGAGGCATCAGGCCTCTGCCATTGCCTCAGGGTCTTGCTGACCCTCAGAATCCAATTCCCTGACCAAATCATCTTCTTCACAAAGCGGAATACCCTTCTTGACTGCATTAACCCATGCCTTTGAGATGGGGCTGTCAGAAGAGGTAGATGGTTGACCAGGAGAAGGAGCAGAAGCATCCCAATTACGAGATTGGAGAGGTCTTTGTTTGAGAGGCGCTGTCTTCTTTGCAGTCCGCCAACCTTCATGAGAAGATGGATTATTTTCCACTTGCTTGCCCTTTCCTTTATCCTTGTTTAGAGCTGAAATGACTTGACTCCCTGTATGAACTGAAGGCTTGAACTGAAGGCTTTGCTCCTTTTCCTTATGTCTTTTCCACATAAGTCTTCTGACCTCCTTTATTAGAAGGCGGGGGAATGGCAGCTAGAGGAGTAGGATGAAGTATAGAGGGACACTCAGAAGCCAGGTGTCCAAACTTGTGACAAGAGAAACAAGCTCCGGCAAAAATTCCCCATTTCAAAGTGAAATATTTCTTTCCCAAATTAACACCCTCAATCTCAACAGCAATAGATGGAGGGGTTGGTCTATCAGTATCCCATAATATGCAAAAGCGATTTTTATTACCTGTGGGACGAGGGGGACAGATCACTTGTCCCAATGTCATTGCTAAGCCAGGAAGCTCCGTTCTCATGTAATCTAGGAAATCAACCACTTCAACCCATACAGGGCAATGGTGCTTGATGAGATTCTGATAGTCCTTATTAGGAGACCAAGGCATGATATGCACCATCTGATGGCCAAAAAATAAAGGGGACATTTCCAGCATCTTTTGTTTTGTCAAGGCATCCAAGAGATGAACTTCATAAAATTCTTGGGAGGCAAAATAAACTCCTTCCACATAGCATCCACCTAAGAGGGAATTCACCCATTGGCCCACATCATTAGCCTAAGGTATTTTTCCTGGGAAAAAGATGATGACTGCAGTCTGAGAGAGCTTCTTCATAGGATGCACAAGAGAAGGCAACCGCATTTTGTAAGTGAGTTCCGGAGCAGGTAGCATCCATTCTCTTCTACTTTGTTGAAATTCCTCATTCAACATGTCAAATACATAGGAAGCATCTTCAGATGAAGGGGCTATGGGGGGCAGAGTCTCCCTTGACTGTCTTTTGGGTTCTGGAGAGAGCGCCCTCTTTACATAATACTTATTTGTTTCTGTCATTGAAGCTAGTCGATTCAATGGAGAGATTCAAAGCTGAAGTTGCAGTTAGGTTACAAACTATGAGATAGAGGGGGATGAGGGCCAAGATGAAATAAACAGGATGAACAGAAAATTCAGTTGGGGCAGATAGCAAGCAGAAAGAAATAGACAAGCTAAGCACAAAGCAAACGAGAGAGGGAGTAACCAAATAGTATACGAATTAAACAGATTGTGTTGAAACCAAAAATAAGGACAGCGATGCTGTAGCAGCTGGGCATGGGAGCTGGATAGAAAAGGCACAAAACCTGGACAAGAGGGCACGGGAACCTGTTGCGACTAAATTCCTTGCAGGAAGACTGTCTCACACACAACTTACACATATCCTACGCACTTACAGAGTGGGCTTTAGAGAGGAAACTAAAGACGAGGTGCTGAGGGTGGTTTTGAGAGCACACAAGATGGCAGAAATCTCCCACGAGCAGAGGTAAGGGCTCCGAATAGGCTTCAGACAGTTCAAAGCAAACGTGGAGCAAGTCGTCTTGCTCACGCACACTCCTGTGCGCAGCTCTCTCTCATGCACACTCCTGTTCTCTCTCTCTCTCTCTCTCACACACACACACACAGGTAAGGGCTCCGAATAGGCTTCAGACAGTTCAAAGCAAACGTGGAGCAAGTCGTCTTGCTCACGCACACTCCTGTGCGCAGCTCTCTCTCATGCACACTCCTGTTCTCTCTCTCTCTCTCTCTCACACACACACACACACTGCACACACACACTCTCTCTCTCTCTCACACACACACACACACACACACACACACACACACACATTTTTTTTTAGTGAAATCTTTTATTTCTGTGTGGGAAACCCCAAAAAGAGGTAAAAACCCACCAATGAGTACAAAGAAAAAATTTACAAGTAAAGCCTTAGAGCAAAAGTCATGAGGCAGCCAAGTAAAAAGTAACAAGATCAAACTGGAGGAGGATCAAACACAACATCCTCCAGTTTCAGATTGTTGCTTTGTAAAAATTGATGCAGTGAAGAAACTACACCATCAGTAAAAACCACCTGTCTTTTGCCCTTGTGATTCTTCTTACTATAAGCTGGAAACCGGAATTTTTGAATCACAAGGTCAAAAACCTGTTGCAACATAGGATGAAAAGACTCCAAAGAAAAAGAAACATCTGCATCTTGAACAGAAAGAGACTCTGGCACAGTCTTCGCAGAAATAGGAATTGGATCAATATTTGTACTCTCTAAAGAAGGAGCATCTAACGAAAGAGCTGCATCAGATAAACCAGGACTCATCATGTCAGCTTCAGTCGGGATAGCAACCTGAGAGAGAGCATGCGGATCATCCTGTAAAATCCCCTCTGCAAGGGGCACATCCAAATCCTGAGGAGAAGGAGACAGATGGTGCTCAATAGGGGTACGATCCTGAGCTTCTTTAGCAAGAGAGAGATTGGCCTGTGATTTATCTACCTTCCTCTAATAGCGCTTTAGAGCAGTAGAAGAAGGCTTCTCCAATGAAGCCATAGTAGAAACCGGATGAGAAGGGAGAGTGACCTTGACAGCTAAAGAAGGAGCAGGAGGAGTGGGCCTGGATGTAGAAGGGCAATCACATGCAAAATGACCAACGTGTCGGCACCGATAACGTGCAGTGGGAAAAGATGCAAAATGCAGCCTAATGCACATCGGATGGGCAAATCCCAAATCAAGATCCAGAGTAGATGGCACGGGCTACATCATATCCCACAAAACGCAAAGGCGAACATCACGGGAAGCTTGCAAGAACTCGTGTCTCAGAACATGAAGAGGCCTCCCCAAAAGCGCTGCAAGAGTAGGAAGATGCTGAAGAAGAGGCACAGGCAGCGCTTTGAGAGTAATCCAGACCGGACAGTGTGTCAGAAGGGTAGCAGAAGGATCGAAACGTGGATCCCAGGGCATCACATAAGCAAAGAAACCAGCCCGAGGAACACCAGCACGACTGACAAGCTGCTCCACCACATCAGTCGAAGAACAGTGGGCATAATAAAACCCTTTGCCCAGAAAGACAAAGGAGGAAATACAATCCGGACCCACTGCGGCTTCAGCCCAACGACAAAGATGAGCGGCAAAAAGAACCCTGCCCATAAAGTAGAGACAGACTCCAAACTGTTGAGCTTGTCGAAGACCTGAAACTAGAAGGGCAGAATCCAATGAACAAACAAACGGGAAACCCGATGAAGGAACATTTGTGACAGAGGCTGAACATAACTGGCGCAGAAGATTCAGCTGAAGGGAAGAAGAAGGGCCATCTGCGAGATCAAGCTTTGTCGATTTGAAAGAGGATGAAGAAGGCAAAGCAGCGCGCTTCCGTCGAATGAAAACTCGGGCAGGAGGAACAGAGGAAGTGGAAAACACAAAAGAGGTTTCGGGAGGAGCAGCAGCAAGAAAAGATGGAGAGGAAGGTGATGGCTGCAAGGAGTGTACAGATCGCATAGGATCAGTGGGGGAGAACTGAACAGAGAAGGGACTGGAGGCTGAATCAAGAGGTGGGGATTGTACAGACGACCATACAGACTGCACGGATGGCCATACAGATGGTACGGACTGCAGGGAGCACGGGAGCTGTATGGGGGGGCTGTTCGGGGGCTGCAGGGTGCACGGAATCTGTACAGAAGGCCGTACGGAAGGCAAGGTAGGCAGCAAGGACGTCGAGGGTGACTGCACGGACGGAAAAGGGGAGGAAGACGAGGCTGGCAAGGCAGAGGAGGAGGTCTCCATTGCACTTCTCCGTAGTGACACAATTCTCCCACACAGCTAGCTAGCTAGCCACACACACACACACACACACACACAGAGTAGAGCTTGGCATAGTGAGACACTCAGCGGATGCATTACATGTGACGAGTTATGGGCGTCACTTGAGAGGGGAGCTGTCCATTACCTGATTATATACAATGGCCTCGAGATGTGACCCTCGTCTGGCAGTCTCACATGGCGGAGGGACAAGCATAGTGGACTACCTGATAGGCCCACTAGCTTTTGCCTCATGGGTACTTGACTTCTCTGTGCCCGCTCCCCTTCTTGGCGCTAATCATGCCACACACGTATTAAATATCATTTTCATGAACTTGATCACTGTCTAAATGCAATAACGGAGTCTGATGACTTCGAAAGAGATTTGAAATCATAGGAGAAGATATCCTATACATAATTTTCAACAAACAATGTATCTTTATACGACCTCTATGTTGATATCAACAACTCTTGAATTATCATATTTATGTCTAGCAATTTTCTTTACTACTCAATTAATAATTATTAAGAAATTAATTTATAGTTGGTCAAAATTTTAGTGAGTAATAATAAGTAATTAATCATTACTTAAGAATTTAATTAGTAAGTAGTCAAGAAAGTAATCATTAATTAGAAATTTAATCAATAAATTAATTAAAATTTCCCTTCCCAACATATGGTGCACGCCACATACTCCCCCCTCCCTAACGTATGGGCACACCGCATGTTGGGGACACCTTCTTCTTTTTTGCATCAAATATTTCATTTCAAATATTAAAATGTTTGCAGTCAAAATGATCAATAATTAATCAATAAATTAATTAAGTCTCCCTTCCCCAATATAGGGCGCACACCAAATGTTCCCCCCTCCCCAACAAATGGTGCATGCCACATGTTGGGGGCACCTTGCTCTTTTTTCGAATGAAACTTTCATTTGGAATATTAGAATATAGTCATGTTTGTGGTCAATTAAACAATCAAAAAAGGGCCAATTAGTTTATTTCCTTTCAGTATAGCCTAGATGCACCACTTGAGCTGATCTCACGAGAGAAGATCAGCCGTATCATTCGGTTGGACCTCCTCCAGCTCTACACGTCCCGGACTGGGGGGGAGATCAGGAGTTCCCCACCAAGACTCAGTTCTATCGTGATCATTTCTTGAGGATATCGAAGTATGGCCTCATCCATCGTTAGACCCCAGTATCTTGAGGATAGGAGAGTCTCGCATGCACTGAGGATCGCCATAGGACAGTTGTGAGTATCATTTCATTTGCTGGGGATTGAGACGGGCAGAGCGGCGGCCATACCCAGAGGGCAACGGATCTGCAGTCTGTGCACAATGGGGGTGGTTGAGACAGAGGAACATTTCTTATGTGTCTGCCTTGTCTACTATGAGATCCGAGGACGTTACCATTGTCTCTTCCAGGAGGGGTTTGGCTTTGGCCCACTTAACGGTTGATCTACTTTTTCGACCAAGTATGTGTGGGACTCTACTTGATAGAGATGTGACAACACAGAGATACACTATTGCGACAGACCAGAGAGCACCAAGAGATATGCCAGTTGACTGAGCACAGACACGTGTTACAGAATTCTTTGTGTCTGGGTCAGCTTCAGAGGAGGAGTTAGATGAGACGAGGACATCATGTACTGATTCTTGGGGCCTTTGGTCAATTCTTGGTGATAGTGCATCTAGAAAGAACTTCAAAACAGCTCTTATGGAGCCTGTGGTTGCTGGCGCAGATCCCGTGGCAGTTCCAGGGTCTTTGAAACAGCCTCGAACAGCAAATTAGACCCACGACAAGCAGATTAGGTGCCAATTCAGTAGTCGTAGCAGATTCTTGAGCTTGGCAGGTCTGGCGCTGATATGTGACAGGTGCTGGAGGTCTAGGTAAGGGCCATTGCAAGTTTCTTGCAGGTTTTCTTGGTGTTTTGCAGGTCTGGGCTAAGCGGGAGCAGCTGGAACAGGCCCGGGGCCCTACAGGCCAAGCCTTGCAGGACTGTACACAATGCTCTGGGTGTTAAAAATGTACATCCAAACATTCAGTCGGGTGGCTGTGGCACAAGCCTGTTGCCTCTCAATTCAAATATGCCAAGCTGCAATACCAGCCAATGTCTCCAAAACATCATCCTCCAGTACACATGACTGGCATTATTACGTCCCAATCCTCGAGGGTCTTTATAACTAGCTTAAGTCGACATCAGGCTCACCACCCAACGGTAGACCCAATCCAAACCCCGAGCTCGGACATCTAAAGATCTCTCCAGACAGAGTAGCTACAGAAACCTTGGCATGCCATACCACCAAGACACCCCTCAAGTGTGGGACTACAGAGTTCTGTCCAAATTCAATGATCATTTGCCCCAATTAAGCACCCTGCCTAGCATATACCTCCTCAGCCCCTTGCTAGAATTAGCCAAGATAAGGCTTACTAACATCGCAATTCCCAAAGAATGCCAGCTGATATACTTAATGTCAGGCATACAAACCTTGCTTTTTCTTAACAAAAGATCATTCCTAATGGAAGATTGTTGCACTAGCTTACTTTCTGCTAACCCAACTCAAGCCTCCAGATCACACCAAGTTTCCTGGGTTACGGCCAGCCTGAACTAATTACGGAATTCTTCAAGAGAATATAGAGAAACCCCTAAAAGCCAGAAATGATATTACTTGTCTAAGATTTCATGGAATTGGCCATTCCACCACTTTCCTTACCTCGTCACAGTCTACATGTAGACCATTGGCTGAAATAATATGACCAAAGTAAAGGATTTCTTTCTTTTAAAATTCACACTTTGACTCCTTTGCATGCGGCCTGTCATGTCCTAGTATATTCAAGATAATCCCAAGTTCTTGGTCGTGCTCTTTCAATGATTTACTATAGATTAGTATATTGTCCAAAAAGACCACAAAAGCTCTTGCAACCCATTTGGAAACATCTTTTGCCTTAATCTATATTTGATGCTAACCTTATCTGAGATCGAGTTTATTAAAGTCTTCGGAAGACCGATGGGTCTACGAGACTATGAAAAACTTGGTACAAACGAGCTGTGAGGGTGGAGCTACTAAACGAGCATCCACACCAATGCAAAATGCAAAAATGCAAAATGACAGATGAGGTCGGCGGGTCACATCTTATGGGCAGGTCCTATTGGATCTCGGCATGTGGAAAGCATGTGAGAGCACCTAAGACGGGCCCATTGGATACAGCGATCGAGACGAGCACGTCCTCCACCACCCCATGAGACAGCTTGACAGACACAGATACGAGAGCTCTTCGCATCCCACTAGAGAGCCATCATGGCACCTGGATACATGGAGCCTGAGCATGTACTCGGAGCATTAACCTTGAGTACTTGATGCTATTTTTGCTTTTGTTGTTACTAGATTAGCACTTTAGTACTCAGCAAGGGCCTAAGTGAGCTGCAGTGGCTTGTATGAGGTATCCTTCTGGCTTGTTTCTTTGTCTCATAGGCCCACGAGGCCTTTTGCAGACGTTAATATATCTTTCTTTCTTTCTTTCTCGCTCGCTCGCTTGTACCGAAGGATGGACTCATCACTTGACTGCAATAGGCAACACAGATGTTCCAGGCAGTGATGCTGGCCACTGTCTCTCACATGCTATCCATTGATAATGGCTATGGGCAAGTGAGGAATGGTGGTACTAAATCAAGGAGGTCCATCCAGGAAACTTGCTCACCATGAATATTGTGTCGGTGATAGGGGATCAACACCTAAAGCATGATGTCCCTCTCCATGTTACTGCGACTCATATCCTGGGCCTGTTGGTAAGCCGTGGCTGTCTGTTGAGTATTGTACTGCTGTGTTGTCTTCTTTGCATGGTTGTCGCCTTGCCTTAGAACTGCATTGCTATTGTCGTGCCTTTGGTTGGCATAGATAGGTGCCAGTCGTAGGAGTCGATAGCGTTCAAAGCTTGAGTGCCTTAGTGGTTCGAATGCGTCTCCCTTGTTGATGTTGCTTTTGTTGTTGGCTGACCTAATTGCGTCCGCTATGTTCTTAGTTGCTTTGCTCGACTGTTGGCTCTTGCTTGTCGAGTCGCCTTTGTAGCCGTAGGTCACGCTCTGTGTGTGCTCCTAAGTCAATTGTAGTTTGCAGTCTTCTAGTTGCACTGCTGCTTTCACGAGTATGCGTCGCTGGCTGGATAGGTCAGATGGAGTCCTTTGAGTCTGCCATCTTGTTATAAGATAACGAGGGGCTGGAAAAGTCTCAGTCATAGAGTGGAGTAGAATAGATTCTCTCTCTCTCTCTCTCTCATTAAATGGATGACGAGTAAGCTACAATCTATGTCTCTCTTAGAGCTTTGGAGAAAAAGAGACCTCACAAGAAGAATAACGTTTATTAAAATTGAACCGAGAGGAATATCTCTATCACATAGAGAAAAGGATGAGTAGAAATCCTCGGAGTGAATAGCTTCAATAAATGGAAATAGACAGAAAATTCTTCAGGAAAAGAATGGAAATTCTCTCATTTGCCGAATGAAAGAATGCTATTGCGGAGACTACCAGATGGGTGGACGTTGCGAGACGGGCACCCAAAGCAGCAGTCTCAGCCACCATCGCCGAGCAGGAACAGAGGGCCAGTAAGGCTCTCAACATCCGAGTACGAGGTATCCCCAGCGCAGATTCACTCACCCCCTTAGCGGACGCAACTGCTTTTGTGACCTCTACCCTCGGCCTCGTCGAGCATGGGATCGAGCATGCATGGCGCACAGGACGGGACCCCACGCGCCCACAGCCACTCATCATCCGATTCAGGGATATTCAGGCTCGACTTGCAGCACTCAGGCAGCGTGCTACACTACGGGACCACCCTACTATCTTCATGGATGAGGATCTCACACCTATGCAGGTGGAAGAGCGGCGCACCCTACTTCAACAGCGAGATGTAGCCCGTCAGGAGGGGAAGTGGGCTGTCGTCCGAGATGGCCGCCTATTAGTTGGCCCTCGCCGCCGAGCTCCACCAGGTACTCCAGACACGGTAGCAGACTCCCCCCCCAAATAGGGAGACATGGTCTATGAGATTCAGACTCAGCACACAGTACCCTTGGCATGCACCATATGGAACTGTAATGGTACCCTATGGTCTGACCCTGGAAACTTCTCAGAGTCATACACTGGACGCGACATCGTTTTCTATACAGAGACACATGAGAGCCCCGAGCGCCCTCTCCCCTCGGTCAGTGGCTATACCTGGGAGTCAGTATTCCGTGAGGAGACCAGATATACTAGGGGGGTCCGAGGGTCAGGCGGAGTTGCAGTACTCCTTCGTTCAGCGCTCACGAGCTTGACATCCGTGGTTAGACGGGATGTCCATGCCCGTTACCTACGGCTCTGATTCCGACGCCCCTCCACACGCGACCTCTTTATTGCAGTCTGCTACTTTCCTCTTGAGACGTCACATTTCGCACGGATGCTTCGTGAGGATACGGGGGTATCCCCCTATCTAGATCTCTACTAAGACATTGTGGAGTTCTCCAGACGCGGAGAGGTCCTCCTAGTTGGAGATTTCAACGCAAGGACAGGTGCACGTCAGACATCACTCCTGGACTTCCACTCAGATCCGGTCCTATTACCTGAGATGGACACACAGAGGACTCGGGCTTCCCCCGCTCCTCGGCTGACAGTCGCGCTCCCGTTACTAGGTATGGGCAGGCTCTTTTGGACCTTGGACGTATACATGATCTGGTCATCTACAATGGACTAGACCGGTGGCCTGCCTCCTCTGGTTTCACATGTTTCCCACATGGCGGAGGAACCAGTGTCGTCGACTACATTCTGGGATCTCCTGCTTTAGCCCCACAGATCACTGACTTCTGCACTGCACCCTTACCTCCAGGAGCCGATCACACTTACCTGTTCTTTCATATCCTTGCGTCCCGAGCCCCTCCCAGCCACACCCCGCACTACACTACCTATCATGATATACACTTCGATCATAACCTCTCACCTGATTACTCAGCCCACCTAGCCTCCCTCCTCAGACACATAGACACCATACCCTCTCTAGATCACCGAGCCACCCTTATCACCCACTCCCTTCACAATGCAGCCCGCCACATCTTTCCTTCCACTACTCGGTCCACCCGCCCTCCACCCGCTGGCTCCACCCCTTGCAACAGCTGGTATGATGACGAGTGCAAAGCATTACGCCGCACACTCCGACTCACGACCCAGCGAAACGCTAGGGCCAACCCACGTCTCACCAGGGATTATCGTCGACTAGTCCGTCGCAAGAAGCTAGCCTTCCTGCGCTAGAATGAGGATACGCTAGTGAACATTCTGTTTAGTAGCATCTCCAAGGATTTCTGGAGGAAATTCCCAGAACGCCGATCCCCCTCCCCCCTCACGGACACTTCCCTCTGGCACACCTACGCACGCACACTCTATGATATCCCTGATCAGCCTCCTCCCGACCTCTCAGCCACCCCCCGCCCCACTTCTTGTATCCTCTTCACAACCCAGGGGGTCACCCACACAGCGCATAAGCTTCATAACGGTCGAGCTAAGGATCATGAGGGCCTATGCACAGAGTTTGTTGCCTATGGCATCAAAACTCTAGCCCCCATCCTCGCAACGCTGTTCAATGAAGCTGTCTGCCACGGGTTCCCCAGAGCTTGGACCCTGAACACTATCACACCCATCCACAAAGCAAGAGATCCCATGGATCCAGGGAATTACAGGACCATCATGGTTGGACATGTTATGTCCAAGATCTATGCATCAGTGTTAGATGGCGAGGTCAGTGCTCGCGCAGAGATACAGGGGCTCAGGGCATCCGGACAGGCCGGCTTCAGGGCGGATCACTGGACTTACGATCACATTTTTACACTCAGAGGGATCATTGAGGAGGCCAGACACAGGAGACAGAGAGTATATTGTTGCTTTGTGGATTTCCGCAAGGCATTCGACACCGTTCCCCGCCCTCGACTCATCAAACGTCTGCAGGAGTTAGGCTACGACTCGGTGATTGTCTGGGCAGTAGTAGCTCTCTATGAGCGGGTGACGGGGCAGGTCAGGATTGGCACCAGCTGGACCCCAGAGATCACGAGCACTATCGAAGTCAAACAAGGATGTCCCTTGTCACCGACTCTATTTGGCCTCTACATCGACGAGCTCGAGACCACCATCAGGACACTCGGAGGTGCAGGCTGCTCTCTTGCGGAGGCTGTTATCCAGATTCTCCTATACGCAGATGATGTAGTACTACTATCCTCTTCTGCTACTGGTCTTCAGCGACACCTGGATGGACTTCAGGGTCTTCTGTGATACACATGACTTGAAGGTCAACCTTGGGAAAACCAAGGTGATGATCTTCAACACTTCCAAACCCGCTATGCACCGAGAGCAGTTCCTCTTCACCGGCGACCCTGTTGAGATAGTTGACTCTTACACATACTTGGGCATTGTCTTCTCAGGCCCGATCTTCACGATGCGCCCGGCCATGCAGGACAGGATCAGCCGGGGATACGCCGCTCTTGCCAGGCTGGAGCGACAATGCTACCACTCCCACTTCCAGGACCCGTGGACCAAGTCTCTCCTTTTTTATTCTTTGGTCCGCCCTGCAGGCATGTACGGTAGCCCTTGGTGGGGAGTCGACCTTTCAGACACAGAGTGGGCTCGAGTTGAGCGCCTACAGATACTGATGTTTGCTCGGATGATCCGCAACAAACCATCGGTACCACACCAGATCATTCTAGCAGAGTTCGGCACCTCACCCCTACAGCTTGATGCGGCTTTTCAGGCTATCACCTATCTCCACAGAGTCAGGGATTTCAGCTCCTCCGCTGACGGTCGCCTCCGCCTACCTTGGCTAGCCCTATCCTTCTCTATGGCCTTATCCGTTGATGGGGACCAGCGATGCTGGTATAGTCGTCTTTCCAGTTGGTTCACCCGACTGGGCCTCGACTTAGACTGGTTGCCTCCTTTTCAGTACAGCCTCGACGCTCCACCATCTCCCCTCTCCCCCACTGACCAGGAGGTCAACCGGGTCATTCGAGCGGATCTGCTCCAGCTCCACACCTGGCGGACATGGTTTCTTCACTCCGAGCTTCGTGTGAAGCTCGACTTCTACCGCCAACACTGTCTCCAGATCTCACAGGACGGCTTCATCACACCTCCGGGTTACACACAGCTTCATCTACCACATGCGCTCCGGATCTCCCTCGGTCAGTTTAGGGTCTCGTCACACCGATTACGGATTGAGAGCGGACGCGCAGAGGATATCCCACGAGAGGACCGCCTTTGCCCACTTTGCGACTTGCAGGAGATCGAGTCGGAGGAGCACTTTGCTTTCAGATGTCCTATCTATTATGCCATTCGAGGCCGATATCACTGCCTCTTCCGCGACGGATTCGGCTCCCTCCCACACATGCTGCAGTTCCCAGATCAGCGATGCCTAGCCGCTTTCTTACATGAGATGACTCGCCACCGAGATACCTCTCTTCGAGCACGGCGACACGAGCAGCACACACAGCGTGAGGACACCCAGCGGCCTATCACTGACTTCTTTCAGTCACAGGATACCTCTTCTCAGTCTAGTCGACGACGCAGACGTGAGCGAGAGCCAGAGCCACGACAGTTGCGCCAGCAGACAGACTCACACATCCAGGTCCATGACATCTCGTCTCTGCTCTCTGCCCGCCCCACCGGGGTTACCGTTGCCCTCATCCACAGGGCCACCCGCCGCCCCCGACGATCGAGCTCGACTAGGCCGCGTGACGTCAGAGGCCAATCATCTATCGTAGGGTTTTTTCCGACCTCCCATTTGACGGCCCCTCTATGATTGGTCTCTGACGATCACCACCTGCACATGTATACTGTATCTCCCCCCTCTGCCCCATTTTTGGTGCCCCCCCCTTCTTTTTTGTATCATATGGAGGTAGACACATATTTTTTGTACCAGGACTAGACACACAGTCCTTCATAACCTCTTTTTTGTAGAAACGGTTGGTTTGCCCGTTTTGAGACCGCCATCGTTATGCTCATTGTATCAGTTATCTTTAGTCTCATAGACCTTCACGGTCTCCCGAAGACTTTAATAAACTTTCTTTCTTTCTTTCTTTCTAAAACTAATCTAGGAGAGCTAGATCTAAGCTGTGATACCATGTGAAAATGCAGATTGTGCTCTCCTAGTGCAATGCAGAACTAGCAACCAGATCAAGGGGGATCATACCATAGAAGAAACTCCATAAGAGAGATAGGCACCCTGAATTCAATGTATTTCAAAATGTCCTTATCATCCATACAAGAGAGGCTTCTTATGTAGAGAGAGTCTTTAGAATAGTTAACCCATGTGGGATCCTATGATCTACATGTCTCCTAGTGGTAGCCCTTACTCCACATCATCTTCTGATGTAGTTTACATTCTTGGGTGGCTACTTTAATTCACACAATAGCACACCTTCGATCATACCTTTGCCACTCATTATGTGCTCATGGCACCATATCTCTCAACAAGGCCCGCCAGTCCTTTGACGTTAATCTCTCTCTCTCTCCCCCTCACACACACACACATCATTCTTTCATTCATCATAGGTAAAATCTAAATTTAAAAGATTGAATATTTTCTCTTCTTATTATAAATTTCAAACAAACCTTTCACAAGAATGACTTTGTGTTAATTTAAGGTATTTAAAAGTAAACACAAGAAAATCTTGGGTTTGTTATGGCAGGGAAGTCTGCAATTTACAAATATTTGAGAAATCTCATGAAAATCAAATTGTTTTTTTCGTGTTATATCATTATTTTGTACAACGTTGATTTTGGTCTTACAGATTGTAACGAAATGTCCTCCCTTTGCAGGCAACAGAATCACTTCGAGGCCTTTTCTCAGAGACTAACCATAGTGAATTAGCTGCGTTTACATCTTATGCGCTATCTTTTCCAACTGCATTCCAAGCCTTAGTGGATACATACAACGTAAGTCAAAATCTCTGCAATTTATGATTCATGTTCTTGTCGCATGGGCTTTGTTTTCGTGTTCGAGGATGTTATTGTGATGTTCTTCTCAATCTTCAAAAGTGTTTTAATGCTTATCTGACTTTGGTACGTGTTTGCATTTGAAAAAGCACTTGAATTAATTGCTCCTTGACTAGGAAAATTGAGAAATGCAAAACCCAGCAATCTGTCATCGAGCTAAACTCATGTAAAATTTGAATAGAATGTCTTTGGTTGTGTGCATCATCACAATATTCCTGCCAGTTACTCTAAAGAGAGTAGTGTGCGAGGGATAACTTCTGACCTGGTATTGTCATTTCTAATATCACTGATTTCTCTAGTGATAGCGGCATACGGTTTGAAAAGCTAAGAATATCCTTTGTTAATTGAAAGGGAAAAAAAAAACAGAAAATCTCTCTTAAGACCGGTCTAATAGTCCATCTTTTGAAAAGGTAAAAGATCCTTCTTTGTTAATGAATGGAAAAAAAACAGCAAATCTCTCTTTGGTTGTACAATGGCCATAGGTCCATAGCAACCTAAGGAAACCGAAGTAACAATTGCACAATTCTTAGTCTTGTGTGCCATACCACGATATAAAACAAAAGGAGGGGAAAAGGAAAAGACTAGGCAGGGGGAGAGTAAGTTGCTGGAGATCATATGCTTTAGCCAAGAAAAAAGAGTCAGGACTTCCGGTATGTAAGGTGGCCTTTCTTATCCTAGGCTTCCTTGGAGTCTCACTTGACACTAGTCCAGATCAGGTCCAAGAAGTCAGGGGTAGTAAGCTAATCATGAGAGCAAAAAGTGTCATATATGCCATGCTGAACGAGATGTATGTATCTTAATTGACAGTTAGACAAAATATTTGTCTTTTGACACAATCGTAAGGTATTGAAAAAAATGTGCTTCATGGAGTATCTTTTGTCCTTGGAGATTATTGTGTCTCCTTGTTCGTTGATCCAATCGCTATTTGACAAGAGGCTTCGCTTTATGGTAATTTTCTTAAGACACTAGATATCTGTACGTGTGCTTTTCTATAAGATGTATCCACTTTGGAATAATGGGTGCTCCATCAAAACATCTTTTTCTAGGAATACTATCTTGCTTTTGTATATTTCACGCCACCTATAGGTTGGTTTTACTTTTGCTAGAACATGTGCTATGTTAGTTTGCTACAAGATAAGTGCAACCTCTTTCATAATATTATTGCTTATGTATGTGGAAATCTTTCATGACCACACATTTTGTCCAAATTTTCTCCAACAAAAGCTGAGATTCAAAAAGTTGTTAAGAAATCTCATAAAGTTGTTAAGAATTAGCATGGTCCACCACTCCATGTCTAAGGTATATAAACCATGTTTCAGGTTATAAGGAGTGGGATTCCAAATTTTTGCGCTGTTGCTCTTGCGCTCAGTGATCTTGGGTAAGGCCAAATTGCAATGAAGTTTATAGAAAAAGGAAAATAATGAAGGTAGATGCTTGACTATTGATAATATTTTCTACGCTTTGGAAGTTGTGCTATGTAGCTTGCATATAGGAACCAAGCATAAGCATATTATATTTTTTATCTTCTTAAGGGTTCTTATCCTTTAGCTTAACAACACATGTTGCAATTTGTTAGTGGAGTTTACAAATTATTGCCATATTTTTCTCCTTGATTAGCCATCTCTGTTCTATGTATTTCAAGGAACAACCTTGCTTCAGGTTCCTGCTATGCTTGATGGAGTTATGGTTTTCAACCTTGTAAGTCATGAGATTGAAAGTGCACTATGTGTTGTGTTTCAAAGGATGAGTTTGGGCATGTTCCCAAGTATGATATTGATACCCAGCTAGAAAACAGCGATTTGGGAGGGCACAAGGGATTTTCATGTGCCTAGCGATTGTAGAGAGAGAGAGGGTCTTGTGTGTTGTGTTGTTAAGCGGTTTTTAGTGAAATCTTAATTAACATTGAGAAATTTAATCGTCATGAAACTGAACTTGGATGTGAACCACAAAAACATTGAGTTTGTTACATAGGGAGTAAGATTAAATAACCCTCCACAAGGAATTAATCCTGCTATATTTCCTTTTTTAGTGATAACATAACTTGCAAGTTGTAAATACAAGATTTGTAGAGTTTGGATAGAACCCAACTAGAAACCCTAGCACACTATCAAGTGCATTGAATTACAATAATCTCCTTGATATAGGAGTCCAAAATAATAATAATATGAATGTAGAACCCTTGACAAAACCCTAGGATAAAAGATCTCCAGAAGACCTGTCTCTGAAGTCAAAACCCAGCAAATACCAAGAGCTGAGATGAAAAAGTCGTAAAATTGGTACGTTTTTGTAATAGGCACTCCAATATTTTGATGCTATATTACTGTGAAACCAAGCATCCAAACCCAAGTGCCAGAACTGATGTTAGGACAACCAGAAATGCTCCAAAACCCAAAACGTAGCAAAATTCAATCCAAATCAGCCCTAGGAGCAAATCACAGTTTAGGAATGATTGCCCAAGTCAAATTGTCTATGTGCTAGGAGGATTTGTAATGCAAATCGTCAACTTGGAACGTGTTATGGAGCTTGGAATATGCAAATTGTCCATAGAAAGTACCAGTGGGCTCCACAAAAGTGTGCTTTCTAGTGAAAACTTAATTTAAAAACCATAAAAACATTAACATCCATTGCACATGATTAAAATAGAAAACTGAATAAAGAAACAGCCGACATCACATGGGATGTGAACCCTCTACGAGGAATAAATCTCTTTATAAAGTGATGCTTGACTTGTAAATACAATGATGTAGAGGCTGGATCGAACACAACTCTGGAATTTCTTAGACACAATAATCTCCTTGAATAATAATATCATTGTAGAATCCCTTGGATTAGCTTAGTATAGAAGAGCTCTAATCTTTGGAGTCAAAATTTAATACTTCTCAACATCAGAACCAATAATGACATCCTGTTTACATATTGCCAAATGGTTTTTTTTTTCATGGGACCCCTGACTCTTGGGTTTCTTGTATTCACTATGATAAGGTTTTGAAAACACAATCTGTAGAGTGGGAATCCTAGGCTAGACCTAAGGCTGTTTTCCAAGCGCTAATCAACTAATTCAACTTCAAAGGAAGCAAACTCTAATACTCGTCAAAGGTCAGCTTATGCGGAGCATAGTTTCCAATGAAATACTGAAATTAACACTTGAAAATCAAATAACCATGAAACTGAAATGAATTTAATTTTATCTCTCAAAGAAATTACGTTATGATTTCACAATTTGATTTTTAGAAAACTACTACTAAGGACAGCCCTATCAAAAGCAAGAATAGAAGAGATGGCCTTTCCATCAATTCTAAGCTCAAAGTGGAGGAAACCGATGGATGCATCTCCCTGCTGCTCCTGCAAGCTCCCCCTTGCGTCTCCTCCACAGCTCACCCCCGCTTCCCTCCGCCCCCCCCCCAGTCTGTCCTGCTGCCCACTCACACCGCCCCCATCCCTTCATTCCTCTCCAGCCCACCCATTTTAACTCTTCCAAACTCCCCCCGTTGCGCCACCCCTGTCTGCCCCCTTTGCCACCTCCTTGCCATGCCACCCTGCGTTCCCCCTTCTCCTCTCTGCTGACTCTGGAGTCTGCCTCCCATTTCTTCTTCCCTTTACCGCCTCTCCCCTCTCAGGTTTGATTTGAACAGCCTAAGATGCTGTCGCCTCTGTTTCGTGGCTGCCCAGCTCTTCCTAGCGGTGCTGGGCTTTCAGCCCCTTTCTCCAGCCTTCCCTTTTTGAGTCGCGGGCCTTCAGTAGGGGTTTTTGACCTTTCTGACTGGTAAGGAGCCCCGTCAGCATTCTTGAGCTCTTAGTCTTTCTTTTCCCTGTGTTCTGCTGGCTTTTTGACACCCCATACAGCCTTTTTCTAAGTGGTTGTAGCCCACAATCTCTCCTCTTTCTCCTCTCTTTCCACCCCTCTGTTTCCTTCCTCGTCCATCCCTCCCTTCGCCTCTCCCTTTTGCTACCAGAAGAAGATTTCTCGTTTCTTCTTGGGGATTTTAATCCTGGTGGTGACCATTTGGTCTGGCCAGAGGGGCCCTTATGGCAGCTCCCTCGACTCCATGTTTGACCTCCATCACCAAGCTCGCCTATATCCAATCTCTAACTTGGCTTCTCGTGGGCCTGAGACCTATTATGCAGCACACCAATGCTTTGTCCTGCAAAGACCAAACTGAAATCTTCACTTGTTGCTCATCCTCTTGGGAGAGAGAAACAATTTAGGAGGTCACCGTCTATGGGAGAGGTGCCTTTCTTCTCTAGTTGAGTTCCCTTGATACTAGTGAGGCCATCGTGGAGGAAAGCCCTATTTTCCTCAGCCCGCTTTTGATGCTCTTTATACCTTGGTACCATGTATTCATAGTTGATGATATGGATAAGGCACCTTGAGCTACCGAAGGAGTCACGGTCCGTTGTATCCTCTATTGGAAGTTGTTTTGGTATAGTATTGAAGTCTCTGCCAACTACAGTCTTGGTCCTTGTAGATGACGGGGTTCCCAGCTTAGGGTGATCGTGGAGTACTCCAGTGTCCTTGCCCGAGGAGATCCTTCTTGAGACCTTGGGCGGGGGTAAGTTTTGCCATAGAGGGTTGAGGTTTCAGACCTCCCAAGCTAGTGTCTTCGATGCAGGTAGATGGGACACTTGGCAAGAGCTTGCCCATGTGTGGTAAGTAAAGGCTCCACCCACCCACAGCCTCGCATGGCTGACAGTAGCAGGAGTCACAGACACATGGGTGGAGCCTTCTATGAGAGTGTGGCCCAAAGTGGACCGGAGGAAGCCAGGCAAGAGGGCTACAAAGAACTATGGAAGTCTTGTAGGTCATTGACAACAGGGGAGCATGGGGTCCCCTCTAGCCCCCTACCCAGGGGATTTAGACAGCCCTCAAGATGCCCCTACTCACTTGAGGGAAAGGCCTTCTTCAATCTCCCTGCTCAGCTCCCGATAGCGCCTCAGAGTTCCCAATCGGCCCAGATGACCACCCAAGGCTCATGTACAGGAGAGGTGCCTTGGCCTATACCGTCATTCAGTCCAACCTACCTCCACCTCCCCCACATCCTCTTTCCGCCACCCCCCCCCCCCCCCCCCCCCCCTATTGGAAGTTGTTTTGGTGTAGTATTGGAGTCTCTACCTACTACAGTCTCGGTCCTTGTATCCTCTATTGGAAGCTGTTTCAGTATAGTATTGGAGTCTCTGCCTACTACAGTCTTGGTCCTTGTAGATGACGGGGTTTCCCAGCTTAGGGTGATTGTGGAGTACTCCAGTGTGCTTGCCCGAGGAGATCCTTCTGGAGACCTTGGGTGGGGGTTAGTTCCGCCACCTCAAAGGGTTGAGGTTTCAAGCCTCCCAAGTCATTGTCTTCGAAGAGCTTGCCCATGTGTGGTAAGTAGGGCCTCCACCTGCAGCCTCGCATGGCCGACAGCAGCGGGGGTCACAGACACATTGGGTGGAGCCTTCTGTGGGAGTGTGGCCCAAAGTGGACCGGAGGAAGCCATGCAAGAGGGCTACAAAGAACTATGGAAGTCTCATAGGTCATCGATAGCAGGGGAGCATGGGGTTCCCTCTAGCCCCGTACCCAGGAAATTCAGACAACCCTCAAGATGCCCCTACTCACCTAAGGGAGAGGCCTTCTTCAATCTCCCTGCTCAGCTCCCGATAGCGCCTCAGAGTTCCCAATCAGCCCAGGTGACCACCCAAGGCTCATGTTCAAGAGACGTGCCTTGGCCTAAACCGTCATTCAGTCCAACCTACCTCCGCCTCCCCCACATCCTCTCCCCCCCCCCCCCCCCTATTGGAAGTTGTTTTGGTATAGTGTTGGAGTCTCTTCCTACTACAGTCTCGGTCCTTGTATCCTCTATTGGAAGCTGTTTTAGTATAGTATTGGAGTCTTTGCCTACCACAGTCTCGGTCCTTGTAGATGACGGGGTTTCCCAGCTTAGGGTAATTGTGGAGTACTCCAGTGTGCTTGCCCGAGGAGATCCTTTTGGAGACCTTGGGTGGGGGTTAGTTCCGCCACCACAAAGGGTTGAGGTTTCAAGCCTCCCAAGTCATTCTCTTCGAAGAGCTTGCCCATGTGTGGTAAGTAGGGCCTCCACCTACAGCCTCGCATGGCCGACAGCAGCGGGGGTCACTGACACATTGGGTGGAGCCTTTTGTGGGAGTGTGGCCCAAAGTGGACCGGAGGAAGCCAGGCAAGAGGGCTACAAAGAACTATGGAAGTCTCACAGGTCATCGATAGCAGGGGAGCATGGGGTTCCCTCTAGCCCCATACCCAGGAAATTCGGACAGCCCTCAAGATGCCCCTACTCACCTGAGGGAGAGGCCTTCTTCAATCTCCCTGCTCAGCTCCCGATAGCGCCTCAGAGTTCCCAATCAGCCCAGGTGACCACCCAAGGCTCATGTACAGGAGAGGTGCCTTGGCCTATACCTTCATTCAGCCCAACCTACCTCCGCCTCCCCCACATCATCTCCCACATCCCCCCCCCCCCCCTCCCCCAACACCCACCTGCCCATGCCCCCCCCCCCCCCACACACACACACACAAAACCCCCGGCCACCTTCTACTTGTCCGCTGCCTCAACTTTTCCATCCATTTGCCACACTCTGTTGATTTCACTACTCCACTTTTTATCTGCTTGCAGCTTGCACCAGCTGCTTGTTTGGAGATTGTGTCAATGCTGCCTTGCCTGCCACATTGCTTGTGTTTTCTTTAATAGCATTTGTTTTCCACAGGCCTCCTACAAGCCGAATCTGCTGTTCATCGTTTCCAGTAGTTTATGGCATGTCTTCAAAGTCAGTAACAGAATTGTTCGCATCTCAAGGCAAAGACAAAAATAGTTTAGCTCCAGTTCTCAGTTTATGAATTACTATGTAGAAGATCAACAACAATGCCGACTTCAGGAATTTTCAGGGTAATATCTATGTAGCTTTGTCTCAGGTACAAAGCAGTAGGCATTAGACTGGACTCTGGTGATCTGGCATACCTTTCACAGGAGGTTCGCAAAATCTTTCGGGTGGTCGAAGAAGAGTTTGGTATCCCAGGGTTTGGAAAGCTGGTGATCACTGCAAGCAATGACATAAATGAAGAAACACTTGATGCGCTCAATAAGCAGGTAAAATATTGGATATACCGACTGAAGTTCCCCATAAGATTTTGATTCCTTCCAGATCTGTCCTTAAATTTGTGTTGCTTTGCATTAATTTAATTTTTACTACAAATTATGAATGCTTCTTTTTTGTGCACTTTTCTTCTGGTTCAAGCATCAAGCAGTGGAAACTGACTTGGCATTAGGAAACAGGGTCATGAGATTGATGCTTTTGGAATCGGAACACACCTTGTGACATGCTCAACACAACCGGCTCTTGGTTGTGTATATAAACTTGTTGAGATAAATAAACAGCCACGAATGAAATTGTCTGAAGATATTGGAAAGGTCAGATTTTTGTACCAGGTTTTAATTTGAATTTTGAACAAGCCTGAAGCTCATTTCTTATACTAGCTAGGTAAGATTTTCCACCTACAGTCATTCTCTTCTCATAACAGGTAACAATTCCATGCAAGAAAGAAACTTTTAGGCTTTATGGAAGAGAGGGCTATGCTTTGGTTGATCTGATGACCGGAGAAGATGAGCCTCCACCCAAGGTGTGTTTCTGAAAAAATCTTCATATTTTTATGGAAAATGATCATGGCTGCTTCCTATTTTACATTTACTAAGAGTGGTCTGTATTTTTATGCATGCAAATGTGTGTCATCTTGTCTTCCTTTTGATTTTATCTGGAATGGTTGCTGACTTTACTCTTGTAAAAGAGGCCTCAGATAAGAAGATTCAGCTGAGGATCTCTCTCTCTCCTCACATCCTTCTCCTTCGTTCCTTCCTGCCCTTTCAAGCTGCTGGCTGTTCTCTTTCCCCTCCTCTTTCCCTTTGTTTTGCCACTAAATTCCCCATTTTTCTGCTCAATTTCCCCTGCCCGCCTCTGTTTTTCCTTGTCTACCCTGTCCCTTCTTCACAATCTTGTGGGGGTGTTTGGGGCCATTGGGCAGCCTTGAGGCAGCGTATAGTTATGGCTCTCAGCCTTCCTTTGGCTCTGTGTGGGACGTTTCTTGCTGTTCATGGCTCTTGGGGCTCTACTGCCCCCTGGTTAGTTTGCAACCCCTTCCATGGCCATCTTCAAGTCACCTGTCTACTCGAGGCCCTTTGTGGGCATTTCTTTCCACAAACTATTAACGAGAAACTGAAGAGAACGGTATATACATACTAAACTTATTCAACCTATTAATAATTTGATGATTAAGGGTGTACAACATTATACCACAGCAGCCAGTGGTGGCATGGATTAAAGGACAGCAGCGAGTTTCTATTGTTTTTTGGTTGCATCAGTTGACTAGAGGAACAAGCTGAGAGAGTTGAACTGCCCTTAGGCAGTCTTGCTACCTCTAGCAGTCCTATCAGCTTGATGGATATTCAGCGCCCAATCCCTAGGATGATCTGGATCAAGGAGCCAATGAGAAAGTAGCCTAACTCCCCTAGAGTCCCATTGAAATTCTTGAGATTGTCTATCTAGAGGCCAAACAAGGTTGTTGATAATGGACAACCTTGTTTGATCCTCTGTTTGCCCTGCACCTGTCCAAATCCTGCCTGAGACTCTCATAAACTGCCATGATTTCCTAGACGATCTTCTGCTCCTCATATCCCAACTCTTGTAAATGTCTAATGACGTGAGCTCTTGGCACTATGTCAAACTTGGGAAAATCCACAAAGTAGTAGTAAACTCTCTATCTTCGTGCTTTGGCCTCCTATCCCTTGGCCTTAAGTCCCTAAAGCTCTGCAAACTGGCCATCTTCTATGTCGAGCATTGATGCATAGATCTTCGACATAATAGTCCTGTAGTTTTTGGGCTCATGGGACGCCCTGCCTTGTGAATGAGAGTGATGGTGTTAAGGGTCTAGGTGTGAAGGAAATTGGGGCAAACTGAAAGCTTTGCTAAGATCGGGACCATATAATTTATTCCATATGCAATGAATTCAGTACGTAGGCCCTTATGATTTTTGGCTTGGACGTTATGAAGCTTTAGAGTTGCGTGTTTGACACCACCGGCTGTAAAAGAGTGTGCAGGATGTAGGACATGCTGAGCGCGAGAGATCGAGTGCTGGCTATTTAGGAATGCCATATAGCGTGCGTGCATGAGAGTACTAGAGTGTGGTGTCCGTGAGAGGAGATGGGACTCGCCGCTCAAGAAACTTCTCCTTAGAGTTGTTACTAAAACAAAATGTTTATTAACTCCTTGTTTTGAAAATGAAAGCTAGCTTCTTTTGGCGTACCGGACCACGGTACTCGCGTATTGTCTCTACCTCACTCGGAAGGTGATGCTTAGTCTCCAATTTGAGTTGGTGTAACGCCTTACACTCATTAACATACCAGGTATACTGAGCCAAGAGGCAGTGGGCAAATGTAATGGGTGGTGTAATGTGAAAGTACGTAGGGAAACTTCATGGAGAGCCGGTGATTAGGATGGCTCAATCTTCTAGGAAGTGGTAATTCATTGACATATGTGAGTAAAGTGGAAGGGCATGCTGAGTACTCAGGTGAAAGACTATGATCAAATTGTATGTTGTGATATGTAGTATACTAAGTGGTGTCAATATGAGCTTTAAGGATATGGTAGCTCATCTCATTGATGAGGACCGTAGGCTTACAGAGAAAGCAGAATCTTCCTTCGAATCTGGCAAAGCATTCTTTCTCAAGAATAAGCCCAAGAAGAACGGAAAACCTCTTAAATGTAATTACTATCAGAAACTTGGCCATCCAGAGGATCGTTGCTTCAAGAAAATGGCAAAGGTACAAGCCAAAGAACATGCCAATCTGGTTGCGGAGCAGAGTGAGGACGAAGACGAGGAAGCTACACCTTCTAGACCTGAGGAACAAGCCTGCACTGCTGCTATTTCTGGTCTATCCCTCCATGAGGTGATAGATGAAGAGTGGGCTTTCTAGAGTCATGTATGTTAGGTACTCTGCCTTGGGTAGTCCCCCTAAAATGATGTAATAATTTGTCATTTTGTGTGCCTTGTCCTATAAAAGGCTCCACTTATTTCCATGTACCCAGTTAGGAGACAAGGGGGGGTTGTTGTGTATTTCCTTTATCAGGCCTGGCCGAGTTCCAGGATGTTGGTGTACTCCCTAGACCTATGAGTTGGTCATGCATCCATGCTCAGATTTGAGTCTCTGATCACGTTGACACCTAAGCCATGAGAGTGTTTGGTTCAACCTCTGAATTATGCTCAGCTGTTAGCCTCTGAGATTGCCTGGGATGCACAGTCTGGATGATGTCATAATTTCTCACCCTAGCTCCGAAGGGGGGTTTGTTGGAATCGGAGTCCTAGTGTGTGTGGTCCTAGAGTCCTAGGAGTGTCCTATAGGTGTGTGAGTGTGAAGCGTCTTGAGGCCACTTGTGCCACCTCATGTGGTAGATGTGATTTCTCACCTAGATTATAGGATCTAGATTCTCTTGTGTGTGACCTCATCTATGAGGTGTCTGTGTGGGAAGATAAGGCTTGCCCAGCCTATAAAAGAGGCTATGTACTTGCTGTGAAGATATCTATCAATCCACATCAGTTCGTGCCTCAGCTCGTCTCCAATCATGTGTCTCTCACCTTCTCCCCATTTTCAACAGACATCGGTGTCAAGGTCAACACTAGTATCAGTGTTAGAGGTGGTAAATGTCATCATTGTCGATGGTGAAGAGGATGATGATGATGTTGAGGCTGGAGCTGAGACTGACGCTGAAGTGAGGCTGCTAAGGCTAAGTCCAAATCTGGGATTGAATTTGAGGTTGGCAGGACAGTGATGGCCTTTTGAACAGCCGTGCTATCTTTCTGAAGTCCACTGCGGTTGCAGCGGTTATTGAAGCCCTTGATCTCTCTTTTCAGTGGCAGTTTAGGCTGCCTTTGCTGCGTGTCTTCCATCTTTCAAAGGGACTGAATGGATTTGGAGGGGCTGAAAGAAGGGGGGCAGAAAGGAAGAAGAGCCAAGACAAAGGGAAAAAGGAGGGAAGAAGAGACTAAGAAATGGCAAGGGAAGAATTGGAAGTGTGCAGATGATGTGGTCTTACTCTCGCCCTTAGCAACGGGCCTCTTGCAACACTTGGATGCACTTAATACGTTCTGTGAGGCGCATTACTTGAAGGTCAACCTTGGGCTTCAATACGATTTTCATAATGTGTCCAGCAATGCAAGCCTTTCTGAGCAGGGAATATGTTGTGCCGTGCCTGCTAGACTTGAGCGGCAGTCCTTTCACTCTCATTTCCAGGATTCCTAGACCAAGTCTCTTCTCTTTGACTCCTTCGTCCACCCAACGGGTATGTATGGCAGTCCTTGTTGGGAGCCCAACCTATTAGAGACATATTGTGCTCGAGTGGAGAGGCTTTCGGTACTTTTCTTTCACAGATGATTTGCAGTAAAGAGGATCTCTTATAGCTACACACCTTCAGCACCTGATTGGCACCCAACGTAGGCCTATTGATACTTCTACTAGGGCATAGACTTATGCTTTACTCGACATGGTTGCCTCTTCCTTTCAGGCTTTGGCCTTCTCCTAGAGGGTGCCCCTTCTTTTAACTTTTACAACATAATATCTTTACACGATTGGTTGATTGTGGAGAGTTTACAGAGGTTATGCCTTCCTCTGTTGCTTCCCCTTTCTATGCAGTTTTGGATGGTAGGTCTTCCTCTCCTTCCATTGGATGATAGTAGTAGGCGCTCTTTATTTCTATATCGAATACTTTTGCCAAGAGATGAGGCAGTCATTCAGCGGATGCTTCCACCACTAGTCAGGAAGTAGTTCCAAGCCTGAGGATTTTTAGCCGGAACATTTAGTGTCTTGTAATATTCCTGATCACCATCGAAGATAGCTAGTAAGTTGAGAGATGCAAAAAAGGAGAAATGGGAGGCATCAGATAGAGGGAGAGAGAGAGAGGCGGAGAGGGTGAGGGAGTGAGGAAGCAAGTTGGTATGGGGAGCCAATGGGGGAGGTGAAATGGTTAGCAAGGAGAGACTAGGCAAGTTGTTAGGTAGCTTAGTCATGTGTGAAATTGGCTAGCAAGTAGAGACTAGGATAGTGGTGAGGTAGCTTGATTGAGTGTGACAAGTGTGGTCAAGCTAGAAGGCGAGTGACACCAGAAGTAGGAGAAAGGTAGCTGAGTGAAAATTGTGAGGGAGTGGAAAGAGGGGTAGTCGAAAGAGGTGTTAGCTGAGCTAGAGGGCGAAGACCTAGCGAGAGGGATGGTTGAAATGGGTAGCAAGGGGAACTTCCAACAAGGAGGTGGAGGGGCAATCGGGAAGTGGTAAGGCGATGTGGAGAGTGGAGGGGCTACTAAAGTGTTAAGCGAGGGGATGTTGAAGGGGCTATAACTGCTACGTGCAGGTGGGGAGGTTGGCAGGAGTGATTGAAGACGCTGAGGGCTTGCCATGGAGAGGAGCAGGGTAGGCTTGGAATGATCGAGGAAGGCTAGAGCAGGGACAAAGGTAGGGTAGCAGTGAGAGAGCTAGGGCGATAGGAAGGAGAAGAATATAGGACATGGGTAGGATAAGCGAGACGGTCGTAGGAGGATATGGGCAAGTGGGGCAATAGTTGGGGTAGGAGGTGAGTGTGGCTAGGTCGCAAGGTTGACATTGAGGGGCAAAGTACGATAAAATTGTAGGCTTGAGAAAAGGGATTTCCTAAAACCACAAGGCCCAGGGTTGAGGTTGAAGGGCAACTCATGGCGGGAAGAGGGGGGGATTGTTGGTTGTGGGAGGGGTAATGAGTCACAATTGGGCAAGGTCAGTGGTAGCCAAAGAAGAGAAATTTCCAATGCAATGAGGCCTTAGTATGTGGCAATGGGGACGAGTAAGGCTAATTGGCCCTAGTAAGTAGGTAGGAACAGCCTACCATTGCAAACTGGTGCCACAAAACGCTTGCATGGCATTTTCTTGGCTTTTCTTGTTGTACACGCAGGCATGCCTACGCATGTGTGTGTGTGTGTGTGTGTGTGTGTGTGAGAAGATGAATGCCAAAATTACTTCCAGACACTGTTCTCTACCCCTGGCTCCCCATCAAATCAAATGACTGATGCAAGGACTGAATTTCTTCAATATGTTTCTGGGATAGTGAAAATGGATGATGCTCTATTATTTGACATACCTTTTACTGACACGGAACTTGAGAATGCATTGTCCCATCTCGGCAAATACAAGTCCCCTGGCTGGGACGTTCTTACGGTGGAATTTTATATTTCTTTTTGGGATGATTTGAAAGATGTTCTCTTACAAATGATCAATGTTGCCTGGCAAGAAAATCAATTGCCGCACCTCTGGAAGCATGGCATAATCAAACTTGTGCCAAAAAAAAATCTTTGTGATCATATGTCAGATTGGAGGCCTATTACTTTGATGCCTGTAGTTTACAAACTCATTGCCAAAATGATTGTGTATAGGCTTCAAGGGACTCTGAATGCGGGCCTTCATCCTCATCAGTATGGATTTGTGCCGCGAAGACAAATTCATGACAATATCTCCAATGCATTGACTGCAATTGAATATGCTCAGTACTCGAATCAAGTTGTGCTCATATTGCAGGTAGATATCTCTAAGGCATTTGATACTGTACAATGGGATTTTATCTCTCAAACCATGACAAAGTTGGGATTTGGTCCCAAGATTGCAAATGCAATTTATTGGCTTTATTCTGGCTCTACTTCTCAGTGCATTCTCGGAAGCCATCTATCTCGGTCATGGACATTAGGTAGATCAGTCAGACAGGGCTGCCCCCTTAGTGCTCTTTTCTATGCCATTGCGACTCATCCCCTCCTGATGTATCTTGATCACCTTACAAGCACAGGACAGATGACTGGTCTTAAAATCCCTGGGGCTGCATCCTTTTTGGCACAGGCATATGCTGATGATTCCTTTTTTATGCCACAGAACTCTCCTCGGGAAGTCCGCATGCTTATGGCCACATTATCATTGTATGGATTAGCAGCGGGATTGCATATCAATTTTGACAAACCCAAATTGCTTCCACTGAAACAATGTGACTGGCATTCTATTCTCTGGCCTGGTCAGATAGTGCATTCCAAAGAGGTTGTCAGGCATTTGGGATATCCTATAGGATGGCATATCACCAGGAAGCAGCAGCTAAAATGGATCTTCCAAAGACTTCAACATAAATTGGACTATTGGAAAATTTCTACTTGGCCACTTCATGTTAGGCTCAGAATAGTCCAGTCTATTGTAATGTCTTATGTTCAGTTCTTCTTGCCTTTACTACATTGGTCCTTTAGAGATATCTCAGCTTTTATGTCTCAAGCTATGGAGCTGTTATGGAAGACAAAAACTGCTGTGAAAGCATTGAGACTGCTGAAGATGGAAATGGTGTGCTCCCCTAAGATGCATGGAGGACTTAATGTTCTAAATATTATCTTCCCTTCTCGGACCCGCATGGGTCGGGTCGTGGGAAATGATTTGGTAGCAGTGTCCTGTACCATAGAGACAAGGGTGTCGGAGGTGCTGACGAGGTCTACATCATCTCCAAGTAGAGCCGGGAGCTCTTTGGCCAAGTGACTCACGTATACTGGATCAAGGGCACAATCAAAGTGAATCTGGATGCGTGCAAGTGCAGGGGGGGCTCTTCCTGTGGCTGGTATAGTGGCAAAGATATGGAAGGCCAAGTATGAGTGGTCGGGGGGTAATGACAAAGTCGTGTATCCGTGAGTCAAAGTCTAGTGGGCCTAGTAGATAGTCCACTGTACTAGACCCAACCACCATGTGGGAAGCAGGTGAGTCCTCCAGATGATGGCCATCTCTGAAGACCATTATAAATGATCAGGTAGTGGACTGCCCCTAGCTCAAGCAGATGTCGTCCATATCCTGTCGCCTATGGGGCATTTGCAGAGTGCCTCAATATCCCAAGCTCTGCTGCATCTAGCTCTGGGACTAAATA
Organism: Dipteris shenzhenensis; assembly: GCF_047967505.1. Taxonomy (NCBI): domain Eukaryota; kingdom Viridiplantae; phylum Streptophyta; class Polypodiopsida; order Gleicheniales; family Dipteridaceae; genus Dipteris; species Dipteris shenzhenensis. The sequence goes on along the minus strand of NC_141619.1, from coordinate 32,815,752 downwards.
TGGATCTCTATCATCAGTGAAGTCAAGCAGGTCTACGTGCTTATTTCCTATCCGTGCATTGAAATCCCCCAGTAGGAGGGTGTCTGCCTGTCGGGAGAATCCCGTGATGTCATCCTGGATCGTCTGTGTCCGTCTGGACTCTGTAGTGACCTCTCGTGTATAGGATGAGTAGCACACTGCAATGAAGATGGTTGAACATCTGGAAGCTGAACTCATATCCACATGTGTCGTGCATGCTCCTCTCTCTGAACCACAGATATGAGTGGTCTCAAGTGTGACGTGAAAAGGACAGCCACCCCCACGGAGCCTCGTACTCCTCTCTCTCTCCTCAGCTCCCTCTTGTGAGCTGACTCCCATGTGTATCATGTTACTGTGGGCAGCCCTCTCCCTGGGCTCTCATGTGTTTCAGTGTAGAACATCATATCTCTATTACTGTATGTCCTCGAGAGACCCCCCGGGTCAAACCACAGTGTGCCATTACAATTCCATACTGCTATTTTCAATCTGGTGTGTGCACACATCCCATGAGCTTGACACCGTCCTCCCCCTCTTCCTTCTCTTCCTTGTCTGGATGATCACCCTACCATCCCTATATACAGTCCATTTCCCTGCTTCGCTTGCTGCCATTACTCGTACCATACCTTCCCGTCGGTGCTCTTGTCGTAGAAGTGTGAGGTCATCATCCAGGTAGATCCTAGTTCCCTTCAAACTCTCGCGCTCATGAGGGTCTTCCTATCCATGGCTGTCCGAAACTTCAGCACTAGTGGCTTAGTGACTGTTTACCCACCCTCCAGGCTATCTCAGGTTTACCCACCTGCGTTTTGGTGAATAGTATCTTGGTATCTCCCATTGGAGTGTCTCCCATTGGTGGGCCCCTCACCAAGACATTTAGGGCTTTGCTGGTCCTGTTTTCCTCCTCAAGTGCCTCTGAGATGAATTATTTATTTGGGCCTGAAGCTCAGCGTGTGTGCCTTGCATTGTTTCCTGCATGGCTCTTCCTGAGAGTGGCATTTTTTGTTTTCAGCTCTTCCATTGCTTTGCAATTCCCTTCCAGAAATACTTTAATGTCCTTTATTTGCTGCACTTCAATTTCAAGAGCATGCATCCTGTCCTGGAGCTTGTTTTTTGACATATCCATTCAGCTTTTCTTTCTCCCATTCCTCCTTTTTGCCTTTCCATTCCTCTTGCATTTCCCCCCCGTGTTTTTTCGCTTCAGCAAGTGTCTTGTCTACATGTGCTTTCTCCGCAAGGAGGGCCACGTTTGTAGATTCCAAAATGTCAATTTTTTCTATCAATGCAAGACATCTCTCTCTCTCTCTCTCTCTCTCTCTCTCTCTCTCTCCCCTCCCCCCGGCCCTCTTCTAATCTTGTCCTGGTTTTCATATTTTCATGGGCTCCTTCCCCTCATGCTCTAGGGCTAATAGCTGAGCAACAGGAGTGTGCCAGGTCTGAGATTAGTGTGTATGGAGATAGTGGCTTTGGTGACATGGCTCCATGAGAGAGAGAGAGAGAGAGAGAGAGAGAGAGAGAGAGATGAAAAAATGTGGGAAGAGATAGCCAAATGTTGCAGGTTGCAAGCCTCTGCAATTTTAGAGAAGCATTAATTGGTTATAACTTTGGAAATTTTCTGGGTAGGCTGGGGAGCGGCTGCTATGCAGACATCCCTTCAGTGAGTCAAAACGAGCTCATGTGGTTCCTCAAAAAGTGGAGAGGCTATACAAATGCTACTGGGCTGGAAAGGCAGGTATGTGTATTGGATATCATCGGTATCTAGTCAGAAGTACAAGTCAGCACGCACGTGCACACACACACACACACACATGTATACCCTTTGAACATTGACGAGAAAGAAGGTTGAGGTTGACCCACTCCTAGCATGTAGTCTGTAGTGATCATATATTTCTCTTGGATGGATAGAAAACTTTTTGGACCTTGGCTATTGAAGATTTTTTGGATATATTAAAAGGTATTCCACAAGAGCCTTTAGCAACATTGGAAGAGGCAAGGGCTCGATGCAAGGAACAATTGGCAGCAATGCGGCCTGATCATCTGCGGGGCCTAAATCCTACACCATATAAGGTTGGTTACAATGTGAAGTGCAAGACAATGAACAGTTTTCTAGGAATGCAAAAATAATGGTTCCTGTGGAGTTGCAAAAGCTGGCATTTTATATTTTATTCGGATTTCTCTTGGTAACTTAAGTATATCCTAAAGAAAAAGCTCAACTTTTTCATCACAGTATGATTGGTATCTTTAGTATCGGCCAAGAATAGTTTCCACTTTGCATTAAGTGAGGTTTTTATTTCTTACACAGGTAAGCGTCAGTGATAAATTGTATAATTTCATTCATTTCCTATGGCTGAGTGAAGCACCAGTTGGGGAACTCCAATGAGTTGATGATGGAGGCAATCACGTCAAGTGAATTTATCATCCTTGTACATGGATCTACATGGATTTGATATATTTCAACTGAGCATACTGGCTACTCTAAATAATGCCAAAATGGTAGCAGAAGTTACTAAGCCATTTTGGCAAAGCATGCCTACGGAGCAAGTTTACATTGGGCAGATTTTTTTATCTTGTATCGGCATACATTAACTGAAAGTCATCTGTGCAGCAATTTCTTTTTTTTTGTAATCTATGGCAACATTGGTTCACTTTAAACTTAAAATAATTTAAATTATAAGAAAATGTGAACTTCTTGTCAAACATATGGCCAAGAAGGCATTCCTTCCACCTACCCATTAGGGTTGAGGACATGGTTGAATTTAAAGTCTTAGGGAAATGTTAGAGCCCTATCCTTAGAGGGAATCCAGCTCCTAGAAATTCCTAGGTTGATGAGATCACTTAAGGATAATGCAAGTTTATGGTGTAGTCACCCACCTAGGTGGATTTAGTTAGAAATTAGCTAAATAAGTTTCTTGAATCCATGAGAAGGAACAATTCGATTCCTTAGGTTATAAGAGTTAATAGTATTGTTATAGTAGAGAGATGTGATGGCGGAAAAAGTTACGTTTTATGGCTTGTTCTGTGAGTATTTAGAGATATGGATAATTTGCAAAGAGTGTATCTTAGAATTGATAAGCTTGTGTCACAATAAGAAGATGAACCACTTTGAGGACATGAAATTGTATGAATCCTTTTTCCGATCATGCTATCATGTACATCTTGTGATGTAGAGGAATAAGTTTATAAGGTAATTCTTGTGCCTCAACTTTTTAATTGTGGCAAGTTTGCAATGCTTATGTTATCATGTGTGCAAAGCAATAAGTTTTGTAACGTTTCAACTATCTAATTGTATTGAAATTCTTATGTATTTTCTTGTTATAATGTATGCAAAGCAATAAGTCTTGTAGCGTACTTGTTTCCTCAACTATCTAATTGTAAGTCATGAATTTCCTTTGTGTATTCTTGAATGTGTACTTGTATTAGCAATTTTTAGTAGCATTGAGTAGTTTGAAGCATGTATTAATCATCTAGTATAAGGGATGTCATGTTGCACGTTCAACACAAAGGCACACACTAGTGGCTTATTTATAGCATTTGTACTCTCAATTAAGCTCCCAGGAAATGGTGGTTGGTGGTATGCATCTAACCATTAAAAGGTGTAAATTGTCCGATTGACTAGAGTTAGCAGTGCCCACTAGGGCAGCAGGCTATGGCAACGAAGCAGTTGCCTTTTGAGGTGCCAGGCTATAGCAACCAAGTAGTTGCCTTTTGAGGTTCCAGGCTATATTCACAAAGCAGTTGCCTTTTGAGGTGCCCATCTAAAGCTCAATTGCTAACTTTTATTTTTAACTCATTTCCAAAACAAAAATTGTGGGCAGTGCTTTCGGCACCCTGTGCCTCTTGTTCATAATTCTAAGGGTAAGACATTGAGTGATTTATTAGCCTTACACAACGGTTAGGCTTTTCCAAGTAGGACTTGCTAGAGCCTAGGGGTAACTGTTTCAACTAGTGGCAACCTCAATTCTATACCCCTTCATCTTCTTGAGTTTTTAGTAGTTAAGGAAGGCTTAGGAGTAGGGTCAGAGTGGGAAAGAGTAGAAAAAGACCAAGGCGGAGAGAATACGATCAATAGGCATTAATCATTTGGTTGCTTGTGCATACATAGTTGCTCTAATTTTCTTGATTGTGATTTGTTTAGCTTGGTATCACCCTATTTTTCTAGTTTTGTGGGTTTTTTAAAAGCTTTGCTATCCCTTTTCTTTGCTCATAGTGGCCTCTCGCGTTCCAACTTGGAGCTTCTTGTGTTGATGGTAGTTATAGCTTCTCTTTTTAAATAGGATCTTGTTGTAGCAAGTTGCTATTTCTCTTTAGATTTAACTTACAATTTGTGCTAATTTTGGAGTCTATCTCTTCAAGTTTTTTTTGAGGTTGAGGAGCAACTCAACAACATATGTGCAAATACATAAAGAGAAAGAGTCCTTAACGATATATATGGTGTGAACACCCATATCTCAAGGTAGTATGTATATATCCATTTTTCTTGTTCACAATACATGTAATGAAGTCCAGAAGTCAGAGATTGCCAAAGCACCACTTGTTTTAATTTTTTCTTGCCCTAAATAAGTTATCATTAGTTTAAATTCCTTGATTACCTTAATTACACCCAACCTTGCCATGTCACATAACCATAGTTATGTTATTTTTCCATGGTGAGATTCACTACAACCTTGGCAATGTAACCAAATACTATATTTGTGGATTTAAAATCTTAAGTCCAACTATTGTAGCCAGTCTAGCCTGATAACCTAACCAATCCTACCTTTAGCTAATTTAAACTTAACTAAAATACATCTTTTGAAGCAAAATTGGACCTTCTTTCAAAGGATATACCTTGGTCAATTTGGCCTTGAATTGAGCCTAAGCTTCATGCATTAAAAGACAAAGATAATTTTGTGCTCATTTGGAGTTTTGTAGACATTAATAAATTGGCTGATTCAAGCACCCGTTTTAGGTAGCTTTTGGTATTTCGAGCCTGTTAAGACTCAATTTTTATAAGATCATATGGAGTTTTCACCATCAGATTAGTACACCAAAGGCAACATTTCTAAAGATTAATTTAAGTCTTTTGGCACATGTGCCAAGCTATTGGGGGAAAGCAATTAAATAATAATAATTGTTTACGATGATGAAACAAGAGATGCGAGAGGGAGAGAGACATTAGAGCTAGTTAGAGAAGGAACAAATGACTATTTGTACACTACATTAATTGAAACAAATGAATATATGCAAAACCATATTAAGACTATATTAGGAAAAGTGGGAATGTCCCAAGTCAGACCTTTTTCACAGCTCACAATTTTGGTCCCAAAGGAGAGAAATTTCGAAATAGATTTTGATCATGATACAAGGCATGAATTTGTGTACAGAACCTCATTCATGAGTATATATTGAAATTATTATGTGTAATATATGGCTTCAAATCCTTTATCATTGCTTCTATTTTAGTTTTATTATACAAAAATTCATGTCTTTCCATTTTCATTGTTTTTTTTTTGGTTGTACAGATTGATATTTAGGCCTACAAAACCTTTAGAGATATAAGAAATCCTTCGCATTGTTTCCTTAACTCCTAAAAAATTTCCCTTGTACTTGTTCCTTCCTTAGATATTGCATTGAATCTTAACTCCCGGCATTTTAACTTGGATGAATTCTGAAAGTTCATAGATTTTGTTTGTTGACAAATTGATTTCACATGCATATATATCCCATTTTTTCTTTACTTATTATTCATTAAGGTCATTAAGTTCGTTAAAAAATAACTAGAATAAGAATCTACCACACATAGTATGAGATACAAAAGCATCTAAAAGACAAAATGAACACCAATAATCATGAAGCAACAATATCATATTATAGAAGAGGCATGAACATGCCTAAAAAACATATTCAATGAACAACTCCTCTCTTGGAATTACATTTTTTGTTGTGGTTGTTACAATTTATCCAATGTCATTCGAGGCTGCACCTATGTAATGCTTCCATTGTGGCAAGCATGGAACATATTCCCAACATTCATTTGGCTTTTCTACACAATTTGCTATTAATATAGCCAACCACATTAGAATTCTCAACATCTCCTATAATCATTAGTCTATAATCTCCCTCTAGTTGTACTTCATGATTCTCACAAAACGATTACTTCTTTAGCCTTGGATTGTGTTGCACCAAATCCTTCCATGCATAGAACTCATATTGTGTTTCATAGTATGGAAACCAATCCACACCTTATTGCACCTCTAAATGGATAAAAAATCCTTTTTCTCCACCTGAGATTGTCGAGTCTTGTATTGAGTATAAATGTCCGTTGTATTTGAATTGCACTCCAATAGGTATTGGAAGATTCTCTGGTCATATTTGTGACTTGCTTGGATCCAAATATGTTGAAGATATCCTTGGCATTAAACTAGACTCTCGTTTTGTTGGCTTGCCTAGGCAGTTATTTTGCTAATTTCTTTGACCATGAAGTTTAAATGGCAGAAAAAATGATGTCCCAACATTCTTATTTTAAAACTTCATTCCGTTTGTGCTCTCATTGGTTGGATTTGATTTCTCATTGCTTTGATTTGTTCTCATTTATAAAAGTATCTTTCTCTTTTGATGGATTTGGTGTCTCGTTTGTTCAGTTTGTCATCTCCTTCTGGAGTATCCATTGAATTCCTGTACATGAACACATTGTTAGTATTACTGCCAAGCATGTATACATGAATTTATCAATACATCAATCCATGAATAGTAGTAAACTTGAACATAACAAAGAAGAAAATTGATTGCAATGTTTACAATGTATGTATAACTCAAATACAATCCCTCAAGCTCAATTCAAATAAACACAAAAACATGGATGATTGATTATAAGCATTGCAATATCTTACAATATGTGTATCTCTAGAAACCATAGAAAATCTGCCTAAGTACGATTTTGATACTATGGAATATGGAGGGAATAAGTGATTTCCTCTATGTGTGATGATTATAATGTTAGAATGTCTTGTGTTCACTATAGCTTTCTAATCGACCTAAGGTTGATTTGCAATCATTATGTGTATCTCTAGAAATAGTATAAATTTGATTTGATACTATAGAAATTTTGTTCTTTGTGTGTGTGTATGTGTGTGTGACATCAAAGTGTTAAAACATTTGATGTTCCCTATAGCTTCCAAATCGACCCAAGGTCATTTTGCAATCTTTTGTGTGTGTGTGTGTGTGTGTGCACGCGTTGTATTTTTGTGTGAATGTGTGTGTCTCTAGAAACCACATCAAATTGATACTATATAATTTTTCTATGTGTGTGTGTTTGTGTGTGTGTGTGACATCATAATGCTAAAATGCCTAGTGTTCCCTATACCTTCCAAATTGACCCGACCCAAGGTCGATTTGCAATCTTTTGTGTGTGTCTCTCCAAAAATATGTGTTTTTGTGTGAATGTGTGTCTCTAGAAACCACCACATCAAATTGATACTATAGAATTGTTGGAAGACAAGCTCAGGTATGCTATCCCACAGATATGTTACAGATAGCTGGATATGTCGATTGACACTATGATTGGTGTGTTAGTAGTTAGTAGTTAGTCAGACCATGGTTCATACCCATGGTTGGTTCTTATCAGTCCAGTTAGGTCTTATCTTGTGGTTTTAGTTCTTTTTAGTGTGTTTACTTGGTTAATGTATTGTCTTTTTCCTTCTAGTATAGAATAGACTGTGTGTTGGAGGCTACTTGCCTTCCTGGTGTTCTTCCTCATACCTAGGTGTTCCCGCTTCCGCTACGCTATCTTCTTTGACATGGTATCAGAGCTCTTCAATGCTTATGGGTAGGCTGCTGTGGTAGAGTGAGTGGTGTGTTAAGGCAGAACCCTGGTCGTTTTTTAGGATAAGAGAGAGGTGTTAAGCCTGTGTTGAAGAATTCCTGGCTTGTCCTTCCTTCTATAGATAGCTTTTGGTCACGATGTCGAAATTTTGCAAACACATTACTCAATTTTGCCGCTCTGAGTAATTTCAAGACCTTTGGATCTAGGTTTGCTGTTTTTTGGCCGAATTCGATCATTTACGTCCCCAAATTGCTGTTTTAAAATTCCTGTGAAGAAATCTGGCATATTGAAGTTGTGAAAGTTGCATTTGCTCAAGTCTGTTGAAGACTATATAGCAAAGCTTGGAGGTTGAGGAAAGAAGACCTCTAGAAGGTTCTCAAGAGATTGGTTGCCACTTATAGTTGAAAAAGAAATACAAGTACCTGCCTTGTTTCTCTACACTACACTTGCTTTTCTTATTCATTTTACTGCAAGGATTGGCATAGCCTATCGCTATAGGAGTGATAGACTTGTGCCTAGGGATAGGTTTTCTTGCAAGGTACATACACTGACAGAGACAATGGTTGATGCCTTACTATGCATGAGGTTATGCTTATCTGTTGTCATATTGCCAGGTGATCCTATGCTAGTGACATACTACTGGTGGATGCATCTTGGGACCTGATATGGTCCATGGTTGATGCATGATTTTGCAGTGACATTTGAATATTTGCAATGGATCAGATGCCTTTAATCTTATTGTGATACAGTGGTTGGTTTGAGGATTTTGATGCCTAGCAAGCGGTTATACCTGATTCCGGCTAAATATTAATTGTTGTTTGCTCATGCTATGAGCTGCTAGTGATTGACTATTGGAATATTGTGAGGCATTATTGGACACCTTGATTGCCATTATTGGTTGGTGTGTTGCTTTGCCTTGCCACTGAAAGGAGCAAAGTGCCATTTTGATTCCAGTTGATCAATTGTGCAGTGGTATATGAAAGTTCTTGGACTGCAGTCAAAAGTGTACAGGTGGCTGTTTTCAACAACCAACATCAAAAAATCCTTAAGGAATTTGGATCTGCACTGAACTAGAAGTTTGTAGAGCCATGCACTGGCTACATTTTTTCTTTTGAGAGTATTTGCACCCAAGCTAAGGTGTGAAAGATATTGACAGTCCAAAACAGTAAAAAGTTACAAAAATCTATTTTTTTGTAATTATGGCAAATGCAAGTGGATTTAATAATATCATTCAGATTGTTGGTGAGAAATTAGATTACCATAACTATCCCATTTGGAAATTTAGAATGGAGAACTTTCTGATTGGAAAAGGCTATTGGGATTTGGTTACAGATGATGAGAAAGAGCCAATTTGCCAGAAAGAAATGCTATTACAAAACAAGTTAAGAATCATAAAGCTTGGCTAGAAAGAGCACGGAGGATGCTTCACTGGTTTTCAATATCTATTTCAGATGCCATGGTTATGCAAATTATGAACTGCAAGTCTCCCAAGAATGCATGGGATATCTTGACACGATATTATGGCACAACTACAAGTGCCAGGAAAATTCAGCTGACGAAAAAGTTCAACAATATGTCAAGGCGAGGTAGAACAATACAAGAGTACGTGACTGAAATCAAAACCATAACCGATCAATTAGCTTCTATTGATGCTTCTATGGATGATGATGACATGGTTGCAGTCACTTTGAATGGACTTGGTCTTGAATATAAGTCTTCTGACACTTCCATTTTGATAAGGCCAGATATGCCAAATTTCAATGAACTGGTTGCTCTTTTAATACATGAAGAAGTGAAGCTTGGGCTGAATATTGGTGCTAGTAGCTCCAAAAATAGAGATGTTTTTTACTCTAATCAGAGAGGTAGAGGTGGTAGAGGCAAGAGTGCCTCTCATGGTAGAGGTGATGTCAGATATAAATCACAAGCTCAAGCCCATAATTGGAGCAATCAAAATCAGCCTCATAGAGGAGGAGGATCTCTTCGAGGCAAGGGGAGATCTAGATCACGAGGTAGAGGGGCTTAGCAGCCACCTCACCATGTGGATCAACCCAATAAGGATAAGGTATGCCGTTACTTTGGGAAGATTGGCCATATTGCCAAGGGTTGCTTCAAGAAGCAAGCGAATCAGAGAGGAAAGATAAATCAACAAGGTCATTTCGTTTCTTCAAGTCATACACATGACACACCCGCAAACCAATTGTTTGCTATGACGTATGTACAAGATCATAAGCCTACTGATGGTGGCTTTGAGGATGTATGGTACATAGATTCAGGAGCATCTAACCATATGACACCACATGGTGAGTGGTTTGAACAGATGACTCCTGGATTGCATGGATCTATTTGCACTGGTGATGATACTCAGCATGACATTACTCATACGAGTGTTGTACCTTTGGCTATGCATGATGGTCAGACTAAGAAATTGATTGATGTGTTACATGTGCCTTCTATCACGAAGAATTTGTTATCTGTTGGACAAATGGCTGAGCAAAACTTACAGGTGCGGTTTAATAAGCATGGTTGTTTTATTGAAGAATTTGATAATGGCTGTAAACTTATTGCAAAAGGGAAAAGACAAGGAAGAATGTTCATTTTAAATGCAGGCATACTGGAATTGAAGGCTGCCTTGTTCACCCATGGTACGGGTGTTGTTCAAGACTTGAAGATTTGACACAAACGCATTGGTCATATTAATATTCAGAAGCTGAAAAATATGCAGCATAAAGAAATTGTTGTTGGCCTACCAAAGTTTAAGTATAATGCTTTGAAGCATGTATGTCCTGCATGCCAATTTGGAAAGCAATCCAGGTTGCCATTTACTAGGCATATGCGAGAAAGTAATAGACTCTTGCAATTGATTCACACTGATGTCTGGGATCGATGGGAGGTTCATCATATTATGTCACATTTATTGATGATTTCAACCGGTATACATGGTTGTATTTTTTAAAATATAAGGATGAGGTCCTGCTTGCCTTCAAGCATTTCAAGCAACATGTTGAAAAGGAGTTTGGGTCATATCACATGCTTAAGATCAGATAATGGAGGTGAATATCTGTCAAATGAATTTGATGACTTCTTGACCTATCATGGGATTAGATGGGAGCTTACATGACCATATACACCACAATAAAATGGACTGACTGAACATAAGAATGGGATGATTGGTTCGTTTGGTAGAGCCATGTTAAATGAAGAGAACTTACCTGATTATTATTGAGCAGAAGCACTTGCAATTGTAGTGTGTGCTGAATCGCACTCCTACTGCTGGCATTCATATGCACACCATATGAGAAATTGTATCGACAGAAGCCTGATGTCAGTCATTTAAAAGTGTTTGGCAGCTTGGCATATGTGCATATACCGGATGAGAAGAGGAGAAAATTAGATTCAAAGGCTGAAAAATGTGTGTTTATAGGCTATGCTCAAGACCAGAAAGGTTATAAGTGTTACAATCCCTCTACTAGGAAGATTTTTATCAACCGTGATGTTATTTTTTACGAGATGGAATCTTGGTATGACAAACCTGATAAAGTGATTCCACATCAAGCCTCGGATGCTCAATTAAATAATAAAAATCAGCCACATACTACTTCTATGTCAGGACCTGCAGCCAATGGTGATTCCACTATGAGTCCTTGGTCAGACAGGTTACGTTCTTCCACCACTGAAACCTCTATGTCAGTGAGGGGGAGAGATAAAGGGAAGAACAAGGTGAATGAGATTGTTTCAGTGCCAAAGATTGAGGTTGATCTATGCCCCCTGGACCATCTAATTCAGGGTATGATTCTTCTGGTGACGACAATTTAGATAGTGAATTGGGCATTCCTTCTATTTCCACACCAGGTTCAACCCAAGGTCGATTTGTTTAGTGGGTGAGTCTTAGAATGTGTTTATGTGTCTAAGAGTTTTTGTGTGTGTGTGTGTGGTGATCATCAAATTGACCTAAGGTCGATTTAAAAGCTTGGCCATTGTGTTCAACATCCTATGCTATCACTTCTCAAATCGACCCAAGGTCCATTTGATGAGTGTGTGGGTGAGTATTAAAATGTGTTTATGTGTGTGTGTAATGTCTAAGAGATTGTGTGTGTGTGTGTGTGTGTGTGTGTGTGTGTGTGTGTGTGTGTGTGTGTGTGTGACTGTGATCATCAAATTGACCTAAGGTCGATTTAAAAGCTTGGTCATTGTGTTCAACATCCTATGCTACCACTCCTCAAATCTACCCAAGGTCGATTTGATGAGTGTGTGGGTGATTCTTAGAATGTGTTTATGTGTCTAAGAGTTTGTGTGTGTGTGTGTGTGTGTGTGTGTGTGTGTGTGTGCGCGCGCGTGCATGTGCACGTGTGTGTGTGTGTGTGTGTGTGTGTGTGTGTGTGTGTGTGTGTGTGTGTGTCTGTGTGTGTGTGTGTGATCATCAAATTGACCTAAGGTCAATTTAAAAGCTTGGCCATTGTGTTCAACATCCTATGCTATCACTTCTCAAATCGACCCAAGGTCGATTTGATGAGTGGGTGGGTGAGTCTTAGAATGTGTTTATGTGTGTGTGTAATGTCTAAGAGTTTTTGTGTGTATGTGTGTGTGTGACTGTGATCATCAAATTGACCTAAGGTCGATTTAAAAGCTTGGCCATTGTGTTCAACATCCTATCATATCACTTCTCAAATCAACCCAAGGTCGATTTGATGTGTGTGGGTGAGTCTCAGAATGTGTTTATGTGTGTATATAATGTCTAAGAGTTTTTGTGTGTGTGTGTGTGTGTGTGTGTGTGTGAGAGAGAGAGAGAGAGAGAGAGAGAGAGAGAGAGAGAGAGAGACTGATTCATCACCAACATCCATGAAGTGTAAATCGACCTAACATCAATTTGAAAACTCAAAACATAATATGATTCTGTTTGTGTGTGTGAGTGATTAGCAAATACTAAGCATGGCCTTTGTGTTCAATAGCCAATGCTACCACTTCTCAAATCGACCCAAGGTCGATTTGAAGTGTCTGTGGGTGTGCTTTAGAACCTATTGGGGTGTGTGTGTGTGTGTGTGGGTAGGTGTGGGTGTGCCTTAGAACTTGTTGGTATAGGTGTGTGTGTGTGGGTAGGTGTGTGTGTGTATGTGTGATCGTAAATACAAGAAGTACAAATTAACCTAAGGTCAATTTGAAAACTCAAAACATAACATGAATCTATTTTTGTTTGTGTGAGTGATCATCAAATCGATTTTCAAGCTTGGCCAACACACAGAGAGAGAGAGAGAGAGAGAGAGAGAGAGAGAGAGAGAGAGAGAGAGAGAGAGAGAGAGAGAGAGAGAGATGCTGAAGTAAAAATCGACCTAAGTTCAATTTGCAAATTGACCTTGCGACAATTTCAAAAGTATGAACACGTGATCTTCATATATCAAACACATATATTAGTCAAATTCACTTGCTATGAACTATAAATCGACCCAAGGTCGATTTGAAACCTCAACTAGAGAGTATTGAGGGGACCCCTTCTGCTCTAAATATGGAGCACACACACACACAGAGGGGAGGGGGGGGCATGGGGGGGGGTAGATAGAGAGATTTAAAAATTAAATTGTCAATTATAGGCATGGCAAAATATGAGCCAGAATGCAAAGTTGTTCTACTAAGGACAGATTGAAGGTAGCAGAGAGGACAATTATTCAGTTGATCCAAATGGTTCTTGCCACTTTCAACCATTGGGGAATGGGGTGAGCAGTATCAGTTTCTATTGATGTTTGTTACACGGATGTTGATATTAAGCTTCCGTACCCTAACATGGGTGCATCCAATGACACTTGTTGGTAATAATGTGCAATGGCACTCAAATGCAATGCAACCCTTATCAGAGGCAACCTTAGGCACTGGTATACATATGCTAGATGTTGTACTTGAGAAACTCACACAACCTTTAGGTTCGTGACCATGTACGTACTCTCATTAGGATTTGATTATGTACATACTGTGTCTTGTCATAATTGGCTAGCTTCAATGGCTGATTTTTTTAAATCTTTCTTGTTTAAGAAACTATGCAAGGAGAGGAAGAGAATATGAAAAGTAGAGATGATTGGATGGAGAGAAAAGTATTCTTATGGTCACAACATTTGGAAACAAAGTTGGGGGAGGGTCACATACTTCTTGTGCATCCATATGAAGCAATCGATTCTAAAGAGTAAGGGGGTGATCACCTAGGGATAGCCACTTCTCAAGCATCTATGCTAGATGGAACCAATAATCAGTCTTTTGTAGAGGATGGTCTTCCGGTGAAGTTGCTAAAATGGCCAATTGAACGACTTACATTCAAGGATGGGAGTAAGTTGTTACTAAGAGATGTGACTAAAAATGAGGACAATGGAGGGGTTAATGTACAAGAATTTTTCAAAGTCAATGTTTAGCCGGTTATGGAACACAATATTCAAACAATTTAGTCTATAAAAAACAAGTACATTCTCCAAGTGTGACATTTTGCTCTACACTTAAGATGCTACTACTCTAGAGACGAGCACATAGTTTGCAACAAAAGTCTTGCAGAAGCCTATATTATGCATGGAGGTTGTATTTGGGGTTGGACCCAAAGCATAATCTTTGCATCATTCATGATAAGATGGATCAAATGAAGACTTGCATTTCAAGGCTACAATCTATACCAAAATCATTGAATCGTATAATGCAACTTCTTGTAGCCTTAACAGGGATGCTCACTCATGGGCATGGGTAATTGGCATATGGAAACTTCTCTTTGCAGTATTGGAAGAATGACCCTAATTTCACTATTGGTTCATTGTCATTATGTTTGAAAAACCTTGAGAGGCTAGACAAGCAAATGTATGGTGATATTTCTAATAAGCATGGTACTAGAAGGCAAGATTTATTCTCTGCATTGATGTCAAGGGATGCATTAGATTACCACATTTGGGAAGGTGGACTTTCAAAAGGAGAACAGAATAAATATGACATTGAGGCCACAACAAGTTCATGGGGGACTTCTTCGAGTAGAGAGTATAAGAAACTTCCTCGAGTATTGCTCTTACAGGTAGGCAACTGTGGTTTTGAGAATAAAAATAGATACTTGTTTGCATTCTTATCGTTACTTGTTGCACATGGAGTCTTTCAAACGATCCAACTAGGGTTCTTGATGGTGGGACACACACATGAGGATATCGATGAATTGTTTAGTAGATTCTCAGAGAAACTAAGAACCACTTGTACTTTCATATTTCCTCATTTGATGTGCTCCTTTAATGAATTTCAAAACTCTCGTCCATCTCCGTTTATAATTCAAGAGGTTCCTAATTTCAAAAGATTTATAAAGGGATGCTTGTGCGAAGGAAAATAATAATTAGTGGGTCATTCAAAACCATTGCAATTTGGTTCTTTCATGCATGATGGTGATCCAATGTTCCAGTATATGATGCATCCAAAATCAGGTCAATGGAAGCCACTAGAAGGTATTCAATTATGGAAACGTGATGCAACAGGTAGAGCAATGTTATCATAAGGAATTCCTAATGTTGTTCCTCTAAGCATATACTTGAATGATAAAGATGTCATAATTTTGGGATTCAAGAAGCATGTGGAGTATTGGAGGTCTCATCTTGGTAACAACATAGGTGGGGATTCATACTCAAGGTGGATAGCACCTGTAATTCAATATTGGGAGACATTGATTTCTAGCATGGAGAAGCCCACTCTATAGCATGAGGAACTTAGTCATGACTTCTGACCAAAGAGCCAATGAAAAGATAGCATGGATGATGATGGAGAGGATATAGAAGATGCTGAGACTACTAT
Source organism: Dipteris shenzhenensis (assembly GCF_047967505.1). Taxonomy (NCBI): domain Eukaryota; kingdom Viridiplantae; phylum Streptophyta; class Polypodiopsida; order Gleicheniales; family Dipteridaceae; genus Dipteris; species Dipteris shenzhenensis. The sequence goes on along the minus strand of NC_141619.1, from coordinate 32,800,154 downwards.
GGGTTTGGAAAACCTAGAGGACCATTACTATGGACCTACATGTAAGAATCCAAGAGAAGAGAGATCTAGTAATTGTATGAAGGTGTTTGTGCAGTTCTGGAGTCCAATCCATAGAGGAAGATGCGATGCAGTACGATATGCAAATTGCTGGAAAAAAAAATGGGGGATGAGGACCATTGGGAGCATGTGGATTCAATAGTATGGACTTGGAGCACTGTAAAAGTACCAAATAAAAGAAGTAAGGTCAAAATACCATGGAATGCCATCTTGAAACCACAAGAGAATCTTCAAATGGCAGAGAACAAGAGTAGGAAGTATGGTATGAGTATTGATGATTTCTTGGATGATTTGTGAAAGATAAATTCTATTTGAGCAAAAGGCTAAAGACAATTTGTAATGATTGGATGATCTATACTTTCATTAATATTCAAATTAATCAATCCACTTTCATGAACGTTTGTTAGACTTAACCTTTGCATTCTACTTTTTTGTACTTATTCATTAGAACTTGGTCTCGTTTTGAGAGAAAATTTTCTACTGATATTATGTTTAAAAAAATAATGATTAATTAGCTTAATTGAAAAAATTATCTTAATTAATAATAATTATTTTAATTATCTTGATTTTAAAAATTAATATACAATAAACTTTCTAATCAACTACATCAATGAAAATGCCTAGAGCAATATACACATTGTGTATGTAGCACATCATGAACATGGAAACTAATCATAAGAGGTTTCAAAAAAGTTAGTAGCATCGAAACCAAATCGACCTCAGCTCATTTGAATGCACACAAATGCCTTCAGCCCAATTCGGTTGTAAACATTCCAAAATCATGAGAAAACATGCAAAAAGCCACTAACATAAAAGAAAACATATGAGGCAATCTCCAATGAACAAAGAATATCTAAAAGTACACATTTTCTTGCCCTTAACCAATTTGGAGAGTTCCATTTTCATGAGATTTTCCCACTTTTTCCTAATATGGTCTTTATTAGGGATAAGGTTTGGTTTTAGTCATGTGGGGAAAAAGTTCTCCATGAGACGTCTGCTGGGTGTAAGTGCCACGTACAAAACATCGGCTCTAAAAGAAAAAAAAAACCATATTAGGGTTAGGGTTCAATTTTAGCCCTATCCATCATATTAGTGCATAATATTGACAAAATTGCACATATTACACAATGTTGCCATCACATATCCTCTATACCTTTCGCTTAACATTAAATTCATGAAGTTGGTATCTTCCCTTGATATATGTCTACATCAAATCTTAAATAGGTACTAATCATTATATCACCAGACCCCCTTAATGGGAACGTAGTTCCTTTCTATCAAACTAAAATCTAACATTTTCTCTACAATCACAATTTTGCAATGTAATGTATCCAATTTGCAATACTTCCCCAATGAAATACTCTCTAATATTAATGTGCTTGGTTTTGGAATGGTATACTAGATTCTTTGCCAAATCCTATGCTGATTGGTTGTCACAAATAGTGTTGTTAGCTCTACATCATCAAAAAAATACTGTCTTTTGATAACATAGATACTCTTGACATAAGGGCTTTATATTCTATTCTGGTTGAAGGAAAAAAAATTGGTTGTTTATTGGGATAGCTAGAGATATTGCTCTTTTGGTAAGGAAAATCGCATAATTTTATGTGAATGTTGTACTATCATACTCTCCTACATAATTATTATCACAATATCCACAACATTGTGTATCATTGCCTCTATATTCTATTCCAAAAGGCTTTGTTTGTTTGAGTTTTGTTTGATGTATGATGTATCCAAGGATTATTTTGTTGATTCCTAGTGTACCTACTTGGGATTTGACACGTATTGTGCTAGTGTACAATAGCATATTAATATATGACCTAGGAACTATTAGATATCTAATTGAATTAATGAGTTATCTGTAATAACTTCCGTTGAATGTCGGCTTGTTACTTGGCCAACACTAGAGCGTTTTATGAAACTCTAAAATCTTACAAACCATGTGGCACATTTTAAGCCGTTTGAAAACTAGCCTATTATTGGCTACTTACAATAACCTATATACTTAATAGGGGGCCCATATACTTAGCAGTTGACCAAGCATTTTAGTTCTCTTTATTTGTGAGCTCCAAAATTCTATTCCAATGGTTTTAATGGTAATCTCCTATGCTTGAACTATGGTAGAGCATAAGGGGAGATTTAGACTAAAAAGAGTCCTCATAAGGAATGAATTAGGAAAATGGATCATGCTTAAAGGGGGCACCATCAACCCTTAAAAAAGAGCACCCCTAGCCTTTGGAGGTCCCCACACTTTGCCAACAAAATGTGTTCCCACTCTTCTATGAGGGTCCCCAATCCCCAAAAACTATCCTGCCTATAGCTACAAAAAATCCAAAATTCTCAAAAGTGCTCAAATAAGCAATAACCCATTTCAAATCGGCCCCCAAACCATTCGTATGAACTTACACCATTTCGAATCCCAAAACCATACATTTTGCATATCCAAATCCCCAAATCATTATTTTTCTATATCCATAATGATCCTTTACTCCATCTTATCATGTCGTCATGCAAAATATGGACGTGCATTCTCCACATATGAAAGGTTAGATCTTGGACAAGGGCGACGTAAAAATGTATGAGAGGGAGGAGCAAACCATGGTAGTCTAAAAAGTGCTAGCTTTTGGTGCTATGAACAGAGAAGTGCCTTCTACAAGCTAGATTCTTGTTGGTGTAAATGTTTGGATTGTGATATTATAATCAAATCCAAAATTTCCATTTTCCATGGATTACTACATGGAATAAGTTGTACGCCAATTCATATGGATTGTCAGAATTGGGATTAGTTGATGCAATGTTAGAGATGAGGTAATTCTAGAAGTAGGATAATTTGGCATTCGCATTTGGAGTACCATGCACCCTATCCATGGAATTATGTCGCTCATATGGATTGCAATTGAAGCAAGGTTTTAGAAGAGGGTACTTCTAGAGGTATGATAATTTTCCATTATCATTGGAGTATCATGCACCCTATCCAATATGGAACGTGCTAATTCTTTCCAAGCAATACAATTAGTTGCTCATTGGAGAACTTGGTTTGTTGAAAGAGGCCTTAAGAAGATAACAAAAGGAAAACAACCTTATGGAATCTTAGCAAGAGGTTAGTTGTTAAGCGATTCAAAATCATTTGCATGTAAGGAGTAGACACTTTTTTGGTTGCACATGAAAAAAAATCCCATACTTGCACTTCAATAGAGTTATATTTATGAGTTAGATTACCACCTAAGGTCCCAAATTTTGAGAAAGTTGTAGTCTATGGAAGAAAATCATGGATGGAACTTAGCTTGCTCAGTAATGGACTTTAACAAAGTTGGCTTAGAGACGTCTCTCTTTTGTTTGGTTTTGGATGGAAGCTTACTAGCTTGCAATAGTTTGTTTATGTTGTTTGCTCATTACTACTTCTAGTAGATTGGTGACTATGGGCTCAACAAGAGCATAGTCATTTTGGTGAATAGGCTCCTAGTTAGCTTCACTCATGTTATTGAGATTGGATGGGTTTCTTGGTGAAGAGACTTTTGGACATTTAGATACTCATATTATTAAGATTTTATGGGATCAACAAGAGACACATTGTGATATGATGTGTATACCCTTGAAGGAAGAAGTGTCTTGTTCCTACTATGCCTGATGGAGTTTATGGTTATCAATCTTGTGAGTAACTGCCATGAGATGGAAGCTGCCCTGTGTGTTGTGACTAAAGAGGACAAATTTAGGAATGTTCTTGGATACATCTAGATAGATCTTCCTGTCGTATTAGCAGACATACAAATTTCACCCCATGAAAGTTTCCTCCATGTTGCGGCTCACAAATATTGTGATAAATTCAGACCTCATAAAATTGTAACTCTTAAGCCTTAAGGGATTTTAAAATTTTTGGAAGCCTAAATGGCTGCTTATGTTGGGATGCTAATTTTTTTCTTGATTGTTGTCTCTTAGAAACTCCTTTCTTCCCTTGTCTCTTTTTCTCTCTCACAATGAACTTTCAAACATAACGTGAACACTCACTCTCTCACAATCTTCCTTTGTGGTCCACCTTATCCTAGCATACTAGGTACAAGAGCTATGGAGTACAATCTTGCCAAAAGAAACCAATTCATTAGGAAAAAAGGGAACTCATTTTGGGGCCCTGTAAGAAATCCGTAGTTTCTTATTTTTCTTTGCTCTAAAATCTATAAAAATGAACTGGCATTAAATGCTCCTATCATATTCTCTCTTTAAAGTGGCTTCCGTGTCATCCTGACTCATGCCAGCAGTAGATTTTCATGTCAGAATCCCATAATTAACGATTAAGAATCTTTGTTGTTCAAAAATTTCAACCTTCGCATGACAAGATAAACATGGACTTATTGCACTAAATATGGACTTATCATTGTTGACTTATGTAGGCTGCAAGATTTCATGGTCAAAAACTCATAACTAACCTTTAAGAACCTTTGTTTTTTAAAATTTTAAACATCCCCGCCGTGAAAGATTAACATGGATTTATCATGGCAAGTCCATTGCTAACACTTTGCTTTATAAAAGTTGACAAGGGTGTGAAGCAACGAGACAACGTTGCTCAAAAAAATGGCAACATGCGACCACGCCACTAAAGAACAATCCAGCAAGAAGAGACTTCACCACATCCACATTGATTTAGAAGAAGAGTATGCACCTATGCAAAAACGATGGAAGGGTCCACAAGTAGGTGCAATGCAAAGAGAGAACATGAGGATAGAAGGCTTACAGCATATGGTGTGATGGAATCTTCCAATCCCCGACAATACTACTGAAGTTTACGGGTGCTGGCAATAAGGGCCTACTTGGATATGTCAAAGCTCAATCTGCGGCCATGGAAGTGTACAAAGGCTTTTACCAAGAAGAGATGGGAATGAAATTGTAACAGGTAGCAGACAGCTCTAAATTGAAAGAGCAGCTACAGAAAGAAACTGAAGAACACATGATGACAAAGAAAATGTTGAGGAAAGCTAGAAGAAAAGCCACACCCATAGGAGATAGACTTAGAAATAGAAAAAATCGGAACCTTGTGAATTTAAAAGCTGGCGGCAAAGGATGTAAGCGTAGAGTTCAGGAAGCAAGGTAAGTCTTCTTTTGCTTTTGCAATTTTGAATGCAGCACAAAGACAATGATTACTCTATGATAATAGCAATTGAGCTTGAAAAAACTCTTTTGTTTGTCCTTGTTGTAGGAAAAATCTTGAGCCTCATAAATAAAATGTTGATCCTAATGCCCCTCCAATAAAACAAATGAAAGGTTTACTGTCAACTACAATTGCGAAAAGTATGCTAGAGGAGAACAAATTTAAAATAATCAAACACAATGTTGTGCAATAGTTTGTAGATACAAACAAAGTTGATGTGCACATAATCCAAGGGGCACTTGATGAGAGCGGGGTGAGCAGGAAAGGTTACACTTTCATTTTCAATACAGTATCAACAACCTTGCAAGATCAGAGGATAAAACATATGCTGTTACCGAAGCTTGCAAAAGTGTGGAAGTTAAAAGGCCTACTCAACCAACAAGTAGATGATTATATCGAAAATTGTATGCATATTGAAGGAGTGTACAAAAGTGACAAGGGGACCATTGTATATACCTCTTTTAACAACATTTTTGTCGATCTTCAACACATGCAAAGGAGAATGGTTGAGTTTTATGATATGACATTTGAAGAGTGCCAGGGGCTCCTGAAATTTGTTATAAAGCTAGAAAAATGTGAAATTATCAAGGAGATAAAGATTGAACGAGTGACCATCACTATAATGAATAGAGATCTTGATCCCTTGATTACAATAGCAGACTCAAAACACTTCAGTGTGCAATCAGAAAAGCACATTTGGTGGCTAGGCACATTTGAGGTAAGCACACACTTGGATTGAAAGTGGTTTTCTTAGAAGTTTAATGTATTTATTAATGTATGATTCTTTAATTGTATTTTCATTGGGCAGGTTCAGACAGAGGACCACAAAACTCTTGATTGGGTATTCCAACACACAGAAATACCAGCAATTATTAAAGATCAAGTTCAAGGAGGGTATCAGCATGTTGGCAACAAAGGTGATTTCCAGGTTGATTGGCATATGGCAGGTGACCTCAAGACCCTCAAGTGTATGTTCAACATAAGCAAAGGAGATAATTCAAAATCTCCATGCCTTTACTGTAGGGAGCCAGCATATGTTATGGATCCAAAATGATGGAGGAAGGCACCTAACAGAGATAAGGTTGATCCCAATTTCAAAGCCATTCTTGATATCCCTTTGTGTAATGTACATATATGCACATTACATGCTTTATGTCGAATCATCGAGAAGCTGGTATTTTTGTATATTGGTTTTGCCTGGAAGCTTCATCCTAAAAAGTGTAGGAAGGATGCATTTCAAGCAATCGAGAAAGTATTGTCGGACATTGGCCTCCATGGAGGAGATGTTCATATCACAACAGATCTAAAAAAATCAAAAAATGGAACGGAAGTTCCCATCAAGCCATCTATTGGTGGAGTGAAGGCTAGAAGATTTTTATCATAGCCACAGGGCAAGAGAAAACCAAGCAAACAATCATGCTATGTTTCAAGAGTACAATATGGCATTTGGAGGCACGTACACAATGCAATTAAAGATCATGAAGCAGATAGAATTACACGAGCTGTTAAAACAAAAGTATGGAAATCCTTAGACAAGCTTTTCATACTTTACGACAAACAAACTTGGACCAAGAATGATCACCATGCATTGGAGGAGGAGCTGAAGACTTTTAGAAAGTCAAAGAAAGAAGCTTGGACAACTTGCAACATAACACATTAAATGGTAATAAATTTTCATTCTTTTCTTACTTGCATTTTCTTATGTTATCTCTTAACAACAGAATGTGACTTCTTGTTTATTGTAGATGCAGCATATAATCTACAACCATCTTCCATATTTTATAAAAAAATATGGATGCCCTGCAATTTGGTCAACTCAAGGAATGGAGAAGTCTCTTTACACAGCACGAAATGCATTTTTTTGACATACACAACATTTTAGAGGAGCAGAGAAGGCAAATATCCTCAAAGAAGTTTTCTAGTGGTTCTATCGATGTATGCTACAAAGGTTGCAATGTAAGGAAAAAGTGGCGACATCAAAAATCAAACTAGCATTCAAGATGGACCAAAAAGAAAGAAGGCAAATCTTGGATAACTCAACTGCTGCACAGAGACACGCAGAATGGAGACAATCAAAGACTTTTGTGAACCATAGGTGGATAGATAGAGCTTAGGAACTTTGTAAATTTTACAATGTACAGCTCAGTAGAGCAAAGTAGTGACTATATTATGTAAAATTTGCAAACTCAATACGTGTACACTTAAGTTCCTAGAGTAAATCAGTGGCTATATGAAATTCAAAACAAATACTGTCAAAAGCAAAGATATAATATGATTCTAAATCAGTTGCTACACTTTGCAAGAGTTTGAAACCTTACTAACAAAACTAACTTTCTCTAGCTAAGACTGAAGGCCCTCTTTCCAACTTTAATTGCTAGCATCGTTTGAAATCTCATCAACAGGATTGTCTTGCACCTTTGCCTTTTCATATTCTGCCTACTGCCTCTCTTGCTGTTCAATTGGATTGCTTCTTCAGATTGAATGGCTTTATGCACTAAAGCTGGCTCTCTAAACCTGAGAAGATGGTGTTTTCCATGAACATCTAAGTTCCGAGGGCTTGTAATTCCATGTGCAAGGGCATGGGCAGTGTAAGCAAGATAATATCCTGCCCTAGAGTAGTTTTTGCTAGGATAGTAACCAAAAATATTGTAAGTAGAGATTTTTTCCAAAAGAATGATCTTGTCCTTCTGCTGGTTGATTTGATCACCTCCCAAGAACTCTGATAAAGACTTGAAGAACCAAACAATTGTCTCACCATCATTTCTTAAATGCCAGTGATATTAACAATTTTGCAGAAGAGAGCCTCTTAATATATTGAGAGACGCCGGCAAGCTGGCCAAGACATCTCTCCCTAGTTCCACTAGACCTCACAAGGAAGGAATCATCTTCAACATAAAACTGCATAAACCATTAAAGGTAACATGAGAACAGAAATATCAAAAGACAAGATCACTCAAATGAAAATGAGAGTAGAGCTACCAAAAAACAAGATTACTCACCTTCATACTCTCATCTGCCTCTAGATCCTTGTCCTTCCAAAGGAAGATGCTTCTCTCAATGATATCTTCTGGTACTTTGTTTTGCTCCTCCCTTTTTCCAATCTTGTCAAAGTTAAAATCTCTTTGAATCTTCATGAATGTCTCATCATTGATGTCATAGTCTCCCATATATTTCTGAGCTTCCTCAAAGCACGTGGATAGACATTCCTATGAGTTGAAGTTGTCTTCCATGCTATGGAAAGGGTCACCCTCCTCAACGATCTTAGAATCCAAATGGCAGGATTGAGAAATCAATGCCAAAAGTTCATAGATTATTTTATCTTGACAATGATCTCATTATACACTCTTAATCTCCTCTATCCACCCTATTGCCATAGAGTCGTAATAAATGATAAACACCAAGTATAGGACTGACATGCAAATGCCAAGATATCGTATTCGATATATAACTCCCTTATTAAATTACAAAGACATTACCTCAAAGGGAAATGAATTTATAATGCTCCAAGGCATGAGTGCAAAAATTCTCAATGAGAGTTATAGTTGGCTCCTCGTAAAAGTTTTGATACAAATTTTACTATCCACCATCAACATAATGCCATGCTTGTAGTGCTAGTCCATTATAAGCACCACGAATCATAGAAGTTTCCTCACTTTCCTTGATAAGTAATTCTTATTAGGAGGAAGCAGTAGACCATGATTATCTAAGTGAGTATAGCTTGAATAACTCTCAAGCTCAATGGTGGGTAAAGATAGTATACAAATCAAATTGCTTGAATGTCATGAAGATGAATATACTCCATATCTCCAATTTGGAAAGTGGGAAGCAATGGCACGGCAAGCCACAACTTTTGATGTCAAGGTACTCAATACTTACCGGCCCATTAAGTGTGTCTATCCTTAGTGCCACAAGGTTGAGCGTAGTAGCTTCATCTCTCTCCTTGACAAGGTCTATCACCTCCTCTTCATCCTCGTTCTCTGATACTTCCACCTCCTCTTGGAGTTACTCTTGATCCCAAGGCCTCTCATCTGCTTCCTCATCCTCTTGTGTCTCCAAGCCCACCTTAAGGTCAACATGATGGTAGCTTAGGTGCAATACAAACCCCAAACATTCCTCCAGAAGTTTGCACTTTCTATTGTGCATGTTGCACTATGCCTTAACATGCTTTTTCAAAATCTCATATCTCTTATGAGTGGAAGTCCTGAACTTATTATCTATCAACAAATCCTTGATGTGGATGTCATACTTATTTCCAATACAAATCCTGCCCTCCCTTGTGAGCTTTTGAAAAATGTGCGTTGTTCATCCAAAAATTTAATGTGTTGGTTAACCAAATGTGAATAATCTAGCTCCTTGTTAAACATTTCATAGAAAATATGGAAATCATGCTGGGCATTGCACTTATGAAGGAAATAAAAAAGAAGTTCATCACATGATTTTGTTTCTTCTCTTGCCTTGGAACCTTTCGGGGCATGTGATGATGTCCTTTCCTTGGGGGTACTTGATACTCTTAAGCCCCTTTTCCTTTTTGCTGCATCATTTAAAACTCTTAATCAATATCTACTTGTGTCTAGACATCAATAAAAAGAAAATCAAATTACATAAAATGAGAGTCTACCAGGTTTAGGATCCTCCATGAGGATAACATCAGAACTAAAGTTCACAGTTCTCTTAGAGGAAATCCTGATCTTATCTTGTGATTCTAATAAAGCAAAAATATTTTAAAAGAGGGAAAACTTACATGATGAGTTGAAGACAAATAGAAATTCAACTTGATATGAGACATTATTTTGAGCAAATTTTTTGAAGTGATGCTTCAGATTATGCTCAACATGTGCTCAAGAAAGTGATTTGGCCTATTGGGGGCTTGCTCAATAGTAGTAAATCACATTGTTAAGCTCATTTCTTAATAATTTTGTCAAGTGATATTTTAAAATCTTGAGCAAATTCTAGAGGATCAATCAACAAGTTGGGTTTTAAAAAAAGTATACCTAGAATAGGTTGGTTCATGACCCCAAAATCAAAACTTGTTACCTTCATCTCCTTCTGGAAGCTCTTACCCTTGTCTATAAGATCACAAAGGAAAAGTATTTCAATGGCATGAATAACCAAAAAAGGAGAGGAACATGACTACTTATGTCCTTGAAACATAAACTGGCACAATGTAATAGCAGAGAGAGTTCTTATGAGGGCAAAAATGTATGTAGCTCAAACCAATGCAAACATATGCTTACAAAAGACCATATTCAAGATGTGTGTCCAAGAAAGCGATTTTGACTATTGGACAGTGCTCCAACAATCAAAATCACTTTCTTAAGCATATTTCAACATTTCTTTGTATCCACATTTCATAGAGGCCCCACACTTCTTAAGGACACATGACATTGAACGACACACATTGAATGATGAACATACCAAGTCTAGGTTGGTCCTTCACCACAACCCCAGCAGTCAACTCCATTGTATTTTCTTGTTTCCCTTTACCCTTATCTTTTTGATCTGGCAAGAAAATATATTCAAAAGCATAGTATCTACATTGCTTTACAATACATAGTATCTACATTCAGTCAAAATTAAACCACCAAAGCAACATGACTTTTGACAAAAAGAGTGATGATTCTACCTGGTATAGGATTTTGGTTGGACACAATTTGGGAGGTGAAATCTAGCCTCCTTTTTTGGGATACTCTTCCTGGATCCCTTTGATCTAAAAGGAAATATTTTTAATTTTAGACTATTGAGCCTAAGAAATTATTCAACCCAAGGGTACTCAAGCACTTTGTCAGGATTGTGCTTAAGAAAGAGATTTGAGGGAGTGGAGGCTTGGCCAACAGGTCAAATCGCTTTCTTAAGCACAATTTCAAGATTGTGCTTTGAGAAAGTGATTTGGCCTGTTGGCCAGGCCTCCACTCCCTCAAATTTCTTTCTTAGGCACAATCCCATGATTGTGCTTACAAAATGATTTGGCCTATTGCCAGGCATTAAAAAAATAAATTTGTATAAGATGGTATTGGAGTTAATGTACTCATGTTGGTCTATTAGTCGTGTTACCTACTGTGCAAATCTCTATCTTAGGCACACTTGTGCACAAAGTTTTTTTTGGGGATATTCTTTGGAGTCTTTAAGTGTATTTGGAAATTGCAACACGTTGGGAAAATCTGGAGACATAGCTCTAGTGTGCTCAACAAAGCAATTTGGGAACTTGGGCATCCCCCCAACACTCAAAATCACTCTCTTGGGCACATGTATGAAGTTTGCTCCAAGGGTAGTTTGTTTTGAAGTAGGCTTAGGGAGATAAGGAAGACACAAAAGGCCATGGGATATGCAATACCAAAGGCTTGTGAGGGAGATCTGTAGTGACAATCAGTTAGGTTATAGACGGCATAGGTCTGCATTGTTGGCCCTCCAAGAGGCAACTGAAGATTGGATGTTATAAATCTTCTAGGATTGCATGATTGTTGATGCACATAGCCATAGGGTCACCTTGATGGTGAAGGATGTTGAGACACTTAAGAGAGTTTGTTATAGATACGACAAACTCGTTCGTCCTTGCGATTGGGTGGACCTCAAAATGAGGGATATTGAAACCAAAGGATGTTGGTATGAATATAGTGGAGGTAACACACAACAAGGATACAAGGGGCAAGGCTGCTTATGAGGAGGTCATGATAGAGCAGACGGATGCTACCAATAAGCAATTCATCCAAGAGATTGCCCTAAGGGACATTAAAAATAATGAAAGGATAATGCAGTTGGGATCAAATATTATCCTCAAGTTTCAAGATGCCACTTATGTGAGACATATAACACTAACCCAAGACTATTTGGGAGCTTTAATGTCATGGGGCGAATGGGTGAGGTGACAGATACAATTCTTTTTTTGGTTCTCAAATAATTGATCTGCATGCTTAGGTGATGAATATGGTTGAGTTTCTTGATTAATTAATGATATGGACTCAGTTGCTTATACAATGCACTGATAATAATATTTTTACTAGCATCATGTACAGAGGAGGGTTAAAAGAGCGGCAACAACTTGAGGTTCATGTACTTGATCCTTGCATATCTCCCTTACTAAGAAATCCAAAGGTTCCTACGACTGATCTTGTTAAGTGGTTCAAACACTGTGACTTCACCTTGATCACTCTCATCTTATTACCACCCTCCTCAGTAAGTGAATAATACATTTCACTTCATTTCTTCTATCATTTTTTATTGTAATGTTGATTGATGTATCTATCTTTTTTTTACAACAACCATTGGAGCCTAGTGTGTATTGATCTTCAACAAAAACAAGCCTTTCATATGAATTCTCTCTATGAAACACATAAGGACCTTGATCTGTATGTTTCCTTTATTTAATATAGCCCTATATAAATAAAGCTCTAAGTCGTTACTTCACCATTTCTAACAATAGGATTTTATCTTGCATAGGCATAAAAAGGTTATTGGATGTCTTGCATCATTATCCTCCAAATGTGGACCTACTTGATAGTGTTGAGATTTTTGACTAAAAGGTAAGGACATTTGTGGACGTTCAATGATGTTTTTGGCCTCCTCAACTATATAAACCATATCCTAATGTTGCTAAGTTTGTGCAGGCACCACAACAGGATGATCCCCATTCATGTGGGTGGAGGACAATGATCCATGCCAAGTATTTATTAGATACTTACTTTGCAGATCCGCCACCAGATAGGGTAAGTATATAAATCTATATATTCATAATGACTCTTGTACAAATGTCATCATGAAACAATTATAATCTAATCTTTTTTATTATTTTTCTTGATTGTAGGTTTCAAAGGATAGCTTTACATCATTCAATGTCGATGGATATAGATCCATGGTCATAGAAAAGCTATCAACTTATGCTCATAAAGTATCCCAAGGGAGATGTAGAGTGAGATCTAGGGCTAGTGCTTCCGAAAGCAAGGAGCCTATTGTTGTTGAAGGGAAGGAGCAGTGGGCTGAGGACAATCCCAAAGTGGAAGAGAAGCTTTCTAGTGAGGATCCAGTGACAGCCTGATGAGTAGCCTCAGCCTTCACAATAGCTTGATGAGAAGCCTTAGCCTTCGTAGCAGCTTGATGAGCAACCTCATCCTTCATAGTAGCCTAATGACCAGCTGCCATAGCCTGATCATCAGCTTGATGAGTAGCCTCATCCTGATCAGCAGCCTCCTTCTCAGCAACCTTCGTTTTTTATCATTCTTCATTTCTTTATGTAGTTCTCTTGATTTTTTTGACTCTAATTTATGATGTGCTTTTTAGGTGTATTATCTTTTACCCCCTCCCTTCTCTAAGTTTCTTGACCTAGCATATTTCTCCTTGTGATAAATTTAATAGTGTTCTATGTCCACTCTTTGGTAAGTTTAAAACACTCGTTAAGCTCTTTGCTATTTGACCCCTGAGTTGGTATCTAACCCTGTTTTTTAATCCTCTATAATTGATTTTCTAATTTAGCTCCCTTTTGTCATTTTACTAATGACAAGGGTTACCCTAAAACATGCCAAAAAGACCCCTAACGTTATGTGACTATGTACCTCTAAACCAAACCCCCCCTCCCTCTTCCTTATCCCCAAGACACACACTCATAATTATTAGCCTTTGCACATGCCCTTGCTCACCGCTCATGCTTGACTATCTAACCTACCACCTCTTCTTGGCCACCGCCCCACTTTCGCTCGTCATTTGCTTGGCACCAAGCGCACTTTCTTCCTTATCTTTTGCCCCTCTACTTCTTCTCCCTCATCGATCTCACAACAGCTCCACTCTCACCTCTCCTCCATTGCTGCACTTAACCCCTTTTCCTTCTGCATCAACTTTTTGCTCGGGTGTTCCTCCTCAACTACACTTAGCTCTTGCCCTTCCTCATTATCCCTTTGCTCTAGCTCGTTTCTCTCTAGCTCCAACTATGCCAAGCTTTATCACTCCCCTTGGGTTGCTGCTGCTCTATTCTGTTTTACCTACTTAGATTGTGTGTGCCCTCATCCTTGATAGATTTGAATAGCACCCTTGCAAAAACTCGAGTCATTGGCAACTTCAAGCACTCAGGTTGATAGACTTCCCGCTTTGTGTAGATACTAGAACTCGTACTTATGCTATTGAGGGCCTATGACCTTCTCCCAAGCCATCACCTTCTTGTTGTTCTTGTTGCTTATCAGATTTTCACTGCAAGCATTTCCCTTACCTAAGAGTATAGTCCCGCACGTAACCGGATTTGTTTTAAAAACTTCACATGTTTTGCTACGAAGATACATTACATTAATAGCATTGGCTAGCAAGCAGCCTAACTGTTTTTTCTTCATTGCAACCCCGCTGGCTATCCTGACTACTTATCTCTTCTCTAGGCCTGGTCTTTACCACATTGTTTCACCTTATTGTGCTCTAAAAGTAGTTTTTGTCTGTCTGATGCACAGACTCGATACCTCTCTTAACTGTTCTTTCTCCTTATGTGCTCGCTCCTTAGCCTGTTAGGCTTGCTCTTTGGTTTTAGATCGAGGTCGCAGCGACTTCTCTTACACTTTACGGGGCATCATCACGGCGGCTGCATGCTTTTTTACATGCTTGTTGGTCTTGTCAACCTTTTGGTTGACTTTTTTAATTTAATAATTCATTTATAAAAGTTTTCATTTATGATTTTACATGTAGTTATTTCTTTTAGATCTCTCTACGTTTTCACACTCACTCATCCCGTTCAATCCTTTTCCTATATTTTATATAGACTTCTAATTGTAGTTTTTTCCTCTTCGATATATTTAGGGCTTGTAGTTTTTTTGTACTTCATTTATTTATTTATTTTGGTCCTTGTTTACATAAGGTTATATACATAATTTAATCCTATTTATTTACTTGCTTAATTCTTTTTAATTTGGTTGTCCCCTTGTAAGCTAGTTATGGTAACCTCTTAATTTCTTCTTTACTTTAAAGTGCAATATATAATGTTACATAAATTGTCCTCTTTTATTTATACTTTAGGTTTCATCTTTGTCTCATTCATACATTTATTTATATATATAATTATTCTGATTTCACACCTAGCTCTCTCTCGCTCTCTCTCTCTCTCTCTCTCTCTCTCTCTCTCTCTCTCTCTCTCTCTCTCCCCCTCTCCCTCTCCCTCTCCCTCCCTCCCTCTCTCTCTCTCTCTCTCTCTCTCTCTATCTATCTATCTATCTATCTATCTATATATATATATATATATTATATATCTTTTCCCCCCCCCTCTCTATCTCTCTTTATCTCTCTCTTTGCCCCCCTCTCTCTCTCTCTCTCACTTTTACTTATATACATTTTCTTATAACTTAAGTACTTTTAATTCTTTATTTTATTTTCTCCTTTAGTAAAGCAAGTGTGTTTTCCTTTATTAATTCAATTGCTTTATTTAATTATTTCTTCCTTGTTATCTAATATTTACTTTAAGTAATTCATTAAATTTTCTCACATACATGGATTTATACACACACACACACACACACACACAAAGATATATATATATATATATATATCAATATAAATATGTTGGTTCTATATAGTGCTATATCTTTATTTTCTAATATATGATTGTTGAAAGGCCTCTTAGATATAGAGTTATATGTATATTTTTTAAGTTTAAATGTGCATTATCCTAATATATAATTGTTGCAAGGTTCTCTTATATATAGAAAGTTATATGTGTATCTTTTAAGGAAAAATGGGCTCTTATTCAGTGACTTTATTAGAAGCGTTTATAGGTATGTAGATTTGATAAGATTTTGATTAACTATGGTGCATTTATTTAATATTCAAGAGGTAAGTTAGATTAAATTCTATGATAATTTATTAATTGGGTTCTCCTTTATTTGGCAGATAGCCCTAATAGGAATTGTTGTGCACTTCCTGTGAAATCCTATAATGACACACTTTTTTATCTCACTAGTAAAACTCTTTAGGGTATCACAATAACTACATGCTTCCAACTGTTCCATTATCCTTCACTCTTTGATGAGTTACTAATGTTTTTATAATAACATTAAACTATGATTGCTTAAGGGATCCTAATATGTGTAAGAAAATAATAAAATGTCTGTGCTCAATAGAAAACAGGATCTCGTACGCAAGAGAGAAAACAAGATAGTATGGAGAATCAAAAATTTGATTACTGTAGAACTAATACAATAGATGGTGCTGCCTCCCAACCGTGCGCTCCTGTGAAACAAGCTTCGATGGCGTGCTGGAAATAGTATAAGACGGAGGCTGAATGCTAAGGAATCAAGGTTGCTATAGCCAGTGATAAAATAGGCTTCATGGGCTTGTTCTTATATAGCCACCAGTCGTAGTCAGTTAGGCTCAATTGGGTGGCCGACCCAATCCGCCCAAAACGGTCGACTGGAGTTTGGTCTCGAAATAGGCCACCGACCATACGATAGAACCGGTGCGCAAAACAGAGCAACTAACCTACGGTTGTCGTTCAGCCCACAGCCATCCGGGATCATCTGAGGCTCCAAACGGGCCTCGCAACCTGAGAGTGGGCTGCCCCGGGAAATGCTCCGTCTACCCTCAGTGCGGTCAGTCAAGGGATGACTTCCCGCACTTGCATGTAGCCTAGTTGGCGGTGTGCCAACTCTATCTGAAGCCGTCCAGCCATCAGGCCACACATGGCCCCCATCTGGTGTCCAAACCAGGACCTACCGGATAACCGAGCTACTCAAATGCCTTCTCCTCATATGGGGGGCTTACAAGTAGAGTTAGCTAGTTCCCGCGTAGTTACATGAGAGTGGAGCATTGATATCTAACACCCCCCCTCAATGTCCACCTGCAAGTGAACTTACTTTTTCGGCCCAATGCCAAGTCAATGAAGATGCCTCTCCAGCAAGTCTCTTCCAAGAGCCTTCGTGAAGCCTGTCCACAGCATTCTCTGTAGTCGAACAGTACAGTCGAACAGTACACTAAGTCGACCTCTCCATCCATGATCAGCTCGCGTACAAAGTGATATTGAATCTCAATATGTTTTGTGCGAGCGTGGAACACCAGGTTCTTTGCAATCGCCATGCAACTCTGATTGTCACATGATAACTGTGTAGGCTTGTTCTGCACTGCACCCATGTCCCCCAAAATCCTCCTCAACCACACTGCTTCGCAAGAAGCAAAGCATGCAGATTTGTACTCGGCCTCGGTAGAAGAAAGAGCAACTGTGGGTTGCTTCTTGCTGACCCATGACACAACTCAAGATCCAAGTGAGAAACAGTACCCTGTCACTGATCTCCTGCTGTCCATGTCTCCTGCCCAATCCGAGTCACAGAATCTGATCAAGATGTTGCCCTTGGTATACGTGATGCCATAATCAAGTGTGCCTTTGATGTATTTCAGCACCCGCATCCCTGCCCTCCAATGGTTCTCCCAGGGCTTATTGGAAAACCTGCTTAGTACACCAGTCGCAAAACTGATGTCCGGCCATGTGTTGCACAGGTAAATCAAGCTGCCCACAAGTCTTATGTACTGCGCTTCATCCACCAGTGGTGATGAATCCTCGTTTGAGAGCTTCCTGTCAACCTCCATAGGGGTACCAACTGTTTTGCACTCAGCCATGCCAAATGCTTTCAGTATCTCTCCAGCATACTTCAGCTGTGAAATGATCTGTTTCGGCTCCTGCCAAACTTCAATCCCCAAACAGAAATGCATCACTGTCATTTCAAACTCTCTTCCTAGCAAATGCTTCGTCTGCGAGATCTTCTCTTCATGGTTCCCTGTTATGACAAGGTCGTCCACATAAAGGACCACGATTATACACCTGCCTCCTTCTCTGAAGATATACAAATTTGCATCAGATGGGCTCCTCCTGAACCTGTTTTGTAGAAAGTAGGCATCAATTCGCTGGTACCATGCTCGTGGGGCCTGTTTCAGCCCGTAAAGTGCCTTGTTCAGTTTGCAGACTTTACCTTCTGAACCGGGGATCTCAAAACCTGGTGGTTGTTCCACGTATACCTCCTCCTTGAGATCTCCATTCAAAAAGGCAGATTTCACATCCATCTGAAACACGGGCCAACTTCCCTGGGCAGCTAAAGCCAAAACACTGCGAATTGTGGTTAGTCGAGCTGTGGGAGCAAAAGTATCTTGATAATCAAAACCATGTACCTATGCAAATCCTTTTGCCACGAGCCGAGCCTTGTACTTATCCAACGTGCCGTCGGACTTGTACTTGATCTTGTACACCCACTTGGTTCCGATTACCTTGCATTTTGGTGGTCGATCCACAAGGTCCCAAGTGTTGTTCTTCATTATGGAGCCATACTCCGACTGCATAGCCTCCATCCACCTATCATCGCCCTGTGCCTCTTCAAGACACTTGGGTTCATTAGCACGGATCCACTTCTGTCATCAAAGCATAGTTGACCAAGTGTTCATGCGCCCTTCTTTGCTCCTCTAATCTCTTGGACCGGCGGTGTTCGGATGGTTCCTCCTCAATGGCTGGAGGTTCTCTGCTGTCCAAAAGCTGCTTTACCCACTTCGGGAATGGCCGTTGCTGTTGTGGTTCTACAGGCTCTTCTTCATCTTCTTTGTCTTGAATTCTCCCAAGCACCGTTGGGGGAGTTCGGTCTGCTATTGGTGGTGGTACTGGATGGATATCCTAGTCCTGGTTGTCTAGGAAGGAAGCATCCTCCTCCAATTGATGCAGCTGTTCTGAGAAGACCACATCGCGACTTACAATTACCTTCTTGGTAACAGGGTTATAGAGACGGTAACCCTTCGCCTCTTCACTGTAGCCCAAGAAAACACACTTCCGGCTCTTCGGTTCCCATTTGGTCCTGGTAGCACCAGGGATATGCACAAAACAGTCACATCCAAAAACTCTGAAATGTGCAACTGAAGGTTTCTTACCAGAAAAGGCTTGCAGTGGAGTCATCCCGTTCACAGCCTTCGTGTAGCTACGATTGAGGATGTAAACTGCAGTGTTACATGCTTCAACCCAAAAAGTCTTTGGCAAATCTTTCCCTTTCATCATACTCCGGCCCATTTCGCAGATGACGCACATCTTGCGTTCTGCTACTCCATTTTGCTGTGATGTATATGGCGGGGGTTTCTACCTCTTGATTCTGTGACTTTTGCAGTAACTTTCGAATTCAGTCGATGTGAACTCTCCACCTCTGTCTGATCTTAGCTTCTTCACCTTCCTCCCCGATTCTTTCTCGACCATTACATGCCATTCCTTGAACCTACTGAAAGCCTCGTCTTTCGTCTCCAGGAAGTATATCCATATCCTTCTACTGTAGTCTTCGATCAACATCATGAAGTAGAAGGAACCACCCAAAGCTTCCGTCTCCATCTTTCCGTAGAGGCCCGTGTGAACGAGCTCTAGAGGAGCCTTTGCCCTGCTGGTCTCTTTAGGAAAGGGCTGCCGATGCTGCTTGCCCATCATGCAAGCTTCACATACATCAGGCAGATCTGAAATTTTTGGTAGGTCTGCAATCATTCCACTTTTATGCATCTCCTTCAAAGAACTAAGGTTTAGATGACCAAACCTCTCATGCCACAGCCTAGTGTTCTTCACATCCGCTCGAGCACTGAAAGCTGAGAGTTTGTAAATGTTGTTGTGCCGTGTACCTTTACCAACGACCTTCCCTTGAAGATCCAAGATCTGTGCACCATTCTTATCGAATTGAACTTTGAGGTCCCGATCCGTGATCGCAGAAACGGACAACAAGTTCCTCTTGATATCTGGCACATAAAGAACATCGGACAACTATTTTACAACTCCATCTGACTTGAGAGCAATCGTACCTTTTCCTTTTGCTGGACATTTTGCATCATTGTCGACTGCTACCATGATGTCATTCCCTACCGGCTGTAGAGAGGTATACCAATCCTTCCGACTAGTCATGTGGCGCGATGCACCACTGTCAATGATCCAAGGTTCATCTGCAGGTACATGAATTGCCTCCATGCAAATCTCCTCAATTGCAATGAACAGCTCTATTGGTACTGTCTGCGCACTGTTGCTGGACTCTTTCTTCACTCCGTTCTTCTCATCTGCAATCTTCTTGCGGCACTCATTCTGCTTGTGCCCTGCCTTGTTGCAATAGAAGCACTTGATCTTCTTCTTTCTCTTTTTATCATCAGAAGAAGATGGGTTACCAGAGTCCTTACTCTCACCTTTCTTTGATCCGGTCCAGAAAGCCGAATCTTCTCTAGTCCTCGTCTTTTGATGCATCTCCTCCTCCAGAAGCATCGCGCTGAAATCCTTAAAGTTGAGGGGCGGATTTCTGTTCTGCGTATTCAGCGCCGTAACAAGACCATCATACTTTGGTGGGAGAATCCGTATGCACCTTCGTGCTAGATTCTCGCTGGTGATGGTGATGCCAATCGCAGTCATGTGATCACGCAGATTCTTCACCCTGGTGATGAACTTCTCTGCCGCTTCAGACTCAGACAACTTCTCATTTGCGAGTTGAGTCTCCAGATTCTGAATCTGGTCTGATTCGTGGTCTCATACTGATTTTTCAAGACCCTCCATGCCTCCTCCGCTGTGGTGACATGTTGAATTAACGCCATGATGGAATCACTAACACTGCAGACAATAGAACACAGTGCATCTGCATTTCTTCTTGTCCACGTGAGAATCTCATCCGCAGTTGGTTCTATCTGTTGTCCTGCATTGGCTGGATCCGGTCTCGGAACCGGTCTCACGTCCACCCCAGTAGCAGTGTCCCAAAGCTCATATGCGCTTAGGATGGTCTTCATCTTGAACTTCCAGAGAGGATAGTTAGAGCCGTCCAACTTTCCACTTTCGCCGAACGGTGGGATTCGCAGTCTTGCGGGCTAGGCCATCTCTCACAATCTGCTCGCAAACAGAAACACACTACCAAATCTTCTTGCTAGAGTCCAAGCTCTGATACCATGTAAGAAAATAATACAACGTCTGTGCTCAACAGAAAACAGGATCTCGTACGCAAGAGAGAAAACAAGATAGTATGGAGAATCAAAAATTTGATTACTGTAGAACTGATACAATAGATGGTGCTGCCTCCCAACCGTGCGCTCCTGTGAAAGAAGCTTCGATGGAGTGCTGGAAACAGTAGAAGACGAAGGTTGAATGCTAAGGAATTAAGGTTGCTATAGCCAGTGATAAAATGGGCTTCACGGGCTTGCTCTTATATAGCCACCAGTCGTAGTCGGTTAGGCTCAATTGGGTGGCCGACCCAGTCCGCCCAAAATGGTCGACTGGGGGTTGGTCCCGAAATAGGCCACCGACCATACGATAGAACCGATGCGCAAAATAGAGCAACTAACCTACGGTCTCTGTTCGGCCCACAGCCATCCAGGAGCATCTGAGGCTCCAAACGGGCCCCGCAACTCGAGAGTGGGCTGCCCCAGGAAATGCTCCGTCTACCCTCAGTGCAGTCAATCAAGGGATGCCTTCCCGCACTTGCATGTAGCCTAGTTGGCAGTGTGCCGACTCTATCTGAAGCCGTCTAGCCATCAGGCCACAAAAGCCCCCATCTGGTGTCCAAACCAGGACCTACCGGATAACCAAGCTACTCAAATGCCTTCTCCTCATATGGGGGGCTTACAAGTAGAGTTAGCTGGTTCCCGCGTAGTTACACGAGAGTGGAGCATTGATATCTAACTATGGGGGTGGATTTCCCTCTCAATAATAGGCTTTCACGAGGATAAAGAATGCAACTTAAACACACCTAGTACTTTATACTTTTGAATCTGGAAGGTGGTAAAAGTGATAACAAGCTGGGTTAAGCAGGTATTACATGTCTACCCATTGGAAGCTATGATGTTCTAACACTTAGTTTCTCTTGGATGGTGGCATGTAAGTTAACCCCGACCTTGGATTTTGGACCTCCAAAAGGATTCAACACTTGGACTTCACATCTATTCTTTACTCATGATGGACAATTCTTCTCTTACTATACATGTGTCGATTTGTTTTAGAGTTTTGCCACTTCAATTACCCTTGCCAGGGTGTCTATGGCTTGGGATAATCTACTTCTATTCAAATTGTTAAGTACTCAAATATTCAAACTCTCAAAAATATTTGTTAGTATTTTGTAGACGTTATCCGATTATTAAATCTATACATGCATGCATGCACGCCCACATGCATACTACACACACGCATGCGTTCCAGGTGATGTTGATTGTTGGAGCGTTGCGATTCACCTAGATCCGCGGAAGGCCTCGCAGGCCTATGGGACAATATACACCTGAATAAATGGAAACTCATACAAGCCTCAAAGGGCTGAAGCAAAGGGCATGCTAGGGCCCTTGGTGAGTGTTGTGCTAAAGTAAGCTATAGCTATAGATCTCAAAACCTCAAAAAAAAAACCCTTGGACAAAACTGGAGGTGAGAGTCTGCTGGCGCTGAATTAGAAAACGAAACCCAGCACCATAATATCTTTCTGGTGGGTTGTGAAGATATCTAGGATTTGCATTTGTCGAGCTGTCTTGCGTTGTGATGGAGGGCGTGTCTCCTCGACCTCTGTATGCGATGGGCTATGTCAATAGTGACTCCTTGTGTCAGGTGATCCCCTCTGAGGAGGGCGAAAATAGATCGGATCTCAATCATAAGTGCCCTACTCACTTTCCATCTCTATGTGCCCCTTGCTTAGTAGTATCCTATCGTCTCTTTCCACTAATCCATAGTGCTCACAAGTTAGCTGACTCCTCCTCCTCTGTCCCAATGTGTCCTGGAGCTCAAAACATTGAAGTCTATGATATGGCACTGTGTTGGTTGTTGTACCTACTAGTTGTTTTCTTATCTATCGTAGTAGCGTATCTCTGTGCCATCGCATCTCAATCAAATAGAGCCCAATGCAAACCTGGCCCTAGAAGTCGATGAGAGTGGACCAAAACTATTCCCGTCTCAAAAGAGGCAATGGTATCTCCCTCGAATCTTGTAGTAGGTTGGGCAGACGCATAAGAAATGCTCCTTTAACTCAATATCCCCCAGTGTGCAAAATCTGTAGATCTACTGCTCTCTAGGTATACCTATAGCTCTACCTGCCTCAATCCCCAACTGATGTGACAAGACTCGCATCTGTCCATCCTCAATGCATGTGAGACTCCTCTGTACTCAAGGTACTTGGGTTTGATAATGATTCCATCCTCCAATACCCTTAAGAAGTGGTCACAATAGAGCTCGGTATTAGTAGGGAGATCCTGGATCCCCCCCTAAGCCCGCCGATGCATGTAACTAGAGGAGGTCTAGCCGTATGATACGGTTAATCTCATCGCAAGAGATCGACTTGGGAGGTGCATCTAGGAAGCCAGTCCATCTAGATACTGTGATCGGCAAACCATGTGGCTACATGTGCGTACCAACAAACCACATCAGCCCCACTCTCTACTAAGCATATGAATGACTCTAGTGCTAGTCTTGGTAGTCTCTAGCGAGGCAAGGCCCACACTCTGCGGACGAGTCATTTTTTGGAAAAGGGCATCAACCTGAGAGGTGTCATGGTGAACTTCTACCTATACACTCTGATTGGGGGCTTACTTCAAATCATCCGAGAACCCATAATCACCTGTGCTGCTCAAGTCTCCTCCACTCTG
Source organism: Dipteris shenzhenensis (assembly GCF_047967505.1). Taxonomy (NCBI): domain Eukaryota; kingdom Viridiplantae; phylum Streptophyta; class Polypodiopsida; order Gleicheniales; family Dipteridaceae; genus Dipteris; species Dipteris shenzhenensis. Next base: position 32,776,417 of record NC_141619.1, on the reverse strand, counting down.
CTGCTGAAAGGTTGCTCCATCAGAAAGGTGCTGCATACATGATAGTCAATTTCACTATTATGTCAAAAATATAGCCCTTCATCGGTGGATCATAAAAATGTGCTTGAAAACACTACCTCTCAAGTCAGGCCATATCCCCCTATCCACGTGTGAGTCGTGCTTTGGCTATATGGGTCATCCTAAAAACTAGCCCTGAGAAGACTACTCCCATGTATGTGTAGGACTGTACTATCTCCACTGGCTCTCCTTGGTAAGTGAAACCATGCTTATGCAGCACAGTGCATGAGGTGTTGAAGATTATTACCTTGGTCTTCCCAAGGTTGACTCTCAAGTCTCTGTCTATAAAACACCTCTAGGTTCCTTTGGAATCCCTCTGCTAAGGACAATATAAGGACCATTTCATCTACATATAGCAAAATCTGTATCATCAAATCTACCAGTAGTGATCCCTTGCCCCCCAAGCGGTCAATGAAACATGTAATCTCATTGATGTAGAGCTCAGAGAGAGTCAATGATAGGAGGCATCCTTGCTTCACACCGATAGTGGTCTCAACCCAATCTGATATACCTCCTGAGGCACAAACTGTCCCTCTGACAAATTCATATAAGCTCACCACCCCCCAGATCAAGACCTCTGGGATATGCATCTCTTGAAGCCTCCTATTCAGACAAGATCATGGAACCGTGTCGAAGGCCTTTCGAAAGTCTACAAAGCAAGCATATACTCTCTGGTGCCTCAATCTCGCCTCCTCAATGATGGCTCTCAAAGTGAAGATGTAAGGGTGGAGTGCTATTGTCGAAAGCTTGCCTTCCCTAGAGCTTGCTACCCATGTGGCTCTATACGACTGCTAGACTCCCTCTCTAGTATTGGCCCATAGATCTTGGCCAAAGTGTGGCGAATCATGAGAGTACGGTAGTTCCTACTGTCCATGGGGTTCCTTGCTTTGTATATGGGCACAACGGTGGTAGTGCTCCAAGAGGATGGGAAGCCATGACGGATAACGTGATTGAACATTTGGGCTACTTTGTGCACTCATCCTATTGGCCCGATACCATCATAATTCCCCTTCCTCCTCTCCCATATCTACTCTTTCCTAGATAATCACTTTGCCATCCTTGCATGCAACCCACTTTCCTGCCTCTCTTGCTACCATTACTCGTACCATCCCCTCCCTTTTGTGCTCATGTTGTAAGAGAGTGAGGTCATCATTCAAGTATATATTGGTTCTTTTTAGAGTTGCCCTCATACTCATGAGGGTGAACCTATCCATGACAGTCTACACTTTTAGCACCAATGGTTTTGTTGTTGATTCTGCCTTGCCTACCCTCTAGGCTATCTTGCACATAAGGTCCTAGTGAACAATGCTTGTGCATCTACCATTGGGGTATCCCCCACTGTCAAGTCTCTTACTAGGACATTCAAAACCTTGCTGGACCTCCTTTTCTCTTCCTCTAGGCCTAAAAAATGAACTCCTTATTAGGGGTTGCCGACCCTTTTTATGGTAGGCAGCCTATTGGGAATTTCGGGTTTCTTCCCCTCTCCTTGAGCCATGTGTCCTAATATAAGCCTTGGATTTAATTTTGATATGAAGGCCTACAACACTTGATGAAAATCATGCTTTTGGATGAAAAGCTCTTGATGGAAAGCATGAGCGCTTTTGAAGGCCTCTAAATCTATATATTTCGCAAACTTCAACTCTTTGGACCGTCTAGCTGATGTTGGCTCTACCGCCCTCTCTCTCGAACACCGCTCACATCGAGAAACCGCTTCGAGGTAGAGACAAGATTTCCACGACAAATGACGGAAGAAATCATGACAAGAATTTGGTTGATGCTCGAGTTGGAATGCAGATACACTCATTGAGATTTAGGTAATATATCATTCTCTTACATATTCGCGATACTCAATCTTAGCGCTAATATTCTCAGTGATAACAACCTCAGCGCACGGGGAAGGGCTCGTTCCCTCAGATTATAACTATTTGGGGAAGGAAGCACGCCGCCTCCCCGTCCACACTATATGTGGTTATATAAAATACACACACACACACACACACACACACACATATATATACATATACATATATATACATATACATATATATATATATATATATATATATGTTTTCCATTTCATGTTTTCTTTTGCTTTTGCATATTCTAAATTCTTCTTTTTCTATTTGTGTGCAGAGGTGTTCGTCGCAAGAAGGGAACGCTTAAACACATACGCCATTTAGTCGGGCCTGCTATTATCAACTTAGTTTATAGTCATGTATTTTTCAAACACCAACCTTTCATCCTTTCTTCATCGTTAATTTGTAGTATAGATTACTCTCTTCATTCATTCCCCTTAGGCGGCCTACCGCACCCTAGTTTAACCACTGTTGTCTACTCAAGCATCTCTTCTTTTCTTTTTAGTGAGGAGTTGTGTAAACTTAGCATGTTTCCCGTTCATTGTGGCCTACATGCAGCCATCTCTTCCTTGAGAGTTGCATTCTCTCCTCTGATCTCCTCCATGGCTTTGCCCCCCCCCCCCCAATCTGTCTCTCATCTGTTGTAATTCAACCCCCCTTCCAAGTACCTTGTCTTGGAGCTTTATTTTCTCACTTTCCCATCTTGTTTTCTCTTTCTCCCGTTTCTCTTTCTTGGCCTTTTCTTTCCTCCACTCTTCTTGTACCTTTCCTCCTTGGTTCTTGATCCCAACTCTTGTCTTGTCCACGTGCACTTTCTCAGCCAATAGACCCACATTTGTGACCTTTAGACTGTTGATTTTCTCTATGATGCAAGTGAACACCTCAACAGTACCCTTATGAGCTGTCCCATTTGAAAGGGTTGACATCGTTGCTTCTAGAGCTTGCTTTCCCCAAATATCTTCAATGCAATCTTGTGTGGACATTGTACCAATATTCTTGAAATTCACTACTGGTTAAGATTTTGCAGCAATATTTAGAACTTACATTCCCTTCTTGGCTGAAATCTTGAAGTTCTTGGCCTTGTTTCTGACTTTTCAAGTCTAGAAGTTTGTTGTAGTTGTATCTCCTAATGAAACTATGTGTTTGTAGGTCCTCGAGGTTGGGTTGGAGCTGTGGTGACATTAGTAGCAAGGGGGTTGTGTTCGAGGCCCAATGTGGCCCTAATGCAATTTTCTTAGGGCCATATACAGGCCCAAGCTTGGCCAAGCCAAGCTTATGGGCTGCCCAAGGCTGTTGCACAACTAGGCACCTAGCCTATGGCTGCACCATAGCTTGAGGAGGCTAGCGAGGGGTAGGAGGTCACAGGCAGGCGCCTCCAACTAGGAGGTCGTGAGACAAGCAATGTGCAGGGTCGCGGGCAGGGTGTAGGGTACTGCAAGCAAGGCACAGGGTGCCACAAGGGCGGGTTACCAACTATGTCAAAGCTAATCAAAGCTTCTTTGAAAAAATCACGTTAATCTTAAAACTATGTGTAGGCTGCAATGAGTTGTATGCCGATACGCAATTAGAGGTTTCGCACTAAATGAGCCATTAGGGACTGTGAGTTGAAGCAGAGCATAGTTGGCATAAGTCTAGACTATAGCTTAGGTTACAATGATAAGTTGTGCGCCGTCAAAATACGTGCACATAATGTCAACTTTCAAGCATAGAGTTGAAAAACCACTTGAAAAAACCACGTGTGTGTGTAGCAAGTCTGATGAATCATCAAGGCCCGACACTGAGCAAGCACTTTGTTTGCAAATTGCGCGGCTGAATGGCAATGTATGATTCTGTGAAGCTCTCTATTCTCTCTCTCAATCTCAGAGAGATGAATCATGAGAGCTGAGGCTACTTTATCAATACAAAAAGCTCAATCAATATCATCCATGATCCAACTCGCATTCAACAATGCCCCGCAAATTTGCTCTCTTCCTACATGCTCCACCTCTACATCCCTACTCGCCCATTTATTTGCATTGACCTCTATTGCCCGCCGTGTCTTGCAATGTTCTCCTCTTATCCAATGCATCATGCAACCCTATCGCACTAACCACGAGATTGAGAAGGCCTCCCCTATGAGAACATAATTGGAGCTACCTAGGACAAAAATCCCCCACACCTACTTCCAAAGCCCAACCTTGACATGGGACCCTCTAAGAAAGCCTATTCCACCCTAACGCACATCTCCAAATCCACAATCTGCCGCGTGCACTATGTAATGAGAGGTTGGACATCCTCTCGTGGTCAATCCATCGCCTCCCAAAAAATGAAGTTATCAAAGATGCTCCTCTCTTTAACAAAACCTATTTGGGTGTCATGAATGATGTCAATGAGGTATAGACAAAGCCTCAACTTCAAGACCTTGGTTGAGATCTTGTAGATTGTGTTTGAGTCTCAATCCCCTCCCTTCCAAATTCAAGTAAATCCAACCTCATGCTAGCGACTAGGGGAGCATCCTTGAGTTGAAAATCTCCTGAATAGCTAAGCGACGAGATGTATTAAACCACGGTTTGCTGATTAATGCCAAGGCAATGTGACATGGTGCTAGAACAAGATCAAAATAAATAGCATATCCTAGTTGCACGCCCATCTGGCATTTGGAACAAATACTTTGTATATGCATGAAAGTATACAAAGATACATACAAAAATATTAACACCTTGTACAATTATTACAACCAGCATTACCTCCATATATATCTAGAAGAATCCAAGAACTTAAACCTAGATGAATCTAGGAACATTCCCAAACTCATCCTTGAAAAACACAACATAGTGCACTTTCAATCTTGTGTTAGTCACTCATAAGGTTGAAAACCATAAACTCCATCACATAGCAAGGACAGCTACTATGACATCCCCACTAATGTCATTAGTGCCCAACATTGGGTGTAGACCGTAGTACAAAAATATGCACATACAAATCCACACCCACACATACTTAAGCACCCATTTATACAAAGTCCTCATACTGAGTTTCTGTCAGCACTCCAGAGGTGAAGGGCAAGCTCAACCATGACGAAGGCTAGCACTAAAGGAGAAGGCTAATCAAAAAGTAGTCCAAAAACTCTTCATTTGCTTGTTAAGCCTAAACGATTTCATTTTAGTCTCTCCCAAACGAGCATCTAAATCTAGATGATAGCGCAACACACCATTTAAGATTGAAAGAATTAACGCAATACCAACAGGCCACAACATGGGCGAAAACTTCACAAGGTGAAATTTGCATGTTCGCTAATACGGCAAAAGCATATACCTAGATGAATCCAAGAACATTCCCAAACTCATCCTCTAAAAACACAACCGAGTGCAGTTTTAATCTCGTGATAGTCACTCATAACGTTGAAAACCATAAACTCCACCACGCATAGCAAGGACTAGCTACTATGACATCCCCACTAACGTCATGAGCGCCCAATAGTGGGTGTAGACCATAGTATAAAAATATGCTCTCACATACAAATCCACACCCCCACACATACTTGAGCAACCATACTTGAGCAACCATTTATACAAAGTCTTAGTATTGAGTTTCTGTCGGTACTCAAGAGGTGACGGTCAAACTTAGCCATGATGAAGGCTAGCACCAAAGGAGAAGGCTAATCAAAAAGTAGTCCAAAATCTCTTCATTCAAGCTACAACTGCTTGTGAAGTCTAAACAATTAGTCTCTCCCAAATGAGCATCTAAATCTAGCTGATAGGGCAACGCACAATTTAATCCAAGAACTTGCCCAAGCTTATCCTCTAAACACACACCACATAGTGCAGTTTCAATCTCATGCCATATATCGTATTGCAAGTTTGTCTTATTATTGGTTTAAAGCAAGAGACTTACAAACAAAAAAAGAAAAACAACAATCAAAGGGCATATTTTTGCATAGTTTCAACACAATGCAAAGTGCCAACAATGAAGCTCTCTTTACCCTGGCAGACATCACAGAAGAAGATTCACAGGATAGATTCTCTAGTTTCGATAATAAAAATGAAACTAACAAGAATTTCCCAATTCGAATTACAGCACCTTTTTTAAATGACCTTAATCACTATGGAGAAACCTTCCATTAACTGGCTCAATCCCAAATCTACAAAATTGATGTGATATGGATTTTAGATACAAAGCAGTGTAGAAGGCTCTACCCACAAATAATCTTCGTGCTTTGAACCTCCTATAAAGAATGAAGTAAAAGAATGAAGCCGAGGCAGGTAATCTGGACAAATTAAGTGCAGGCAGTCCAAGTCAACCAAAGCCATGACCAACTGCAGGTCTATAACCTCCTCTTGTAAGTTGTGGCAATCGGATCACAGCAACAACCCCGGCTGCAAGAGCGAAAATTGCAGCAAAGGCAAAGGCCGGCTCATTGCCCCCTCCAAAGATGGCATCCCAAGGACCTGCTCCTAGGGCAACAACTATCTGCAATAACAAGCAGCTAAGGTTAGGTACACATCTTCTGGTCCTCATCATGTGACCAACCAAACATGAAAGTAATTAGCTGAGGAATGGAGAGTCAAGACCTGGGGTGCTACCACTGCAAGGTTCAAAATGCCCATAGCCAATCCTGAAAGACAATAATAATGATCACAATGCTATGTTTAAGCTTTACAACTGGACTCGCATGACATCAAGAAATTGTGCTTTGCTAGTATGTTGTATTGCTTTGAGTTTGGGATTAAGGCTGGACTTTTCAGATATGCAAACAACTTGAATCTTAAGGGAGGATATGTCCCAGGTGCTTGACTGTATATTGCATATGATAAGAAGAAAAAGGGGGTAAGACACTGAGAAACCACGGCAATATTGAAGAATACTTCAGCCAAGGAGCAGGAGATGTCAGTGCAAGTGCCAATTCAAACCCGATGGTAATAATGATAGAGGGGAAAGACCCAGGTGGCTGGAGGAGATAAATTGGCAGCGGATATTATGTGAGAATGGGCACATGCATGGGCAAACATCTACTTACATAGTGTAGCTGTGCAAATTTACGAGATGCAATCGATATAATAAATACATGAGAGAACCCCCCCCCCAAAAACAAAAAAAGAAGAAGAGAGGAACCTTCTATTAATGCTTGAAAGAAAAATAACAATCTATGATCTATCTGTGTGGCGCTGATCGTGGAAGAAAATAAAAAGAGTGCTGGCTGTTGTCCAGCTTGCTTCTAAAGGACCCAGCTCACTCCCTAGGGAATCTCAGAAACAGGGGCCAAGAACCAAGGTGTGGGACCATACAACCAACGGATGCCTCGATCTGTGAATGAGTAGAATACCCCTACAAGCCAAGGCTTGCAGAAATTTGCATGCCTTTCAGCAGTCATATGAGAACCCATCGTTCCTTGCTTACATGTGGCACACAAGGTATACACAATATTATGCCAAATAGTAACAATGGTGGTGGAGGTACCCGCTAGCCTCCCATCACAAACTGCAATAGGCGACCCAGGTGTGCCAAGCAGTAATGCTGGATACTATCTCCCAAAGACTGACGGGATGGAGAAATTGAGTCCAAGACCTTGATCCAGAAGACCTCTGTCCAACAATCCTGTATGCTGGTGAGACCATCTCGATCAAATAGACCCGTTGAGGTCCAATTGAAGTCCCGCTGCACCTCGGTGTCCAAGCCACAATCTGGAGGCCCCTTGCCAAATCCTCTATGCTGCAGGGCAGCTTCACAAACAATGCGGTATCATCTCACGTGGGAAGGACCTTTTGACCAAGTTTGAGGGTCTCTCTCTGCACAGCGGTGGCACCTCCCATCCGCTCGCATCTGCTCTAACCACAGGCCAATGGCCGATCCCCCATGGGCAACCATCCAAAAAAAATCTGTAATCTTCTGATGACAAAGGCTTGTCTATAGGCAGGACTAGAATCTAGTAATGACCTCTTGAGGCACTCTACCCAATGCCACTCTCTCTAAAGTGTCCACATGGCCGCATCTAGCTATAGACACCCACCTAGAAGGGCACCTTTGTAATCCTCTACGATTGCCTCGCCATGGACGGCCAAGATCACTCAGCCCGGGTTGTACCACTCGTAGGGGATAGCCCTCCCACAACCAAAGCCGCCTCCGAGATGTGTCCTACCCCAAGGTGATTTGTACTAGGTCAATGGTCCATCCTCTACCAAGACAACCCACGCCCTTGATCCGTTGCCAGTAGAGAAAATCCAAGGCCCCATCCAACCAAGGTTTTCCTTTGCCTCTGGCTGAAGTAGGCCCCTTGGCCCCACTTTGTGGTGCATGGGGCAGGAAGTGCCAAGCCTTGATGCATGAAGAGGATCCTCAAAGGCACCCCTTTCCTAGAGAAAGGCCCATACCAATTTGGGGGATCTGAGGCTCTATGCAAACCATCCCTCTAGGACTTGGAGATGGTGGCCTCTATCTCCAATGTCCTAGTACTCGCCCCTCTAAGGTGCAAGAGGGCTCTTGCACATGCCTCGGTCTCTCAAAAAAGCTGGCTCCATGCTCCAAAGGATCTAGCCGGGCCGCTGTCCTACTATGTCCACCCTATGTGTGTACATTACCCCAACATGAATCCCTTCATATCTCGGACCACCGGATGCTAGAGTAGGGGCTAGTGCTCAAACTCTTCTTGACACCATGGGCTGGCTTGGATGTGTTCACCAAGCAAACGTTGCCACACCCTATGTAAGCTCCTCATCAATGGTGACCCCTTCCCTATGACAGAAGATTCAACGGTGAGACTACTGCCACCGTCCTCCCGTGTGGGGAGTCTTCTTGAGAAGCCCTCGCCAAAACAGGAGCTTTCGGGGCTCCGAACCTAGGGTGAGGCCGCACAATATAAGATTGTCAAGCAAGGCTCTGCTCTACATCTGTAGATCAATGAGGCCAAGTCCTCCCTCCAACTCGGGAAAAATGATCGTTTGCCAAGGGGTCGTGGTTCTAGTATCCTCTGATCCTACCCACAAGAAGTTGTGTATCAAGCACCTAAGTCGTCCCATGCATCCCCTATGAGAGCACCAAAAAGAGGCTATGTACCAAGCCACGGCCAAGAGGACCTGGTTGGCCAAGAGAGCCCGCCCCACTAAAAAGAGTTTGATCGAGCACCAATATAGAAGCTTGCACCGTACACTCTCTAAGCACCAAGAAATCTGTAGCTTTGCTGAAATAACATTGCCTACCTGACTACAAACTAACTAATGTGTTCCAATTGATCCTAGCCCCAGACGCCCAGTACAACCGAGGACATACCAAACCCTCTTTAAGCTCTCAACAGTGCACTCCACAAAATGGGCCGTATCATCTACAAACTCCTCACCAACAAGAGGCTATGTACCAAGCCATGACCAAGAGGCACTTGGTTGGCCAAGAGAGCCCGCCCCGCTAAAAGGAGTTTGATTGAGCACCAATAAAGAAGCTTGCACCGTACGCTCTCTAGCACCAAGCAATCGGTTGCTTTGCTGAAATAACGTTGCCTACCTGACTACAAACTAACTAATATGTTCCAATTGATCCTAGCCCCAGACGCCCAGTACAGCCGAGGACATACCAAACCCTCTTTAAGCTCTCAACAGTGCACTCCACAAACAGGGCCATATCATCTACAAACTCAAAGTAACTCCTACGAGCTCCACCGAACGAAGAAAATAGCCTAAAGCCTCTGCCACGAAAAGAAAAACAAGGCTAGGGGGCAACCTTAGCGCACTAAGTGGGAAAGAAAGGCCTTCTTGTATGACCTCCTAAAAGCATCTGACAAAAACTCCGTGCATATAGAGCATAGACCCGCCAAATCCACTGGTTCAAGAAACCCATCCTCCGCATGGTAGGTCCAATCCACCTTGTTATATGTCTTCTCAAAGGACTTTGATGGGGTAAGACTCCTTGTGGACCCAGTCAACTACCTCCCAGAAAGTGAAGATGTTATCTAGGACGTTGTGTTCCTGAGCAAAACTTGTTTGCATGTCATAGATAATGTCATGGAGGTGGGGTCAAAACCACAAACTCAAGGTCTTGGCTAAGATCTTGTAGGTGGTGTCCAAGAGGGTGATCGAGCACCACTGTTGGATATCTGTATGATCTCCCCCTTTCCAACAAACAAATCCAGCCCCAACTGAGTGATTGGGGGAGCAATCTTGAGTCGACGATCTCCTGGAAGGCCAACTGCACGAGAGCATGAATGACCTCCCAAAAACACCTTAAGAAAAACGGTGTCAGCCTATTCTCACTTGGGCACTTCGATGGCAAGAGGGCCCCCAGGGCCTTGTCTATGAAAGGAGCCTCCACTTGGCTCCTGATGCATGGGGTGACCACTGAGGGGATGTGAGCCAACCTACCTCTCAAGATGCAAGACCTAGGGGGACTCCTCCGTCCGAAAAAGCTAGCAGTAGAACGAGGTGGAGGTCCGAGTGAATCTAGACTCTCTAATCTCATAACCGCTCTAGTTGAGTCCTTGCCGAGCACGGGTCCAGAAGAACTCAAGACCTCTGCCCTACAAATCTTTGTGACCTAGAGATCAGGCCGCATGCTCGTGTCTGTCCGCAAGCCACTGTGAGGTAGGGTCCTACTCCCAAGTCTCCCTATGGAGACCACGTCTGTTGAAAAATGGAAGGAAGTTGCTTGCTAAAGGCCAACTCCCGCACAATGGAAGATTCACCCCGAGATCACAAGATACTTAAAGGAACACAACTCAAATACATGTGCTTACTTAAATTTTAAGAGGGAAACTCAGATCTGAAAGAGGACTTAGATGTAAAGCCAAGACAGAATAGAAATATAGAGGAAAACCATGTACAAAAACTTGCCAACACATGTATACGATGACGTAGATGTAGATGTAATGTAAATGTACATGTACATTTACGATGTAGATGTAGATGTAGAAGCAAATGTACGATGATGTACCTTTACATGTACATGTATATGTATATGTAAAACAAAAGACATTTGACTCAGAATGCACACCTTGTCCTCCTCCAGAATCTGCAGCCAACTCTGCCGTGATGGAGTAAGGTACACTATATGTAATCTGCAAAATTACATGAATGTGAACCTTCTTGAGATAGAAGTAACATCGACACCCTCCGACTTTTGTATTAGCAGGTACATAAATGAGGAAATGCTACTGTAATGAAACTTTAAATGCTCATCTTGGCAATGAAAGAGACGTACGGCCAATGGTAGACCAAGCAGGGCAAAAAGCACAATTGCTGCAATTCGTGCCCAATCAGCATACGTATACATGTGCTGGCCCCCAGACGACTCCTTCCGGACTGCCAGTGCAGTTATAAGAGCCGTGCTAGCCATGCAAATACATATCATGAAATTGCTTATAGCCCAAAGATACTTGGAACCTATCCAGCGGCACAAAGGATCGATCAGGAAAGAACCAATTGCAAGCACCACCTGCACAGAAAACCATTTTGCAGTATCATGAATGAAACAAGCACAAAGGATTGCTTGCATGTACAATCTATAAAGTGTTCCTTACAGAGTTCAATAATAAGCCAAACGCTCCTTTTTGGACTCCATTTTGGTACGCAACAGCTTTTTCTGCATCCCCCAATGGATCCCCCTGGAAAACCTCCCGTCCCATCCAGTCGGTATCAAAGAGAAAGAAGGGAAACCATGACAACTGCCACAACATTAAAACCAAAGTAAGTTCAAATTGTAAATACATGTACTTTAACGACTACAACATATAGCATGTGATTCTCTGGTTTAAAACAAACAATTACCTGCAGAATTCCATAAAAGAGAGTATGCACATGTAGGCGGGTAGGAGAAAGGTAGGCGCATTCAGAGAACCTTTGACCCGCAAAACCTAGGAGCAGAGAGCATTGAGCCTTAAAAAACGAAGTCTCCGATCTAGACAAACTATGGAGTTTCTAAAAGCTGTGAATCAATGACCCACAGCTTACACAACCACCAACCATTCCAATCGGAGAGGGTCTAATTCCACAAACTTATAAGGATGGTAGAGATTAGCCCTCGCAAGTGAAGTATGAGAACTGCAACTCAAAATGTAAGCCAATAAAAATGGGCACAACCTCTGAAGAGTAAGAGCAAGCCAAGTGGGAATAATATTGGAACTACGAGCTAGGGCCCAGACTCTCTGCCCCTTGCTACTAGCAGAGACATGCTACAACACAATTGCAAGAGGAGCTTGAACCAATGCATATAATTCCTTCAAATAAAATTGCTACGTAAAGCACTAGAGGCAATCTAGCACCAAGGCTGGTACAGGCAAAAAATGAATGGATGGATTTTCAAGAGATAGATGCATCAGACCACCATACAAACTGCCATTGGAGAGCTTGACACTAAAATTTATAGATGAAATATGGCACAACCCAAACAACCCAAAGAGAATATGGCATTGTACAAAAAGGGAATTAATCAAATAAGCTCGTGTGAGCCTGAGGTGAAGATGGGAAGATCGAAGAACCTATCGAAAAAGGACACAAATGGACACAAAAACACATGATATGTTAATCATACTTATTTGTAGAGCTCCAACTTTTGTGAGAACACCAGTCCCATAGATCCTGAAGGGTCTCAAGCAGACTTTAATACAACCATATCATCTCTCTCTCTCTCTCTCTATTGGAGGGGAACGCCATAGTCGAGGTGTCACTCTACTTAGAGGGGAACGCCATAGTCAAGGTGTCACTCTCGATATGGCTCATCGTATACAGAGATCACCGCGACCATGTCCTGAGCGCAGTGTGAGACGATCGGACAAAGGAGGATACACAATATCTTCGCATCCCACCAAAGAGCTACCATGGCACCAGGATCATAGAGGAAACTTGATCCCTACACTTGATCCCATTTTTTGGCACCTCAGGATTCTGAGTTTTGGTGTTTTTAGTACTAGTTTTGAGTTTTGAGTTTATTAGTATAGTACTCAACAAGGGCTTTAGCGAGCCCTTTGCTTCAGCACACAGTGGGTTGTATGGGTTACTTTTCATGGTTGTGCCTTGTCTCATATGCCTGCGAGGCCTCCCAAGACATTAATACATCCTCTCTCTCTCTCTCTCTCTCTCTCTCTCTCTCTGTGTCACACACACACACACAGAGAGGATCGGAGGAGTTGGAATGCTAAAAAGCAGATGGTTTGCAAGCTTGGACTATAGATGGACAGATTGCCACCATTTCAGTTAGTCTTGAGGCTCCATCCATTCCACTCACCTGTTAGGATGTGGACCAGGTCATCAGAGAGGACCTCCCGCAGCTCCACACATATGGGACCTGGTTAGCACCTACTGAGCTTTCGGTTAAACTCAGCTGCTACAGAGATCAATGCTTACGAATCTCAGAGGAGGGGTTTACCCAACCGCCAGGCTACAAACAGATTCATCTCCCACATGCATTTAGAATCTTGATAGGTCAGTTCAAGGTACTACACATAAGCTACGGGTTGAGACAGGGCGGACAGACAGCATTCCGCAAGAAAGAAGGATGTGCACTTTATGTGATATGCTTTCATAGAGCACATGCACAAACTGTGTGATCGAATTCTAAAAGTTGGCTTGACAATGTGACGACTAGACTTAAAAAAATTAGAGACAGCAACATACTCAATGAAAGACTAAATACATAACCTCCCACATATGCCTGCTTTAGCAAAAAGTCCTTTTAAGATCCCCAATCTGCCTGATGTTTTCTGACTTATGCATTGTGTTTCTTTGTTCCTTTCATTCCAAATTTCTTGTGCATGCCCATCCACAAACACCCTGTAATTTTCCTTGTTTTATACAAACATGAGCATGTGTTAATATGATTTAAAAAAAGAGTGCAGCCCTAAAACAAGGCTTACATATTAACTAAATTAAATAATTAAACGAAAGCTTTTTCACAAAAGTATATGGAGCAGAGAGGAGGGGAGGAGGTAGAAGGGGGGGAAGGGGGAGATTTGGGGGGGGGAAGAGAGAGAGAGAGAGAGAGAGAGAGAGAGAGAGAGAGAGAAGACTTGCATCTCAATGAGAAGAGGGAAACATACCCAGCAAAGAGCCATCACTACAAGGACACTTTTCATCTCAGGGGGGAGCTGTCTGGCACTAGTAAGAAGATTGACTAAAATGGCCCCAGGTCCTGTGCCTGTATTTTCAGCCTCTTCAAATTCTGTTCCAAATGAAAATGCAGCATTTTCATCAATATCACCATCTTTGTCATGAACCACCTCATTTGATATGCTCATGCCTTGCAACTCAACAGACTTCTCTAGCTGCACAGAGAGCAAAGGAGCAGCATCCCCAGATTGTATTTTTTTGGGCATCAAAGGAGTCTCCCGTGCAAAAAATATGGTGACCGCTGTACAAAACCCTAAAAAGACCTGTTATGGCAAATAGTTTGCAAGGAACTATTAGAGACATGTAGTATGTACAGCTTGCCATAGCCATTTTGCATATGAAGGAACCGCATACTTGAAAACAGAATCCCTGGCAACACTCACCACGGCAACGAGAAAGGCTGCTTTGAGATTTCCACAAGCTTCACAACAGGCACGGCTTAAAACGAAAGGAAACAATCTGCATATTAAAAGATTCCAATACATAATACGAAACAACAAAGATAAAAATGAGATAGCCCAGTGAATTTCTCTAATGGCACGCAATACAGAGAACTTGCCATTGCAAAAGACAAATAGATAGTCCAAATGCCATCAGATTAAGTATCATGTACATTTATCTTGAAAACCTAAGCCCTTACTTGTGCCATTCATCAAATGCTCCAGCTGAAAATCCCAGGACATTTCCAACGGCCATCCACAGACAAAATATGGCATTCGCAGTGTCACGCTGTTCTGGACCTGTACATAAAGCAGAAAATGTTTCATATCATCAATCCCCCAAAAAAATCAGAAGATAGACTCCAAATGCTAGTCACACACAAAACCCACCAGCTAGATCTGCAAGTAGTGCACGTGCAGGACCCTGGAAAACAAAAACCTGACATCAGAAAGGCCTACAAGCCACTAGCACTCTAATACTACCACACATAAGGCAAACATTTAAAGATAATTTTTATATACATAAATAACAAGCCCAAGCTTATTCCCAAACTTGAACAAAATACAAACACAACATTCCCATAAGATTTAACGTCAAATTATGTAATCACCTGAACTGTGTTGTTAGCAAGGTCCAATAGCCAGAAACCCATAATAAAAACCCCAGCAGCCCAGGGCCGTACAACTTTGTTACTCCTGCAGATTTACACCAATAATTAGTGCCAATACAAAGATGTTTGTCGCCATTCCAAACAATCCACATGCCAGCTTCAAACAATATCAGCACTCACATGCAGTCTTTGTGACTGTCCCCAAGCAGATATCCGATATCTGCAGCAAATCCTATGATTGTCACCTGATTGGAACATTGAGAGTTGTGCATAATTAAATAAAACCATACTGGCATATTTCCACGTAATAATGTAGTGGTAAAAATGGACCGCGTCTTTCCCAGCATTGAAATTTAAAAGGTTGAAAAAAAGTTCACTTACTGCCACACAGATCAAGAGTGCTCCACCCATAATAAAGGGGCGCCGGCGCCCCAACTTTAACTTGCACTTGTCACTCCAAATACCAACACAAGGTTGTACCTCCATTCGAGCATCCAAATTGATCTCTCAGTATAATCATGCCACACTGGAATACTTATTTGCAAAACGCCTCAGCATTAAACCCCAACGTACCACTATGAGAATAGAACATTAATTGTGAACTTAGGAATATAGAGAATTTCAAGAATGAAGAAAAGAATGGGGAGGTCTTTACCACAAGGCCTGTGATTGGGCCACAAAGCCAGATGAAAGATGTAAAAGCATGCTCTATTCCCAACGTCTGTCACCCACCCATCAAGAACAGGGCATGTCAAAGAAGAGTTGAAAGCACAGATTTTATGCAAAGTTGTCCTCTAATGCGCTGGAGGTAGATCTTAGCCTTCAGCAGACATTTAGTCTCGGTCATAAAAGAGATAAGCTCCTTGTATCGTGAAATTCAAGAAATGGCATTCCAAAAATAACATGTGTTAGCAGGCATCCAAACCAACTTAGTGTCAGAGCAGAGATTTTTGTCTTATAACTTTACTAAACGTGGTTGCGAATTAGCAACAACCATTGTTTTCATAGTTGTCGGACTTCAATTGAAGAAGCGCAAATTACAGTGTGAGCTTTCAAAATAGAAACCTCGAGATCCTGCGGATCTAGATTTTCGGAAACAGCTTTGGACGAACATAATGCGCATATCCGAGAATTGTCCAGTCGATTTTTAGTACGTAAAACCGAAAGGAAGGATGCCCACACGACACCGAAATTCGGCAGATCTTGATACAAAACATGCAGATCAGAGACAACATTACCTGAATATAGGGAGTGAGAAGCGACAGCTGCAGGGCCCAACCGAACTGGACGCCAGCGGCCACGAAGGAGGAGAGTCCGAGGGTGACGACGGAGAGGCCAGCGGAGCGGGGGGAAGGGCTGGCGTGGCCATTAGAGTCACGTCTGTCGGGGGGGAAGTCGATGGAGGAGGTGCGATCAGCAAGGGAGGAATGATCGGGAGGGGGTGTGGGTTCTGAGAAGGGGAGATCGGGGCGGGAGGGACGGAGGCGGGGGGCGAGGTGGAGGCTCTTGGGCGCCATGGGAGAGGGCAGGAAGGGCAAGGGGGAGCATAAGCGAAGCTGTCTGGCTATGGAGGTCCAGAGCTCCAATGGCTATGGCTATGGAGTCCACAAGCTCTACCGGAAAATTTCACACACTTCTGACGAAGAAGACGGTCACCTGTCGCCATATAAGCGGCTGATCACCCGCGTCCTTCAATACATGTCACCTAAGCACGAAAGAGGGGCGGCACAGACGAGAGAGAGAGAGAGAGAGAGAGAGAGAGAGAGAGGTCAGGCACATGTCTCTCTTCTGATAGCATTCCGTCAAGAAGATTTCTACCGGCGGTAATCGGAATCATGGACACATGTCAACCTGAAGCTCATCTATCGAAGTCACGGGCACATGTTAAGATCGATATCCGATAGGTGAGAGAAGCATCCCTATTGGATATTGGGTTGTGGCCACCTGCCACTTACCCTAAATCATGCCTTCATAAAGCTGGGTTATAAAGCTGGGTTAAACAAGGTTTTGTGGTCATGAATATAAGATTCTTACATCAAGCGTATTTCATTTTCCTCTTTGAAAAATATGAAATGGTAGTTAGAGCCCTCCAACAGGGGCTCTAGACGCTCAAAAATCAACCTTTGTATTTGGAGAGCTGGTCTCCTAACTTCAGTCTTGATAATCCAAGATCTACAACCCTCCCCGCTTGGGTTGAGCTATTGGATCTTCCATTTTCCCTTTGTAATCAAGTTGCTTCTCTTTGTAGTAGCTTAGGGGAAGTAGTTAGTATTGAAAGAGAGGATTTTATGAATCCTAGAGGCAACCCTCAAGTCTCTATTTAGCTTTAAAGACCTTTTGATAAAGACTTGATGACATGTTTTTTCTCCTAAATAAAAGACGAGATATTTAGGGAGCAGCCCTCATACATAAAATTCTTCTCAAATTGTACTTCCTGTGTGGTATTTCCATCCACACAATCAAGGGCTGCACTTTAAAAAAAGTAAGACCAAAGTAGCTCTTGCTACCCCCCCTTAGACTCCCAAAGAGGAGTGGGTTTCTAAACCTGCTAGCCCTCCTCTTACTCTCCCAACTGCGACACCTATTAACCCTCCTAACCCCAACCCAGTGAAGGTGGAACCTAGAGATGATAAGGGATAACCCTCCCTTACTACAAAAAATCCTTGTGAAGTTCTGGCTAGTCAAGAGATAGATGAGGTTGTGCAAGATAGACCTAAGGAAGAGGTCAAAATTGGTTGGTATCAAGAATTCAAAGATGAGGTAATCAAGAAGGATGACATGTTAATAGAGGAGAATGAAGTAGAGTCAAAGGAAGGCTTCCCCAAGTAGAGAAAGATATAACCGTTCAAGGGAAGGCCTTAGCAGTTATTCAAAACAAGGGAAGACTTTCTTAGGTAAAGGATGATTTTGCTCATGCCAAGAGCCCCAACCCTAAGGCTAAAAAGGGACAAAATAAGCATGGTAAGTAAATCTATATCCTTCCTCACACTTAATCGTGTGTAGACTTATAGACCCCTCAAGGGGATGGATTCTTGCAAGCTGGCTGAGAGAGAATTTTCTTTCACCAAGTTTTTTGGCTTTATAGGAGGTCAAGGTTGAGAGCTATAGATAGAAGCAGGATCTGGTTTTACACTCACCATGATGTAGGCAAAGGAGGTACTACAATTGGGATATATTGTTTCATTTTAAACAATACACATGTATTCTCCTCTCTTGCTTTGTCAAATCACAAACCACTGAGATGATGGTTTGTTATTTTGGGCTAGGGAGAAAAGGGCCCCATCTTGGTTCAAGGATGACCCTGTTTTGTTTCACTTCAAAATAATGTAGAAACAAATATTAGAGCCTTGGTCCTTTGCAAAGGATGCTGAGGAAAGTGCTGCTGATTATTGGTAAAGAGCTATCAGAGCTACCCAAATTGTCTTAAGAACAGCTAGAAAGACACCATAAAAAATAGAGCCAAGAGAATGGATAAGACAACAAAAATTATGGAAAACCCTACAATCTTGAAAGCCTCCTGGGAAAATGGATAGACCTACAAAGGAGGCTTTCAAGTTTATCAAACGGAAGAGACTAAAATGAGGAGGAAAATCAAACTTTATTATGCAGCATTTTAGGAACCTTTTTTCCTCCTCAATACAAGTCAACGAGGATGTGATTCATGCAAGAAGGATGTGTCAGCTAGCTAGAAAGAAATTTGTGTAGAAGATTGATGCTTTATTTCTAGAGACACCTCTATCTCTGTAGGAACTCAAAGATGTTGTTTTTGTAATGAGGATGGAAATATGCCAAGCTAAGATGGCTTGCCAATAGAGTACTACACGATGTTTTGGGAGGTGGTGGGACCCAAGTTGCTAGATGTTTGGCAAGAGAGTCTGCAAAAATAGCAACCTCCTACACATATCAATGGTGGGGTTATAAAACTCATTCCCAAAGAGGGCAGCAAGGATGTAATAAAAAATTGGAGACCCTAAACTATGTTGAGATGTAGCTACAAAATATTTGCCAAGGCACTTGCCTTTAGAATTTATAAAAGCATGGATTCGTGGATTCTACAGGAACCCAAAAGCTTCATAAAAGGAAGGCACTTGTTGGAAGCCATTATTGACTTGTGGGAAGGATGTGATTATGCAAGGGACACCAAGTAGGATACCTGTTTCAACAAGGTTGATTTTGATAAAGCTTATGATATGCTAGAATGGGATATCTTGGTGCAAGCTTCACAAGATATGGGTTTAGCTCCCAACTTCATCACTTGCATTAATCTCTTATTGACAAATGCCTCAGCTAAGGTCTATGTCAATGGAGAAATGATAGAATCCTTTTTGTTAAAGAGATCCATAAGATAGAACTGCCTTATCTCCCCTTTGTTATTTGCCATAGCTTAGGAATCTTTTAGTTGGTTGCTGCTCCTATATAGAACCCATCAAGGCAAACTCAAGGGTATTGCTCTTCCCTTAGGAATTGTATGGTCAACCAACAGTTTGCTGATGATACCAACTTAACCCCAAGGAATTCATCGTAGGATGTCACTATGGTTTTAGAATGCCTTGACCACTTTTACAAAGCCTCTAGGTCTCATATTTACAATTTTGAATTGTTTCTTTTCCATGCACTTGATTGCTATATGACTCATAAGCATGCCAAAGGTCGTTGCATTTCATAATACATAGCATCAAACTTGATAGTGTGCCCTTTGGCCTATTTCTGTTTTGAAGCATTTTAGGCCACATTGCACTTGTTTGGATAACCAATGCTGCTAACGTGTATCGTCAGAGGGGGGAAAACCGGCAACTAAAACATTTGCTACTCCCGCACATTTCAAATTTTCACACTTCTCGCCCATCATATCTTGGAAGATTAAGTACCTGCAACTTGCCCTCGCCTTGCAAACGCCCTGCAATCTGGATGCACCTCGACATGACCTTGCACAGACTTTGGTTTGGCATTGTCTTCTTTTGGGTAAAATGTCTTCTATTCTTTGCTTGCCTCACCAGCTAGCTTCTCTGGGTATCGTGGCCATGGCGTCAATGGCAACATTGCAAGAGAAGTAGAGAGAGGCTACGAGACATGAAAGCTGAAAAGCCTAGTCAAGGCACAAGGAACAGATTGTAGGTCAAGGAAAGCGATGGCACGGTATCAAAATAGTAAACGGAAGACACTTTTGCGACATCTGTGAAGGGAGAAACAACAAGAACAAAGAAGAATCCTTCTAGAGTAGCAGTAGGAAGTGGTTGTAATAAATGCACGCATTCGATCATTGCCATCGGAGCGAAGAACACGAGCTACAGTGTCACGATTGGTGGGAGCATTTGAGGCAACAACATTAGGCCATTGAGGTGATTACCAGTCTCGAGTCTTCACAAGCTTTAGCCTGCACCCTAAAGTTCATAGAGTAACAACCCTACCAACACTTCGGGAGATGCACTCCCATGAGGTGATGCTCTCTAGCCAGAGAAATGGCGTATTAAAAGTGAAATGGGTGCATATCTTAGATCAACTAGCTGCAAAGAGGGTGACATTAGTTATATTGGTGTCCCTTGAAACAAAGGAGAAACGGCTTGGACACACAATTGCAAGGATGTTGTCAATCAGAAGCACCAACATGGCTCCAACGGTTGAATGTAGGGTAGAAGTAATGCACGATCATCCCGATCCAAGAAGTCAGTGGGCTTCAACAAAACACAAGAAAAGGAGAGATAGTGCGGAAGTCGTTGTTACAGTGCGGAAGTCGTTGCTATAGTGACGAGGTTCTGGCATGAAAATACGAGAGTTTCTCCAAATAGAAAGGACATATGTAAAACGTGGACGGGATGTAAGGTGTTTGAGGAGCACATCATACACATGCTTGATACAACGCATATCAAGGGTGCCTAAACCAGCCCGGAGATTGTTTGTGATTGTGCTTTGGGATAGTTTACTTGTTTCATTTCTTAAACCAAGCTTGGACAAAATGTGAGTGTCCTAAACCAGCCCGGTGGTTGGAACATCATGCAATCGTAGGCTAGTTCAGCTCAATTGCCAATTATGTGATTGTCCTAAACCAGCGTGGTTGAACAAACATTAGTTGTTATCCGACTCAATGGCATGGTTAAGCAGAAATTAACAACAATATATTGTTATTTTACTAAACTAGTCCGGTGTTTGGAACATCATGCAACCGTGTCTACTTCAATTCAATCACTAGTTATGTGATTGTCTTGAACCAGCGTGGTTGAATAGACATTAGTTGTTGACCAGCCTGGTGGTTGAAATTATTGTGTTTCTTAGTACTTAAATACATTAAATTTAATTTCTTGCTATTCGGGTCATATACCACCATTTCTAGACTGGGATGGCTTGGACTTAATGTGATTATCCTAAACTAGCCCAGTGGTGCTGGTTCAAGACAAACAGCAGTTACTGACTGAAATTGTGAAATTCATAAATGAAAATCAATATATTGTTACTTTCTAATTGTGAAATATATTTTCTAATCGTGAAACTCAAAAATGGAAAGCAATATACTTGTCATTGTCCTAATATGTGAAGTTGAGACCGTCAGGCTAAACTAGCCGTCGACGGTTGAAATTGTGATGAGAGTGTCCTAAACCATCCCAGTGGTTGGAATTGTGACTGTCCTAAATGTGTCCTAAACCAGCCTAGTGGTTGACTATCCTAAATGTGTCCTAAACCAACCCGGTGATTGAAATTGTGACTGTCCTAAACTAGCCCGGTAGTTGAAATTGTGACTGTCCTAAACCAACACAGTGAAACTGAAAATTGTTTTGCTCCATTATATACTTTAATCAGACTGTGTTTTGTCTCGTTTTAGTAGTGCAAAAAGGGGGCTCAGTGTACTATTGTTCCATTTAAAAGAGGGCTCACTGTTTTGTTGTTCCCGCATGTTGGGTCAGCTGACGGACTTGTATCTCAAGTTTATGGATTAGAATCTGGACATTTCAATTGGGTAGAAGAGCTTTGAGCATTGTAAGCCCTGGTACGTCTTAAAGACGGGAATGTTTGTTGTTTCAAAACACACATAGACTTTGACCTGGCCCAGCAAGATATGAATAACTCAAGATCTGGTTGTGTTGGAGCATTGCTCCATGGGGATCGATGCCCATGTCTCCCCAATGAATGTGCAGTCTATAGGTCACTTGGATCCTCATCATGTTTTGCAAGGGAGAGCAAGTTTTGTAGCCTAAGATCTCTGTGGGAGCCAGTGGTTTGTCCAAAGGGAGACCATGAGTGGCACCGCATTGAATGCATTTATGGCACATGCAATCATCGCAGTCTGAAGTTGAAGAAGAAGACATTTGTGGCACATGCAAGCATTGCAGTCTGAAGATGAAGAAGAAGACATTTCATGTCTGTCCAAATGAAATGAGGGAAGACAACCATGTTGCTCTAAAATGGAGGAGATTTGAAAATGTCAATGTTGAAGGATCCGATAAAAAGAGATGGCTACTGTCGTATAAGAGCACTCAGCCAAGGGAGCTTATAGGTCACATGGTTCAATCCATCCCAAAATATGTGCTTCATAATTTCATGCCAGTTGGCAGGATAAGCAGTTCAGGATGTGCCTTGCCAATTTCCCCCATGACACTATTGTCTCTCTCATAGATTTTGCTGAAACTTATTCATTTCGAGAACAAGATGAGATACAAAGCGCTCACTGGTACAACAAGCAGATAACAATTCTTGTGCATATCACATACAAGCATTTGCTTGATTCTTCTATACCTAATGCCAATCTACTTGTTGCTGACTCATAGAAATTCAGGTCAGTGCAACGCACATACCATTTCTACATTTTAGATGATAGGGAACATGTCACCTTATTTGTGCAGCATGCTTTACTACTGCATTGGGAATGGCTGAAAAAGAAAAATCCCCATGCAGAAAATATATAAAAAAATTGGGTGTGGTCAGATGGTGCTGCTTCTCAATTTAAATCAGCCCATGGATTCTACTTTGTTTGAAGGTTCAAATCCCTAACCGGCGGTCTAGACATGATGTGGAATTTCTTTGGGTCTAGCCATGGCAAGGGTGAACATGATGGATGTGGTGTTATTAAGCAAGCTCTGTTTAAACACCAATTAACATGCCTTGAAGAAAAACTCAATGAAGCCCATGATGTTGTAATATGACTTACAACCAACCTCTCCACAGGTGCGCATTCAACGTACAATAAACAAAGCCTTAAGAATACTATAGCACATAGAGTGTTCCATGAAGTGAAAGTGGATGAACTGCAAAGGAGAAGCTGGCATGATTGCGAGAAAATTAAAGGAGTTCATGGTCTGCACAACATATGGAGCTTTTCAAACAATCAACTGATTAAAACAAGAAAACTTTATTGTTTCCATAGTGCGTGCATCATAGGGGATCATGACAATTGTGAAAACATTGCAACTGCAGTTGTCGCTGCCTCTGGGGAAAATGAGGAAGATGACCCATACTTTTTGTTATAGTGCACAAAACCTAAGCACAAGGTTAAGCTAGCATTTAAGGATAATTGGGGAACAACCTATGAGAAGTGGGATGTAGTAGTCGGAGCTTTTTGGTACAAAAAACATCCAAGAGAGACCTGCTACATAAGAGTCCACAAAAATTTGTGTACTCTCATCCTAGTAAGACCTATTAAGTTCCAGATGCAACCTGTTCCACAACAAAAGAAGGTCAAGAGTGTCTTCAAATTGGATTTAGATGCGCATGAGAACATCTTGGGGTGTCTTGGAGTGATGGACGAGGATGACTGAGATAGTACTAAGAAAATGTAGTCTCATTGCAAGGAAACAATATTCCACTTATCCTAGAAAATGAAAAATGTATCTGAGACTACGCTTCTTTTAGTAAATCCCAAACTAACCACCGCACTTGTTTTGTAAATCCCAAATGATAAATCCCATGCTTGTTTTTAGTATATTCCAAACAATCACCACGCTGGTTTTATTAAATTATTTTTGTAAATCCCAAACGATAAATCCCATGCTTGTTTTTTATACAAACAACCACCGTGCTAGTTTTATTAAATCCCATAACTTGTTTTTAGTATATCCCAAACAACCATCGTGCTAGTTTTATTAAATTGTTTTTTACGAGAAATCCCATGCTTGTTTTGAGTATATCTCAAAAAACCACCGCACTGGCTTTATTAAATCCCATAACAAATCCACACATCCATAAATCCATTCATCTTTAAGAATAGATGCAAACCACCGCACTGGTAGCTTTTAATATCCTAGTGCAACCAACCACCGCACTGGTGACCACTTATCCTACACTACCGCCGTGCTATCCTAAAATTCATTGCACAATGCTAAACTAAAATAGTCCCCTTTAGACTGGTTAGCTTTAATTGTTAGGTTTCAACCACTCGGCTACTTAAAACATTTAAGTACTAACATGGAAGTAGATCGACACAAAATCAGGTATTACGAGCACCATAGATCATGGATAATGGTAGTCTGAGAAAGTCCACAAGTCCAAGAAAGGCTGCAAGATTTTTATTTTTTCAAAAATACAATGATATTTTGCAGCTCAAGGAAATTCCAAACTCCCAACTATCTTATCAACCTCTCTATAGCAAGCATCTCCCAGCTCTTTAGGCCAATCTGATGAACTATGTGACTGCCTGCTACAACTATCTACGACGAGAAAGTAGATTCTATAGCTCAATTTGCCATTTGGGCAAAAAATGCAAAAGTCAAGAAGCTCAAATTGAAGAAGGTGAGCGTGACTGCGAGGAAAAGGAGCCTGAAGGGAGGAACCAGTTCCCTTCAAGAAAGGAGCAAGAAGGGCCGAGCCTGCAACCAGGAAGCTCAAATCAAGGTAAGAGGAAGCGACATGAAGGGAGGGGCCAAGCCCCTGAAGGAAGGAACCAGGCCCCTTTAGGAAAGGAGCAAGGAGGGCCGAGCCTATAATCAGGGTGCTCAAAAAGGCGACCTACTTAAACCAATGTGGAACCAGCCCCCTGAAGGAAAGGAGTCCTTGAGATGTAATCTGAAGGAAAGGAGTCTTTGAGATGTAATCTATGTAATCTGTGTGTAATCTATTGAATTATTAATCTTCTCCAAAGTTTACTTGGGCAATGTTTTCTCAGCTATGTGACTATCTGATAGTGTCCTTTGACAGGCCAAGGACCATAATGTGAGATGAAAGATTTTGATTAAACAATTGATGTGAGATGAAAGATTTTGATTAGGCAACTAATGTGAGATGAAAGATTTTGATTAGATAACTAATGTGAGATGAAAGATTTTGATTAGAGAACTAATGTGAGACTGAAAGATTTTGATTACTATGTACACTGATCCACCTACTTCAAATCTATGGCATATGCTCATGTTCTATCTAAGAAAAATGTTGGATGACCTCCTTGCAGAAACAGACTCGAAGAAGAGGGAGGAAAATAGCTATAAGGAGGACAATCTTCGCAATTGGATGTATGATTTGGAGTCGGCAAAGATGGTGAATATTAATTTCCTTGGCTATCATTTTTCCTGCTACTTTAAGGTACCTGTCAAGCGCATGATGTAGGTTTCTTTTGGTAGGACGGTGCAAAGTTGTATAGAGAGCAAATACTAGGATGAAGAGGACCCCGAGCGAAAGGAGGAGTTACTATGGGCATACAAGTCGACAGAGGTAAGCAAGCAGTTGGTGGTCCAAGTGTGTAATGAGGTCTGCGGATCTATCCATGACCTAGGCAATGGCAAATGGCATTCTCTACATAGCGATCTTGCATGCACAAAAACCCCAAACGTCCACAAGGTGATAGCACGCAAGCCATCGGATTATGCAGTCATCTATGATGGGGGTATGGCAGACCATGCATTTCGAACCCTGCTACGTAGGATAGGCATCCGATTTAATTGTTGCATTTGTCAATACCATAGTCTTGCTCTGTACATGATGAAGTTGCTCCTTGATTCCTTCCTCCCTCATCCTAAGGCTACGGATGTTCTCCTTCATCTCCTCCACTCTTTGCTCACTCTGTGAAACAACTTCATATAAATCCCTCATCATCTATTGAAGCTACTTAAATTGCTCAAAAACATCAACATGGGCCATTTCCAAGACTTCCACTCTAGTTTGGAAATCTCTCACAATGACGGATTGCTTTTCAAAACTGTCAAAAGCCATGACAAGCTCATGCAAAACCCTATTGTAATCTTGTTGCAGGGTCTTGTAGCTTACTCTTTGAACTTCTAATAGTGTTTCGAGAAAACAACCCCCACCATGGTTGCTACAACTTGCTCCACCGTGGCTGCTCTCTACATCCTTCCTGGGGCCAGTAGAGCTGCCTCTTTGTCTTCTCCACCCCGGCTGCTCTCTGCCCCATCCTTCCTAGCCTTGAATCTCTCTCGCAGCTTCTGCATCACCGCTCTGGTTTCTGCATCCTCCCTTTTCAGCTCCTCCATCATCTGGTCCTTTTCAATGTTCAATGCATTCTGCATGTTGTAGGAGCAATTTGTAAAGACCCTCCTTTTCGGCTTTCTAATCTTCAAGCTCCTTTTGCATCATTTCTAGCTCCTTGTCTGCGATGTCCCCATCACTTCTAACTTCTTCAAGCCTATCTCGGAGCTCCTTGATGTGCTTCTTTACTTCTTCTCTTCTATGCCTTTCCATGTCAACCATTTTTGCAGTAGCCTTAACTTGCTCTTGTGCCTCCTCTACCTTGGCTTCTGCACCCTTCCTCAAAATTTTCTCAAGTTGCACTGCCTTTGCTGCATCGGTGGCTTTCTCTTGTAGAAAAGTCACCTTCTGAGACATCTTCATATTGTATTGCTCAAGAATCCCTTTGAGGGTAGATGTCATGGGCTTGAGCCACCACGGTGGCTCGAAATTTATAATACATAAGATATGTGGCATTTGGCATTTTACTACGTTGCTCTAATCTGCCCCTACTCTACTACTTTTCTCCACACACCCTCCTCCAGCTCTTTTTTGCCCCTGCTATATTTTGCTCCACGCTCCCTTCTCCAACTCTCGTCACTCATCTGCTCCCCTTCTCATCTGCTACTCACCCACTCATCTTCACCATGCCTACTACCCCCCCCCCCCTCGATGCAATGTGATCTCAATGTTATCTGCCTTCTCATATAAGGTGGTTGCGTTGCACTCACCTGGAGCAGAAATGCTGGGTGATGTATGGGTTCCCCCTAGACGTCGATAAAGGCCTCAGGATTTTCATAGAAGAGTACTCCGACTTGTTGGCGGGGCCGTAATCTGAGTCCTAGCAATGTGCATCGGTCTCTCTATCGTCTCCTCCATTGGCTCCCTAAAAATTTTTAATGCAACAAGTTGGGCTGGTGGCAATACTAAGTTGTACACATTTCCTCTTGCTCAACAAGGCTCATAACCACTTAGCAATGGTTGGATGTAATATTTTGGCCTCTTAGGCTCTTGGCTCACTGGATGTAATGTTTTGGTCTCTAAGGCTCTCAACAATTGCTGCGTTTTTATTACATTTATGTAATCTCTTTTTGTTCAATTTGTATGCATTTTTGTTAACTTATGGTTATGGTCGCTAGATGTAATCTTTTGGCCTTTAAGGCTCTCAACAATTGCTGAGTTTTTATAAATGTAAGATGCTATGTTCAAACTTTGCTCAGTATAAGTTGTTAATTTTTATACAACCTATTATTGGATGTAGATGTACATTGTAATCTCTTTTACTCAATTTTCACTCGATGAATTGTAGTTGATTATCTGGATGGCACCTATGGACCTCCAAGTCACCGCGGTGACTCGGAATACTTTTTCCCTCATTTATATTTACTACAACAAGGACTAAAATACCAGTAAAGTAAGACTATAATTTCCTTGGTTTAGGACCAAAATAGCGTTAAAGTAGCTCCAACGACACAACGTTGTGGTTGCATGGAGATACATCTATAAAAATATAATTAAACTTTCAAAAAATGCAATTGATGATATGGCCCTTGAGGGATCCCCTCTAGGGGCACGAACCATATTGTTGATATGGTCCGTGCCCCTAAAGAGGACCCCTCAAGGGCCATATCGTCAATTGCATTTTGCTTGGTTGCATAAGGAAATGCGTTTTCCTTCGTACAAAAATATATAACTCCAAGAACTAGCGTGGTGGCTATCATAGATCTCCTTCTATTTTCCAGTATGGTGGTCATCATAGAACTCCTCCTGTAATATGTAAAAATAGGTAACAGAGCTATAACTCTGCAGTGGTCGCTCCTAGAAAACCTTGAATTCTGGGCGATGATAGGTCATCAGCTGATGTGATGTTTAGAATGATAGATTGCGTCTCATTATTATGCCAAAAACTAGCGCGGTAGTCTCTCCAAGCCAACCTATGATTTGCATGGGCGCGTTGCCCAGTGGCAAGTGGCAAAGCTTCGATAAAAGACTGCGTGATGATAGGTGGTTAGGCTAGAGACTACATTGCGACGGTGTTTAGAATGATAGATTGTTTCTCATTATTCTGCCAAGAACTAGCGCGGTAGTCTCTCCAAGCCAATCTTGAATTTTAATGATATGCATGGGCGCGCTGCCCAGTGACAGGTGACAAAGCTATGGCAAAAGTTTGTGCAATGATAGGTTGTCAGGCCAGAGACTACGATGGATGAAGTAGTGCATAGCTACCATGTGTTGAGCTTTGCGGTGCTCAAAATAAATGGATTGCATCTCATTACAACTAAGAGCCCATTACAAAATCTAGCCCCAAAACTATGTACACTGATCCACCTACTGCGAATCTATGGCATACCCAAAAGACTTTGGAATGCTTTTGTTCTATCTGAAAACGATGTTGGATGGCGTCCTCGCAGAAATGGACCCGGAGAAGAAGGAGGAAAATAGCTGCAAGGAGGACATGATTCGATGGTGGGTGTATTACTTGGAGTCGGCACAGATGGTGAATATTAATTTCCCTGGCTATTGTTTTTCCTGCTCCTTTAAGGTACTTGTGAAGCTCGTGATGTAGGTTTCTTTTGGCAAGACATGATAGAGGTGCGAAGATGTATAGAGCGCAAAGACCAGGATGAAGAGGACCCCCAACAAAAGGAGGAGTTACTATGGGCGTAAAAGTCGGCAGAGTCAAGCAAGTAGTGTGTAATCCGAGTGTGTGAAGAGATCTGCCATTGTGCAGTAGACTGGCCTCAAGATCTGGGAGATGGTTGCTATAGAGGCTGATAAGATAGTTGGGAGTCTAGAATTTCCTTG
Organism: Dipteris shenzhenensis; assembly: GCF_047967505.1. Taxonomy (NCBI): domain Eukaryota; kingdom Viridiplantae; phylum Streptophyta; class Polypodiopsida; order Gleicheniales; family Dipteridaceae; genus Dipteris; species Dipteris shenzhenensis. The sequence goes on along the minus strand of NC_141619.1, from coordinate 32,747,207 downwards.
AAAAGGCAAAATGTCATTGTGTTTTGAAATAATAAAAATCTTGCAGACATTTCTTGAACTTATGGAAATTCTCATGGTGCTCCTAATACCTGATTTTGTATCGACCTACTTTCATGTTAGTACTTAAATGTTTTAAGTAGCCCGGTGGTTGAAATTTGATGGTTAATCATAACGAGTCTAAAGGGCACTAGCACTGTGCAACAAATTTTAGGATAGCACGGTAGTAGTGTAGGGATAGCACGGTAGTAGTGCAGGATAAGTTATCGCCAGCATGGTGGTTGGTTGCACTAGGATATGAATAGCCACCAGCGCGGTGGTTTGCTTCTATCATTACAAGATGAATGGATTCATTATGGAAAACCAACGCGGTGGTTGTTGGGATATACTAAAATCAAGCATGGGCTGGAATCAGATGGTGAACGAAACGATAAACAGTCTAAAGGGCACTATTTTAGTATAGCACTGTGCAACAAATTTTAGGATATCACAGCAGTAGTGTAGGGATAGCACGGTAGTAGTGCAGGATAAGTTATCGCAAGCACAGTGGTTGGTTTGCACTAGGATATTAACAGCCACCAGCACGGTGGTTTGCTTCTATTATTACAAGATGAATGGACTTGCACGATGTGTGGATCCGTTATGGGAAACCAACGCGGTGGTTGTTGGGATATACTAAAAACAAGCATGGGTTTTATAGTTTGGGATTTACAAAAACAATTTAATAAAACCAGCATGGTGGTTGTTTGGGATATACTAAAAAGAAGCAGTCTCAATACAAATTCAATTTTGTAGGACAAGTGGACATATTGTTTCCCTGCAATGAGATTACATACATTTTCTTAGTACTATCGCTGTCATCCTCGTCCACCACTCCAAGACACCCCAAGATGTGCTCATGCGTGTCTGAATCCAATTTGAAGACACTCTTGCCCTTCTTTTGTTGTGACACAGGTTGCATCTGGGACTTAATAGCTCTTACTAGATGAGAGTACACACATGTTTGTGGACTCTTATGTAGCCATTCGTAATTGTGGCCTCTCTTGGATGTTTTTTTGTACCAAAAAGCTCCAAACACTACATCCCACTTCTCATAGGTTGTTCCCCAATTATCCTTAAATGTTTCCTCAACCTTGTGCTTAGGTTTTGTGCACTGCAGTAGACAATGCAGTAGAAAAGCATGCTGCACAAATAGGGTGTTATGTTCCCTATCATCTCAAATGTAGAAATGGTAAGTGTGTTGCACTGACCTAGACTCCTATGAGTCAGCAAGCAGATTGGCATTAGGCATGGAAGAATCAAGCAAATGACTATATGTGATATGCACACTGCTTGCTGTACCAGTGAGCACTTTGTATCTCATCTTGTTCTTGAAAAGAATAATTTTTTGTAAAATCTATGATAGATACAATAGTGTCACGGGGAATATTGGCAAGGCACGTCTTGAACTGCTTATCGTGGCAGCTGGCCATGAAATTGTGAAGCACATATTTTGGGATGGATTGAACCACATGACCTACAAGCTCCCTTGGCTGGTGGGTGCTCTTATATGATAGTAGCCATCTCTTTTTATCGAATCCTTCAACATTGACATTTTCAAATCTCCTCCATTTTAGAGCAACGTGGTTGTCTTCCCTCATTTCATTTGGACAGACATTGAATGTCTTCTTCTTCAGCTTCAAACTGCAATGCTTGCATGTGCTGCGAATGCATTCAATCCTGTGCCACTCTCGGTCTCCCTTTGGACAAACCACTGGCTCCCACAGAGTCCTTAGGCTACAAAACCTACCCTCCCTTCAACACATGATGAGGATTTAGGTGGCCTACACACTGCACATTCATTAGGAAGACATAGGCATTGATCCCCATGGAGCAATGCTCCAACACGACCAGATCTCAAGTCATTCATAGCTTGCCGCAAAGTCTATGTGTGTTTTGCAAAAACAAACATTCTTGTCTTTGAGTTTCTTGACGTACCAGGGCTTAAAATGCTCAAAGCTCCTCTGCCTAATTGAAATGTCCGGATTCTGATCCACAAACTTGAGATACAACTCCGTCTACTGACCCAACATACGAGAATAACAGAACAATGAGCCCCCTTTTTGCTACTACTAAAAGAATACAAAACATAGTCTAATTAAAGTATATAATGAAGCAAAACAAATTTCAACCACCGCGCTGGTTTAGGACAGTCACAATTTCAATCACCGGGCTAGTTTAGGACACATTTAGGACAGTCACAATTTCAACCACCAGGATGGTTTAGGACACTGTCATAGTTTCAACCCCCGGGATGGTTTAGCTTGACAGTCGCAACTTCACATATTAGACAAGAACAAGTATATTGCTTTTCATTTTTGAATTTGACCATTAGAAAATAACAATATATTTCTTTTTATTTCTGAATTCCACAATTTAACAGTGGTATATGACCCGAATAGTAGGAAATTAAATTTAACGAATTTAAGTACTAAGAAATACAATAATTTCAACCACTAGGCTGGTCAATAACTAATGTCTGTTCAACCACGTTGGTTCAGGATAATCACATGATTGGTGATTGAGCTGAAGTAGCCATGGTTGCATGACGTTCCAACCACCAGGCTGGTTTAGTAAAATAACAATATATTGCAAAATATATTGCTGTTAATTTTTGCTCAACCATGCCACTGAGTTGGACAACAACTAATGTTTGTTCAAACATGCTAGTTCAGGACAATCACATAACTGGTGATTGAGTTGAACCAGCCTACGGTTGCATGATGTTCCAACCACCCGGTTGGTTTAGGACAATCACATTTAGTCCAAGCCTGGTTTAAGAAATGAAACAAGTAAATTATCCCAAAGCTCAATCACAAACAACCATCGGGCTAGTTTAGGCACCACTGACCTGTGTTGTATCTAGCATGTGTATAATGTGCTCCTCAAACACCTTGCGTCCCATCTTCTTCTTACAGATGTCCTTTCTATTTGGAGAAACTCTCGTATTTTTGTGCCAAAACGTCACCACTATAGCAATGACTTTTGCACTTAGGATGTCTCTCCTTTTCTTGCATTCTATTGAAGCCCACAGACTTCTTAGATCGGGATGATCGTGCATTGCTTCTACTCTACGTTTAACCGTTGGAGCCACGTTGGTCCTTTTGATTGACAACATCTTCAACATTGTGCACCCAAGCCGTTTCTCCTTTGTTTCAGGGGACACCAACATAGCAAATGTCACCCTCTTTGTAGCTAGTTGATCTAAGCTATGCACCCCTTTCACTTTCTGTAGGCCATTTCTCAGGTTAGAGAGCATCGCCTCTTGGGTGTGCATCCCTGAGGTGTTGGTAGGGTTGTTACTCTATGAACTTTAGGGTGTAGAAGCTTGTGAAGCCTCAAGAATGGTAATCACCTAAATGGCCTGATGTTGCTGCCTCGAATGCTCCCACTAATCGTGACACCACAGTTCGTGTTCTTCGCTCCGATGGCAATGATCGAATGCCTGCATTTGCAACTGTTTCTCCCTTCGTAGATGTTGCAAAAGTGTCTTTCGTTGCCGATTCAATACTGTGCCAACGCTTTCCTCGACTCACACTCTGTTCCTTGTGCCTTGACTTGGCTTTTCGGCTTTCCTGTCTCGCAGCCTCTGTCTACTTCTCTTGCAAGCCATGGGGAGCTGCATGTTGCCATTGATGCCATGGCCATGATTAGTCCAGAATAGACCTAGAGAAGCTAGTTGGTGAGGCAAGCAAAGAATAGAAGACAACTTACCGAAAAGAAGACAATGGTAAACCAAAGTTTGCGCAAGGTCACATCGACGTGCGTGCGGGTTGCAGGGTGGGGGCAGGTTGCAGGTACTTAATCTTCCAAGATTTGATGTGTAGGAGGTGTAAAAATTTAAAATTCGCGAGAGTAGCAAAATTTCAGCCGCCGGTTTCCCCCCCTTCCCACGATACACGTCAACAGACTTGGATATCCCAAACAAGTGCAATGTGGCCTAAAATGCTTCAAAACACAAATAGGCCAAAGGGCACGCTATCGAGTTTGATGCTATGTATTATTAAATGCAATGACCTTTGGCATGCTTATGAGTTAGTATAGTGAGCAAGTGCATGGAAAAAGAAACAATTCAAAATTATAAATAGTGTTGGATTTATTAAAATATCTTTGGACATGCACAAATTGCACTTTTCCAACTTCTTCCATTTGAGGGTGAATCTAAATACCAATAGCAACAACTATCAATGTTTTAAGACCACCATGTACTAGTACCAATAGTTTGGATTCCAAATTTTCAATCCGTTTTGGTTTTCAACAATAAAAAAAAAGTTATGGAGCGTGCCCTTAAATGGGTACTTTAGCGCAACATTGGAGGCCCATTAAGCTATGCATAATGATCTCATTTAGGTGTGTCCTTGGGTTGATGAGAAGCTCACGTAGTGTACTTTAGAATGATTACTTGGTTGCATGTATGTATAGAACAAAATTTTGATGTTTTTGAATAAATTGCTATATCCTATAGTCTTCAGGACGCATGCTTCACATGCAACAGAGCACTTGTAATGCTTTAATGATCTTGTTCCAAATCCTTCTTATTTTCTCTCATGTTCAAGTTTGGAATGTGTAGTACAACTTGAAGACAAAGTTTGCCAAATTCCATTGAGCAATACATAAGTTATGGGTCATGCAAAATACCCATGTATAGAAAAGTCCCTGAACATCACCAAAAATGGCTACACCCAAGCAAACAATGATCCTTGATTAAGAAATGGATTAAGTCAATTACAAATGAACCACTATGGTAACCCATGGGCTAAGGGCCCCTTAACATTTACTCAACTGACATGGTTTGAAATTGATCAACCTTGACCTTTTGATGGAGATGGGTGGTGGATGGATCAAAGGGCTAGGATGGCTTTGGTGGGCTCCAAGTGGCAAGTTCTAACAAGGGGAGGGAAAGGTTTGACTGTGTGGAGGCCTCATTAAGAGGAAAAAGGCACCTTTTCATGTGCACCCTTGATCTAGATCCAAGATCAATGGCCAAGATGAGCTAGGATGAAGGTGCATTTTGGATGGTGGAGATGAAGATCCAAGACCAAGGGCCCGGATTGAAGTGCCTATTTGGATGACCCAGATTGAAGCGCCATTTTCTCTCACCTCCTCCCTTGGATCTAACCTTGATCTATGGACTAGCTTGAAGCACTTTTTGCACTCATCCCCTCCCTTGGATCCACACCTTGATCTATGGTCCAAATTGGGAGCGCATTTTACTCTTATCTCCTCCCTTGGATCCACCCCTTGATCCATGGACCAGATTGAAGCACATTTCCCCCTCATCCCCTCCCTTGGATCTACCCATTGATCTAATGGCTGGAAGTGCTCTACCATAAATTGAATGTGGCCCTTGGATTGGAGATCAGATCAATGGCTAGGAGTGAGGACCATGGGTCTAAACCACGGGTGAGAGCTCTCCCCAACCATAAATGCTCAACATGTCCTTTTGTACAACACAACATACCAGTGTCCCATGCAAAGAAGCACTCTCATTGGTACACCTCAAATCCCTTTCTAATCCCTTGAAATTAGGAAACACTAATTGGAGGCCCTTTTGAGATCTCATATCTCCCCTAATATGATCATCATGAAGGAGAGGCGACTCTTCATGCATTGTGACCTCACTGTTGTCTCTGTACCAACATGCACTTAGGTAGCACAAAATGTGTGTGCAGAGTAGTAGCAAAGCTCCTCTTGTACTTGCATAAGGCTAGGAATAATCTCTCTTAGGATTCCTCAACATGCATGTTCTACATGCAAGTTATACATACGATTTCTACATGCAGTTTGTACATGCAACTCCTACATGCATGTTCTACATGCAACTTCTACATGCAACTCCTACATGCATCATGCAACTTCTATATGTGCATCCTAGATGCAAGTTCTACATGTAGAGAGAGAATGTCTTACAATTCCTACATGCAGAGAGAGAAGCTCTCCAACTTGTATAAATACCCCATAATGGAATGAAGCCCAGACTCTTTGGGGCATTGTGTTGAGTTCTAGGTATTCCAAGCAATTGTCTCCAAGTATCCATGCTTCCTTGTACTCCACGTCCAAAAGCATGTCTTAACCTTGCAACTCCTCCTCCCCTCTCCTCCAACCTTGCAATCCCTCCTGTCCTTCTCCTCCTCCCTCCTCCTCCCTTATCCTCCTTCTCCTCCTCCCTTCTGCACCCTCTCCTCCTCCCTTCTCCTCCCTCTCCTCATCCCCCCTACTCTTACACCTTCTTCTTCTCCCACTCCTATGATTCCCCTAAAGCCTTAGTCCCTCAACCATTAACCTCCATGATCTACAAGGGACACGAGTTCTCCGCCATGTACTCTACCCTGAACCTTGGATCCTGCTTTTGATGAATCCCGCAGAAATGGTTCAAGTAATCCTGAATGGACTAGGAGAAGGATATGAGAATCTAGTCCATAGTATTGCCATCCAACGGCAAATTCCAACACTGGAAGAACTTCAGTCAGTTCTACTTGGTGAAGAACTCAGGACTCAGGCCATTCAAGCACGTAAAGGTCATTCTAATGATCAGGCATTCACAGCTTCAGACAGAAGCAGAGGCAAAGGCAGAAACAGAGGTAGATTATATCAGAAAAGTGGTCATCATCAACAAAATCAAAGTCAGAATCAGCATCAGCATCAGCATCATCCTCAGCAACATCAGAATCAGGAAAGAGGAAATCATTCCAACCGAGGAAGATTTCAAGGACGAGGGAATGCATCCACCAATGTGTCAAACATTCAATGCAACTATTGTCACAAGTTTGGACACTATGAAAGAGATTGTCGCAAGAAGCAGTATGACCAAGGCGGTCAATCCAGCAGTAATCGAGGGAATTCCTGAGGAAGAGGAAATCATCGTGGTGGACATTCTTGTCACAGTCATTTTGCAAATGAACATGGAAATATGTTTCTTGCAAGTGAGGAATTGCATCAGACTGATACAATGCACCTAGACACTGATTTCAATCCCAAAGAGGATTTCAGTTATCAAGTCGACCAAGTGGAACAGGATCCTTGGTACATCGACAGCGGTGCATCATCTCATATGACAAATCATCAGGAATGGTTCACAGAAATGAAGCCATTAGAAGGACAAAAGAATGTCATCTACACAGCAGACAATACACCGAATCCGGTTCAAGGGACAGGGGTTATCCCTATGAACAATTTCACTGGTACAAAAGGATTAGTCAAAGATGTGCTCTATGTTCCGAAGCTCATCAAGAACCTTTTGTCAGTAGGTCAAATGACGGAACACAACTACAAAGTCATCTTCGACGGTGATGAATGCACTATCAGAGACAAATCCAAAAGAGGTCAGCTAGTAGCAAAATGTGTCAAGGAAGGACGCTTATATAGGATGCTAGCTACAGTACCAGATAAGCATGCCATGTCAGCTCAAATTCAACAGATGCCACTATCTGCAAAATGGCACAAGAGATATGGTCATGTCAACTTCAAGTACTTGTTAGATCTAAGGAATCAGAATATGGCAATTGGGATTCCGAAGCTACAGTTTCTTGGAAAAGTTTGTGAAGCATGCTGCTTCGGCAAACAAAAGCGAACCAACTTTGTCAGAAGTACCTCTCGTGCACGAGGTATTCTTGATTTGATTCATACAGATGTATGGGGTTATGCCCAGACCCGCAGCATCAATGGTTCACTTTATTACTTGACCTTCATCGACGACTACAACAGATATTGTTGGGTCTACTTTCTGAAAGAGAAATCTGAAGTGTTTGCCAGATTTCAAGAATTCAAAGCCATGGTAGAAAACCAAACAGGCAGAAAGATTAAGGTCATGAGATCAGACAGAGGAGGTGAATACATGTCTTCAGCATTCATGAACTTTTGCAAAAATCACAGCATTCGAAGACAATTCACATGTGCAGATACTCCTCAGCAAAATGCAAGAGCTGAAAGGAAGAATGGGACTTTAGCAGACAGTGCTAGAGCAATGCTTAGTGAAAAGCATCTTCCGAATCAGTATTGGGCAGAAGCAATAGCTACAGCTAACTACTTGCTTAATCGGCTTCCTACCAAACCAATACAAGGTATGACTCCTTATGAAGCATTCACTGGACACAAGCCACGCATTGGGCATCTCTGCATATTTGGTTGCATAGCATATGCCCACATACATGATGATCATTGCAGGAAATTGGATGCGAAGTCACGCAAATGCATCATGGTTGGCTACAGTGAAGAAAGCAAAGCATACAAATTGTATGATCCCATCAACCGCAAAGTCATTATCTCCAAAGATGTAATCTTCGATGAGGAATCAGAATGGAAAACCTCACCTACACAGGAGATAGAAGCATCGACTTCACAGTCACCTACAGAACAGGTTGATGAAGAAGAGCAAGAATTGCCAGCAACACCCCAAGCAGTGCCACAGCAGCTCAGACGGTCTACTAGGGAAAGTAGACCACCAGCCATATTGACATATGCTCAGAAAGGCAAAGCAATTCAGGTGGAAACCACCAACTATGCTCTTATGACTACCATCATGGCTACAGAAGAGCCAGTGTACTTCGAAGATGCAGTAGACAAGCCAGAATGGCAAACTGCTATGAATGAAGAAATAGATGCTTTGTATAAAAATAACACTTGGGAATTATGCGACCTTCCACTAGGAAAGAAGGCCATAGCCAACAAATGGGTATACAAAGTGAAGTACAATCCAGATGGTAGTATTCAGAGATACAAAGCCAGATTAGTCGCAAAAGGATTTGCACAACAATATGGCCAAGATTATGATGAGACTTATGCTCCAGTAGCAAAGATGGATTCCATACGGTTCTTGATATCACTAGCAACACTCAGTAAATGGAATGTGTATCAGCTAGATGTCAAAAATGCACTTCTCAATGGTTATCTAGACGAGGAAGTCTACATGCAACAACCAGCTGGTTATGTTGAACCAGGAAAGGAGAACAAGGTTTGCCATCTCAAGAAAAGTCTCTATGGCTTAAAGCAAGCACCCAGAAGTTGGTATAGCAGAATTGACAAGTATTTTGCTGATCTGGGATACATGAAGTCCAATGCAGATCATACTCTCTACTACAAAGTTCAAGGGGAAGATATTACTATTGCACTTTTGTACGTAGATGATCTGATTGTGACAGGAAGCAAGGATAGCTTCATCAGAAAATTAAAACAAGACTTATCTGCAGAGTTCGACATGAAAGATCTTGGACTTATGCACTATTGTCTTGGAATTGAGTTCTGGAGAGATTCAGATAGCACATTCATGAGTCAGCTCAAATATGTTGACAGTCTCCTGAAGAAGTTTCATATGGCAGATTGCAAGATTGCAGCCACTCCCATGGAACAGAGTTTGAAACTTATTAAAGATTCAAAAAAGCCTACAATCAATGACAGATACTACAGGCAACTCATTGGATCTCTTATATATCTGACAATCACATGGCCAGATATTTGTTATGCAGTAAGCTCACTAGCACAGTTTATGGCAAATCCAAAACAGTCTCACTGGAATGCAGCCAAAAGAGTCTTGAGATACATCAGAGGTACAAGACAGTTTGGGATAGAATACAGAGGAAGTCATCCACGGTTGCATGGATACTGTGATAGTGACTATGCTGGAGATCATGAGACTAGGAGATCGACACAGGGATATGCATTTTTCCTTGGTCAAGGTGCTATATCATGGTTGTCAAACAAACAGCCAACTGTTTCTTTGTCTTCGACTGAGGCAAAATATAGAGCACTCACTACAGGTGCATGTGAGGCTATATGGCTCAGAAGACTATTGTCAGAAACAGATTACTTTGATGAGTCAAAGCCAACAACAATATACTGTGATAATCAATCGGCTCAAGCATTGGCCAAAAATCCAGTATATCACTCCAGAACAAAGCACATTGATGTCAGAGAGCACTTCATCAGAGAAAGAGTGTTACTTGGTGACATCACACTGCAGCATTGTGATAGCAAAGAAAATGTTGCAGACATCTTTACCAAACCACTCGGTAAAGAGCTATTCGAGAAACACCGACTAGCTCTTGGTTTGATGCAGAGGAAGGACATTCCCATTAAAGGGGTGTGATGGAATGTAATGCTCAGTCCTTCTTCGATTCCCCAGAATCATCATCTTGAGGGAAGGCCTACTTCATGATGTTGATCTTGAGGGAAGGTGTTGAGAGTTCACGCTCAACATCATGTGATCATGTGTGCATAGCACCATCACGTGATCATATGTGCATAGCACTAACCTTATAGAGTGCTATAAAGGAAAGGGTTAGATCCCCTAACCCTAACCCTAAAAGGGTTTGTATATATTCTATTTTTTCAACTAATTCTAGTGTACAGTTAGTCATTTGTGGTGTGCTCTCTAGCTGTGCCCTCTCTCCTCATCTCCACTCTTCTCCTCTCCCCTCTTCATATTTTGTCACCATTCGCCCTCAACAATCTTGTTAGATTGATAAAGACTTGGAAGAGCATTGTAGGTGACCATCTCCTCCCTTTGAACTTTCGTCAAAGTTTTCCATCCGTCAAGTTTCCACCACCACCTCCCCACCCCCTCCACCCAACCCCCCCTCCCCCCCCCCCTCTCCCCCCTCTCTCACCTCCTTCCGACCCCCCCCCTCTCCTCCTTCCCCCCACCCCATCCCAGCCACCCCATCCACCCAACCAACCGTCGACGATGTAGCCAAGCCGCTCACTAGCGGTGATTGTATAGGCGCCTCCGTGCCCCTCCTTGCGCCTACCTTGTGCCCCTCCATGCCCCTCTTCCCCCCTTTCAATCCCCTCCACCTCCCCTCCTCCCTCGCCTCCCCACCCCTTACACCTCTACCCCACCCGCCGACAGTGACAGAGACCCCTCTTTGTCTCCCACCAGCAGCTGCCACAAACACCTCCTGTTTGGGGAAAAAAATCCAAACCTGACTTCTAACCTAGTGTAGTTAAGCTAGGCTAGTTTAGGTGTTGTTAGGTTAAATTATTAGGGTTAGGATAAACTAACCTTAGTTAGGTTAGTGTTAACTAGGAAAGGTTAGATTTACTAGATTTAGGTTCAATAAATTGTAGTTAAGTTTAGTTAACTGGACTTAGGTCTAGCTAACTACATGTAGGTTAAATTAACCTTGATTTAGTTAGCTAGGTAAACTGTAGTTAAGCTAGGTTAGGTGGACTAACTGTGAGTCAAACTAACTATCTAGTTAGGCTAACTGAACTAACTCAGTTAAATAAACCAATAGTTACATCAACTCTTTAGTTACTCTAGCCCAACAACTACTCTAACTAGTAGTTACATCAACTCATAGTTCAAACTCAAGGTCCATTCACACTAAGACCTAAAGACCAAAGGACCCCTAAATTCCCTCTAACTTTAAAGGTCCATAACTCGCTCACTCAGTGCCCAAATTGAACCCTGTTTGAACCATGGTTCCACACACGGAAACAACACACTACGAGGAATCTCTACAGCCCATTGCACACTATTTTAGCATCCCTAGCACACGTTCATTTGTGCCCCCGTGTGGGCCCTTTTTGCACTTATTCGCTTATAAATTTCCACTGTGACCTTCGATTGACGATCTGTCTGCACCGTCACATTTCCCTACTCACGTGGGATAATCCTAGGCACATTCTTAACAGATGGTCCATACTAAACTAATGATTCTCTACCCCCCCTAACACACCTACATCAACACCCGCACTTATGACAAAAGCACCCCTTCCACCTCTCGCCAGATCTACATGCAACTACGCTCTAACCAATGCCTCCAAAAACCCTCTACCCCAAATTCCCCCCCTAAAATTTAGCCAATCCCTTTGACTCCTCCACAACACGACATGGTAGATCGCCATCACGTTGATGGTGACCTTGAACTGGAAGCAGAAGGGAATAATTTCTTTAACCCTCACAACAATTTTGGCCGCAACAATAACAATCAAGGCAGGCACCCCCTCCCCAAACTCAAACTTCCCAAATACAATGGTAGGGGCGATCCAGCCCAATTCCTTTAGCATTTTGATGCCGCATGTTGAGTTGGTGGGAGATCAATCCAATGAAACCAAGGTGGCCTGGTTCCCCATGGCCTTACCCGATGAAGCCTCAGAAGGTACCTAGACCTCCTAGTGGAAGAAAGAGCCACATGGGAGCTGCTTCAAACTAAATTCAAGAGGTGCTTTCAAACAGAGAGACTACAAGATGATCCTGCTCTCCAACTAAGCAAGCTCGAACAAGGTCGGCGAGAAGATGTACTCACGTACCTGAGCAAGACGAAATGCTTAATTGCCAAATGTGACCCACACCCTAATGATAAGTACCTCACGGCCTGGTTCATTGTAGGCCTAAGGAAGAAAATCTGCAAAGACATGAAAAAGATTAGCAGTTATGAAACATTCAGTGCTGCTCCTGTGGCAGCCATTGACACCAAGGATAGCATAACCGACTTTGACACACTAAAAGTGATGGTGGAAGATCTAGTGCACGCGATAAGCGCTCTAAAAAGGGAAAATCTAAGTCCAATGTAGAAACATCTAATGAAGATTGCCTAGAGGACATGACCATGAAGCTAAGAGAAGAAATGATGCAGGCCATGGAGCAAAAGCTTCACATGTCTCCGCCATCGTTGCCTCTCAGACTTATCCACGGTGAGAAAATGTCTGGTGTCCTCACTGCATGGCCAATCATACAGCAAATGAATGCCCTATCCTAAGAGCCAAGATCAATGCACAAGCCAATCCACCGCCAAGGTTGTGGTGCCACATTTGCATAATCGGTGGGCATGATGAAAATAGTTGCATCTTCAACATGTGCAAAAACCCGCCCTGACCTCAACAATACCAACCGGCACCCATCCCACTGTACAAACAGTCGGCACTTGCACAAGCACCCCCAGCTCTAAGGCTGAATCTTGTTCCCATTCCGACCCAAGTCCCACAACTACTCAGGAATCCAAATCCATGACCATACCCAAGAGCGCCAAATCCAGCTCCTTCGGTAGTTCCAATACAACAAGTTCAAGCTGAGGAAGTGGTTTTGCAATTTGAGTGTGAAGCTGAGTACCCAATGTACTATGTGGAAGGAGCAGAAGGGTTAATACCTATCTATGTGAATCAGGTTCAGCCCGACACCTATCGAGAACCAATTAAGTGCTACGGTAGTGGAGAGAATCACCGGATCGCAGAGTTCCCTCATTTTGGTAGCCCCGCTACTTTCCAACCACTCTATAGAGATTGTGGCATTGGCCATGCCTATATGGATTGTCCCATGAAAAATAAGGTCCCACAACAAAATGAGGCTAAGCCTAACGTCCCAATCAACATTATTGGGGTGGGCCATCAAAGTCTAGGGCCGACAAGCATAGTATCACAACCTGTCAATGTAATTACCCTGGCAGCAAAAAGAGGCCACCAAGGGCCCTAATATAATAATTCAATCAAGACAACCTCTTCAAAGAAAGAACAAGTGCCTCTACCTCTGCCAAGCAATGCGCAAAAAAGCTCATGCACATTAGCTCCCAAGCCTCAAATAAAAGAAGCTCCATACCCTAATGCAGAAGTGGGGAAGGCTCGATTTCAAGTTCTTCAACAATGGGTGCAAAAGGAACAAGCTCAATTTGAAGCTGAGCAACAAGCACAAGATCCAATCCTTGACTTGCTCGATCGAGTATTGACACTCTACTTGAGCCTATGCTCTAGCAACAAAATCCACAACATAATGTACCGCTATGCCAACTTGAATGTGCTACACTCTCTAGCATTCTAAGTTTCCCTATGTCAATCCCCATTGGAATCCTCTTACGAAATTGTCCCAATATCTGGGAGAGTTTCAAAGGATGGATTGAACTAGAAAATTCCCCTCTACCTATGGAAGACATAGAAGATATCCCTATGCAGATGGGTGAGGGAGATGATATACGCAACATCACTGTGCCTTTGATCCATAAAGCATAGGATGAAGTCCAAGCCATAGAATGTGGTAGAGCAAGAGTGAATGCCCTATCCAAGGAGCTCTATGATGAATTGGGTCTCCCACCTGATGCAAAAGGCTAATTTCAACATACACCTTGCAAATGATTCATGCGCTAAGCCCTTGGGAATAGTGAATGGGGTGTCAACAAATAAATTGGGAACCTGGTTGCAGTAGCATTCAACGGATCACAAAATAGAATGTATCAAATGTAAGGATTGGAGTTGCTTTTTGTATGCGAGGTAGGTTACAAAAGATCATGCAAATGCAACAATGAAGGGGGTCACGCAGAAGCAATACTATTGAGTATCAAGGATGTTCAACACGGCAGGACATCATGCTAATGCAACAAATGGTCATTCTTGTCATAGTTCTTTAGTGGCATTGCTAAATCAATCTCACTTCATTCTTTGCAAGGAAGAGTCTCTTCTTGTGGTGAACCAGCTGCTCTAGTTACATGGTAGTATAGAGTAGTGTCAGGTACTTCAGCGCCAACATAACAACATATAGGAGTGCTTGAATAGCTTTTATAGTGACCTAGCCATGCAGAGAGAAGCTTACATATTGGATTTATATAAGCTATGATGGATAGTTTATTCACTGCTCCAACAATAAACAGCTTTGCAACGATTTGGTCGATTGAGGTAAAACGTTTCAAGCCAAAAAATATGACCTTCATCTCTGTTATCAGTGTTTATAGTCATATAGGTCTAATTGTTGATAGGAGATGATAATTTACCTCAGCCTTGGATACTTGTCGTAATGATGTAGGGAGGATATAGGTCTACTTCTATCTCATGTTTTTTCATTTCATTACATTAAGGTATGCTATCATTATTTAATTGTAATTGCATTTTTCTTTTGCAATCTAATAAATTTAATTTAGTAAACAAAACATGTGGTTATTTAAAAGTTTCAAAGTACTATTTAATTATGTAGTAATACAATAATCAGTTGTCTCATTTCTAGAATTCAAAATCAAGATTATACAGTGCTATCTAGTTATATAATACAAGTAACAATACTTAGTTATTTCATTTCTAAAATTCAAAGTAAAGATTACATTTTCAAAATATTATCTTTGTAAAATGTCTTCAAATTTATTTTACAACTCTATTCAATTGGTAATTTGCAAGTCGTTTATTGGACTATGATCTAACACAACAGAATACAATACGTACTTCTACACTAGTATTTAACTAAATTCACAAACATGAAAACACCAATTAATAGAAAAGGAAAAGCAACTTCTTATATTATCATTCAAATATTAAAATTTTCTCATAGTAATTTGTATGGGGCCTAACATATCTCATGCTTTCGCGAGTTACCACTCGAAACAACTTGCGAATCTTAAATAAAATCAATCCATTTGACTTCATCCCAATGCTCCCATGAGGTAGAAATAATTAAGTAATCAAAAGAAAATCCTTTTATTAAATATTCATCCATATAAGACAAAAGGAAACTTGTGATATGTCGACTACTATTCAAGATCCATCAAACACATGTTTGAAGAATAACCAACAATAACAAAAAATGGCAACATCAGATGAGGTATGTTTCCCATATCACGCATCGTACTATCTCTTCACATTAGTTGATATTCTAATTTATACTAGATTATAATTTTGTAGGTCTTCAATCAATTTAAAAATAAGGCTTGATTGGCTCAACAAGATCAAGACAAATCAACAAAAAGAACAAAGGGACAAATTTATTTCTTGTATACAGCTCAGATGCATCTCGCAAACATTGTTGGAAAGGAACAACATGAATACATTCATGGATGGAGCACACTACAAGACCTTAGGAATTTCATGGACAACAATCAACATGAAGTAGAACAATGGAAAACAGAACATGGGACCAAAGAGATGAGGGTTGATGATAAGTATCATCATGTTTATTTTTATAAAATGCATATACTTTTCATGTTTCATAAAAAGATATCAATACAAGGATAATGCATAATATCAGTACATAATTCAGAAGATCACAAACAAGGATGATCTCATTACTCCAATGATGTTGAGAACAGAAGCACAAGCTATAATAGATCAGCACTTAGAAGGAATTTCAGCTTATTGCCTTGAAGCTCTCCACTTTGGCTACAATGTCAGCTTAGCCGAACTCCTCAAAATAGATCGTAAGACTGGAAATGTGATACTAGAAGAATTCAACAACAATATCAAGAAAAGGAAAAGAGTTGCCGATTATGATAGAACGTATAACTGTCATTATTGATTTGAATTTTGCAAAAGAAGCATATGGCAAACATTTTGAAAATTTTCCGACTCTGCCAAAGAACAATATATTTCAGCCACCTATAGGTACATTCTTTACTCCAAAGCTTACAGTACATACAAACTTCAATTTTTGGCACACATGGAAAAACTCATTGTACTTCATTGTGCTATTTCACATAGGAAACCGTGAAGAATATAGAGAAAAAGACACAGAAGGCCCATATTACGTATATTCTATTCAATGTATTGCTACAGAAAAATGATATATTGGACAAAGTAGTAATCTTGAAAACTGACTAGCACAACACCAAACTCATCCTCCTTTATTAAAAATGAAGCATGATGTTAATAGGTACAAACCGTTCCACTCAAACTGCAAAACAGAAGTCCTAGCCACCACAAATCAAAAGAGCAAGGCGGATACACTCGAGGAAAAATTCATAAGAGAGCTCAATGCAACACAACCAACTCGACATATTACAATAGCCTCAGTGGAAATCCAACATCTACAAATAAATATTACTTTCTCAAAAATAGACATAATCTAGCATATTTGCATAGAAGTCCATTTTCAATACATATAAAGGATTTGAACTATTCCAAACAATAGTTAAGTCATACTTTCACATGACTCTTAATTCATAGCACATATTAGTTCTTTTCAAAGCTTTACTACTTCTTTGAGTACACATGAAAATTTTCAAGTATGCACTATTGTTAATTCACGCTTTTAAAGAAGTCATGTTTTTGGTGACATTTTGACAATTCCAATAATAACTACTTTTTAGTACACTAGAAACCTTTTCAAGTATTGTTACTCTTATAATACTATTGTAGTGTCCTTCAAGTATTTCTACTATTATCGTGCTCTTCTCGATTTCATAATTATTAATACTTCTCAAGTTGCAGGTCATTCATCTTTCTCACTTAACATCACCCTCAAACATAAACTCATCGTTTAGCGACATCATTATTTAATCTTACAATCTATCAATCCATGACAAAAATATAAAGGTACGTGTTCAAATACATAACGTATGCATCTTTTAAATGCAAATTGACATACATTTATTCAATACAATAATCTCCACTATCATTTTAAATCTTTTACATTCAAACTTAATTTCCAATCATTTCTATATTTTTAATACATCACATTTATTTTGCAGCTTAAGTATACACTCAAATAGCAACTTTTCAATAAAATATTGACCCTCATGCATTAAACAAAAAAAGGTACTTCTATTATCATATTCTGGTCACTTCATTTTATAAATTCGATAAGAATCACATTGTACAATAACACATACATGCTGTCCTATTACTCAATCGACAATTTCAACTCTTCTTGAACCATGTGCCAAGCTTTTCTCAATCGCAAATATTAATTCTAAATTTTTGGGGAATGGCAAGAAATTCATTGATATATACTCTAGCTCAATACAACACTATGGCACTACCTTATTTGGAAAACACTAGTTAGAATCCATAATCTACATACTTTTATAATCAGTAATTTATCATACTTCATCCAAAAGCTTTAAAGTTCACATATGATGAACATAGGATGATATATAGCTCTCTTTTTTTCAAGACACCCCCACACTCAAATACCCATAGCCAGTTCGAGGGGCCAACCATGTGTGTGGCTTACACAGACATGGAGCAGAGGAGCTTCTAAGGGGAATCGAATGCAGGTGAGCGAATGCATCCATCATATATAGCTTTATTGTTTACATGTTCTTGGAAAAATATCTATAGCTGATTATCATACGATCCTCTCTCCTGGATGTCAATTTTTATCGATTCCACCATGGCCTTCCCACGAACACCAGTACTGGCGTAGAAGTTCATGTTGCGATAGTCGAAGAATTTAGACGGCTCATACCTTCGTGGGTTGTTATCCGTGACAAGTTCAGTCGCAGGACCGATCACAGATTGCAACGACGGCCCAAAACATGTAGCTATGGACATGCGCGATCGTGTCGCGTTCACCAGTGCTCGATGCTCCACGCTTTCGTATCGTCCGTTGCTCAAGATCTGCGCATCGCCCACTTTTTAGAAACCAGCAATTCACATTCATGCTGAACTATACCCAATATGTATTCAGCGAGTTCGGATCTTTTCCAGTGTCGAAATTGAGCGGTCTCACCTCAAGCTGATCTCCTACAAGGACTACGAGAGCATCCTTGCTCGAAACAACGTCAATCCATTCCCCTTCGTGTCGTATCTGTAGACCAGGAACATCTTCTGAGAGCAGGACGGTCAACCCGGTGATGTCCGAATGTGCCGCAATGCCCAGAACCAGGTCGGGATTCGGACAGGGAGCGTAATAATTTGCCACAAAAAACTGAGTCGAGTTGAAATCGTCGAAGGCCTGTGCTATGAAATCGGGGCAAACTACCAGACTTTCCGATACGGCAGACAGGAGTCGCAAACCGAGCGACCTCACCTCTTTACAATATTTTGAGACCGCCTCCCTGAGCAAACGAGGTCAAAAACATTTTGATCCATCAGCGAGCATTGCTAACAAACCGATTCTCTAGATCCAACAGCAGGAAATGTTGCTACACCTGTAGGTCTCGGGTTTAACTGGCCGAAGTGCCGATAAATGCTTCTAGAGGGTTCGCGTGATGTCTAAAAAATTCCCTCGACAAACGTACGTATTCTATGTCAGGGTTGAAGCTCGTTCCATATTGCACACTGTTGTTCGCCTCAAGCACCGAGTCATAAATTCGTTTTTCCTCAACAGGCAGCATGAAAAATTGACGACCGACGTCTGCAAGAGTCTCCTCGGCAAGATCGGAAGCAACGCCATGGTTTACAACCTACGCGAAAAAAACTCTTGAGCGAGGCGTTTTTTTTCTCTGCAGACAAGAGAACGAGCGGACAAAAGTCGATGAAATTCACCTGGAAGCATCCCCAGTTCCGGCAAGCGTGCCGGATTTGCGTTAAGATGGCAGGCCTTCCAAGTCTATAACGGGAACGGCTGGATCAGCCTGCTTCTTTGTATTCATGATTGAAAGGAGGAGGGGTTACAGAGGCAACTGCAGGAGATGAGCAGAAACCAACTAACACCCTCTCGACCTCATTTGCAATCAGCCTTGTCTTGTGATAAAGGAAGCTCGCCTCGCACTGCCTTGTGATAAAGCAAGCATTTTTGAATTTAAAAGAGAGTTTGGTTGTTAGCAAGCACTTTTGGATGTAAAAGACAAAGCAAATGATTTTTAAAAAGAGAGTTGGGTTGTTAAAGGGCAATTTTTATAGGATGATCTCTTGTAAGAAACACACAACTACTTGACTTTAAAAAATATATATACACAAAAGAGTTCCAATCCTCCACTATAGCACTCCCTCTAATAAGGATGGGTGCTAGCAAAGTTATACTTGCCTATTTTGTTCACGCTTCAAACTTTTCTCCTGGGGGGGTCACTCATCATATGTAATCCTATCACGTGAGTTCAACAGAAGGATATTTTTTATTTCTAAAATTTATAGAAATAAATATACATAAGGGACTATTTAAATTAGTTTTGGAAAAAATTTATAGATTTGTATAGAAAAGGGGTACATTTTATTACATGAAAAATTTACAGATAAGGGATTTTAGAAATAGGCCTTGAACGCACGTGATATAGAGGGTTTATACATAGTGACCCCCCTGAGCTTTTCTCACCAGTTTTGGTGTACATGTTCAGACACGTGAGCAGATTACTTCCAAGGAGGGGTCCATCAAAACAATGGCTTTTCCACCCGCCCATACCTGCGCGAGTGAACAATAAAAAGAGCCTCTTCACATGAACGGTTATAAACCAAGCTGGATGTCGAATTTCAAATAAGGTTTACGTGTGGTGGCTTTGGAGGAAAAACTTGGTTCTGCCCAAGCCCCTGCCCTTGAGGTGGGGCCAGTAGCAGAAAAACCTAGTTGCTAGTAAGGAAGGTGAAGGCACTCAAAATTCGGAAGAGGGAGGGGGAGGGGATGGTTTGCAAACCATCCCTCCCGCGTTTACAAGTTCTAAGGGTGTTTACAGACTAGGGCACCATGGGCAATGCCCACAGGACTGGATCTTGCAGGAATAGAAAGGGTTTATAAAGGGTCATCATCTTTTGGAGGAAATCATAAATATATGGGAGGGGTGTGAATATGCCAAAGAAACAAAACAAGACATATTCTTCCTCAAGGTAGACTTTGACAAAATTAAGGATTTTAGAGAGCAGCTCATTAATGTTGATGAGATTGTCCTAGATTCATAGGTATTTTCTACGACACTTGATGGGCTCCCTGACTCATACTAGGGATTTGCTACGACATTGAGGCTGGTGGGCCATGGGCAACCCCAACCACTATAGCTTCAATCAGCTTGTTTTTCTTCTCCTGCAAGAGGAGCAAAGCTGCACCAATCAGGCTTCCTCCATTCATGCAAATCATGCCTTTGCTACAGATCATAGAGCCAAGGGCAAAGGGGTCAAGAATTTCAGCAAGCCCAAGACTTTTGAACCTTCATCAACTTTAGAATCTGCCCCATCAGATGTGAAGAGAAAAAGCAGCAAGCGCCTAATCATCGCAGAAGCCAGGTCATGACATCTTTGAATGCCGCAAGCGCATAGCTTCAGAGAAGACAAAACAGCAAACAGATATTGCTACCACAAATGCCTCTATTGTCCTTGAACATGCTCATGAGACATCACTGCACGTGATGAGTGGGCATTTGTTGTGACATGCCAGTACCATTGAGAGAAGCATGCTATAGCCTTGTCTATCTTAGATTCTGAGTCAGATTAGTACTTTGACAGTGGGCATTTGTTGTGACATGCCAATACGATTGATAGAAGCATGCTATAGCTTTGTTTGTCTTAGATTCTGAATGAGATTGGTACTTTGACATTGATGCTTCTAAGCACATTACTTCTTGCAAATCTCTCTTTCAGTTTTAGGGGCTTCTTTATCATGGTGGCACAGTTACATGTGCTAACAATGCATCTTATTCTGTGAAAGGGATTGGCCAAGTTGAGGTCAACCCAGTATCAGGGGATACAATTACACTTACTAAACAATGCCTCTATTATTGAGCTTGCATGCTTGTAAAAGGTCCAGCCAATCTAATGGCAAGCCAACCTTTCAAATCATAAAATCACAAAAAGAACTAATCCAAGATACTATCCCCGCAGATGAATCTTTTCAAATTAGGGGAGAATTGGGGCCTAAAAAGTGCCTCGTAAGAAATTGATTAAGAAATGGATTAAGTTAATTACAAGTGAACCACTATGGTAACCCATGGGCTAAGGGCCCCTTAGCATTTACTCAACTGACATGGTTTGAAATTGATCAACCCATGCCTTTGGATGGAGGTGGGTGGTGGATGGATCAAAGGCCTAGGATGGCTTTGGTGGGCTCCAAGTGGCAAGATCTGACAAGGGGAGGGCAAGGTTTGACTTTGTGGAGGCCTCAATAAGAGCACATGCTCATCCATTCTCATCTTCCCTTATGCTCATTCCTACTCCTCCTTCCTCCTACTCATGCAAGCTCCTCTTACCTCATGCTCACGCCTGCTCCTGTTGCTTCTACTCCTCCTACTCATGCATATTCGTCTGCCCTCATCCTCACACCTAGTCCTCCGCTTGCTTCTCCTCCCTCATAATCATTTATGGTCCTTCTCGTCCCTCCTCAAACATCACCTACCTTCTATCATGGCCTATCATAGTCTCTATAAACTTCGCGACTATTGATGGCACCATTTGAGGAGATCTCCCATGTTACCATGTGACCGTACAGTTGCAGGATCAATATGTGATCCATGATGAAAAGAAGCATCTTGAACCTCTGGAGGTGCTCTAAAGAGGAGAATATGAGATAAAATGTTAATTTCGTAGTGTTTCAATGTAATTTCTTACTTTGGATTATCCACAGTGGTGTATTGCTTTTGCTAAGGTTCCCTTAGTTGTTCTTTCATATCACTAAACCACCTTGAAATAATTTGATGCATTACATGAGAATATATATTTTGAAGAGGAATCTAAAATTTTCATTTTCTATGTTTTCTTGGTCATGGAGGTTGGCTATGTTTATGTATCTTTTATTTTAATTTTTAGGTTGGCTACTATGTCACCTTGTAAAGGATTGATGCATTTCATGATTTTCTATGAAGAAATATAGATTTTGGAGGGGTAGATGAAGGAGTTTGACAACTTCAGCCATTTCGATGTCCATTTTTAGCAAATGTAGGAGGAATTTAACCATGGCACAGAAGGCAAAGTTGGTCAGGACATCATGGGGTGTCCAAAAATGCCAAAACCCGCCACGGTGTGAATTTGGCCATTTGGACGGTGTTGGCATTTTTGGACACCCCATGATGTCCTGACCAACTTTGCCTTCTGCGCCGTGGTCAAATTCCTCCTTTATTTGCTAAAAATGGTCACCAAAATTACCAACCTTGGTCCAGAGTATTTTTTTGGCTTGGAATATTCATAATATTTTCCTAAATTAATTTTACAAAAATATATATACAAGTAATAGAACTTAATTGCATGGAATATGAAGAGATAGTAAAATAGCTATAACTTTTGCACTATAACTCCGATTGCAAATTTTTTTAGTTCGAAATCGAGAGCATGAGTAGCTCTATGATATTTGACTAGAAAAATACGATCTATGATCCTATTTTTCCCTGAATGTTCAAATTCAATGTAGAAGACCTTTAAAAATCAGTCACAAGTTGAGGAGGTCATAAATTTGTAATTACTTTGGATACAAATGAAGGAAAAGGGACAAGTTTGCATATAAAAGGTTCACCTCTCTACACGATGAACTTGGACATGGTGTATTCAATACTCTACAATTCAAAGCGACATTACCTTATACTGAATTAACAACACATTGAAAATTTCAACCATGACTGAATCAAAATTATTGCTTATGACATGGTATCTTGCAAGGAAGATAATGTGATAAAATGTACATTTTTGTATTATAATCTCTCCATTCAAATACAAAGACTATTCATAGCCTATACCTCCTCTTTGCTACCTCTAATACATAGAAAAAAGAGGCTTTTGAAATCCCCAAGTAAGATCCTAATACTAATACCATTAAGGCTCTCCTCTCAGGGTAGCCAAGCACAAAGTATTTTACACCATTGCCAATGGGATACAATACAATAGGGGAAGCCATGTGATGTGGATCACAATGATCAAGGTGTCAATACTTTGATGCACTTCAGTAGTTAAGTAGGCCATTCTAAAAATTGGATGTGGAAGACCACAACGTATCCTCCTGCTCGACTAATATAGTGCACCAATGTGATCTCGAATGCCTCTTGCATCAATTCAACAACCATTACATTAGCAGACCTAACAAAGCACATTACATTAAAAGACCATAAAATATAAATCAATACATAGGATGCTTACCATCATGGCATTATCTGCTTTAATGATGCAAGCAAGGCAAATAGGTATAAACTGTAAACTTTAGACATGAAAACTTTAGACATATTACTAGAAAACTTTGGACACGAAACCACACAATAAAACCATCAAAAGTAAATTCATCAATGTTTTTAATGTCCTCCAAGTCGTGAAGAAAACCTATGCAAATTCCAAAATGTCCAACCTACAATTTATGGGATAGCTTGTACTAGTCAAACACATTGTTTGATGTTGCACGAGGGATAAAATGGACATTTTCTTGCATTTCTCTAGATTCTTGCCTACTATTTCACCATTTCAAGTAAAGTTGAAGGACTATACATTTTTTTTTCCATGACTAAAAGGTATTCCTGCACATAACTTACAGACAGTCCATTGTTAGTTATATCAAAGATTCCACTACTTCCCACTCCTGTGTTAAAATAGGATCTTGTAAAGAAGATAGGCAAGGAAGGTACATAGAAATACATCCTTCCTCTTAGGAAGCTTATGTGGACCCTTGGCAAAACCTTCCATGGCTATCTAGTTAGTCACACTGTAAGTTCAAGTCATCCAATGCATTTTTCGTGTTCTAGAACACACTAGAGTTCACAATATTGTCAACTTCTATCACTTTCTTCCTAACCATGCCTCTAGAACACACTAGAGCTCACAATATTGCCAGCTTTGGTCACTTTGGTCACTTTGTTCTTGACCATGCCTCTACCACACACTAGAGCTCACAATATTTCCAGCTTGTGTCACTTTGTTCCTGACCATGCCTCTAGAACACACTAGAGTGCACATCATTCCCACCTTATACCACTATGTTCCAGGCCATGCCTATTGGGAAAACAATAGCTGTAGGAAAGGAAAGAGCAGTTGTATCCTATATGAGAAGGAAAAGAAAGAGGGAAAAAGTGCCTGTAGGAGGGCAAAGAGTTGCTATAGCAAAAGGAAAAGTGCCTATAGGAGGGAAAAAAGCACCTGTACCAGAAGGAGAAGCACCTGCAGAAGGGAAAGAGAACTTGTAGGATAGGGCAGCTAAGCAAGAGGCCATAGAGCAAGAGAGGGTAGATCAAGAGAGGAAAGAGAAGGTGGAGGTAGAGCATGAGGGGATAGAGCAAGTGGAGGCACAGAAACAGTGAGAAGATCAGGAGAGAGAAGACTAGGTGTAGGAGGTGCTGCAACCCAAATTTTGAAAAATGGAGGGAGAGAGCAGCTGGACTAAGGCAAAGGAGAAGAGAGAGGGGGAAGGCCCACAGTAGGCTAGAGGACAAAAGAAATTCATCCAAAAGGTCCCACAATGGAGGGAGAGGGAAGTTGGACTAGAGCAGAGGAGCAGAGAAAGGGAGTAGACCTGCAGTAGGCTAGAGGACAAAAGAAATTCATCCAAAAGGTCCCACAATGGAGGGAGAGGGCAGTTGGACCAGAGCAGAGAAGCAAACAAAGAGGGGGCAGACCTGCAACACACCTAAGGAGAAGAGAAATTCAACCACAAGGACCCACAAAGACTTAAATATGCGATTTGGGGATGATCTGGGTGCACATGGGAGGGGGGTCAAGCATGGGTTAAGGGGGGGGAGGATGGTTTGGTTGGTCCCCAATGTAAGAGGAATAGCCAATAGGGGATCTTTGCATGCCTGCCATCCCTCCACCTCAACATACCATTGCCCCACACAAAGGAGCACTCTCATTGGTACACCTCAAATCCCTCTCTAATCCCTTGAAATTAGGAAATACTGATTGGAGGCCCTTTTGAGACCCCATTTCTCCCCTAATGCCTTTCACACATGCATGCACTATGTTTGCTTACCACACTTAGGCCTACGTCTCTCACTGGAATAGAGCCGGAATACGACCCGAGGCCCTAAGCTACACTTAAACTACAAACGACGACACCAATATATCTGTAGGTGACAAAAAGCCTCGGAACCCTACATATATTAAGAATACCTTACTCTTCTTGCAGAAGCCATGGGAAAGAGCCAACATTTGGCGCCATTGCCGAGGAGACTAGCGTCTCAAGTAACGAGTAAAAATACGCAAGTATGTGTAAAAAACAAACTACCACAAAATTTCACAAACATAGCACTCAAGGGCAAGGAGAGTAAAATTTTTTCCAACTCTAGCCAAAAGTATCAACCCCAAGCATCAACCTTGGGTTACTACCTTAAGAAATTTTCTTTATTTCTTAAAAAGAAGCCACTTGAAAAACAAATTAGGCTATGTAATGGACACTAATGCGTAGAGCTCCAATTTCAAACATTTCACCTCTTTACAGAAGATTGATCCGAGGTAACCATGAAAAGTTATGGCCTATTAAGAGTTTATGGTTTAACCCTAACCCTAAACCCATTCCTATAAAAACCCACTGAACCCCCTCATTCTTCTTCTTCCACATCTAGCCTCCATCCTCTTCTCCATTCCAATCCCTATACAAGACCATCCTTCGTCTCCATTGACCAACCACCCTACTCTAATCCTCATCTGTGAGTTATCTCGAGCTCTCTTCACAACAACGATAACCTAGCCATCCACCCACCGTCCATTCGCCTATCCTCATCTGTGAGTTATTTCGATCCCTTCTCACAGCAGCGATGATAACCTAGCCATCCACCCACCGTCCATTCGCCCTCAATGATCCTATTAGATCGAGAAATACTTGGGAGAGTGTTAGAGGTGACCATCTCCTCCTCCCTTTGAACTTCCATCAAAGTTTTCCATCCGTCAAGTTTCCACCACCACCACCACCCCCTCCACCCAGCCCCCCCTCTCACCCCCCCCTCTCTCCCTCCCCCCCCCGGCCCCCCTCTTACCTCCTTCCACCCCCCCACCCACTCCTCCCCCTCCTCCTCCCCCTGCCCCACCCCAGCCACCCGTCCCCCCTCTCTTAAGGACTTAGGGCCTTGCCTTTGGCTGGCTAGTCGCTCGCAGCGGTGGCGCAGCGCTTGCCATAGCGATGGTGTGGCTAGGTCGCCTGCCATAGCAGTGATGGTATAGGTGCCTCTGCGCCCCTCCTCATGCATGCATTGCACCCCTCATCACACACCTCAAACCCCCTTTCAATCCCCTCTACCTCCCCTCCTCCCTCGCCTCCCCACCCCCTTACACCTCCACCCCACCCGATGGCGACAGAACCCCCCTCTCTGTCTCCCACCGGCGGCCACCACAAACACCCCCATTGGGCAAAAAGAAAAAGAAAAACCTAACCCGACTTCTAATGAAGAAGCTAGGCTAGTTTAGGTGTGGTTAGGTTAAATTATTAGGGTTAGGTTAAACTAACCTTAGTTAGGTTTGTGTTAACTAGGATAGGTTAGGTTTACTAGATTTAGGTTCAATAAATTGTAGTTAAGCTTAGTTAATTGTACTTAAGTCTAGCTAACTAAATGTAGGTTAAATTAACCTTGATTTAGTTAGGTAGGTAAACTGTAGTTAAGTTAGGTTAGGTGGACTAACTGTCAGTCAAACTAACTGTCTAATTAGGTTAACTAAACCAACTCAGTTAAACTAACCAACAGTTACATCAACTCTTTAGTTACTCTAACCAACAACTACTCTAACTAGTAGTTACATCAACTCCTAGTTCAAACTCAAGGTCCATTCACACTAAGACCTAAAGTCCAAAGGACCCCTAAATTTCCCCTAACTTTAAAGGTCCATAACTCGCTCATTTGGTGTGCAAACTCAACCCCGTTTGAACCATGGTCTCACACACAGAAACACCATGCTATGAGGAATTTTTCGAGCCCATTGCACACCATTTTAGCATCCGTAGCACTCGTTAATTTGTACCCTCGTGTGGGCCCCTTTTCACACTAATTCACTCATAAATTTCCACTGTGGACCTTTGATTGACAATCTGTCTGCATCGTCACATTTCCCTACTCATGTGGAAAAATCCTAGGCACATTATTAACATGACAGTCCCTACTACACTAACGAATCTCTAACCCCCCCACCCTAACACACCTACATCAACACCCGCACTTGCGGCGGCAAAAGCACTCGTTCCACCTCTCGCCAAATCTGCATGCAACTACACTCTGGCCAATGCCTCCAGCAACCCTCTGCCCCGAATTCCCCCCATGAAATTCAGTTGTTAACCCTGTGGCAACAAGGGCTAGAAGTGCAGTCTAGGAAAACAACTATGAGAGCATTGTGTGTGTAGTGTAGCGGCAAAGCTCCACTTGTAATATATAGAGCCTAAAAGATGGTATGATAAATCTTAAAGGATGAGGATAGCCAAAATCCTCTCTGGAAAAGATCCAATCATACTTGCAAAATCAGGATCTAGAGAGAGAAAGACTAAATCTAGAGAGAGAAAAACTAAAAGCCTACACTTTCGGAGGTCCCTCCACTTTGTGTAGATATCAAATATTTCTTAGGACGTCCTTGGTTGCGTGAAGCATCAATCCTCCATGATTGGGGAGCTGATAGAATGACAATCCAAAATCGCAACACCACAGTAAGACTGAATGTGGGGATAGGAGCGATAAAAATAATTGTGCCTAGAGCGTTGAATGAAACCTCTTCAATGACAATCTCAAGCAAATGGGCCCCCTTGCAAAATAGCATGCCATAGAGGGTGATACACAAAGCAATGTCAATAACTGGATCCAAGCATTGGCGACCATTGGCAATTGGCACATTCACTAGATGTCATCTTCTCAAAAATTGATGCTAAGGTCATGCAAGTAAATCCTCCACTCACACATGAAGAACTAATTGGTCTAGAGGTGCCATTATTTATCATTGACCTTGACTGGAATGGTGAACCTGAACAAGTTAATAAGGACTTAGATTTTCCTTGGGACCTTGAAACAGAGGCTGAAAATGCTCAATTTGAAGATCATGTCTTTGACAATGACTTAGCCATTCTCCATCCCCTAATGGTGGTCAAAATTCCCAAAGTTGAATAATAGCATAAGATCCTGCAAGAAAGCTGAAGGAGGACTTACAAATTATTAGTGGAATTCTTCTGAATAGAAGAGTGTGACCAAGCCTTTGAGCTTTTGAAGTGGTGCATAATCACAACACCCATCCTTATACCTCCCAATTGGGATAGTGATTTTCATGTTCATACTAATGGATCTAAATATGCAATTGGGAGTGTGCTTTGCCAACCTGGTGAACATAAGAAGGACTACCCATTCTACTTTTCTAGTCGACAACTCAATGATGCAGAGATCAACTATACCACCACAGAAAGAGAAGCCCTAGCAATGGTGTATAGTGTTAAGAAATTTTGACACTATTTATTGGCAAATGACTTTGTATTATTACACTGACCAGCATTGCTTTATCTTGTGAACTGTCCGTGAACAACAAGAAGAATAACCAGATGGATCCTTTTGCTTCAAGAATTCAACTTCAAAATAGTGGTCCGCAAAGGTGCCCAACACTATATTGCCGATCACATGTCTCGTGTCAAGTCAGAAGAAGAAGCCAATGGAGTATAAAATGACTTG
Source organism: Dipteris shenzhenensis (assembly GCF_047967505.1). Classification (NCBI taxonomy): domain Eukaryota; kingdom Viridiplantae; phylum Streptophyta; class Polypodiopsida; order Gleicheniales; family Dipteridaceae; genus Dipteris; species Dipteris shenzhenensis. The sequence continues at coordinate 32,718,093 of NC_141619.1, read as the reverse complement.
CCAGATGCCACACTATTTCAGATAGATGATGTTCCATATTGGTGTGCAGATATCATTGGGTACTTAATGGTAGGAAGACCACCCCCTGAAATGAAAGCAATGGATGTCAAAAGACTAATTTTAAAAGTTGCACCCTATCAACTCATTGTAGGAAAACTGTACAAGATGGGCAAGGACAAGGTTTTAAGAAGATGTGTAAAGCCTCATGAGATCATGCCAATTTTTAGTGAAGTTCATGATGGCATTGTAGGAGGACACTTCCAAGAAGAGTCCTCCTCGTAAGATACTGGTGGGGCCAACACTTTGGGCAGATGCCATGAATATGTCAAAAGCTGTGATGTATGCCAATGGACTACTAAATCACAACATAAGGACTTCAATCCCCTAACCACAATTGTTGCACAAAAACCATTAAAAAAATGGGGGATTGATTTTGTGGGTCCCATCCATCCAACAGTAGTAAAGGGAACACAAACACGCTACATCATTATGGCCACTGATTACTTTACCAAATGGGATGAAGCTAAAATAGTCAGAAAGGCAGATGCCAGAAGCACAATCAGATTCTTATAAGAGAATGTGATCACCCGATTTAGATGCCCCATTAAAATTGTGTCAAATAGAGGCACACATTTCGTCAATGCGGTTATCTAAGAACTCTTGTCTGGATTTATGGTAATCCATAGAAAAAACACACCCTACTACCCCTAAGGGAATGGATATTTAAAAAAAAAAAATGCATTATCCTCGCCAAGGTAGTAGAACCACATCATTCTGATTGGGTAGAGAAACTAAATGTAGCCTTATGGGCATACCGAACCACACTCAAGATCAGTACAACAAATACACCATTTCAATTGGTGTACGTCCTTGAAGTTGTGGTCCCACTAGAATTTGTAATTCCAAGCCTGTGCATAGTAGTACAGGAATGCATGGGAGATCATGCATCCCTAAAGGAAAGACTCAATCGATTGGAGAAGCATATAGAGACCAGATTAGTCACCTACCATGCCATGACAACATAAGAACGTAGAAGAAAGCATGATTTGATAGAAATCTTAAAGCTAAAGACATCAAGGAAGGTGACTTGGTCTTGTTATACAATGCCAAAGTACACAAGGAAAAATCAAGTATCTAGGTCAAGGACCCTATCGAGTAAGCAAAATGAATTCCATCGGAGCTGTGATGCTAGAAACATTGGATGGAGTCAATTCAACACAACCATAAACAAGAGCCGACGAAAGCACTACTACATCAACACGCAAGCCATCCCCAACAAAAATGAAGATTTGGGAACCCAAGTCTTCCTTAGTTAGTATTAGATTGTATCACGAGCACTCACTTGCATATGTACATCTTCTCACATATAGATAGCATCAACCGATTTCAACCTAGGGCTCAGAAGTGATGCCTGAGTCCTAGCTACCCTATGAAATCCCAACGAAAACAAAAAAAGCATATAGTTAGTCCCTACCTAGTTACTAGGTCACGTGCACTCACACGCTTTCGCTTAGACACATAGTCGATTGCATGAATAATTGTGCCACACACTTTCATTCCACACTCTCAAAGCATGTGTAAAAATAAGATCTCTCACAATACACACACAAGTTTCATGCCTGCATAATACCAACTAATCTAATGATCAATGGTACATCATATGAACATGGATGAAGGTTCAGAAACATTCCCACCACTAAAGAGGATGCGAAGAAAGAGCCCACCACCTCAACCACATGAGACTCCCTCCAGAGTTCGCAGCAGCCATCTACCTCCTCTCAACCAAGGCAACCACATGCATTTGTGGTTCAGAGTGATAGCTCTGAGGAGGATTCTATGCATGAATTGGAAACACAAGAAGTACAAATGCCACCCCAGTCATCACCACCGGCCTACACAACCATTGGTGGGGCCCAGTCCTTGGAACTTTTATAATCTTTCCAATGCAACAACATCTTTCTTAGAGAAAAGGGGTCTTGGTAGTTTGTATGAGAGCCTAAAATCCTTGGAGGACAATCCTACAATGACCATGTACATTAGGGACTTTCTCCATTCTTACCACTCCAACGATGCACAAGTTGGCAAGTACAGCACCATCACTGTACATCACAACCAACTTAACATTATCCTCGATACTACAATAATTCAAAGGGCCTTCTCACGCTAACTCAAGGTGCAAAATACCCCACAAGGCTTGTTGACACTAAATTTCTCAAAATACAACGTCTCCTCACCAAGGGCACCAAGTTCCATATGGATGGGACATTACTTCGCACCATCATTAACCCTCGACTCAATGAAGTACCACAATTACTATCCACAATGCTGGGGGTTGAGTGTAGCAAGAATCGATCCCTTCCACTCCATGCATTTTTTTTGCTGAGTAGGTAGCTAAAGCAAGATTGGATCCAACCAGCACTTAGTCATCTTCTTCACAAAAAAACTCGATGGTTCATTAGGCTAAAAATGTAAAATTCCACACTTATTGGCTGTAATCATCAATAAAGAGCTATAGGAATGAGGAACAACTCTGCCCTAGTTGCCAAAACCTATTGAGGAATTGGACATCCCCTTCTCACCAGCATGGGAGCCGTCACCAACTTCTCCTACTATCACACTGGCAAATGCAGATACCTAAGAAGAAATGCCTATTCTAGAGGTAAGAATTGAGGAATTGCCCCACAAGATGTTGCAGCTCGGTGCACAATTGCAACCAATAAATCTTCAACGATAGTAGTAGCAGCCAGAGCCTGAGACTACATCGGCACTGGTACCACCTGTCAACATCATGCCAGTCAATGAGCCACAAGGAGAGCTAGTGCCATATCAGCAATACGACTACTGTACCCAAGTGACTGACTCACCATTGGATTAACCCCCAACAAGTACTACAAAATCATCAAGATGGCTACATGGGCACCAATTGTATCAGCAATATCGCCAATCCTCATCACCTTCTCTCATTCTCTATCATCAAGCCAACCAAATGCTACAAATGATTGAACTATTCACTAGCTTGGCCAAGGAGAAACATGCACGAGAATTGGAAAGACAAACTGTAGCAACCATCGAAGACCAATTCCATGGAATCACCATAGAGGTCAAGGCATTCAGGTGCAAATAGATGAGAAAGAGTTTGAAGAAGTGCGCATGAACCAAGCTCTCCAAGCTCAAGAGAAGGCAGTATGGGATGTGACCTCCAACCTCAAGCAAAGGTAGTACGGGTTGTGATTCCAATTCCATGGAATCACCATAGAGGTTAGGGCGTTCGGGTGCAAATAGATGAGAAAGAGGTTGAAGAAGTGTGCATGAACCAAGCTCTCCAAGCTCAAGAGAAGGTAGTATGGGATGTGACCTCCAACCTCCATCAGAGCCAAATACAGTTGATAGCAGTAGTACAAGCTATGGCAATCCTATAGAACTCTTATAACTACTTGACCTCAGTACATGCTCAGCAGACAGAGGAACTACGACTCACTCTAATCCAAAAAGAAGAAGAATTCCAAGATTGCCAAGAAAAGCTTGAAGACATGCAATAGTATTTGGCAACACACACATTCAGCATTGAAGAGCTTATAAGGGACTGCCGAATCTTAAAGGACCAACTTGATACCACTAAAGAGGCCAGCACTTCTCAAGCACAAGTCTTGGACCAATGGTCCAATACCATTGAAGTCATTCCTCAACAAGCGTAGGTCACCTTGCAAATGAAAAAGCTTAAGGAGGCATATACATCCATCTACCATAAGTATAAGGAAAAAATGGATGAGATGCAATCCTAATAGATAGTTATCTCAAAGCTTGAACTCCAATTTTTAGTGCAAAACAATATGGCAATGGAAGACACCACCAATGAAGTCCCACTACAATGCACAATGGTGGTGTACCAAGAGCTTGTGGTTGCTCTCTACAAGCGGAAGATAACCTCAAAGCATGAGTCCTTATCCAATGGAAGCAACTCCAAATCAAGAGGATCATATCCGCTCATCCAAATATCAAATGGGAACACTCCACAAGGGCAAAAGCTTTGCCCAAAATTTGCCAAGACTTGTCTGAAGATGAAAAATATATCTTCTCCTTGTCTACACATGGTGGGTTTATAGCACTCAGGATGGATTCTTTGATCGCATACGTATGCCTCATGAGTAGTCCTCCTCTTAGGGTTATTGCTGGTTTGTTGCCATTGCTACAAAAGCCATCACTATTATCTACAAGGCATGACATAACCAACATCCCACCCTTATAGCTGATGATCCCATCGCACCAACAAAAAGAAGTGTCGGAGGATGACAGGGCCTATCTCACATTAACTTCCCATATCTAACCACTCTCTATGCCAATATCATAACCTCACTTACCCTTGCTGATACCACCCTCTTAACCTTCCCTGAGCTCTAGCCAAAGCTCCAGCCAACAAACATCTACTCCCTTCATCGTCTCTTTGCTCATGCCTCTCACCACTTTCAACTAACCTAACAGTCATAAACTTAGGAGCCCCTCACACCTAACTTCTTCCCTTCCCTTGATAATACTACCCTCGAGGATTAGCAATTTGCTCAAGGCATTTGCCCAGTTCTTCCCCCCTCCCCTCTGATTCCCCTCCCACAACTAACACTCTTCCATATTTCTCCCCCATGTCCTCAGATTCTCTCCCTGCCCCGCCATCACCTCCAATAATACTTGTGCTGCCATCAGCAGAAAATGACTCAATATTTGATTTTGAATATCAAAATACAGATAATCCAATTCACACTCCCATGCCAAATTCCAATGATGGGTATGATTTTGATGTGATACCACTTTGGATGAGGATCGCACCATTGATTGGCCAATGATCGAGCAATACTCTGGTATAGAATGGAACATCCAAGGCACCCTGATCCAAGCACTTCAACGGCATAAGAAAATAATGCGTGGAAACATTGACCGCATCCTTCGCAAAGTGCTACCTTGTGCAAAATATCAAAATACATTCTTGAGGTCTCCAACCACATCGACCACCATTTTCCTCCACTCAGTTTCAATCCCAATGAATGGATCGATGCTCAGACCACAAGCCAACTCTATCAAAGAGTCATATTCTTCAAAGCACGCCACATATCTCTATTCAAACAAATGGTGGATACAGGCTTCCTAGAAATAGAGCAAAAATTGTCTGGTGCCAAGGCTTTACAGTAGGATCAACTAGCATGCCACAAGTTCCATACCCACTAGGTCACACACTTGGCATCCCAACTTCGTGATCACAATAAGCCATAACTTGAGGACGAGTAATAAAATGGATCCCCAAGTATGTTGTCTCTATGCCAACATGGACTTAGGTAGCACAGAATGTGTGTGTAGAGTAGCGACGGCAAAGCTCCGCTTGTACTTCCATAAAGCTAGGAATAATCTCTCTTAGCAATCCTCAACATGCATGTTCTACATGTAAGTTCTACATATGATTCTTACATGCAAGTTCTAGATACGATTCCTACATGCAATTTGTACATGCAACTCCTACATGTATGTTCTACATGCAACTCCTACATGCATGTTCTACATGCAACATGAAAATTCTATATGCACATCCTAGATGCAAATTCTACATGTAGAGAGAGACTGTCTTATAATTCCTACATGTAGAGAGAGAAGCTCTGCAACTTGTATAAATACCCTCTAATAGAATGAAGCTCGGGCATTGTGTTGAGTTCTACTTTGGTATTCCAAGCAATTTTCTCCAAGTGTCCATGCTTCCTTACACTCCATGTCCAAAAGCATGTCCTAACCTTGCAACTCCTCTTTTCCTCTCCTCCAACCTTGCAACCCCTCCTCCTTCCTCCTCCCTCCTCCTCCTCCTTCCTCCTACCTCTCCTCCTCCCTTCTCCTCGTTCCTCCTCCTCCCTTCTCCTCCTTCTCCTCCTCCCTTCTCCACCCTCTCCTCCTCTCTTCTCCTCCCTCTCCTCCTCCCCCTTGCTCTTACACCTTCTTCCTCTCCCATTCCTATTCTCCCCCTAGACCCTTAGTCCCTCAACCCTTGACCTCCATGATCTATGAGGCAAACGAGTTCTTTGCCATGTACTCTACCCTGAACCTTGGATCCTCCTTCTGAACCCTGAACTCCTTCTAAACCTTGGAACCTCCTTCTAAACCATGAACCTCCCCCTAACCCTCAAACGCCTCCTAAAACCTTCAATTCCCAATGAAGCTGAAAGCCTTTATTACCCCAATCACGATGATACACATCCCTTTCACACATGCATGCACTATGTTTGCTTACCACACTTAAGCCTATGTCTCTCACTAGAATTGTGGTATGCATTGGGTTGCAGTGGATGATTTATAGGCCATTTGGATGCATTACGATCCTTATTGGATGTGCTGATAGGCATAAATTGCCTTATGGGATGCTATTTTTTATGGACGCTTTGCACATGGATGCTATTTTATGCTGAGGGACAGCTTTGACACATTGCAGGTGATGCACTGATAGTGCTATGCTCTCTTGGATGAGATATTATTGATGCATATGCCAGTGGACGGTGTTTATGCCTGAGTCATTTGGCACATATTGGCATTTTGGATTGCCATTGTAATTGGCATTTTCTTTTGGGCTGGATTTGCTCATATGGATGCATACTATATGCACATGAGTCAGATGCATCTTTTGATGCTTTGAGCTTTGAGTTTTCGTGATATTTCAGTCTATTGTGGCATACACATTTGGGTGCACCTGGTATTTGGTGTGATTCTCTCTTATAGGCACTAGCTTTTGGGATTTTGTTTCATTTGCATCATGGCATCCTCTTCCATGTCTGAAAAGGAGTTTTTCAGCATTAAAAAGTTTGATGGGACAAACTTTTCTTTGTGGAAAGAACAAATAAGGGATGTGCTTATTCAAAAGAAGCAGATTAAACCCTTGGCAGGGATTGACTGCAAATATGTCTGAGGATGATTGGAATGGATGTTGGGATATCTCAAGGTGTATGCCTCAGACACACCTTGGTTTCTATGTGTGAGTGCTAGAGGCACAGTTAGGTGCCCACAAGCACAGTTAGGTGGTGGAGAGTCACATAGGATGATTGAGAGAATCTAGGAGCAGATTGAGGAGATGATTGTGGAGCTCTGAAGTCATCAGTGATGTCAGTGAGCATGTATGAGGTGCCTACTTAAGGACCTCACTCTTCTTCATTCCATAATGCAAGTATTCTGAGTTTGTGTCCACTCTTTGCTTTCCTTTTAGTTTAGCCAACATGGTATCAGAGCCCTTTGATCCTCCTTGAGCCCATTTCTGCCACATCATCTTCTTCTTCTTCATCTTCTTCTTTCCCATTTTCCTCCTTCTTCCCAAAATCTTTGAGAGCTTGGTTCTCTACCTACAAACGACCATTGCCCAAACCCTCTGAGCTGCAAACTCCTCTAGTATGGGCAAACTTCCACCTGCAAGCAATTGAAAAAAAAACGTCTCTATTGGCTGCCATTCTCTAAACAGCGCATTTTTTCGCCATTCTTCTATTGCACAATACTCTCTGCCTGCTGTGCCATTGCTTGAGCCCTCTTAGGAGTAGATGGGCGACCTCAAGACAAAGATTTTGAGTCATTTTTTAGCTAATTTGGTTCAGTAATGAAGGAGAAATCATCAAAACTCAGGTTCAGACTGCAACAACTCCCTCGGGCATTAGCGCGAGCCATTTCGTCCAACCTCTGTGCTGGATCCTCTCTGGTATATGAGCTTTCTTTTGCTTTAGAAAGCGCTCTTTTCCTTTCTTTGAAGAGTGAGATACAAGCCCTCCAATTTTAGTCTTTTGATTTTGACAGTTTTGACAAGTTTTTGAAGATGATGCTACATAAAATGCTACTCTAGCATTTCTGAGTTTTTGAAGTTTTCAATAACATCAGTACAATTGTGGCTTCAGCTTTGCTTTGAGTTTCTATACCTGGTTTTGATTGGAAAGCTTTCATTTTAAGCCACCTCTATGAAGCATGTAAGAAAAAGCATCATTGATTGAATATTGGTCACTAGCTTTTTGCTACATCAAGTGCTTATATCTGGAAGCCTTTCAGTTGTTTTTAGCCTTGTAAGAGAGAAAGATACTGCCCAATATTTGGGTTAGACCCTCTCATGGCTACCCTATTGAATATAGATAAGTTCAATAGAAAGGCCTTCCACACATGGCAGATGAAGGTGAAATTTGCATTGATGAGGGAAAACCTTTGGAGACTTGTCAAACCAACTTCAACCGCTTCTTCTACAGCCTCCAATGCTGGAGAAACCTCAACTCTGACACACCCAGAAAGGGATCCCGCTAGCGAGGAGAAAGCATATGGTATCATTGCTCTTGCTTTAGGAGATGATTATATTCATCATATCTCTAACTTAGAGTCTCGTTCAGAAGCTTGGCAGAAGCTTGACATGATTTTTGGTGCTAGCTCTCACATCTCTAAATTATCACTTAAAATCTCTTTCTTTGAATTGAAGATGGTAAATGGCACTACTTTGGCAGCTCATGTCAACTACATGCAGAGTCTTATGACTCAACTAGCTTCTATCAACTCTCCTATTACTCCAGATGATGCTATGGCAGTATTACTTAAGAGTATGCCTAAAGATTATGATCACATAGTTACCACTTTGAAAAATCTTCCTAATCCTAATCTTGAAGGTATTATCTCTGCTCTCCAAGAAGAAGAAAGGCATATGGAGCTCAGGAAAGGCAATGACACTATTTATGCTGTAAAAGTCCAGAAGGGCAAGTTTACCCCCTGCAATCACTGTGGAAAGACAAATCACCTTTCAAAGGACTGCTTCAAAATCAATCCATGCAAACACTGTGGCAAGAACAACCATAATGAGAAGTTTTGCAGAGCCAAAGCAAAGACAGAAAATGCAAATCTACTTTCAGTTGAAGAGCCTCCACAAGATGAGGCATCCTTTGAAGATTATGCATTTTAAATCATCTCTATGTATGCTCCAGATCTCTCTTTTTATGTCAAGGTACTCAGCCTGGATAGTCCTCCAAAATGAATGAAATAAACTCTTGTGTTTTGTGTGTCTTTTAAACACCTCTGGTCACCTTATGATGTAGGCCATGTGTATGTTTTGCTCCATGGTACCTCCTGCAGACATTGTGTGCATGTACATGCAAGGGAGATAACCATTGGAAGGTCTTTTTGTATCCCTTTTTGTTTACTTTACACCCAAGGGAACCCTTGCTAGCATGAGAACCTAGCCATAGATTTATCCTTGACCACCATGAGATGGCATGAGAAACTATGAGACTAGATGTATCCTTGACATAGCCTGAGGCATTCCCTTTGTGGGGGGGTTTATTGGGATATCTCAAGGTGTATGCCTCAGGCACACCTTGGTTTCTATGTGTGAGTGCTAGAGGCACAGTTAGGTGCCCACAAGCACAGTTAGGTGGTGGAGAGCCACATAGGATGATTGAGAGAATCTAGGAGCAGATTGAGGAGATGATTGTGGAGCTCTGAAGTCATCAGTGATGTCAGTGAGCATGTATGAGGTGCCTACTTAAGGACCTCACTCTTCTTCATTCCATAATTCAAGTATTCTGAGTTTGTGTCCACTCTTTGCTTTCCTTTTAGTTTAGCCAACAATGAGTTGGATGCATTAGCAAAGTCTACTATTAGACTTCATCTTGCAGAGTCAGTTTATTTCACAGTAGTAAATGAGCAGACTACAGAAGATTTGTGGAAGAAACTGTGTACCACTTATGAAAAGGAAACTGCCTCTAATAAAGTTTACCTCATGAAGAGGTTGTTTGAGCTGCAGATGAAGGAAGGGGTCTCCATTGCTTCTCACTTGAATGAATTCAATATTATTTTCAGCCAACTTCAGGCTTAGAAGATGAATTTTGATGTGGAGACTAAGGCAATATTTCTCTTATGTTCATTGCCATCCTCGTGGGATACCTTCCGTACAGCTGTCAGTAACTCGGCACCTGGTGGAGTACTGAAATTTGATGATGTTGTGGGTAGCTTGTTGGCCGAGGAGATTAGACGGAAGTCTATGGACGGCAACAAGCAGGATGCAGCCTTAAATGTACAAAGGGGCAGATCACAGTTCAGGGGGAAGTCCCAAGAAACAGGGAAGTCTCGTAGCAAATCCAGGGCACGGAACATTGAGTGTTACCATTGTGGCAAGAAGGGCCATATGAAAAAGGATTGCTACAAGCTAAAAAGAAAGCAAAAGGATAAGAAAAAGAATGCAAATTGGGGTGCAAATCAAAAGGAAGAGAGTCCAAGGGAGGACAAAGGAAAAGTGAAGATCGAGGAGATCAATGCAGTCACACATGATAGTGACAATGACGTTCTCTTCATGTCTAGTTTATCTGCAGAGTTGCTTACCACTTCAGATGATGCATATTCCCAGGATTGGATTTTGGATTCTGGTGCTTCATTCCATGTTACTCCCCATAGGAAATGGTTCTCCACTTATGACAGTGGAAAGACAGGTTGTGTGCATCTTGGAAATGACTATGCATGTGACATAGTGGGAGTAGGTGACATAAAGTTTTCTTTTGCAAATGGGTCTACATTTATTTTGAAACATGTGAGACATGTGCCTAAGCTGACCAAGAGTCTTATTTCAATGGGTCAGCTAGATGATGCTGGTTTTCACACCACTTTTGGCTTTCAGAGTTGGAAAATTCAGAAGGGCTCTATACTTTTGGCCAGGGGTGCCAAGTGTGGAACTTTGTATCCCTTACATGTATCAGGGGTATTTGATCATGTTGTTGCAATAACCGAGCAGCCAAGCACTTCTTTGTGGCATTGTAGGTTGGGGCACATGAGCCAGAATGGAATGAAACTCTTATGCTATTTGGGTTATGTACCGCATTTAAGTTTCTCTGATTTTGAATTTTGTGAGCATTGTCTCTATGGGAAGCAGACTAAATCAGCCCATAAAAGAAGGGGAAAGAAAAGAGTTTGAAATGCTTGATTTGGTGCATTCAGACGTATGTGGTCCCATGCCTACACGGTCATTAGGCGGGGCTGAATACTATGTGACATTCATTGATGATGCAACTAGGAAAGTGTGGGCTTATGCTATAGCTCGGAAGAGTGATGTGTTCCAGGTATTTCAGAAATGGCTGGCCTTCATTGTGAATCAGTCAGGTAGAACGCTTAAATGCCTACGGACTGACAATGGTGGAGAGTATCTCTCTCATGACTTTCAGCATTTTTGTGATACACGTGGGATTAAGAGGGAGCTCACATCCCCTCGTACTCCAAAGAAAAATCCAGTTGCAGAAAAGATGAACCGCACCATTCAAGAAAGGTTGCAATGCATGCTTTCCAATGCAAGTCTTTCTAGTGGTTTTTGGGCTGAGGCAATGAAGACTGCAGTGCATGTGATCAATAGATCACCTAGCAAGAGTTTGGATGGTGGTATTCCTGAAGAGGCATGGAGTGGCAAGAAGCCCTCTTACTCTCATTTGCATATATTTGGGTGTGAGGCATATGCACATGTGCCAAAAGAGCTTCGACAGAAGCTAGATTCTAAGTCTAGGAAATGCATCTTTCTGGGTTATGGTGAAAGTGGAGAGATGGGCTATCATCTCTGGGATCTAGAAGCAAAGAAGATCATACGCAACCATGATGTAGTCTTTAATGAGAAGAAGATGCATACGGCACCCATGAGGGATGTGGAAATGAGGAGAATCACTTTCTAGGATGTGAATCCACCTACATATGTTCATAGACAGCAAGCTGTCCATGCACCAAATGTGCAAGAAATGGTACCACCAAGTACTCCCACAGGTATACAATCAAGGGTAGATGATGGATCATCTATTGGTGGAAATGATGAGCCAAATGTGGCTGATATGCAGGTGGGACAGCAAGCTGAAATGCCCTTGAGAAGATCATCTAGAGTGTTCCAGGGGTAGACTATGTGATGCTTACTGATTGTGGGGAGCCTTCTTGCTACAGAGAGGCTATGATGCACGAGGATCAATACAAGTGGGAGTATGCTATGCAATTAGAGATGAGTTCACTTATGAAGAATAAGACTTGGGACTTGGTTTCTTTGCCACATGGAAAGAAAGCATTGCCATGTAAATGGGTCTACAAAATGAAGGTCACAGGTGATGATGTGCCTAGGTACAAGGCCCGTTTGGTCGCTAAAGGGTTCAAGCAAGAGAAGGGTATGGACTTTGATGAGATATTCTCTCCGATTGTGAAGATGACCACACTTAGATGCATGCTTGGACTAGTGGCAGTAGAGGATATGGAGCTTATGCAAATGGATGTCAAGACAACCTTCTTGCATGGGGATATGCATGAGGAAATTTACATGGTGCAGCCGGAAGGCTTTGAAGAAAAGGGCAAAGAACATTTAGTTTGCAAGTTGAAGAAGAGTCGCTATGGTCTTAAGCAAGCACCTAGAGAATGGTATCAGAAGTTTGATGCTTTCATTCGGTCCCAGGGTTTTAGAAGAAGTGAAATTGATTACTACCTCTACACTAAAAGGGCTAAGGATAATAGCCTGATAATCTTGGCACTATATGTGGATGATATGCTATTGGATAGCAAGAATACTTATGAGCTAGATGCATTAAAGGCCAAGTTGCATGAGGCCTTTGATATGAAGGATTTGGGACTTGCAGGTCATATTCTTGGTATGCGCATCACACATGATCGGAGTAGGAAACTCCTTTGGCTTTCACAAAAAGAGTATGTTACAAAAGTATTGCAACGTTTCAATATGGAGGGGGGGAAGGCAGTGAGTACTCCATTGCCTCCAGATGTGAAACTGAGTCATACAGATAGTCCCAAATCAGATGAGGAAAGGGCCATGATGGCCAAGGTTCCTTATGCATCAGCGAGTCTTATGTATGCTATGATAGCTACTAGACCAGACATTGCATTTGCAGTGGGAGCTGTTAGCCGGTATATGGCTAATCTAAGAAAGAGGCATTGGGAGGCAGTTAAGTGCATCATGAGGTACATGAATGGTACCAAGGAGATGTGCATCTGCTTTGGTAAAGGAGACATGCGTGTACTTGGGTACACAGATTCAGACTATGCAGGGCATGTGGATATAGTAGGAGATCCACCACTTCTGGTTATGTGTTCACCTTTGCAAGTGGTGCAGTGTCATGGATGTCTCGTGCACAGAAGTGCGTTGCTTTGTCTACCAGAGAGGCTGAGTATGTTGTAGCCACAAAGGGTTGCAAGGAGGCTATATGGCTTGATCGGCTAGTGGGAGATTTGGGGATTTATACAGGTGTACCGACATTGCATAGTGATTCCGTGAGTGTTATTCAGCTAGCACGGAATCCGGTCTTTCATGCAAAGACCAAACACATTGAGGTCAGGTACCATTTCATCAGGGAGGTACTTGAGGACAAGCGCATAGAGCTTGTCAAGGTTGATACAGATGATAACCCTGCAGATATGCTGACGAAGAGTCTACCTAGTCAGCGGTTTGAGTATTGTCGTGTATTGATGGGCATTGGATAGTATGCTCACTAGTTGTTCTCCCTTAAAGGCACATTGTCCTTTAAGTGGGAGGTTGTGGGGGTTAAAGGTCACTGTGCCTTTACCCCGGTTATGTACAATACTCAAACACATATATAAATGAATGAAAAAGAAGATTAGGGTGGTTCTGCACCCACCAAAACTTGTGTGGCTCTCTGTCTCTCTCTCTCTCCTTCTTCCGTTCTTGCTTCCATTGAGAGCACTCTCAAGAGGAAGCTACACTTCATACTAGCATCCTCGAACATCAAAGTTTGCTTTAGAATATGCAAATTTTTACCTTTATCCTTAGAATATGCAGCTATAATAACTTGACAACCTACTCATTACTGCAATACCTTCTCACAAGAAGAAGGATCCAAAATAATGACTTTAGCATCACAATATTTATGGACATAACATGCATATAGAAACATAAACCAAATTTTGACTGTCCAAAATAAATATGTGTCAAGTTGAACATCCATTGTGTTGGGAAAAACCTCTTACTAATTCTAAAGAATACAAGCCTTATAGGTGGTACTTTTGATGTCCAATTTGTAAGAAACTGTGCCAAAATATGAAACCTCACCTAAAAGCTATTCAATTCGATGCACATGATCATGTAAAAGGGCTAGCAAACTTAAAAAAATAGACAGTGCACACAAGATAAGTGCCTATGCAAATTCTCATCCAAGGATAAATTAGCCTTCCATGAAATGTGACCAACATAATGCCTTGAAAGACCCCCCATCTAGGTAGTCAATCTAGGTGGTCAATTTCCTAAGAGACCACCACAATGCCCTAAAAGACTCCAATCTAGGTAAGGAAGATATTTTATTGCTTGTGAGAGCCCACCTCATAAGGAAAGACCTTTCCCAATAGCATATGGACAAACAAGCATATACTAGGTGACCAAACTCCATTGCTTAAATCAAGCGCCCTCTTTGAGAAAACCATGTTTAATGCACAATGCATATACCAATACAATCCCACTAGTAGGTGATGCTATGTTGGTTGCATGATTATTTGGTCAAATAAAGCAGAGAACCATTTATGTATGTGGAGGGTATGTGTATGGTGTGAATGTATGTGCATGTCCATGTGTGTGTGTGTGTGTATGTGTGTGCACACGTGTACATGTGCATGGTGCTTGCATATGTCTTTATGTGTGTGCACCTATTTACATGTGTGATAGTATGTGTGTTTACGCACATGCCTACATGTATGTATACACATATTAGTGAGTGAGTGTGTGTGTGTGTGCATGCATCCACGCAAGCATACACGCACACACACACGTAACCCATGCCTTATGTGTGTGTGTGTGTGTGTGGTTGTGCATGTGTACTTGTATGTGTAATTGTGCGTGTGCATGTGTGTGTGTACTTGTATGTGTGGTTGTGCATGTGCATGTGTGTGTGTGCATGCATGTGTATGCACATGTGTATGTTTTTGTGTGCATATGTAATGTTGTGTATGCATATGCACTATGCATGTGTATATGTGGGGGGGTGGGGCAATTGATAGTCCAATAGTCCAAGAGCCCATGGTAGTCTATGAGCCTAGGGGTGGTAGTCCAAGAGATGGTGGTAGTTCATGAGTCAAAAGTACAAGAGTCCAAGGGTGGCATGTGGCAACATTTCCTTCGATCTTCTCCTCCAAGCTATAATATGTCATGGTTTTTTTTTGGGTTCATGGGTAATCGGTAGAATACATATGCACCCTCTTGATAGTGACTCACAGATCAACCATTATGTGATGCAAGATGAGTAGTACATTTCAGTGTATCAAATGGATCCTGCAACATAGTGAGCTAGGGACATGAACACCATGAATTGTAGACCAGCCATCTAGTGTTATACTTGCCAAGGTCCGCACCACACTAGTGAATGTCCCAACAAAACCACTGCTAACCATGCCATAGCCTATTATAAATGTCAAGGGCCTCACTTGCTAAGGGACTTCCCATACAAGGATGATCAACCCCCGACTGCAACCAATTTGGATACCCCATTGTGCTTGGTTTGTGGGGTGGATCATCTCTGTAAAGATTGCCCTATGAGAAGGGCTCTAAGGTAGGCTCCCAACCCAAAATCCAGTATTAAGTTATTATCTAAAGGGGCCAAGTATCCTCCATGTCACTAATGTGATTGCGAGGGCCCAGGACCAAAGCCATGAGTAAGGAAATCCATAAGGAGGCCAATAGGAAAAAGACGGCCATTTCCCAGCCTAAGAGTAAGGGTCGAGTGAATGCAATTACAGTGGGGGATGGTTTAGACCGAGTCATTATCAAAAGTGGCTAGATGAAGAGACTACAACAGTCTCCACACCTTGATATCATTAGGACCTAGCCAATCAAGCATGGAATCCACCATACCGCGGTTTGAGGTAAGGGGTAAGTGGGGGGTAAGTCCAATGAGACATAGCCACATAGATGGGATTCAAGCCCGGTGGGTCAAAACAAATACCTCGACCTGGCCACTAAGAAGCAACACACAATGGTTAGTCTAGGATTTCCCAAGAGAGATTTGAGCAATGGCTTAAGGCTTTTAAGAATATGGACACTGTTCACCCCAATGATCAAGCCCCAAAGGGATTTGCAAGACCCCTTCCCACCCTAGATAAAGTGCCATGAGATCATTGCAAACATCACTTCATTGTGGGACGTTTACTGCGACATTATATGTTTGAAGAGGACTTGCCTTGGCCTCAAGCTACAGAGGATGAGCCAGTGTCTTTGTAGGGGTTTGAAGAGCCCTTGTCCAATGGTAGAGAACCAATTGGCCAACCATGGTATGTGGTTGGGCTTACCACATTCTTCTCCACAAAGATAAAGATGACCATAGCCACCCTACTTAAAGGGAATCCATCCGATCTATCTTTTGGATGAACGGGTGGATGGTCAACCCAAAAGAGGTGGAATCTGATGATGTCTAAGCCCCACATGAAGAGCCAAATGTGTTCAAAATACCTGCCAATAATCTGGGTCAATATTTTGAGAGCAATGACACAAACGTTCTAATTCTGATTTACTACCACAACAAGAAGGCCACGGCTATCTTGGATGGCAGAGCGAGTGTCAGTATCATCACCAAAAGTAGTGCTGGGCCAAATGGGGAAAACTTGAGAAGGAGAGCACCAACTTGGTTGTGAAATTAATCGAAGGTGCGACTACCCATCTAGTGGGGGTTCTAAGAGATATAAAGATCAAAACCTTTAGTCTCACCTACCAAGTTTGGTTTGTGATGATGGATTTCCATGGGCAACCAGATGGCTACAATGTTATCCTAGGTAGACCATGTGTGCCATAGGCCTAGTACATGAGTAGGACTCCAATCATATTTATTTGTGCAAGGATGAGCAAATTGTGAAGGTCGAGCTTCAAACTTGGAAGGCACACCCTATGACTAGGAAATTTGTTTGTGGCGACTGAGTTAGATACAACTTAGAGAACCACTCCCATAAATGTGTTTCAAGCCTGCAACAATGAAGAAGATAAAGGTGGCTATTGGGATGAGCACTGGCATGCTCCACTATTAGAGCTTGAGTTCTCCCAAAATTGGATGCATATCTTGGCAACCATAGACACAATTCAAAAGGACCCTTCGCAAAGAAGAAAAAGAAGAAAGGTGCCAACCCTGTTCTCCAAAAGGTACATATAGATGTTGGGGATGATGTGCCTGTGGTTGATGTGATCATTGATGGTCAAGTGATTTCTAATGTTTACATTGATGGAGGTGCATCAATTAATATCATGAGTGAGAAGACCATGATAGATGCTGATTTAAAATACTCTAGTACTACCTCTCCTTATCGCATCAAATTGGTTGACAACACTAGGGTAAAGACCTAGGGAGTTGTGAAGAATCTAGAAGTGGACGTATGTGGAATTTCTGTGCTGACTACTTTTCAAGTGATCCCTACCAAGCCAGATGCACGTGCCTATCCATTGATTTTTGGAAGGCCTTGGCTATGCAAGGTGAGGCTGTTCGAAAATGGGATACTGGAGAATAGATTTTGCAAGGAAATGATAAGAAGGTGCACTACAACATTAGAAGCCACAAAAAGGAAGTTGTCAAGGAGGAGTTTTCAACATCATAGAGTTCTTAACCGATAAAGAAGAAGAGACAGGGTGTAGCTCCGGATTCCAGCTAAGAGGCTGAGGTGGAAGGAGTGGCCTTTGGTCTTTGTCTTGGTGCTGATTAGGACGAGTCAGAAGGGAACAAGGTGGTGGTGCAAGAAGATCCTATAGAGACACTTCATGTGGAGGATGTGGAGCACACTAAACAACACCAATGCAATGAAGAGCTTCTTGGTGATTCTCTATCAGGTAGTGAGAAGCTCCAGTACTTGGATATGTTAGATGATTTCCCATATCTCTTTGCAACAAGCTATTAATAGGTTTGACCAATCTCTCTTGTGGAGTACAAGATTGAGTTGAGATTGAGTTAAAGCTAGAAAGCAAGCCAGTTGTGCAACGCTTAAGGCGATTGGGGGTGATCCAAGCTGAGGCACTAAGAGGGATCATTTTCCTTTGCCATTCCAAGATGAAATACTAGACAATATATATATATATATATGTATGTATGTATATATGTATGTATGTATGTATGTATGTATGTATGTATATATGTATGTATGTACATGCATATATATACATACATACATACATACAAACATCAAAAGTAAGACCCCATTGGTTTCCCATGTCATGCATTTTGTTGTCTCATGAGCATAAGAACAAGCACTTGTGTTCTTTACCTTTCTTTGCAATGGGGGTCTTGATATTGGGGGGATATGCCAAAAATTGATCAACAACATTATTTAATGGATATGGTTTTAGTTGATGGAGAAAATGGACATGAAAACCATCTAAATTGGATCTTGCTGTTCAATTTGATATATGACATGACCCCATTTGGATATGCAAGTCCAAAGATACGAGGTACTACTTTTAGGGCTTGAATGCCTAAAATAGGTAGCGCGTTAACACGCTGTCTATTTCATGCATTTAGGCCTCAAAACTAGGACCCCATTGGTGTTGACACGCTGTCTATTTCATGCATTTAGGCCTCAAAACTAGGACCCCATTGGCAACACCAATGGGGTCCTAGTTTTGAGGCCTAAATGCATGAAATAGACAGCACGTTAACGCACTGCCTATTTTAGGCATTCAGGCCCTAAAGTTAGGACCCCATATCTTTGGACTTACAAATCCAAATGGGATCATGTCATATATCAAATCGAATGACAAGAGCCAATTTAGATGGTTTTCATGTCCATTTTCTCCATATATCAAAATTGTATGCATCAATATATACATCAATATATACATATATGCATCAACATATACATATACATACACACACACACACACACACACACACACACACACACACACACACACACACACACATATATATATATACACACATATATATATATGTATGTATATACATACATACTTACATACTTACATACATACAGCACCTAGTAGTGAGCCTATTTTGTGCAGGTCTACCAGAGTCAAGTATCCTATGGATAGGCTGAAATATGATGGATTTACAACCATTCACTATGCCTATATGGTCAAAGTGATACAAGAACCAGAACCCACTTCTTTTGAGCAAGCCATGGGAAAAGAAAAATGGGAGAAAGCCATGGATAAAGAAATGGATGCCTTGGAAGCAAATGCTACATGGGAATTGGTGCCTTTGCCTAAAGACAATAATGCAATTGGCTGCAAGTGGGTCTATAAGGTGAAGCACAATGCAGATGGTTCTGTGAGTAGATACAAGGCAAGATTAGTTGTCAAGGGGTATGCACAGACATATGGCATTGATTATGAAGAAACATTCAGTTCGGTTGCAAGGATGGCAACTGTAAGAGAAGTCATTGCTATGGCTACATCAAAGGGATGGTCTTTACATCAGATGGATGTAAAGAATGCCTTCTTGCATGGTGATTTGCAAGAAGAGGTCTATATGGAGCATCCACCAGGTTATGTGCATGTTGTTCATCTTGAGTTTGTTTGCAGGTTGAAAAAAGCCTTGTATGGCTTGAAGCAAGCACCCAGAGCATCGTCTGACAAGATAGGACAGTATCTTGTCACTATTGGCTTTCAGATTTCCACGGCAGATTTTTCACTTTATGTGAGAAAAACAGAGAAAGGTATTATGCTGCTTGTCACTTATGTTGATGATTTAATCATCATAGGTGATAGTGATGAAGATATCCTTCATGTGAAAATGCTATTGAAGCAAAAGTTTGAGATGAAGGATTTGGAAGAGCTGTGTTACTTCTTGGGCATTGAGGTGATTAGATCCACAAGTGGGATATGGCTCTTGCAAAGGCGGTATGGATTGGACATGCTATCCAAATATGGGATGATAGGCTGTAAGCCTATTCCAGTTCCTTTGGAGCAAAATGTGAAGCTGAGTGCAGATGCAAGTGAGCTTCTGGAAGATCCTACTATGTACAGACACATAGTAGGAAGTTTGATTTATATGACTATTACCAGGCCAGATTTGGGCTATGTTGTTGGGTTGGTAAGTCAGTTTGTGCAGGCTCCAAGGAAACTGCATTTGGATGCGGCTAGATGCATACTGAGGTATGTGAAGTCCACATTGCAGTATGGACTATTTTATGAGACTGGGGTTCAGATACAGTTGCATGGATACACTAATGCTAATTGGGCTGGTAGTATTTCTGATAGACAATCTACCAGTGGATATGTGTTTTCTTTTGGGAGTGCTGCAGTCACTTGGAGCAGCAAGAAACAGCCTACAGTTGCCCTCTCGAGCACATAGGCTGAATATAGGGGTGCAGCAATGGCCGCATGTGAGGCAGCTTGGTTGCATGAGTTGCTTGATGATATGCATAAGTCTATAGATGGGCCAGTTGTCATTTATTGTGACAACATGAGCAGTATACACTTGGCAAATAACCCAGTCTATCATACTAGAACAAAGCACATTGAGGTGCATTACCACTATGTGTGGGAGAAGTTTTAGTAGGTTTTATTGATCTAGTTTATGTCAGCATAGAGGGTTAGGTATCTGACATAATCACGAAGGCATTGGGCGCAGAGAAGCTGTGCAAGTTCAGAGACCTGCTTAGTGTGTAGAAATTGGGATTGAGCTCGAGGGGGAGTGTTGAGATATCGAGCTCCACTCATGATATGCCAGGGTGACCGTTGTGCATTTATGTCACCGACTTGTTAGTTGCAGATGCAGTTGGTACACTGCCCATGAATAATAGCTGGATGATAGCTATCTTTATGTACTCTAGTTAGTGGCTCCATTAGTATGCCACCTAGGTTAGTTGAGTTTGGATTGAGACCCACATATAGGGTTCATCTATTCCTTTTTGTAAGAGAGACAGTTTTTTGGCTTTCACAACTAAGAAGAGGAAAACTATTTTCAGCCTCCACCTTTGTGTGTATTCCCCCATCGTGTATGTGAGAAAGCTGCAAGGGAGACTCCTTACCTCTCTCCCACTCTCTTTACAATTGATTCTACTGAGCTCCAATTCCAACCTTTGCAATTGAGAAATAAGGCCCTCCACCCCCTTGTTAGTGGGACACACATATGATTAGATTGATTAGATGTTCAGTAGATTCTCTGTCAAACTTGCAAAGAAAAGTGCATTCGATCTTCCACAAATTTGCAATGTGCTACATGATGCATATGTTCCAATGCCTACTAGAGTGAAGTAATTGAGGAGACATATGATTTTAGATCATATGCAACTGGAGAAGGTATCTATGACCCATCATTTGTGTAGGACAATGATCATAGATTTTAACATCAATTTAAAATAGAGAAAAAGGAAAGAAATACTCTCATGTGGATCAAAAAATATTCCAACTCCAAAACTTGGCTCCCACAATAGGGACTAAAGTTCTTGTTATCCATTCAGCATGTGGAATAGTTTGAGCTAAGCACATGCTACTCTCTTCCACAAGTGAGATAGCAAGGTCTGAAAAAGATAATTGCTCAATGGATTTTCTTCACTGCTTGAATGAAATTAAGGAGGTAGTGTGGGGTGCACTAACAAAGTGCGGATTGTATTTAGCCTAATCTATCATTCAATGAGCATAAAGATCATGGAGGATCAAACCATAGAAGGAACTTCATAAGAGAAATACATGGTAGGCAATACTCAAACTATTACAAATGTGTGTTCTCAACAGTACATGATAGGCCTCTTATATAGAGAGTGCCCTTTGAATAGTCAACCATGTGGGATCCTCTCATCCACATCTCTCCTTGTGGATATCCTCAATCCACATCTCCACATCATGTAGTCCACATCATAGGGTGGCTACTTTAATATACCATACCTTAGCCTTTAATCTATGTGCTCATGGCACCACAACTCTCAACACCTCCCCTTGGTGCCATGATCCTTTGGCTACTGCAAGGTGGTCAGATGTGAGTTACATTCCATCACCTCCCCTTAGTGCATGCATTGCTACTTAAGGTGGTCAAGTGTGGTTTGATTACATGTCAATACCTCCCCTGGGTGCTTTCATAGCTACTCTCAGGTGGTCAGGCTTGATTTACAAACATATGGGCTGAAGGTGGAAAGGATTTTACTTTTCAATACTTGATGTCAATGGCGTTCACTTCTTCGCTTGACGTAGCTTGATGCATGATGCTTTGTTCTTCCATGTGCCTTAATGCTTTATGTGTGGATGCCATGCTCTGTGCTATGGTCATCTCATGCACTTATGCTTTTGGCATGCTTATTGCATTCATGCATCACTTTTCCATTTGTTGCAAAGGTCTTACCAATTGATTTATTTCAATATTGGTAGTGTCTAATTGCTAACAATGATTCTGATCCAACAAGCGTGTAGAGCTTGAAAAGGCAATCACTTTTCCTTTTTGGAGCGTGTCCAAATTCTTCCTGGATTGGAAGTTACGGCTTGTCGAAGTTTTCATCAAGAAATGGTCTTTGATGATGTGGCACAAGAGTTCATATGCATAATACAAATTGTGCTTGGTAGAGGCTGTGCTTAGGTGGCACTTAACTAACCCTGAAGGTAAATCTAACTACGGTTTAGTGTGGGTTGAGTTGATTGGACTTGGGTTTACTTAACTATTGACCAAGCTAGAGTTAAATTTAACCATAGCTACATTATCTTGCCATGTGTCTTCTTGGTAGAGAACCTTGGAGGAGACTTTGTGGATGGTTGCTTTTTTGCCACCACCTCCACCATATCCTCCACCCCCTTCCTTTCTCCCCCGATGATTCTGATCCTGAGCACAGCTCAATGCACCTTGGTAGAGTCATCTTCGCCGCGGTTGATGTTGCCAGCTTCGATTCTGGTGTCACCAACTTTGATTCCCTTGGAGGTCATGCGTTCACCATCGTCGGAAGCTCATAGAAAGGTAAGAGCAGCTTGCTTCGGTTTTGTTTATGGCGAGGGTGGACTGGTTTTTCCTTCGTCAGATTTGTTGCCTAAGGATTCCAGGAATTGAGCTGGCCTGCCTTTCCCTCTCAGTTTGCAGTATGCTCCAAGGTATGAGTTGCATTTGTAGAGATGGGATGCCTGGCGGCTTCAAGATGTCATGTGCAAGGTAGCTGAGAAGACGCTCGAATAGAATCCGAACTATTTCAGGGAGCTTGATCATGGATTTGAGTCTGCGACACGAGTTTGTGGCTCAGCATAGAAATTTTGACATGCAGGAAGGCTACGTTCCCAATCCTTCCACAACAAACGTGTTACAAGTCAATGGGGGCTCACGAGGCTCTACAGCGATTCCTGATTAATCTTGTCGAAGATGGTTGCTGGTTCCGTTATGAACGTGTCATCCTCAAGTGCCCATCGCAGCTGCTCAAACACCTAAACACTGGTTCCAAAGCCTTGCATGAGACCTGTATCCTCGACCTACCTATTTGCTTGCAATAGGTACATGTAAGCATAGGAGTTGTTGAGCGTGGATAGCCGACAAGAGCGCTGGAGGCCTTTGCAGTAGAGGAATAAGCCAAAATTGGAGCTTGATGCGAGCTCGATGGATTCTGTTAGAGTCAAAGCTCAAGGCGTCGCAGCAAGCAGTGGTGGAGGATTTGTTGGGCCGTTCATTGTTGAAGCTCTGGAGTTGCTTAGGCTATCATAGTTGCTGTAGAAATTTGGTTTATGCATATGTGTAGGGTATGGCATGTAGAGCTATCTTCAGTGCTCCTATTACTCCTTCCCTCAGCTCGCTAAGTTTTTCTTGACACGGAAGGCATGTAATTTGGATGCATCCTCAAGGTTGACAATGTGTGAACAACAAAGAGTGTATCCGAGATAATAAAGCAAGAGGCCGCCACTGATTCTCTCTCTCTCTCTCTCTAAGCAAGGAACACTCAAGCTCACAATGAACTGAACTGTCTAAATTAAGAACTCTTGAGATCTAAAATTAATCTTACATTCTAAAACTAATCTAGGACCGGGAGCAATCCTAGTGAACTACTGATGAGCTAAACTAAGAGAGCTAAACCTATGCTCTGAAACCATGACAAAGTGCGGATTGTATTTAGCCTAATCTATCATTCCATGAGCATAAATATCATGGAGGATCAAACCATAGAAGGAACTCCATAAGAGAGATACACGGTAGGCAATACTCAAACTATTACAAATGTGTGTTCTCAACAATACATGATAGGCCTGTATTATAGAGAGTGCCCTTTGAATAGTCAACCATGTGGGATCCTCTCATCCACATCTCTCCTTGTGGATATCCTCAATCCACATCTCCACATCATGTAGTCCACATCATAGGGTGGCTACTTTAATATACCATACCTTAGCCTTTAATCTATGTGCTCATGGCACCACAACTCTCAACATGCACATGCATATTTTCTAGCAAGTACACTATAATGGTGGCACAATTTTTTTGTACATCAAGAGAGACTCATTGAGGAGTTTAAAAATGATACAATTTAGCTCAATGTACCATTTGTGTGGCAAGAAATAGAAGTTTCTAACACAGGAAACATGGATTGTAGTGCTGCAGTCAATGAAATGCCAATTGGAGAAGAGTTATTAGCAATGGTCCATGGAGAAAGTAGGGAAATGTATGTTGGCCCTAGAATCCATTGAGAACTTACTTGTTGAATTCCATTGCTATCTCGTCTAATCATAAATCTTTTAGATCACTCTTGATAGAATTGAGACCAAGTGTTTGTTGGGAATTGTGTGATCAAGGGCTTGTCCTATGATCATGTATGTGTGTGTGTGTAGCACACTAGGTGTTATGATGTGTCATAGTCTATGACATAAGTGATGATGTAATGCAAAGGCCCCCACATGGGGAGGTTCCTTTGATTTAGGAGTCCCTATGATGTAGGGAATGATTTCCTTTGATGTAGGAGAGGTTAATCTGATCCAGGCCACCCTCTCTCCCATTCTTTAAAAGAGAGGACTTTCTCTCTCAATGGAACATTTTGCCATTTGGTTCCCACACTCTTCTCCATGATGTTCATCTTCTCTCCCTCTCCCCAACATGTGGTATCAAAGCCTCCTTGAGCCCCTAGCCCATTCTAGCTTCAATATGCCACCACGTCACCTTCTTCTCCATCCTCCATGTTCTTCTTTATTTTTGCCCCCTTTTCCATCAGAGTTTGCTTAGCTCTGTTCTCTGCCATCATGTGACCATTCCCAAAGCCCTCTAAGTTGAAGTTTCCTCCACTTGGGGTGCACCTTTGGCTCAAAGCATTTCCCGACATTTTGCTTTTAGAGTCTTATGACACAATTGGCCTCAATTAACTCTCTAGCTATTGAAGATGATGCTATGGTTGTGCTCTTGAAGAGTATGCCCCAAGAGTATGATTATGTTGTGACTACCTTAAAGAATCTTCCCCAACCCACACTAGAGGGCATTATCAGTGCTCTTCAAGAGGAAGAGAGAAAGAAGATTTTAAGAAAGGGTGAAGAGCACACACAAGCACTTGCAGTGAAGTTTACATCAAAGAGCAAGTACAAGGCATGAAAGCATTATGGAAAACCAAACATCTTGAAAAAGATTGCTACAAGATCAATCCTAGCACTTATTGTGGCAAGAACAATCATTTAGAGAAGTTTTGCAATGAGAAGAAGAAAAGCATGGCAAATCTGGTTGAAGAGAGAACTCCATCAACAAATGAAGTCACAAACCTTGTGGTAGAAGAAAATAATGTTGAGAAAGCATGCTCAACATCATGTGATCATATGTGCATAGCATTAACCCAATAGAGTGCTATAAAGAAAAGGGTTAGATGCCCTAACCTAACCCTAAAAGGGTTTGTATATATTCTACAATTTCAACTAATTCTAGTGTACAATTAGTCATTTGTGGTCTCTAGTTGTGCCCTCTATCCTCATCTCCACTCTTCTCCTCTCCCCTCTTCACATATTTTCATGGTATCAAAGCTCCCTTGCCTTCCGCTGAGGCCTTGCAATCCATGTGAAAGAGAGTGATAGATCGAGATTGATTGAGAGTGATTGAATGAGCATCCTTTCATTCCATTGATGGAAAGAGAAAATTATGTCCATTCAAAGAATTTCCGTCCATATTCTGTGAGAGTTCATTTCTTTTGAGTGGTTGTGATATATTCGACACCTTGCGAGAGAGCTTTCTGAGATTTTTTGTGAGGGAGAGATCTGTTTTTAGAGAGGGAATTCAGATCCTTGAGAGTATAAAAGATTCTAGTCTCCTTACTCTTTTGCAAGAGAGAAACTGTCTCTCTGTCCTTGTGAGACATAGACAGGGAGAGAATAGACAGCTTTGATTATTCCTATTTTAGCTCAAGAGAGAGAGACCCTTTAAAGATTTACCTTGCCTAAAGCTCAAGCACATGCCCTTTTTTGAGGGTGCTCCAAAAAAGAAAAATGATTGATTTTTTGTGCTCTACAGGCTTGTCACATCATGCAGACATTTTAGAGCAAGTATCACACACTTTTGAGCAGAGTAGATTAGATCATCTGTAGCAGAGAGAACTCCAAAGCAGCCAATCGAGGCCATGCTGAAAAATTCCTAAATAGTTCCTACTCGAAGTCAGTCCATTTTCTCACATGCAATTTCAAATCATTACATTTTCCTAAAACCTGACGTTCCATAGTTCAATGAGTAGACTTTAGAGTGTTCATAGGCATTGACTAATTGTTTAGTGGGCAGATTGCACATGACTCATCCATTTAATGCCCAAGCCTTTCCATTGGCTGATTTGCTAATCACACATCTTAAGGGACTAATCCAAGAGGCCCTTTTTGAGTCCAAAATTCCCCTAATGGTTGGTTGCAGGCCTTGCCATTTGTTGATTTTATCCTTGGTTATGTCAATTACCCACTCCCATCGATCATTTATCGAGCATCTGAAACCCATAGGAATTCCTAGTAATCTAAAGACCTCTCTCTCTCCTATGACTTTGCATCCTTTATTTATGAGGAACTAGGGTGGCGGATTCTTGGTACCATATATACTTGTTTTGTCATGGTTGATTCTGGAGCTCGAGGCTAGACAAAACACCTTTAAGCAATCAAGAATGTCAACCACACCACTGATTGTTCATCATTGTGCGGCATAAAGTTGGTATCATCTGCAAATTGTTGGCAGATAGTCTGTCTTCCCTCTTCAACTTGGATACCTTTCAATGTGCTGTTATCCGCCTTATCTTGAATAAGCCAACCAAGGGCATCTGCTACTATCGCAAAAATCAAGGGTGCTAGAGGGCATCCTTGTTTGATGGATCTCTTTAAAGCAAAGCAAGGTGAAGCCTTACCATTTATCTCTATCTTTCCGTGTTGGCTTGGCATAGGAGGACGTCTATGTAGGAGATGAATCTAGGGCCTGTTCCCATGTCCTGTAAGGAGGATCGGATAAAGCCCCATTCCATCCTATCATAAGCTTGTCAAAATCAACTTTCGGGAAGTAGATATCGTGCTGGGTTTCATCTGCTAGTTCAATACTTTCCTAGAGGCTAAGGATTGCCGTGAGGATGTGCCGTCCTTGAATAAATCCTTTATGCTCTTCTCTTATCCACTTATGCATCTTGATCCTTAGTCTGATGGCCAATGCTTTGGCAAAAAAATTATAACTGGTGTTCAGCATGCTCAAAGGTCTCTAATTTTTAATCTCATCTTTAGGGTCTCCCTTCGATATTAGCTTGATCATGCCTGTGTTGATTCTTCTATTCAAGAATCCTTTCTCTTTTGATTCCTGCCAGAGCTTCATTAAATAAGGGCCTACCGTGTCCCAAAAAACTTGGTACAATTCCACTGGGAGCCCAGCCTCCCCTAGCATCTTACCTTTTGCCATTTCATTAACTGCTTCTTTTAATTCTTCTATTGTGAAGTCTCTATCTTGGTAATGACAATCAAAATTGGAGACCTGCTTGATTCTAGTCTGGGGGCAAAGTTCTCTGGCTCTTAGTTTTTCGGTTGATAGTACCTTAGCCTCTTCAAGTAGATTCTAGAAGTGGGACAAGTCTACTTTCATAATCTCATCTGGATCTTGCACCATCCTCCTGTCTTTCTGAAGGGCATCTAGTGATCATTCCTTTGCGTGCTTCTTTCGGAGGCTTCTAAACATATCATCGTTAACTCTATCCCCTTTACCTGCCCACCACTCTCTCATGTAGATTCTGTTGTTTCTTGCATTCCTTAGTTTTGCCTGCCCCGGAGATGAATTGTCATTGTCAAGTCCCTTTATCTATTCTTCTAGTAATTGATGCCTCCTAAGTCTAGTTTGTCTGATCTACATTTGATAGCCTTCAACAAAGATCCAGTACGCTTTGTGGGTCTCACCCATTTGTGTGACTTACTGGCAGTGCCACCAAAAGCCTTTTGCCAAATTTTTACAATTTTATTTTGCACATAAGGTAGCTGGAGGAAAAAGGGATTCACCTTGAAGCAAGATCTAATGATCCTCCCTTCACACTTTTATAGGGAGATTAAAACTAGTTTATGTGATCAGAGAAGGGGAGGGATGTTAGAGCGCCGGCCTTATGACAAAGATTGTCATCCAAAATCCTTAGAGACATACGCTCTGTCCAACTGATCTTTTTTGTTGAACCATCCTATTTGGCTATTTGACTGGGTGAAGGATGTATCTTTTGAGGTGTCAATCAAAAAGGCTTGGTCCTTTAGGTTGTTCCAAGCTGTCAACTTGCTCACTCTTAGGACATTACCTATACCATTCCATCCATCTCTTCTACTTTCGACCATGTTAAGTCGTCCAAGAGGATAGTGTTGTCTTGTAGAATCTTGCCCCCCATAGGAGTGCTCTATCTCTAGCCGAGTTAGGCGCATACATTGAGAAGATCTAACACACTAGCTTGAGGTGAATGAAGTCTACCCCTACTCCATTTTGACCAAAGTTGGACAACCCTCCTACTGCTTGAGATAGGTGCTTGGTAATTCCCAAAACTACCCTCCCCCTCTACCCTCTTTGTGTTCAGTATAGAACCACATTCTCTTGTCATCAATCTGGTTAAGCTTCCATCTGAATTTTGGCCCTCCAATTTTGACTTCTTGAAGTGCTAAGAAGTCACGATTGTGAGCCCTCTAGCATGAATCCATCTTTTGAAGATTATTGGTTTGAGGTCATTTGACATTCCTTGTACATTTACACTTAGGAAAGAGAACTTTTCTTGAGTCTGCATCATTGGGTAGTCTTATATTTCTTTTTTCCTTCAAGTTATCTACAGCAATAGAGTAAAACCTCTCGACATCCTCCTCTTTTCTCTCTCTGTGATGCATGGGTCTTTGGGTTTATCACTAAGGGCTCCCGATTGCTGATTTTGTTTTTCAACTTGAATAGTTTTTCTCCCTTTCACCAAGGTAAAGGGAGGGTCATCATTCCCCAAAGCTACGTGTTCTAATTGAGCTTCAAAATTGTGTGTGTTTTCTATAAATTCTTCTTCCTCTGAGCTGTCTACCATATTTTCCATAGGGGTCCTACTCGTGTGGCTACATTCTTTTCTTTTCTTACTTCCCTCCACTGGACATTATCCTTTTTATGTGCCTTGGTTTTGGTGTCTACAGCAAGAGCTTTTTCTTCAATGACTTGTGCAATCTACGGGCGCGGAGCTGGTTCCGTTGTACTTTCTTTTCTACAGCTCTTCCTAGACAGATAGTGCTTGATAGAAATGAATATTCTTGTAAAAGACCTTTTGGATCATTTCTGCTCTATTGCCATCCAACATGCAAATGGTGTTAGGAGGCTCTACCGCTAAGTCCTGCAAAACACAGGCTTGAGGGTTACCTCTCGAGCTTATGAATCTTTCCATTTCCAAACCCAAAAACTGACCTAGAGGTGCACAGAGGGCCTCTACTTGCAGAAAGAAAGAAAGAGGCAGATCAGGGAACTCTACCTTGAAATCTGTGGGGGGGAGCTGGTTCCTCTATACTTTCTTTTCTACGGCTCTTCCTAGATGGACAGTGCTTGATGGAAATGAATATTCTTGTAAAAAACCTTTTGGATCATTTTCGCTCTATCGCCATCCAACACGTGAATGGTGTTAGGAGGCTCTACCTGCCGCTAAGTCCAACAAAACACAGGCTTGAGGGTTACCTCTCGAGCTTATGAATCTTTCCATTTCCGAACCCAAAAACTGACCTAGAGGTACACATAGGGCCTCTACTTGCGGAAAGAAAGAAAGAGGCAGATCAGGGAACTCTACCTAGATTGGGGCTTTGGAGGGAGGCGATGAATTGGGGTTACATGACAAATCCCATAGCTGGGCACACAAAGGTTGACTTCTAATCGTCCATGTACCCTTCTTGACTACCTCTAAATCCATCTCCGGCTTCTCAAACAAGAAAACAATAACATTGTATTCAAAATTTTCAGATTTTTTCTCTTGTTTTGGATTTTTTTCGCAAACCAATCACCTCCACTTGATATTGACCTAGTAGACTCAAAAAAGGGTGTTTTTGCAACACTATATATTTCTTCTTTGCAAATTATGATCTTTAGAAGCAAAGATGTAGGTATAGTGAGTGGGAAAGAGAATGTCACAAGAGACATATGACACACCCCTTAATATGTGGCCACATAGGGCTTGATCCTCACATGCCCACCTAATGCTTGAGCCTTCTATTACTAGCTATTTTTTAAAAATTATGATTAATTCTTTAATTATTTATTTCTATTCTTTTTTATTAATTTCTTAATTATTAATTAATTTTTATTACTAATCCTTTTCTATTACTAAAAATTTTTTTGATTCATTTTATTACTTCTTGTTAATTCTTTAATTATTTTAATTTTATTAATAACTAGTTTTTTACTTAATTAATAATTAATTTCTTAATTTAAACTTAATTATTAATAGATAGAATTCAAGATTTGTTCATATCAACATAGATGTGGTGTAAAGATACACCATTTTGGAAAATGATGTATAAGATCATCGAGAGGGGACCGCCACATAGGGACATATCTTCTCTTATGCTTCGAAATCTCTTTCTGAGTCATCAGACTCTGTTACTGCGTCTTTAATTGGATCAAGTCTACCCAAACAATGCTTGATATGTGTGAGGGTGCTGTCGGGGGTCATGATACATTTTTCCACATCATACCCATGCTTCTTTTTAAGATTTCGAGTCCTTGATTTCCAACAATGGATGATGCTACTCACCTCCACTTTAGCCGAGCCCTCTTTATTTGGAACCCATTCCCGTTTCTTTCCCAAATAACCCTCATAAAGTTGTTTGAAACCATTTGCCAGCAGAATGCCAAACATTCATCATTGTGTGGGCGATCCTCCATGCTGGGAAGGCAGCTGGAGAGGCGACTGCTGGAGAGGAGAGGAGCTGCTAGAGAGGAGAAGAGCCATATGACAGACACGTGGCATATCCTTTTAGTGACATGTGTTTCTTTAAAAATAAGGTAGTGTAGATATAGATATATGTATTTTATATATATATATAGAATTTCTATATATACATATTTAAAAATAATAGATATATACATATTACATATAAAAATTATATATATATATAATATACATATTTAAAAATTATATATATGTGTGTGTATGTGTGTATGCGCGCGTGTGCATAGGTGTGTGTGTGTGCATTTTTGTGTGCATGTGTATATGTGTGTGCACGTGCATGCACACGCACACACATGCACGCACGTGTGTGTGTGTGTGCATGTGTGTGTGTCAGGGAAGTCAATAAATGTGGCTTGACACACTAAGAGAGAGAGAGAGAGAGAGAGAGAGAGAGAGAGAGAGAGAGAGAGAGAGAGAGAGACCCAGTGGAGTGCATCTCTAACTCATTGTAGACAGGTCCTAGTACTCGTCTTTCTTTCCATGAATCATGCAAGGGTGTATTTCTAACCTATGTATGTATCTTTGATGGACATGATGCTTTGCACAAGCCTAACTTTAGTAAGATTAAGGCCTGTGCAAAGTATCAGACACCTTTGCAAAGGATCAAACACCTCGAATATCATTTACACAGTTGGACATGCATATTTCCTTGTTCACTTACTTGAACCATGGATCTTGCATGAGTATTAAAAGCATAAAACATACTTCTTGTGTTGTGGATGCAAGGTATGATACTTTGCATAGGCCTTAATGTAAGTCCTTGCAAAGTATCATACCCTTGGACCATCATTTGCATGGTTGGACACACATATTTCCTTGTTTTCTTATTGGAACCCTAAACCCTAGACCCTAATTTAATGGTATAAAGTTAGAAAAAAAATCAAAATGTACAAGTTTTTTTTTAAAAACCCTATCTTTTTTAAATTAAATTGAAAAACAAATCAAACTGTGAAGAATTCTTTTAGTAAACCCCCATTTTGAGCTATTAAATTGAAAAAAAAATCCAAATTTTTTTTGAAAAAAAAAGCAAAAAAGTTCAAAATCTATAAACGTCTTTTTGAAAAAATCTCATTTTTGCTAGTAATTTGAGGAAAAAATAAAAATATCTAGAAAACCCTCATTTTGAGATCTAAAATTGAAAATATCCTTCAAAAGTGAATTCATATTTTTTGAAATAAATTTATTAAAAAAACAAAGTAGAAGCATTTTCTTAAAAACTCTCATTTTTTGCTGTTAATTTTTTTTCTCAAATTTAGAAATATTTAGATGGTGTGGCTTATGCCACACCTTCAAAGAAAGCCTTCTCTGAAACAACATATGGCATACGCCATATGTGAATTAATCATTTTGCTCAGTTTTGTATATTTTCTCTAAATGAGCTACATGTTTAAAAGAAAGAGGAGATGTGGCGTACGCCATATGTGAATTAATCATTTTGCTCAATTTTGTATTCTTTCTCTAAATGAGCTACATGTTCAAAAAAGAGAGAAGATGTGGCATACGCCATATGTTTCACATTACTTTCATTTTGATTTTGAACTTTTCTCTGGAATCTTGCTAGAAGTTGGAAGCCTTCCCACTAGCTCGTACTTGTGAAATGACTGACACTCTCCTTTTATATATTTCTAGCCCTTTCAAAAAAACTCTTCCCACCCATCTTTCCCTCTCTTTTACACAAAATTTTTAAATTTTAAATTTTATTCTTTTTAAAATGGGCTCGTGAGCATTGAAAGGATCTCAGATTTGAGCACTTTCTTGGATCATAGATGTGAGGGCTTACAAAATCGTGTAGAAACACAAATCTTTTCATTGGATCAATGAATTAATCTTTTTGAAATAAAATTTATCACACCTTTGCATTGCAATTAAACTCGTTACAAGGCTATAATACGAAGAGGTACCACAAAGTTGGGATTAACTTCAAGAGACCTTCACATCAACACCTTGTTTTCTTTCCTTGGGCTTGATCTTCGGAATAGTTATGCTCAAGCTCAGCCTTTATTTGTCGATTGAAATATTGTCTGGAAGTGCCACAGCTCTAGAACCACACGACAAGTATGCAATCCAAGGAGGCAAGGGAGCTACATCCTCTAGCTCGTGTGCCCTCATTATGCGCTGCCACAAGTGCACGTAGAGGACTTCCTAAGAAGTGAATCCTGATTGCGGTCCATCCTTGATTGCTTCCTACTTCAGTTTACTTATCGTCTCTATGGTGGAATAAAACACCCTTTCTAGTAATGTCTCCTTGTATCTCATTGTGTCGACTTGTCCTTTGAGAGAGAGTCCTTCGGGCAAAAAATCCATGTGAGCCTTTTGTTGGGAAGGCTGCGCAACCTTCAAAGCTATGCAGAAATCCAACAAAGTCAAGCCTGATTTATCATCGTCAGGCAGACACAAGGCGATGACGAGGCCTCACTGGTGTATCCAATTGCATGTAGCACTTGCATATTCTTTAGACTACCAGAGGGCATTGAGCCACACCATGGATACAGTTGCCGAGCAAAAGGTGAGAGAATTTCTTGGAGCGCGCACACAAAATCAAGCCCCGATTGCATGCAACCTTTTTACGTCTCACTGCTCCTCCTCAGTAGCTCGTCTTGCTTCTTCTCCTTCTTCACTCGTCTTCACTTCCTCTTCATCTTCTCCTCCTCACCCTTCTCCTCCTCTTCTCTTCCCTCCTCTCATGCTTCTCTACAATGCAACTCGCACTTCGATCCCTTTCGGAGATCCTTCCGCTTCATTACTCTGCTTGTAGGTTGCATTCTTGCCAGCATCATGCCCCTACATCCAGCATTACCTTATACACCGGGGGATGCTTCTCTACAAGAGGTGCTTCCTTTTTCGTTCACCTATGCAATGGTGATTCATACCCCTTCAGCTTTGCAAGCCATCGCGGTCGACCACGAAAATCCTGGCAACTATTTCTTGTCGATTTGCATGGCTGGGACCGTGATTCACAAGGCAATTGAACCGAGGGAATCAAATGTGAGCAAGCAACTAGCAAAAGTGGCGAACTTCCAACCGCATACTCCATAGGATATTATGAGAGAAGCTCAGGCTTGGAACCTGGGAATTGACGAGTGTAAAAGGGAAACTGTAAAAGGGAAGGCGAGAAAGAATTTCTTGGAACATGAGCTTGTTAGGGAGACTGGGAAGGAGGTCAAGCATGCTTGATAATTGATTCGGACACCTCCATAAGGTTGGAACCATCGAAGTCGAAGCACAGGTATGGGTTGTGAAGGAATTGGCTTCCGTGGCTCCAGTGAAAAGATTAATTCAATTCTTCTTTCTGCAGTTGAAAAGCTATCTACAAGCGACGTAAATCTCCATTGAATAGAGTAGGTAGTTGCAACTCTTAGATTCGTGGGATCCTTTTTTTGCTATCAGACGTGAAGAATAGAGTAGGTAGTTGCCGCTCTTAGATTCGTTTCGGCAAGGAGGACGTGAAAGTGTATGTGGAAGACTATGTGTTCATGAATCGTAGTGCTTATACAAGCTGTGGACTTGGATATTTAGGCTATGGAGGCCAAGATGTGGCACATGCCACATGTTGGGGAAACCCAAGATGTGGCACGCGCCACATCTTGGCCACCCGGTTAGGTTAGGGGTTAGGTCACACACTAGGTTAGGTTAGCTTAGTGGTTAGGTTAAGTTAGTGCTTACATTAGGTTAGTAGTTTGGTTAGGTTAGCTTACGTTAGGTTAGTGGTTTAGTTAGGTTAGGTTAGGTTAGTTTAAATTACTTATATAGATTAAGTACATTAGATTTATTTTAATTGAGTTTAGTTAGATTAATTAGATTAATTTAATTAAAATTAATTTAGCTTAATTTGATTAATTAATCTAGTTAATTTAGTTAGATTTTGTTTAGTTTAGTTAGATTTACGTTTAATTTAGTTTAATTAGATAAATTACATTAATTTAGTTTAATCTGATTAATCAATTAGATTAATTGATTTAAGTTAATCTATTTAAGTTAATTAACCAATTAATTCTATAATCAAATTAATTAATTAATTAAAGGCAATTAATAAATTATTACATTAAAAAAAGATTACTTTTATATTAAATTAAGATGAGTAAATTTAACCTATTTTAATTAATCTAATCTATTAAAATTAACTCAATCTATTTCATTTAAACCATTTTAATCTATTTACATTAAATTAATGTATTTAAATTTAATCTATTTAAAATAACTTAATCTAGTTAAATTAAGTTAATTTATAATAAATTTTAGTTAATCTATTTAAATTAATTACTTAATAGTTATAAATTAATGAAATTAATCTACTTAAATCAATCTATTAAAATTATTGAAATTAATCTATTGGAAATAATTAAAAATAGTAAATCAATGAAATGAATCTATGTAAGTTAATCTACCTAAATCAATTTATTTAAATTAATCTATTGAAATTAATATATAATTAATTTAAGTAAATCTATTTAAATTAATTAAATTAATCTATAATTATTCTAAGTAAATCTATTTTAACTAATTAAATTAATCTATTTAATTTAAGTTACTCTATTTAAATTAATTAATTACTATTTTAAAATTAATCTTTTTAATTTAATCTACTCAGATAAAGCAAAAAATAATCCGAAGTCAGTTTCCTTACCACCGGCCACTCCCATGAGTCCCACCCTCCTGACCGGCTACCTCTGGTTCCCTTCCAACAAAAGCTAATTGTCCATAAAAGGCACTAAGAAAGCAAGTTCTCACAAAAGCTCACCAAAAATTTGTCCCCCTACTTATCAATTAATTGGTTCTCGAAAAATTAAAAGAATTAATCCTCTTCTCTCATTCTCATCCACTCCCTCCGTCACCCCTACCTTCCTCCTTGAAGGGCGCAGTGAGAATTAGAGGAGACGTGGTTTTTCCTCCTCCTATACTTGCAATGCACCTGCCTCCTCTCTTTAATCTCACCTCCCCTCACTCCCTTCATCCCACCTCCTCTCCTCTCTTGGTGATGGTCCTTGTCCCCTCCCTTCATCTTACCGTCTCTCCTCATTGTATCGCTCCCACCTCCTGCCATAATTTAGAGATTGCAGAGGAGACTGAATTCAAATTTACACAACTTAACAATTGCTGACAACAAATTGAGATTGCAATATGGTTGAGGGGCCAAGATAGGGCCCCTCCTTACCCAAGCTCACTTTGTTTCTTGAAATAGGAGAAACAAGACCGAGGGTGCAAGCAGCTTCTAAAGTAAGAACTCAATTTTTGACTAGGACTCAAACAGATGATTTGGGGACAACTGTAGAGAGATATAGAAAATAAAGAGAGAAAGACTTGTTTCGGTTATGTACCGCATTTGAGTTTTTCTGACTTTGAATTTTGTGAGCATTGTCTTTATGGGAAGCAGACTAAATCGGCCCATAAAATAAGGGAAAAGAAAGAGCTTGAAAAGATTGATTTGATGCATTCATATGTATGTGGTCCCATGCCTACACGGTCATTAGGTGGGGCTGAATACTATGTGACATTCATTGATGATGCAACTCAAAAAGTGTGGGCTTATGATATGGCTCGGAAGAGCAATGTGTTCTAGGTATTTCAGAAATGGATGGCTTTGGCTGAAAATCAGTCAGGTAGAATGCTTAAATGCCTACGAATTGTTTATGGTGGACAGTAACTCTCTCATGACTTTCAGCATTTCTATGATACACATAGGGAGCTCATCCCCTTGTATTCCAGAGAAAAATTCAGTTGTAGAAAAGATGAACCACACTATTTAGGAAAGGTTGCAGTATTTCTGGTGGTTTTTGGGCTAGGTTGTAGTGCATGTGATCAATAGATCATCTAGTTAGAGTTTGGATGGTGGTATTCTTGAAGAGGCATGGGGTTGTAAGAATCCCTCTTACTCTCATTTGTGTATATTTGACGGTGTGAGGTGTATACACATGTGCCAAAAGAAGAGGGTCTAGATTGCCTGGGAGATTTGTTTCAACGATAGACTATGTGATGCTTACTGATTTGGGGAGCCTTCTTGCTATAGGGAGGCTATGATGCACGAGGATCAGTGCAAGTGGGAGTATGCTATGCAACCAAATATGTGAACTCACTCATGAAAAATAAAACTTGGTACTTGGTTCCTTTTCCACATGGAAAGAAAGCATTGCCATGTAAATGGGTCAACAAGATGAAGGTCATAGGGGTTGATGTGCCTAAGTATAAGGCCTGTTTGGTTGCTAAATGGTTCAAGCAAGAAAAGGGTGTGGACTTTGATGAGATTTTCTCTCTGATAATGAAGATGAACACATTTAGATGTGTACTTGGACATGTGGTAGGAGAGGATATGGAGCTTATGCAGATGGATATGAAGACAACTTTCTTGCACGGGGATCTGCATGAGAAAATTTACGTGGGACAGTCGCAAGGCTTTGAAGAAAAGGGCAAAGAGCATTTGGTTTGCAAGGTGGAAAAGAGTCTCTATGCCCTTAAGCAAGCACCTAGAGAATGGTACCAGAAGTTTGATGCTTTCATTCGCTCCCAAGGTTTTAGAAGAAGTGAGATTGATCACTATCTCTACACTAAAAGGGCTAAGGATAATAGCTTGATACTTCAGGCACTTTATGTGGATGATATGCTGTTGGCTAGCAAGAACACTTATGAGCTGGATGCATTGAAGGAAAAGTTACATGAGGACTTTGACATGAAGGATTTGGGACCTGCAGGTCATATTCTTGGTATGCGCATCACGCGTGACCAGAGTAGGAAACTCCTTTGGCTTTCACAAAAGGAGTATGTTACAAAAGTATTGTAGCATTTCAATATGGAGGGGGAGAAGGCTGTAAGTACTCCATTGCCTCCATATTGAAACTGAGTTAGGAAAATATACCCAAATGAGATGAGGAGAGGGCCATGAATGTAAGGTTCCTTACGCATCAGCGGTTGGGAGTCTTATGTATGCTATGATAGCTACTAGACCAGACATTACATTTGCAGTGGGAGTTGTTAGCTGGTATATGGCTTATCCCAGAAAGAGGCATTTGGAGGCAGTTGAGTGCATCATGAGGTACATGAAGGGTACCAAGGAAATGTGCATTTGCTTTGGCAGAGGAGAATTGTGTCATGCGTGTACATGGGTACATAAATTCAGACTATGCAAGCCATGTGGATAGCAGGAGTTCCACTTCTGTTTATGTGTTCACCTTTGTAAGTGGTGCAGTGTCATGGATGTCTCGCACACATAAGTGTGTTTCTTTGTCTACCATAGAGGCCAAGTATGTTGCAACCATAGAGGGTTGCAAGGAGGCTTAAGGCTTGATCGGCTAGTGGGAGATTGGGGGATTCATACAGGTGTACCGATATTGTATAGTGATTCCATGAGTGCTATTCAGCTATAGCATGGAATCCAATCTTCCATGCAAAGACCAAAGACATTGAGGTCAAGTACCATTTCATCAGGGAGGTACTTGAGGACAAGCGCATAGAGTTTCTCAAGGTTCATACAGATCATAACCCTGCAAATATGCTGACGAAGAGTCTACCTACTCAGCGGTTTGAGTATTGTTGTGCATTGATGGGCATTGGATAGTATGCTCACTAGATTTTCTCCCTTAAAGGAAAAATGGCCTTTAAGTGGGAGGTTGTGGGGGTTAAAGGCCACTATACCTTAACCCCATTTATGTACAATAATGAAACACACATATATATATAGATGACATAGAAGATTAGGGTTTTCTACACCCACCAAAACTTATGTGACTCTCTTCTGGCTCACCCTCTCTTTGACCCTCTTCCATTCTACTTCCTTTGAGAGCACTCTCAAAACTCTGGAAGAAAATGTGGTAGGCCTGGGAGTCAATGTGACCATATATCATTTGGAAGGGCCTTTTAAGAAAGAAAGGTACTTTTGGTAGCCGATATGGTTCCACTTAATCTGACCAAACTCATAGGTGGATGATGAAGACCTAAAAGGAGCTCTTTGACTCAACAAGAGGGCAGTAAGAGTTTGGGGTGATCCTCAAACCAAGAGTAGGGTAAGTGGTTGGAAGATGAAATGTTGATAGCGAGGTTTTGAATCAATAGGTTTGATTTGAGACTGGGGTGGTAGCAAGATAAGGGTGTCCACTTTTTGACCACTCCAGGCAAAGTGTGACACCCCCAACTCACAAATACAAAGGATTGCACTACCTTGATCGTGGTACTGCATACAATCAAACTTCAACACGTGGAGGTTCGGGAGCTGATGAGTGGAGGCTCAGGAGGAGCAAAAAATGCTCGATCATGGTATTGTGCAGTAATCACAGCTCAGCAAACAAACCTTGAATGTGATTATGTGTCATCCAACATGCCTACCTCGTTCGAGGTGTGTGGCAGCCTACATGTGCATCAAAAAACCTCGATCGTGGTATTTGGGCATGACACTCTGAGCACCCATGGCAGTGAGATGGCAAGCCAAATACCTCGATCATGGTATTTCATACCTCGATCGTGGTATGCATGGATGACACATCTTACACCCATGGCAGTGAGTTGGCATTCCAATTACCTCGAACGAGGTATGTTGATGTGGCATATGTTCAACATTTGGCGAGGCAAATCCTATGTGGTATGCTTGCATGGTTTTTAAAAAAATTGATTTCTGGCAGAAGTACCTCGATTGAAGTGAGTTGGCATAAAAAACCTCGATCATGGTCATGTCATGGATCCTTCACATGCATAGGTGTTGCATGAAAACCTCGATTGTGGTATGTTCATACATCCCTCGCATGCATGGATGTCACATCGGATCCGCTATCAAGGTATTGATTATATGGTATGCTGATTTGCCCTGTCAATTGCCATGATCGAGGTAATTGACAAGGATAAGCCATTGTCATTACCACGGGGATGCTAACATGTGTCCGAAGTTTTAGTCCAAAACCAGGATCGAGGTGACAAAATTGCAATTTTTCAATGGAAATCACTGACGGACATCTCAGACAGATATGGCAAGCCATGGCGATCTGGATGCAGGGAAACGTGACGAGGGGAGGGGTAGCACGATGAGGGGAGGGGCACCCGAAGATTCCAGGTTGGTCATCATTTGTAATGTGTTTCAATATGCGGTTTTGGGGGGGGGCGAGGTGGAGGAAGCATGTTGGATGAGGTGGAGGCGGAGGGAGGGTGGCCGAGGGTAGAGAGGGCAATGTGAAGGGAGCAAGGTGGTGGAGCATAGAGAGCCGCGAGACAGAGGGTGCAAGGTGCCCTTTGGCATAGAGGATGTAGGCAAAGGGAGGGTGGAGCTGGAGAGAGCAGGGTGGGTGAGGGAAGGGGGAGGCGGAGGGAGGGGGGAGGGAGGTGGAGGCATAGGGAGGGGGGCGAGGCAGATGGAGGTGGGGAATGGGCAGGGTGGAGGTGGAGGCAGAGGTGGGGGGAGCGAGAGGCTATAGTTTGGGCATGGTGTGGGGCAAATTTGCTGCTGTGGAAATCCCAATCATTGGGGGCATTTTCATGTCGAGTTGTTTGTAGGTTGAGGCATTAGGTTTGTTTTCTGCATGTTAAAGATGAAGGGGATATCCGAATGAGGTTTTTTTTTTGCATGTTAATGTTGCATTTTTTGTGTCCTCATTTGGGAATTGTAAGCTTAATCTTGGTGCTACGGAGTCAAATCCCAATGGGAATCTATGCTCTCATTTCTAGTAAGCAACATTTTTGTTCTTAAAAGGACGTAAAGATAGTGGATGCCATGGTAGGACAATGAATCATATCCAAGTTTACATAGTTTAATTTGGTTCTCTCATAATGTATGATTTGATAAGGTTTGTAAGTGTAGATATTTGTCTGAGGTATTGAATCTAGGATTTTAAAAAACTTTCCTCTTTGCATGCAAACATACTAAGAGAGGTTGAGAGAAATGGATAAAAGGACTCATACTCAAAACGTTTGAGGTAAAAGAGCGTGAAACCATCAATGCTATAATATAGTAAGAGGTAATATTTTTCCTTATCCCTGTGGATAATGTTATGATGAAACATTATTGTTGTTACATAGCATGACCTCATATTTTCTATGCCCTTTACAAAACAATCATGTTAGACTTCCACAGTATATAAAAGTTTTATTCTAACAAATACACTGTCTTATGAAGACTTTTCTTCATAGCTATAAATTTTATAGAACCAATTCAAGTATAGTGGTAACCAGAGTGGGTTGTGTCTTTTCAAAGCATCCTTGTGCACCCCAATGAAGTGACATATACATTAATGGTGAGATACATTATCCAAAAAGGATCTAAAAATGTATGAAGAGGGTTTCTTTCATTTTCTCAAAAAGAAATATAGAGGGTTGTTTTGCTGGACAGTTTGTCTCTTCTCATGTCTTTATGTTTTAAAATTTGGAACTAGTGAACATGAGATTTTGAGATGTACATTAGTTCATTGGAATTTGTTAAGCAGTCTAGTCCCTCCTACTTTCTCTCAAGCATGACCCATCGGTAGTCCAGCTAAGCATCCACCTTTGTCCAATTTAAAGGTTTGCATCCTAGGTTGCCTTTAATTTCTATGAATGAAGTACTTGATGATTGCAACATGTATCAACAATAGAGGTCCTCCATATAGTTTTGTTAGAATGTGCAAAACAAATAAAGAGGCAAAAATAGGCCTTGTTCTCTCGGAGCATATACCTCTGAAGTCTTTGTGCGACTTTGCTTGCTCCTTTGTGTGACTTTGCTTAGCTCAACACACACCACAACTTCTACATTGCTAGAAAAAATCGATTCCATTTTAGTATTATTAATTTAGGAGCTTAGCATAAGTGCCACATGGTAGTGCCATGTGACAGCCCCTCCTCATATTAAGAGGAGGTGCATATATGTACATGTTAGCAAGTGAGAATGATTGACACATAAGAAGTTAAGCAATCTAGTCCCTCCTACTTTCTCTCAAGCATTTCAATGCCATAGTTTATGCATCTCTAGCATAATGTAAGGAGTCAAGCGACACTTGACTACTCACATTGATAAATAGACTCACCTAATACAATGGTAGAACCCAATTCACCTCATTGAATAGTGGCCAACACATTTTATAGGTTAAGTCGATAATTTTCATAGAGGCAATAGCTATCGAGCTATTCATCCAAGAGCAATAAACTTTCTAAGTCAAGAAAGAAATCATTATATGCTCCATAAGTATTTTGCTTTTATTCACTTGTATTATCACTTCCACTATTATGTATGAAAGGATTTGCAAAATTTCATTTGAAGTAGAAAAATGTAAAAACGAAAGAATTGTCGACAGACATTATGGAGAGATAGAAGAATAGTTACACTTGATGATAGTCATGTATAGAAACATGTAGAATAGCCCAAAACATGTAGCAAAGACTTGGTCCTCTAGGGATGCCAATGTTGTTGTTATGGAGCACTAATTTGTGTTAGTGCTTGAATTATGGAGCTGAAGACAAATCCATGTAGATCACCTTTGGGTTTTACTCTTGAGCATGCATGTGTATGTGGGTAGACACATGCAAACGTACATATGCAACTTAAATTAGTGACTTTAGACGTAT
This sequence comes from Dipteris shenzhenensis, assembly GCF_047967505.1. NCBI lineage: Eukaryota > Viridiplantae > Streptophyta > Polypodiopsida > Gleicheniales > Dipteridaceae > Dipteris > Dipteris shenzhenensis. The sequence goes on along the minus strand of NC_141619.1, from coordinate 32,675,307 downwards.
GTGTTTATTTGTGTAGGTTTGACACAGCTCTCACCACTATACAACACAATAGATTGAGATTTTGAGAGTCAAGATGAGGACTCTGCAGGATGCTAGGGAACGTTGGGGACCCCCCTCTATAGTGTTAATGGTCCACACTAATAATATCAAATTATTCGAAAGAAGATCGAAGTTAGGTTTGTAAATGTAAACTAAATGTGTCCACTAGTCATTCTCAAATTTCCAACTAAGAGAATGACCTAAGAAATTTTGAAAGTCAAAATATTCAATAAAAATTATGAAAGATAAAATATAGTAATGACCCATTCCATATTTTGCACCTTCACTAATGTAATGAGGTGCATAGGGTGAAAGTAGGCCCTTTGACCTCCCTGTGCCCACATCTGGTGTCAGATGGGACTCAAACTTTGCAACAGCATGGAAACCATAGATTTTAGGACCTGTGCAAAGTTTGAACCCAATCTGACACATGGACATGCAAATCCTAATGACCCATTCCATATTTTGCACCTTCACTAATGCAACGGGGTGAAAATGGGCCCTCTGACCTCCCCGTGCCCACATCCCATGTCAGATGGGACTAAGACTTCTCAAGAGCATGGAAACCATAGGGTTTAAGACCTATGCAAAGTTTGAGCCAAATCCAACACATGGACATGCAAATCCTAATGACCCATTCCATATTTTGCACCTTCACTGACGTAATGAGGTGCATAGGCTGAAAATGGGCCCTTTGACCTCCCCATGCCCACATCCGATGTCGGATGGGACTCAAACTTTGCACGAGCATGGAGACATGGTTTAGGACCTATGCAAAGTTTGAGCCCAATCACAAACATGGACATGCAAATCCTAATGACCCATTCCATATTTTGCTCCTTCTTTTGCTCCTTCACTGATGCAACAAGGTGCATAGGGTGAAAATGGGCCCTTTGACCTCCCCGTGCCTACATCCAAACTCAAATGGGACTCAAACTTTGCAAGAGCATGGAGAGCATAGGCTTTAGGACCTCTACAAAGTCTGAGCCCAATACAACACATGGACATGCAAATCCTAATGACCCATTCCATATTTTGCACCTTCACTGATGCAACGAGGTGCATAGGGTGAAAATGGACCCTCTGATCTCCCCGTGTCCACATTGGGTGTTGGATGGGACTCAAACTTTGCAAGAGAATGGAAATCATAGGATTTAGGACCCACGCAAAGTTTGACCCCAATCCAACACATGGACATGCAAATCCTAATGGCCCATTCCATATTTTACACCTTCCCCATGCCCACATTCGGTGTTGGATGGGACTCAAACTTTGCAAGAGCATGGAGAACATAGGGTTTAGGGTTTAGGACCTCTGCAATGTTTGAGCACAATCCAACACATGGACATGCAAATCCTAATGACCCATTCCATATTTTGCACCTTCAGTGATGCAACGAGGTGCGTTTGTGCCCACATCCGATGTCAGATGGGACTAAAACTTTGCAAGAGCATGGAGACCATAGGGGACCTATGAAAAATTTGAGCTTAATTCGACACATGGACATGCAAATCCTAATGACCCATTCCATATTTTGCACCTTCACTGATGCAATGAGGTGCATAGGGTGAAAGTGGACCTTTGACCTCCCCGTGCACACATCTGGTGTTGGATGGACCTCAAACTTTGCAAGAGCATGGAAACCATAGGGTGTAGGACCTGTGAAAAGTTTGAGCCCAATAAAATCCTAATGACACATTCCATATTTTGCACTTTCACTGATGCAATGATGTGCATAGGTGAAAAGGGGCCCTCTGACCTCCTTGTGCCCTCACCTGGTGTCGGATGGGATGCAAACTTTGCAAGAGCATGGAAACCATAGGGTTTAGGACCTGTGCAATGTTTGAGCCCAATTTGACACATGGACATGCAAATCCTAATGACCCATTCCATATTTTGCAGCTTCACTAATGTAATGCGGTGCATAGGGTGTTAATGGGACCTTTGACCTCCGTGTGCCCACATATGGTGTTTGATGGGACTCAAACTTTGCAAGAGCATGGAGAATATAGGGTTTAGGACTTGTGCAAAGTTTGAGCCCAATCCGGCACATGGACATGGAAATTCTAGTGACCCATTCCATATTATTCTCCTTCACTGGATGTAATGAGGTGCATAGGGTTAAAATGGGCCTCTGATCTCCCCGTGCCCACATCCGATGTCGGATGGGACTCAAACTTTGCAAGAGCATGGAAACCATAGGGTTTAGGATCTGTGAAAAGTTTGAGAAGAATCCAACACATGGACATGCAAATCCTAATGACCCATTCCATATTTTGCTCCACTGATGCAACGAGGTGCATAGGGTGAAAATGGGCCCTCTAACCTCCCCGTGCCCCCATCCGGTGTTGGATGGGACTCAAAGTTTGCAAGAGCATGGAGACTTAAGGGTTTAGGACCTGTGCAAAGTTTGAGCCCACAATCCAACACATGGACATGCAAATCGGTGCACAGGGTGAAGATGGGCCCTCTGACCTCCCCGTGCCCACATCCGGTGTTGGATGGGACTCAAACTTTGGAAGAGCATGGACACCATAGGGTTTAGGACCTGTGAAAATTTTGAGTCCAATTTGTCACATGGACATGCAAATCCTTTACACAATTTATTAATCCTTTATTGCACGGTACGTGTACAAGAACCATTTAAATCACCAAAACACGATATGCCATTGTAACATAAGTAATAATAAACACTTGTACATGATAAAACAAGGAATGGAATGAAGGAGGCAATGTGGATCATGAATAAAATAGAGTCAAATACAAGATGTGCATGACATTGTATAAAACCAATCATCGTATACAATGAAATGCATTAAAAAACTCCATGCAAAATACAATGGTGTGCTCATAATGTGAGACTATAGATGTCCAATACAATGACATGTAATAAACTAGAAACCCCCAATACAATGATATACCCTAAACTTCCTTAGGATCCACTCTCATGCAAATAGTTGCAAGTATGCTCTCGTGATCCTCAAGAGCAAGGCACCATTGAGGAGTGGATGCCATCTTGCAACTGCGAACACGAGTCAGTTGAACCCTGATCTTGCAACAACAAGATGTAAATACATGTATGCCTCATGGTCTGCCATGTACTCCTGATACTCAAAGAAGTGACCACGCCTATGTACCTGCTCAAAGTAGTACCTAGCTATGCTATGAGCATAGAAATGGAATCCTATGCGGTTGCAAATGGACGGGGCACTAGGTCTTCACAGGGACAAAGAGAATGTTCTTGTTGATAGTGTACATGTGGAGAAGGATGGATCATACACTTTTGTATCATCATCAATTCATGACAATGACCTTGATGATGATGAAGCTGTAGGTGTTGATACAGATGAGGATGCACTTGTAGAGTGAGGTGGTTTTTGGTTATGTGGGACTCTCCTAGTGTTCATCCTTTTTTGTGTATCATTTGCCCAACTTTTCAATTCCTTTGATGAAGTTAGCAAACCATAAGGACTATGCATTGTGTTTTTTAAATTATGTAATTTTTGACACATTTAAAATTGCTAAGAAAGAAAAATATGCTTAAATTTAGGAACTTTTTGGGCAAATTTTCCCCATAGTGATACTATGTAATAGTATTTTCAGATATTATTTAAAAAGTATCAAAATTTTACTTTTGAAAAAGGAATATTCCATTCAGGTCTCGTTTCTGTGCAATGTTACCCACCTTATACGCAATAGTGTTATTCATACTCAAAAGAAAACATCAACTATAAAGGCTAGTAGATGATTCCCCAAATATGACATGTGACAAAATCATTAACAAATATATAAACTGATAGAGGATGGACAAATTTTTCCTCATATCTATTGTACCATGATACAAATAAATAGATGGAACAAGTAAAAGAAGGCACAAACCTAAAGTCTTGAGGTTTGTTAAATTTAACAAGGTAAAGTATCTAGGCAACTACTACTGAGAACAATTACTAGTGTATTATCCTAATATTTTCCTCACATCCTTTAGAGCACAATCAATGGAATGTTAAGTAAAATAAGATGCAAACCTAAAGCCCTAATTTCTATTACATTTAGCAAGGGAAAGGATCCAAACAACTACTACAAATAATAATTACTAATATACTATCCATTTAAAGATGATGAAAACCAAGATTTAATAACATATGGAACATGGGAGAAGGCTTACCTTGCAAGAGAAACCATCATAAAAAGGAAAAGTATCTTGAAAAACATTGATTATAAGAAATTGCTACATAAAAATGAGAACACAGAGATCTTAAACATTAACAAAAACTCAAATAATAATTACATCCCTTGCAATATCAAACCCAATGAAGATGACTATGATATTGGATTGGACATACCATGATTGAAAAAAAAAGATTAAAATAGAAATTTCATCATTTCTACTAAAAAAACACATACTTCCAAGTAATGAAGAATACTTTAAGCAAAAAATATTGCTCAATCAAGAATAAATGGATTGGTGACATAATGCTACAAAAAAGAATTCAACCAAAAGAAAATATATACTTGTTCCTTACTAGTGGAGTTGGAACAAACAAAAACATACCTTCTTCTTCTTATTGTCTTATGCTTGGTCAAGTATTACAATGAAAGTACATTAGATAATAACATTGAGTTACCAAAAGTTGTGATGCTTTCATATAGATGAAGAACTTTAAAATTTATGGACCTATGCATGTATTCATTGAAAATAAAATATTTAGAATAGGTTGGTGTTTGCTCTTTCCCACGGCTTCTACAGGAAGAGTAGGGTAATCTCAGTATGCAAGGTTCCGAGGCTTTTTGTCACCACAGATATATCAGGGTTGTTGTTTGTAGTATACGTGTAGCTTAGGACCTCAAGTCGTATTCTGGTGAGAGATGTATGCTTAAGTGTGGTGAGCAAACATAGTGCATGCATGTGTAAAAGGGACCTGTATCTTCATGGTTGAGGTAATGAAGGCTTTTGCCTTCATTGGGGGTTGCAGGGTTTAGGAGGAGTTTAAGGGTTAGAAGGAGGTTCCAAGCTTTAGAAGGAGGTTCAAGAGTTTAGAAAAGGTTCAAGGTTTAGAAGGAGATTCCAAGGTTTTAGAGAGAGGTTCCAGAGTTTAGAAGGAAGTTCTAGAGTTTAGAAGAGGTTCCAAGGTTTAGGGTAGAGTACATGGTGGAGAACTCATCTCCCTTGTAGATCATGGAGGTTAAGGGTTGAGGAACTAAGGGTTTAGGGGGAGCATAAGAGTGGGAGAGGAAGAAGGTGTAAGAGCATGGGGGAAAGGAGAGAGAGAAGGAGGGAGAGGAGGAGGAGAAGGGAGGAGGAGGAGGAGAAGGGAGGAGGAGGAGGAGGGAGGTGTCCAAGAAGATAGCATGGCAAAAGCGAGAACACCTAGGTATGAGGAAGAACACCAGGAGGGCAAGCAGCCTCCAACACATAGTCTATTCCATACTAGAAGGAAAAAGACAATACATCCACCAAGTGAACACTCTAAAAAGAACTAAAACCACAAGATAAGACCTAGCTGGACTGATAAGAACTAACTATGGGTATGAACCATGGTCTGACTAATACTAACTACTAACACACCAATCATAGTGCCGATAGGCATATCCAGCTATCCGTAACATATCTATGGGATAGCATACCCGAGCTTGTCTTCCAACACTCCCTCTCAAGCTCAAGTAGGGAGTAAGACACCAAGAAGCTCTCGAAAGCATGTGAACTTATCTTTACCCAAGGACTTGTCAAAGATATCTGCAACCTGATCTTCAGTCCAAACATGAATGAGGTTAACTTGCCTCATCAACACCATCTCTCTCTAATGAAATGGTAGTGTACATAAATATGCTTTGTTCTAGCATGATATACGGGATTACAACTGGACACTACTCATGTTATCACAGTAAAGTTTGACTGGCTTATCCACATGCAATTTCAAATCCTGTAACAACTTCTAAAGCCAAGCAATCTCACATGCAGCCAATGCTACACCTCTATACTCAGCTTTTGCACTAGACAATGCCATTGTGGGTTGCTTTTTGCTACTCCAACTAACCATAGCACTTCTAAGGCTGAATGCATAGCCACTAGAGGATCTCCTGTCATATGCACATCCTGCCCAATCTGCATCTGTGTATCTAGCCAGCTCTATTTCCTTGCCAACTTCTCCTCTCTCATGAGGAGGCACATACCTGCTGCTTTTCACACCTGATGTGGAAATAGAAGGAATGCCCAATTCACTATCCAAACTGATGTTACCAAAAGAATCATAACCTAAATTAGATGGTCCAGGGGGCATATCAACCTTAATCTCATGCACTAAAACAATGTCATTCACCTTGTTCTTCCCTTTATCTCTCTCCCTCACAGACATAGAGGTGTCAGTGGTGGAAGAACACAACCTGCCTCTCACAGTGGAATCACCACTGGCTATAGGTCCTGACATAGAAGGAGTATGTGGCTGAGTTTTATCATTCAACTGAGCTTTCAAGGCTTGATGTGGAACCACTATATCAGGTTTGCCATACCAAGATCCCTTTACAGCTGATCAAAGTCTTCCTAGTAGAGGGATTGTAACACTTATAGCCTTTTCGGTCTTGAGCATAGCCTATAAACACACATTTTTCAGCCTTTGGATCTAATTTTCTTCTCTTTTGATCCGGTATATACACATATGCCAAGCTACCAAACAGTTTTAAATGACTGACATCAGGCCTCTGTCGATACAATTTCTCATATGGTGTGAGCATATGAATGCTTGTAGTAGGAGTGCGATTCAGCACATACACTGCAGTTGCAAGTGCTTCTGCCCAATAATAATCAGGTAAGTTCTTTTCATTCAACATGGCTCTACCACACAAAACAATCACCTCATTCTTATGTTCAGCCACTCCATTCTGCTGTGGTGTATATGGGCATGTAAGCTCGCATCTAATCCCATGATAGGCCAAGAAGTCATCAAATTCATTTGACAAATATTCACCTCCATTATCTGATCTCAAGCATGTGATATATGACCCAAACTCCTTTTTAACATGTTGCTTGAAATGCTTGAAGGTAGGCATGACCTCATCCTTATGTTTCAAAAAATACAGCCATGTATACTGGCTGAAATCATCAATAAATGTGACATAATATGATGAACCTCCCATCGAGGTAGTTTAAGTTGTGGACCCCAGACATCAGTGTGAATCAACTGCAAGGGTCTATTACTTTCCTACATATGCCTAGTAAATGGCAACCTTGATTGTTTTCCAAACTGGCATGCAGGACAAACATGTTCTAAAGCAGTATACTTGAACTTTGGTAGGCCAACAACAATGCCTTTATGCTGCATATTTTTCAGCTTTTGAATATTAATATGACCAATGCATTTGTGCCAAATTTCCAAATCAGAGACAACACCTGTACCATGGGTAAACATGGTAGCCTTTAGTTTCGACATGCCTGCATCTAAAGTAAACATTCTTCCTTACCTTTTCCCTTTCGCAATCAACTTGTAGCCATTACCAAACTCCTCAATGAAGCATCCATCCTTATTAAACCGGACTTGCAAGTTCTCCTCAGCCATTTTTCCAACAGACAAAAAGTTATTGGTGATTGAAGGCACATGCAACACTTCACACAGCTTCTTGGTTTGACCATCATGCATCACCAGAGGCACAACACCCTTGTGTAAAATGCCATGCTGTGTATCATCTCCTGTGCAAACATAACCATGTACACCAGGAGTCATCTCATCAAACCTCTCTCCATGTGGTGTCATGTGATTAGATGCTCCTGAATCAATATACCATATATCATCCAAGCCACCATCAGTAGGCTTATGATTTTGCACATGCATCATAGCAAATAACTGGTCTATGGGTGTGTCATGTGTATGACTTGAAGAAGCGAAATGACCTTGTTGATTTGCCCTTTCTCTCTGATTCGCTTACTTCTTGAAGCAAGCCCTAGCAATATGGCCAATCTTCCCACAGTAATGGCATACCTTATCCTTATTGGGCTGATCCACATGGTGAGGTGGCTACCAAGCCCCTCTACCTCATGATCCAGATCTCCCCCTACCTCAGAGAGATCCTCCTCCTCTATGAGGCTGATTTTGATTGCTCCAATTATGGGCTTGAGCCTGTAATGTATATCTAACATCACCTCTACCATGAGAGGCACTCTTGCCTCTACCACCTCTACCTCTTTAATTAGAGTCAAAAATAGCATCTCTATTTCTGGAGCTACTAGCACTAGTATTTAGCCCAAGCTTCACTTCTTCATGTATCAAAAGAGCAACCAGTTCATTGAAATCTGGCATATCTGGCCTCACCAAAATGGAAGTGTCAAAAGACTTATATTTAGGATCAAGTCCATTCAAAGTGACTACAACCATGTCATCATCATCCACAGAAGCATCAATAGAAGCTAATTGATCAGCTATGGTTTTGATTTCAGTCACGTACTGAATTTTCCTGGCACTTTTAGTTGTGAATTTGCATAACCATGGCATCTGAAATAGATATTGAAAACTAGTGAAGCACCCTCCGTGCCTTTCCAGCCAAGCTTTATGATTCTTAACTTGTTCTGCAGTAGCATTTCTTTCTGGCAAATTAGGCTCTTTCTCATCACCTGTAATCGAACTCCAATAGCCTTTTCCAATCAAAAAGTTCTCCATTATAAATTTCCAAATGGGATAGTTATGGTAATCTAATTTCTCACCAACAATCTGGATAATATTATCAGACCCACTTGCATTTGCCATAGTTACAAAAAAACAGATTCCTGCAACTTTTTACTGTTTTGGACTGTCAATATCTTTCACACCTTAGCTTGGATGCAAATACTGTCAAAAGCAAAAATGTAGCCAGTGCATGGCTCTACAAACTTCTAGTTCAGTGCAGATCCAAATTCCTTAAGGATTTTCTGATATCTGCTGCTGAAAACAGCCACCTGCACACTTTTGACTGCAGTCCAAGAACTTCCAGTTACCACTGGACATCACACTTCAAAAACTATTACATTTATTCAATACTAGTATGAATGGACAAGTTACAAGGAGGCTTCCATTTCTCAAGCATTGCTGTTCCTTTGAGTCGCCTTCTCACTATCTTCCCATTTAGTGTAAAGAAAAAATCACTATCATCAAAGGTGACAGCGATGTATTCTCAAACATGCTTCAAGCTTTAACTATCTGTGACCTCAAGATATTGGATTTCCCCATTGGGCATATGTACCTCTACCTCTATGGTGTCCACTACATCACAATCCATAGGTATCCATGTGCCATGATTATTTTTCCAACGTCTGTAAGCATATTTCATGTAGCAAATACTTCACACTACTTGATATCTTATTACTATACTTTCTTAAGTATACATAAAAAATGGTCTCCCTTCTGCAAACCCTCCCTAACATCCCACATTGGGTATAGAAGATTATTAAGAAATTCATTTTCTAGGCCTTTGCATACCCACATGGTCTTTGTCTTGTGAATGAAGATTGATTTGAAAAAATAAATAAATGTAATGGAAGGCATGAATCAACTAACACCCACAGATTTTGAACCGAAGTAAACTTCATTGATGATTGAATATTTGATCTCATCTTCATTATAAATGCATTCATAGAGAATGGATTAGGAAGAGGCCATTCTGGACTATCAAAGTTAGGGAGAGGAATAGGACGGAGGCTTCCATATACACCTTCTCTTCGAGGAACTTGGTAACATGAATTATAGAAAAAAATACTAGACTTTGTCAAGGATACAACACTCCTTCCTGAGAATTTTAATTCCCTGATATTTGAATGGAAAGCTTGAAATATTCGTGTGAGACTATTCAGAGGCTTGGTTTCAACATTGGTAGAGGGAAAGATAGCTACATAGAAAGCAAAGAAAGATGTTAATGGGCCAATCTCTCTCTCTCTCTCTCTCTCTCTCTCACACATACACACACACACACACACACACACACACACACACAAATCTCTCCCCTCTACTATCTCCCCCTAACACCCCTCAACCCCCCCATCTCTCTCTCTCCCTCCCCCCCTCCCCCTCTACTATCACCACAAGCCACCCTCTCTCAAAACGCATGCACACATACAATCATTAGAATGCACAATTGAACTGAAAATGAAAAAAAGTTAATGTAAAAGAGAGATACAATTTGAAGGAAAGCAAGTTCAACTGGCAGGGTCCAAGTTCATGTCTCAAGCCATGTACATATGCTAAACCTTCACCTTAAGTCCTTTTTTTGTCTTATGAAACCCAACAATGCGACCCTTCCAATGCTTCTCTTTCTTTGCTCTATCCTTTCTAGAAACCTTGAATGGACCTATTGTAGATGGTTGCATTGTGACCCAGGACATTAACCTAAACTCTTGAGGGATCCAAATATCACTATTGTCCTTTAAAATGCGACCCACACAAGATTGAATTAGTGTACTACTTGACTTTTATCGATGACTACAACAAATATTGTTGGGTCTACTTTTTGAAAGAGAAATCTAAAGTCTTTTCTAGATTTGAAGAATTCAAAGCCATGGTAGAAAACCAAACAGGCTGAAAGATCAAAGTCATAAGATCAGATAGAGGAGGTGAATACATGTCTTCAACATTCATAAAATTTTGTCAAACTAATGGCATTCAAAGAAAATTCACATGTGTAGATACTCCTCAGTAGAATGCAAGAGCTGAAAGGAAGAACGGTACTTTAGCAGACAGTGCTAGAGCAATGCTTGGTGAGAAGCATCTTCCAAATCAGTATTGGGCAGAAGCAATAGCCACTGCAAACTACTTGCTTAATTGGCTTCCAATCACATTGATTCAGGGTATGACACCTTCTGAAGCATTCACTAGACACTAGCCATGCATTGGACATCTCTGCATATTTGGTTTCATAGCATATGCTCACATACATGATGATCATCGCAAAAAATTGGATGCAAAGCCACGTAAATGCATCATGGTTGGCTATAGTGAAGAAAGAAAAGTATACAAGTTGTATGATCCCATCCACCAAAAGGTCATTATCTCCAAAGATGTAATCTTTAATGAGGAATCAAAATGAAAAACCTCAAATACACAAGAGATCAACACACCGATCACACAATCATCTATAGAATAGGTTGATGAAAGAGAGCAAGAATTGCCACTAGAAGCACTTCGACAAGAACCACAGCAACTCAGACAGTCTACTAGGGAAAGAAGACCACCTGCCAGATTGATATATGCTCAAAAAAGCAAAGCAATTCAGGTAGAAACCACCAATTATGCTCTTATGACTACCATCATGGCTATAGAAGAGCCAATGTACTTCGAAGATGCAGTTGACAAGCCAAAATGGCAAATTGCTATGAATTAAGAAATGGAAGCTTTGTACAAGAATAATACTTGGGAATTATGCGACCTTCCAACAAGAAAGAAGGCCATAGCAAACAAATGGGTTTACAAAGTGAAGTACAATCTAGATGGAAGCATTAAAAGATAAAAAGCCAAACTAGTTGCAAAAGGATTTGCAAAACAATATGGTCAGGATTATGATGAGACTTATGCTTCTATAGAAAAGATGGATTCCATATAGTTCTTGATATCTCTAGCAACACTCAGCAGATGGAATGTGTACTAGCTAGATGTCAAGAATGCTTTTCTCAATGGTTACCGAAACAAGGAAGTCTACATGCAACCACCAACAGGTTATGTTGAACAAGAAAAAGAGAATCAGGTTTGTCATCTTAAGAAAAGTCTCTACGGTCTAAAGCAAGCACCCAGAATTTGGTACAACAAAATTGACAAGTATTTTGCTAATCTAGAATACATTAAATGAAATGCAGATCATACTCTCTACTACAAAGTTCAAGGGGAAGACATTACTATTGCACTTTTGTACGTAGATGATCTGATTGTGACCGGAAGCAATGATAGCTTCATCAAAAAGCTAAAACAAGACTTATTTGTAGAGTTCTACATAAAAGATCTTGGACTTATGCACTATTGTCTTGGTATTGACTTATGGAGAGATTCAGACAGCACCTTCATGAGTCAGCTGACGTATGTTGACAGTCACCTGAAGAAGTTTCATATGGTAGATTGCAAGATTGTAGCCACTCCCATGGAACAAAGTTTGAAACTTACAAAATATTCAAAAAAGCCTACCATTAAGGATAGGTACTATCGGCAACTCATCGGATCTCTTATATATCTAACTAGATCACACAGCCAGATAAGTCATCCAAGGTTGCATGGATACTGTGACAGTGACTATGCTAGAGATTGTGAGACTAGGAGATCCACAATGGGATATGCATATTTCCTTTGTCAAGGTGCTATATCATGGTTGTCAAACAAATAGCCAACTGTTTCTTTGTCTTCAACAGAAGCAGAATATAGAGCACTCACTATAGGTGCATGTGAGGCTATATGGCTCAGAAGACTATTGTCAAAAACATATTACTTTGATGAATCAAAGCCAACAACAATATACTGTGATAATCAATCAGCCCAAGCATTGGCCAAGAATCCAGTATTTCACTCTAGGACCAAGCACATTCTCAGAAGGTAAACGGATGGTGACACTTGCAGAAATGAACTCTGTCATGCGAGGCATTGACCTAAGCTACAAACTACTGGCTCCAGTGCTTGTGGGAATCATAATGAGCTCTTTGTCCGTGCTGGCAGCATTACTATGCCTTGATCCACAAGGCATATAATGAAGTCCAAGCCATAGTGGATGGTGGAGCAGGTGTTAATGTCCTATCAAAGGAGCTCTATGATGAAAGGGGTCTCCCACCAATGCAAAAGGCTAATTTCAACATACGCTTTGCTGATGATTCATGGGCTAAACCCTTGGGAATAGTGAATGGTGTGTCAACAAAGGTCGCAGGAGTCCACTTTTCCCTTCAATTCACAATCTTGGATCTTTTGAAAAATCCTATCAAATCTTACTAGGACGTCCTTGGTTATGGGAAGCATCGGTCCTCCATGACTGGGGAATTGATAGACTAACAATCCAGAATTGCGACACCGCAGTCAAGGTCAATGTGGGGACAGGTGGGGACAGGAGCTATAAAACCAATTGTGCCTAGAGCATTGGATGGCACATCTTCAATGACCAAGCAAGTCAAGTCTCGTGCAATAGCATGCCATAGCAGATGATTCACAAAGCAATGTCAATAACTAGATACAAACATTGGCAACCATCGACAATTGCCATTTATTAGACCCCATCTTCTCACATATAGATGCTAAGGTGCTAAAGGTAGATCCTCCACTCACACATGAAGAACCAATCAATCTAGAGGTGCCATTCTTTATGGCTAACCTCGAGTGGAATAATGAACCTAAAGAAGGTACCCATACCAATGATGACTCAGATTTTTCTTGGGACCTTGAAACTGAGGCTGAGAATGTTGAAATTGAAGATCAAATCTTTGACAATGACCTAGTCATTCTGCATGCCCTAATGGTAGTCGAGCTCCCAAAAATTGAACCTCCAAAGTTGAATAACAGCAAAAGATCCCGCAAGAAAGCTGGAGGAATCGCAGAAAAGCCAAGGCCGAACACTTCAATGAATTCGAACAAGTCTAAACAAGGATCGTTGACTTATATCTCGCAAAGCTAGCGCCCTCAAAATCAAAGCCACCGCCTCTTGAATGGTCCCCTGAGGGACTGGAACGAGTATGCGCAGCAAATGAACCCTTACTTGGGAACACCTTACTAGTGGAAAAATTACCCCACAATTCCCAATGTAAGAAGTTTAAGAAATATAAGCCACATGTGTGGATGAAGCTTGATCAAGAGACTTCCAAAAAGAAAGTAAAAAAGAACCTAACAAATTGGTAAATGAAACTATGCCACCTAGTACACATGGCACATGTCAGGTTAGTTCAACAAGATCAGAGGCCGATCTTTGAGAAGTGTCGGAGTACTTCAAGAATTACACAAGTGGCAGTGTCCCAATAGCAATGCCAAGACCACTAATAGAATCTGAAGTTCAAGAAACCGATAGCATTGGAGAAACTCCAATCTATGAGGGACCAGCAAAAACACACACAATAAACCTCGCCCTTGAAGGAGAGGAAGAAAAACTGGTTTTTATTGGGAAACAACTTCGAGAAGAAGATGAAACTAAACTCAAAGCACTCCTAATGGAATACCGTGACTGCCTAGCATGGTCATACAAAGAGATGAAAGGAATTTCACCATACATGGTAGTACACACAATACCTATAAGGAAAGGTGCTCACCCTAAGGTATGTGGACCTTATCACACAAATCCTAAGTATGGCACCATGGTTTATGATGAGTTGGAAAAACTCCTAGATGTCGGATTCATCTACGAGATAGAGTACACTGATTGGGTTTCACCCATCGTAAGTGTGCCTAAATGCAACAAGAAGCTCGAATATCTGTAAACTTAAAGAATGTGAATGCTGCCACAATTAGGGATCACTATCCCCTACCCTTTACAGAACTAGTGTTGGAAAAGGTGGCACCGGCTCCAAAATATATAGCTTCTTGGATGGCTTCAGTGGCTACAACCAAATGCAAATTGCTCCTAAAGACCAATCAAAAACAACATTTGCTCCAGAATGGGGTATTTTTCCATATAGAGTCATGCCATTCGGCCTTTGTAATGCCCCAGCCAAATTCCAACGAGTCATGTTTACATCTTTCACGTCATTTTTAAATAAGTTTTTACACGTGTTCTTCGATGATTTGTGCATCCATTCGAACAAAAAAGACCACTTCAAATGTCTTGAAACAGTACTAATCAAATGCAGGGAGTATGGCATCTCCCTAAATTCAACAAAATGCCAGTTCATGGTCACCCACGGAGTTATTTTGGGACATATCGTTTCACAACATGGGATTGCAACTGACATGGACAAAATCAAAATCATCATGGAATTGCCGCCTCCTACAAATTCCAAAGGTGTACATGTCTTTATGGGACATGCCGGCTATTATAGAAGATTTATATTGCGGTATGCCATGATAGCTAGACCACTTTACAAATTACTAGTGGAATTCTTATGGACAAAAGAGTGCGACCAAGCCTTTGAGCTTTTAAAGTGGCAGCTAATCATAGCACCCGTCCTTATATCTCCCAATTGGGATATTGATTTTCATGTTCATACTGATGGATCCAAGTATGCAATTGGGAGTGTGCTTTGTCAACCTAGTGAACATAAGAAAGACTACCCATTCTACTTTGCCAGTCGATAACTCAATGATGCAAAGATCAACTATA
Source organism: Dipteris shenzhenensis (assembly GCF_047967505.1). Taxonomy (NCBI): domain Eukaryota; kingdom Viridiplantae; phylum Streptophyta; class Polypodiopsida; order Gleicheniales; family Dipteridaceae; genus Dipteris; species Dipteris shenzhenensis. The sequence continues at coordinate 32,660,046 of NC_141619.1, read as the reverse complement.
CCACCAGAGAAAGAGAAGCCCTAGCAATGGTGTATAGTGTTAAGAAATTTTGGCACTACTACTACACTGACCATCAAGCTACTAAACCACAACACAAAGACTTCAATCCCCTACTAACAACAGTTGTTGCACAAAAACCATTTGAAAAATGGGAGATTGACTATGTGGGTCCCATCCATCCAGCAATAAAAAAAACAAAGGCATGCTACATCATTGTGGCCACTGATTATTACTTTATAAAATGGGATGAAGCTAAAGCAGTCAGAAAGGTAGATGCCAGAAGCATAGCAAGATTCTCATATGAAAATGTGATCACCCGATTCGGATGCCCCATTGAAATTGTGTCGGATAGAGGCACACATTTTGTTAATGAGGTAATCCAAGAACTCGTCTGGATTTATGGTAATCCATAGAAAAAGCACACCCTACTAGCCCTAAGGGAATGGACAGGCCAAATCCACCAACAAAATATTATGCATTATCCTCACCAAGGTAGTAGAACCACAGCGTTCTGATTGGGCAGAGAAACTGAATGCAGCCTTATGGGGGCATATAGAACCACACTCAAGGTCAGTACAGGGAACACACCTTTTGAATTGGTGTACGACCTTGAAGCTGTGGTCCCACTAGAATTTGTAATACCAAGCCTACGCATAGCAGTACAAGAATGCATGGGAGACCATGAATCCTTGAAAGAAAGACTATCAGTTGGAGAAGCATACAAAGACAAGACTAGTTGCCTACCATGCCATGACAATAGAAAAATGCAGAAGAAAGGCACGGTTTGATGGAAAACTTAAAGCTAAAGACATCAAGGAAGGTGACTTGGTCATGTTATACAATGTCAAAGTACACAAGGGGAAACTGAGTCCTTTGGATGCCAACTAATCTAATGATCAATGGTACACCACATGCACATGGATGCAGGTTCAAAAAAAATGCCGCCACTAAAGAGGATGCACAGATAGAGCCCACCGCATCAACCACGAGACCCCCTGCAGAGTTCGCAACCATCTGCATCCTCTCAATCATTGCGACCATAGGCATTTGTGGTCCAGAGCGATATCTCTGAGTAGGATTCAGTGCATGAACATGAAGAACAAATGCCACCCCAGTCACCATCGGCCTACACAACCATTGAGGAGGCCCACAGTCACTGGAACTTGTTTGGCCGCCTACATCGACTTATGCTCTTTCCAAGGAAGCAACATCTTATTTAGAGCAAAGGGGTCGAGACAGTTTGCATGAGAGCCTAAAAACCTTGGAGGACAGTCCTACAATGACCACATACATCAGCGACTTTCTCCATTCTTACCATTCCAGCAATGCACAGGTTGGCAAGTATGGTACATCATTGTACATCAGAGCCCACTCAACATTATCCTCGACAGTATGGTCATTCAAAGGGCTTTCTCACTCCAAACACAAGGTGCCAAATACCCTACACGGCCTGCCGATGCAAAATTTCTCGAAGTATAGCTTCTCCTTGCCAAGGGCACACTGTTCCATAGGGACGGCATATTACTTTGCACCATCCTTAACCATCGCCTCAAGGAAGCAACACAATTCCTATCCACAATCCTAGGGGTTAAGTGTGGCAAGAATCGATCCCTTCCACTCCACATATTTGTTTTGCTGAGTAAGAAGCTAAAGCAAGAAGGGATCTAGCGCTTAGTCATCTTCTTTAAAAAAAAACTAGATGGTTCATCAGGCCAAAAATGTAAAATTCCACACTTATTGGCTATATTCATAAAAAAAGAGCTACAAGAATGAGAAATGACTCTACCCTAGTCACCAAAACCAATTGAGGAGTTGGACATTCCCTTCTCACCAATATGGGAGTCGTCACCAACTTCTCCTACTATCACATTGGCAAGTGCAGATGCCTTAGAAGAAATACCTATTCTGGAGGTCGGAATTGAGGAATTGCCCCACGAGATGCTACAGCTTGGTGCACAACTGCAACCAATATATCTCCAACAACAGCAACAACTTGAGCTCGAGGAAAGATCGGCACCAGAGCCTGAGGCTATATCAGCACTAGAACTGCCCATTGATGCTATGCCAGTCAATGAGCCACAAGGGGAGCTAGTGCCAGATCAATAGTATGACTATTGTACACAAGTGACTGAAATACCATTGGAACAACCTCCCACAAGTACTACAAAAGGATGGCTACATGGGCACCACTTGTATCAGTAGTATCGCCAGTCCTCATCACCGTCTGTCATTCTCCAACATCAAGCTAGCCAAATGATCCAAATGTTAGAACTATTCACTAGCTTGGCCAAGGAAGAATATGCAAGAGAATTGGATAGACAGACATGCATGCACTATGTTTGCTTACCACACTTAAGCCTTTGTCTCTCATCGAAATACAACTCAAGGTCCTAAGCTACACGTATACTACAAACGACAATCCCGATATATCTATAGGTGAAAAAAAGCCTCGGAACCTTGCATACTGAGAATACCCTGCTCTTCCTGCTGCGGAAGCCGTGGGAAAGAGCCGACAATCATGCAACAAAATTCTAAGGATTGGAAGGACTTTAGAAATTCTATGCAAAATTCCTTGGAGACTGAGGAGGATTGGGTAGGATGATCCTCAAGCATGAGCAAGACCATGTTAGAAAACATTTTCTTGCACCAATGTGTTCTTGTAATGCAAGGCCCCACAATCTCACATTTGCACACTTAGTTGGAATGTCAATGAAATGGTCAATCTTTCTTGGATGCACACAAATAATTCATAAGTAGTCTCCCCATGCCTAACCAATATCTACTAAATTCAATCACACAAAATATGTGAGGAGATGATGGCAAGGGACCCTATGGAGAAGAAAACCCTCACATTGTAGTAGAGACTCTTAGGGAGTTTGATTGTGATGGGGAGCTATCCATAAGGCCCATCAAAGAGGTGGATGTTGCACTAAAGCTTGTGGTATGATCTCCATTCAAGATTTTATATAATCCAATTTTTTGCCTACCATAATTGGAGCAAATGTGACATATTGCATCCTAATAGGTGGCATATTGCATTATAGCATGTGACATATCATGCATAATACTGGCATCATATTGCACTAGGCATACTCTCTACAAAAAACTATGATACCATGCTAGTAAGCAACATTTAAGATACTCTTATATTTGAAAATTCAATTAGTCAACTCCTATATTCAAAAATAATCAACTCCTTTATAAAAATTTACAACTTTGGGTATAATCAATTTTCCCTCTTTCATATTTATACATGTTGAAATTTTGATTTTGAAAGTCTTCTATATACATGTACAAGAATTTATAAACTCTCCCTTGTCTCTAAATGGCTCATAAGTCCCCAAAATTAAAAAAATTCTTCCATTAACAAACCTATGAACTTAGTATTGTATAGAGTGACCACCCCACGATATTGCATGTGATAATTTGTAAACATTTTGAATTTCATGTAGCACATATTGTATAAAACTTGGAAGTTTGAAACATTATGCATTGGGGTCTTACGCATTTTATAAGTCTTGAAAGATCATGCATGTAATAATTTATAAAAGTTAAAATTTGACATGTAATATGATCCAATCCCATGATTTGGAAATGTCAATGGGATGTCAGTGTGTTTGATGCATTCTAGTTGACTTTATGTAAATAGAAATCATAGATATGTGACCATTGCACTTTCTCACAACATCAATGTAGATTGTCCTTCTCACTCAGCAATCATCATAAGGAGAAGAGCCCCCATATGAGAAGAGAGCCAAAAGAGTGGGCAAAAAAACTTTCACATGAAAGGAGGCACAAAAGAAAGAGGCCCACAATTTAGCAATTCATGCATGATATGAATGATTGTAGAGGATCACTCATGCACCTCCACAACATTTGACAAAGACGATCCAATGCATGTTATAGTGGGCTGATTTGAATAGTGGAAGGACATGAAATATGTTGTGTCTAACGAGGATGTACTTTCATTTTGCCCATAGAAGAAAAGGATGAAAAAGACATAGAGAGCAAGTGTGACTACTAGAAAAACCCAAAACCCATAATCCCGAACAACCAACCAAGAAATGGGCATCCAAAGAAGCTTGCCATTCTAGACTTGGTGATGTTGAATAAACCAAAATGGATGTATGTGATGTTGGTGAAGCTAAATGTGCCAAATTAGTTCCAGCAATTTTATTCTCGAATATTTAAAATTTACATGGTGCATCTTATGTTCTCAATGTTTAATTACATTCTTAAGGTACATCTTATGTTTAATTAAATTCTTAAGGTACATCTTATGTTCTTAATGTTAAATTGTGTATTTGATAATATATAAATGTACACCAAATCAACCCATTGAAGTAGCTATAGATCATAAACCCATTGAAGCATGCCTAATTGCTATCAAGAAGCCATTAAAGGGAATTGATTGAGCCCAATTTTTAACTCGACCAAGGCAACACTAACCCCTAATAATAAACCATTAGAATATAGTCATCAACCCTATACCCTAAGCCCATCAAAGCAAAGTAATCCCTAAAAACCAATGAATTTAAAAAATACATATTTTGAATTCTATGTATCAACTTTCAAAAGAAATGAGCCAAAAAGTCCAAAAAATAAATTCAACTTCAAAAGAGTTTTTGATTTGTCAAAACATTGCAAACGTTTACTCGAAAATTCAAGACTCTAATAATTAGAGTCATCAACACCTACCTCATCAAAAACAAAATTTCTAGGATTAGCTACACTATTAGTTATTTCTTCCTAGCTACCAATGTCATGAAATTATTCTCATACCACTTTTCCTAGCTACCAATGTCATGAAATTATTCTCATGCCATTTGGGACAAAAGATGATGCCCTTGAATGATGCATTAATGCAAACATGAAAATGCTAATGAAATCCTTTATTTTTATCATCTATTGCCTCTAGAGTCCCTAATCATGTGTTTCTAGTCTAACAAAAAGGCTCGTGACCATCCTTCCAACAACTTTTGGATATTTCATCCTAGTGGTATGACATGTCACTACATGATCCCCATTTGGGATCATTCTAGGGGAGCCAATACTACCCACTTAGTCTCCCCTTAAGAGAGTCTCTAAAAGTGTCAATACGGAGAATGTGGCATCTATTACATAGCACCATTATCTAGCATGATATTTTCGACATTGCGTACAGTATGTGTGTGCACTTGCATGTGCACCTGCACACACGTGCACACACGTGCACACACACACACAGAGGTGCACGTAGCATGCATGTGTGTGGGCATGCAAGCATTCATGAATGAACACGTGTGTGTGTGTGTGTGTGTGTGTGTGTGTGTGTGTGTGTTGTGAGTGCACGCGCATGCATGGAAGCACGTACACAAAGGTTTGCATGTTTGTATCTACACATGCATGCCCTAGTGCATATGTGCATGTGTGTGCATGTATACAAGTGGGTGTGTGTGTGCATGTGTGCGCATGCATGCACAAATGTATATGTGACTGTGTATGCACTCATATGCATACATGTCCACATGTGTGTGTCTTTAGATGCACGTGTGCATGTGTTTGTGTGTGCACATACACATGGGGTGCATGTGCATGTATGACTCATTACTCAAAGTCAAGTAAAATGAGAAACATAAAATAAGTGGCATAAGCTTTAGTATGGTGCAAGAGAAAGAGGCGGAGGAACACAAAACAATAAAGAATACCAATGAATGAAGAACTCAAATAGGCCCCCAGGATGACTTTTATTGCTAAATTAATTAGATACAAGTAGTTGAAGATGCCAAATTTGAGGTAAGCAGGAGCGGTATAGGTGTAAAAATTAAGTGTTCGAGAGAGTTCTCCATTCCAAAAGATTCTAAAGAGTTCACCATTTGAGAAGGTGCCTTGCACCATGGCTATATAAGAGAGGAGGGACATACAAGGAGAACCAAGGCAGAGAGAGAGGGAGAGCCAAGGCAAAGAGGGGGCCAAGCGAAGGGAGAGGGGAGGGAGGGAGAGGCAGAGAGGGAGAGAGGACGGGGAGAGATTGAGGGAGGAGAAACAGAGAGGGAGGGGATCGTGGGAGAGAGGGAGGGGAGGAACTAAAGTAGTGCTTTGATCTCTAGCTTTAAAAACTCACAATTGGCCACTAGGTCCTCACCAAGTTTTAGCAACACTATAACATTGTTCTGCCTTTTTAGGGCTAGATTAAGTGGCTTTCAGAATACAATTCATAATTATATAATTTTGATGATGAGGTGTAAAACTACTTTTATATGAGATTTCTTATGTTGTGGGCTTCAAGATTTAGTTTTATCCATATATGTGTGGTAGTTTGGATTTTTGGAATCTTTGCTTGATTGTCCCTCATGTGATTTTTCCCAAGAAGATTGGGGTCTGCTCAATATCATAAAATCTCTTTGCTTCATTTTCTTTGTGAAAGGCTTGAGTGGAAGAAGGACAAAAGTTTTGCTCTAAAATTGGATATCCTTAAAGGAAGGGATGGCGACTAGAAGCTCTTTTGGGATTTTAAACTTGCAATTGGAAGCATCGTATCACTTTCTATTGAAAGATTACAAAAGTAATTAGGATAGGACCTGAGTAAGAACATCATCAAATCATTTTACACTAATACAAAACGTGAGATTTTGGAGCATAAGACATGTTATATGTAGACCAGACTCTACATATCAACAAGTCTTAATTTGATGTGGTGCTTAAGTATTCCTGACACAAAGCACATCATTTCTTTCTAATTGGACTAATGGTAGTTTCCTCAATGGAAAGAGACAAAAGGGGGAATACAACACTCTAGTAGAAGATGGATTCAAGAAAAACAATACAATGTGAACTCAAAGAGTCTTTCTCAGTGTAATCATCCATGGGTACCAAGGACTCCAATATGAGAAAATAGAGAGAAAGTATTCTATATTACATTAGGAAAGGACAAGTAGACAATCTAAAAGGTCCTCTTTAATATATAACAATAGAAAGGGATATGTTCATTAATGACCTCTTTAAATAAAGGACAAAATGAAGAACAAAAACCTCATGAACCCTTAACGTTAGATACATGATATATCTGTGTATCTTTAAATATTCTAAATGAAAACAATGGTGGAAATTAGAACTTTCCAATGTGCCATGTGTTAACTAGCATTAAATTATTAAAGGACTTCAGAAAATAGAATCTATCTCAACAAATATCACAAGTTTTAGCATAGAAAGGGCAGTTGGAAGAATAGTTGGACTTTTTTCAAAGAAGGCCTTTACGAATGTTCATGATGTAGAAAAGTGAGATGTATTGTCCTTTGAAAGGGAAACTTTAGCGTTGTTGCTTTCAAGAGGATATTGGACCTAGGCACACATGGGTCAAGAAGAAACGATGTATGTGGCAAGAGATAAGGGATTTGTCTATACAAAACGTAAGAAGGAAGGGATGAGGAAAAAGCAAGGATGGGATAGGAACATCGTGAGGAGGGAAGGAGAAACAAATGTAGGAGGGAAGGAGGAAGGCTGTGAGGAGGGGAAGAGGGAATGTGATAATAAAGAATGAAAGTAAGATAAATGGAGATATATTGACATAGATATAAAGACAATGATGCGTATATGCCTCTCTCTCTCTCTCTCTCTCTCTCTCTCTCTCTCTCTCTCTCTCTCTCTCTCTCTCTCTCTCTCTCTCTCTCTCTCTCTCTCTCTCTCTCTCTCTCTCTCTCCATGTATGCTTGTGCATTTAGATATTTGTGTATGCAAGTGTGCGTGTGTGTGCATGCTTGTGCGTGCGCACAGCATGTACATGGATTCTCTTTTTTTTGTATAAGCCAAGTGGTGTGAGCATTGATGAAAAATGATGATTTCTTAGACTGATCTATCATTGGCATCACCCATCAAGGATACATATAGTTATTGTATTAAAATTGTCTTTGGTAACTTGCTTTGTTGCAAAGGTGCACTGGCTTGGTCGAACCATGTGTGCAAGTATAGAAATATGAGTTTTGAAAACGAAAAGAGAGAGAGATGGACATATACGCAAAAGTTTGGAAAATGAATTGAAAATGAAGGGGTGAGAGAGAGAGAGAGAGAGAGAGAGAGAGATGCAAGCACAAGAAGGGTGTGAAAAAGAAAAGGATGCTTTCCCTCCACTTTGATGGGGAGATCTAGGTGGGATAAAGGCATATAGTATATGACAAAGAGCAATTCTTAAAGAGAACATGGAGGATAAATCATTGAACTCCAAGGGGACCCCCAACACAAGCCAAGTAAGCATGCTATTTCATACTCGAGGTTTTTAAATTTTCTAACTCTAATGGAATTATGTAGACTACCATCTTGGATGCAACTGATCATGATAACCACATCTAAGCCTTATGGGGATGAAATGGGTAACAATGGTGGGTCACCAAATGGGGTAACTCTATTTGTGTGTCCTATCATGAAAAAAAGAAAAAGCGGCCTTGCAACCCATGTGCAAAAGGATCACCATGTGTTAACCTAGGCACACAAATACCCTACCTTGTTATCTAAACCCCATTCACGTTCTCCATGTCAATGTAGGACCTTTTGCATTCTTTAAGAATGAAGGATGGCCATGACACTAGAGTTGCACATTCAACACCGAAGGGGTCAAATAAAAGTATGTAACCCTAAAATATCTCTAAATAAGGAGAGGTTTCCTGATGTCACTTCTCATATAAATTTTACATATATGAGGCATTTATTTGCTCTCAAATAAATTGTATGGTGCAAAAATACTTCAACACATGGTATGATACATTTCTATTAGATGGCCTCCATGTCCTGCCTAGTTGCCCCAATACCTTTGTTTTTATCTTGTTGGAGGTATCATTTGCAATGTTGTTTCATGTGTGTGAGCTAAACATATCAAAGGTTTGAATAAGTGAACAAGCCCTACCAACATGGATACAGCATCAAACATAGCCTTAGACCCTTGTGAATATACTTAAATCTATGTGTTGGTTGGGAGGGAAAGTGATAGCTACGTGCCCCACGATCCAAGCATTAGCCATCACCGTGTTTGTGGGCAGGGGAGAGCTTTGAAAAGGTAGATAACTAGGGAAAGGCTGGCTAAGAATCAAATTAAGTGTGTTAGATGTAGCAAGCCTAAATCGAGGACAAAGATTGAGGACGTCTCACAAGATGTGCGGAAAGTATGAGAGACGGTGAAAGGGGAAGCGTATGTGAGGCATAGGGGTTGGGATAAGTAATATAGGGATAGGAGTTGTGCCTGCTTGTGGCGATAGGTGATGGGTAGCATCTAGGTGTGTGAGAGAGAGGAGGAAAGGCTGAGTCTTGTTCCATATTGACCTTCAAAGGCGTGGGGAGGGTGCTAGTTACTCTACATTGGCTTCTGTGTGTCGTAGTGCTATACAAAAGAAAACCCTTGGAGAAACCTCCTTCCCACTACCTATGGTGGTATTTTGCAAATTTGTCTGGTTGAAAATACACTTAAGGACCGTTTTTCCTTACATGGGCTATCACTGAAGGATTGGTGGCATTCAACACATAGGAGAGGAGGAAGGAACGAGTGTGGTGTCTTGCAGTATGACTGTCAAAGTCTTGGGGAGGGTGCTAAGGCTGGGTACTGGGTGGACGCTAGACTTTCAAAAGGGGTGTTCATTGATGTGGCCCAAAATTGGACCATGGAATTTTTGTCTAGGGAAAGGGAAGGTTGTCTGGCACTACACCCCCTGCCCCTAGTTGCCCTAGCATCATTCAAGAGGAGCAAAACTAATTCGAGGCTTTGGTGGGTTGTAGGGTGCTAGAAACAATGAATAACTAGGATGGGTCTAGATTAGCGGCAATAATGCCCCATCCATGCTCCTTTGTTGCTACCCTCTTCCAAATAACTAGAATGGCGGGTCCAGATTCTCAATGAGTTGCTCGTGTCTTTGTCTATGCTATGTGAATCCCCACATAGTGGTGGTAGTTCACCATCCAAGCTCCTTTGAACCCACCCTAAGCTGGTCTAAGTTATTTACATAGTGTGTTGATGAAATGATCCACATAGGGCTAGTTTCCTGCAGCCTAGATGCGCACATTTGGGTGTGGTTGTGGGCATTTATTTCGCTCACATGATGGGGAGGCGGTGGCATTTAGCACACCTGAGTGCCCAAATGAGTCCATCGATTTTGGTAAGACTCTTTTGGCCACTCGATGTTGGAGGCCTCTAGATGTTGATGTCGATCGATGCGTAGCCAATTGCTCACCTTCATAGGTTCTTGTCAATCAATTGTGCATAGAGAGAGAGAGCTACGCAAGGCCTGTATCCACAAGTGATAGGTGCAATGCCCATTTGGGCGACCCAGTGGTTGGAGTCGGCGGACAGGTGTTTGGGCCACATGCTAGAATGCGGGACAACAACAACAAGAGCTAGAACGCGGGACATCAGGTAGAGCTAGAATGTGGGATAGCAAGTAGGTTGAACTTGTTTGCAGGACATCTCATTTGTCTTTTTCAAACCTTACAAGCACCTGGTACGGGGCACCGCTTTGAGAATGCTCAGAACGCCACCCCAATGCTCCAACCGCCATCTCAATCCCTTTGACAATACATGTGTAAATTGGTGCGTGGTCACAGCCTGTAGAGGACTTGTTGCCATGCAGGGGTGAAAGCCACACCTGTGAGTTCCAAACCACCACCCCCTTTCCAGTTCACACACAACAATGGAGTTTTGTTGTCTTCCGTGTGAGACTGGCCCTGTTTCTCTTATGGTCTGGAGCTTGTGGAACCTGTTGGAGAGAGCAGGTTGGATGGATGCTCTGCCCGAGGCCGGAGGTTCAGCTTTGGATGCAAGCAGCACCCAGGGATCCAACGAAAAAGCCATGGATTCATTCTGCCACTACCGTCTGCTCCATGCGCCATTTTCCTGCCCACTCTCTTTCTCATGTGCCTACCAGCATTGAAATGTGTTGAAATGCACCATTTAGTACTACGTGGAAACAGGTTGAGAGAGCGGCCTGAATCCCGAGTGCGAGATGTGCCACCTAGGGGGGGCCAGGAGACGACGCAGGGGCGGTGGGGCAGAGAGGGTGTAGAGGAAGTGAGATGCAAGAGAGGAGGGAGGTTCGATGGGGAATGGATGATGATGATGATGATGATGATGGGGGATGATGATGATGGGGATGCGCGCGGGCAAATGGGCTTTTAGACAAAATTCATAAGCTATCAATCCTTCTCTGTCTCTTTCTATGTTTTTCTCTGTTCTCTTTCATACTCTGTAGCTACGACCTTTTCTTCTTCTTCTTCTTCGTCTTCGTCTTCTACGTTCAAAGAAGCTCCTTTGGCATTCTTGCCTCCCGCCATTCGCCACCCTTCCTTTCCTCCTCCATGGATCTCCCTGACTCCCCCCCCCCTTCCCTCAAAAAAGGCCCCTGGACCTCCTCCGAAGACTCCCTCCTCGTCGCTTACGTTAACCAGCACGGTGAAGGCAACTGGAATTCCCTCCAGAAGTTCTCTGGTATCTCCCGTTGTGGCAAGAGCTGCCGCCTCCGCTGGACCAACCATCTCCGCCCCAACCTCAAGAAAGGCACCTTCAGCTCCCACGAGGAACGCCTCGTCGTCCAGCTCCATGCCTCCCTCGGCAATCGCTGGGCTAAGATTGCTGCCCATGTACACCTCCTCCGATTCTCCGTTTTCCGTCGCATTGTCGTCGCCTCTGCGTGCGGAATCATGGTTACGTTCGTGCTTTGTGTCAGGATTGGAGCACAATATATTCGTCGTGTCTTTCGGCCATGATTCTGCCTCACAATCTTGATTGTTTCAGGATTGCTCTTTCCTTGATTGCGCACAGCAGAATCATGGCGCTTTTCTGTCGAGTTTTTCGTTCTTGTTTCACGATTGACCTTCCTTTCATTGCCCACTCCAGAATCATGGCATTTATCCTTATCGAACGACGTCTCTTGCGAGTCTTTTCTTGCTTCTGCAATCAATCTCTTGCTGATCGACGTTGTTTTCGCAGCGCAGCTACCAGGGCGCACAGACAATGAAATCAAGAACTACTGGAACACGCGAATGAAGAGGCAGATGCGAGCGGGCCTGCCTCTCTACCCGCCGGACGTGAAGCCCGAGCACGGTACCTCCCGGGATAGTATTTATCAGCACCATAGCCACGAACAAGGGGAAGGGACCAGCGGGAGCATGAGCTCGGGCAGAGATTCGGAGGGTGATGTCGTTTTGAGCGCAGCGGCAGTGATTCCGCGCAGCTTCGGCCAGGTGAACATGGACGGGGGAGAGCAGATGAGCGCAGGAGGGCGGTTGAGCGTGAAGGTTGGAGGGGTGCATCAGATGGGGCTCAACGTTGGAGGGGTGCGAGGCAGGGGCTGTGTAGCGATGGGATTGAGCGACCAAGCAGGGAGTGGGAGCTTGGTGCTGAGCCAAGCAAGGCCAAGCTTGCTGGGGAGCTCGGTTTGTCGATTGAAGCGTATGCGAGATAGTGTAACTGCGTTTGATGGAGAAGGTGGAGCTGAAGCTGCCGGTGGAGCTCCATTCCAGCAACAATTGGATGAAATCATCTCCTTGCAACCGTTCCTCAAAGCGCGATGCTTGTATGATCGTAACCCTGTGCGATTGGATGCCTTCTCCCAAGGCTTCCCTTACGATCCTGACCCTGCAAAGATCAAGCCCTGCAGTTATGGCTTCTCCGGTGGTAGCCTCACTTTTGCTGCAAGCAACAACGACCCCTTCTCTATGCCTAGGCCGGTCTTGTCGAGCCTCAAGGTTGAGCTCCCCTCAGTCCAATTGGCAGAGTCTGGCGATAGTGGTGGCACGCCTGGCTCTTCCCTGTCTAGCCCTTTCGCATCCTGTCACAATTGGCCAAGCCAGCCCCTTTCCGAGGTGGATAGTTTCGCCTCCTCCTCCAACAGCAACATCATCATCAACAACAACAACGATAATCTCCTGGAGGCGCTGCTGCAACAGGCCCAAAGCTTGGATTCGATCGATCAGCTGCCGTCAGATGTGGGCGCTGAGCAGCTTTTAGCGATGACTTCCAGCAACAGCTCCCCGGACGCGACAAAGGTCACGGCTAACACTCAGAAATCGCACTGGATGGGAGACAGCGATCCGTTTTCCTTCCTGGGCGGCCGCTCACTAACGTTTTTCAGCGAGGAGATCAAGGTTGCGATGAAATGCGAAGGCTCTGGGTTGCCAGCGGCACCAGCAGGTGAGAGTGGCTTGGCATTATCAATGAGCTAAGTTTTGCAAGATTGTTGATCATATGTTGTTACTGCATTGATTCCGAGCTTTCTTGTGTGTGTGTGATAAGCAAAGACGTGCCAGATTGCAAAAGCCTGTTGGACATTCGTTGTTACTGCATTGATTCTGAGCTTGTTGTGCGTATGCAATAAGCAAAGTAGTGCAAGATTGCAGACTTGAATTGATTCTTTGTCTTTTCCAGAGAAGAGATGAATTGATTCTGAGCTGGTTCTGCGTGTGTAATGACCAAAGTCGTGCAAGGTTGCAGAAATTTGCAGAAAAGCATATGGATTCTGAACTTCTTGTGCGTGTGTAATGTGCAAGACTGCAGAACATTGTTTGACTGCATTGATTCTGAGCTTGTTATCTGCGTGTTTGTTGAGATACTGAGCTTCTTGTGGAAGGTTGCAGAAATTAGCACATGTTGTGCGTGTGTAATGAACCAAGTTGTGCAAGATTGCAGAAAGTTTTTGAGCATTGGTCTTAATTGCATTGAATCTGAGCTTGTTGTGTGTGTGTGTGTGTTTTTATGGAAACGACGACAGGGGGAGGGGATGAACCCGAGGTAAAGGTGGAGGAGGAAGCAATACAGGAGGTCAAGACGGAAGAGCAAGGCACAGGGGGGTACAACGACGAGGAGCTACTAACACTACTGACATTTGAGAGGCCTGAAGGGATGCCTGTGGAGGAGCTATATCATAATACAGGAGGGATAGAGGCAAGCTGTGATGAGGAAGGACAATTAGAGGGTGGCTATGGAGGTCTTGAAGCTATACTTGGACAGGAAGTTTCTGTGGATTTGGAGCAGCTTGGAGCTATAGGACGTACCTGGGAACTTGGCTCCTGCGTTTGGAGCAACATGCCTGGTGCCTTTCAGATTGGAGACACCTCCTCCATCACTGATTGCAGAACCCACACCTCCATAGCTCCAGATCAGCTCAACAATCCTTGCCCTTTGTTTTGATCCTCTTTGATGACTATATCAAAGCTGCTTGCTTATCATGCATATTGAATAAACGTCCTTGGAGAAGCTGCAGATGATTTAAAGTGTGGAGAACGTCTGATGAATTAATTGATCGTCCGGTAGACTCTGCCATTTGAGCTCCCATCAGATAGACATTGAGTGACCCATCTTCCTAACATTGCCTTTGCTTCATTGTAGACAGCTTTCGGAATTACTTCTTGTTTGTGCTTCTGTTTTCGATGGTTTGTTAATCAGTAAACATTGGAACAACGTTCTTGATGGCCTTGTATTGCAGAATTAAAATCTCAATGTCTCTTCTTGTGTCACATGAGCTTGTTCATTGTTTTCTTTTCAAAATTCCGCATCAAAACATTGTTAATTGCATCCATGTCACCGGTTTTTCATATATTACACAGCTTTTATAACAGTTTTGGTGACTACACAACAGAGAGGCTAACGCTCTCGTTGGGAGCAGGAGAGCCTTAATACGGTCAATAAGAGAACATTATTGTTGGTTCCTTTCCATTTGTGAAAATCTCAGTTTTATTATGAGGATGTCCACATTTAATCGGGAAAAAAATGAATTTGACTAGACTGTCCGTCTTGACGTTAAGAGAACAGTAATATAATTTCTCCGTTCCGCCACTTGTAAGTTTTGCAAGGCGTATCATTTTACAAATAGTCTCGAGGATTTCGTCTTCGGGCTTACGAATTTCTTGTAATTGGAATACATTGAAATGATGCAATAAGTTCACATGACATCTAGCAAGTTTATCAAAATTCAGGTCAAGCTAGAATTGATGCCCAATTGTAAAGACACCTAATTGAAAAGAATATACCTACCCATAATTAAGAAACTTCATGACATGTTTCTTAGGAAAACATATTATTGGATGGGCCATACAAGGTTTATGATATGTATAAATGGTACTTTCTCCCTCTTTATACAATGTTGGCACAAATAACAAACTTAGTAGAGTGAGTCTTTACTTTGTTCTTTTGTTGTGATGGTCTAGGTGCATTTGTTCCCATGCTCACATTTCTTTTAAACTTGGAGACACAACTCATGTTATGCAATCATGTCGCACACATTCATAGAGGTGACAAAAATACCACTATTTACAACTACAAAGCATCTTCCAGGCGTGTTCTTTTTATTCAAATCTTCATTTTGGGTTTTCATTATAGTTGGAAAGACCAAGATTACAAAAAGGTGGGCAATGCCCAAATATTGTCAAAAACTAGGAATATAATTATCTAGAGGAAAAGATACACTTTGGAGATACCATGATTGATATGCTTTAAGATATATTATACCAAATTAGAGAATTTTTTTCATCAAACAACACAAACCAAGTCATAGAGAGAGCAATGCCTATGCATGAATAATGTGGCAAATTAGCACAAAGGAAGGTGGAAAGCCACCAAGGAGACAATGCCAAAAATGCCCAGATAAGGTGAACCCTTTAAAAATTTTGGTCTTGTGTATCGCTCTTTGAGCTTGACTCCAAACTACCATGAGCCAATGGAAGACAATTTCAACCCTACATTTGTGGAGGCTATCGTGTGGATAGACCCCCAAAAGTTGGAGAGCATACTTTTGGTAGCCATGAATTAAAGAACTTCCAAAGGAGTATTGTGCACTTGAAATGGGTTGGTTGAAAACCACAAAGATGAGACATGATCTCCATAAAAAGTTGGGAGCCTTCCAAATCTTTAAAGGATGACTGGACAGAGGAGCATGAGAATAGAGGCAATGATAGATCTGAACAAAATCTAGCTTGGCTAGTTGAGGCCCTTTTGAAGTGGACCAATTCCCAAGGGAAACATTGCCTAAAGGGATGGACCTGTTCATCGGCCACCAAGAACTAGTAGTTGTAAAAACCACATTAAAAAAAAGCTCTAGCTTTCTAGCCCTTCAAGCTCTTGTTATGAAGGATTCTAGTCTTCCTTAGATTGAGGAAGGCTAAAAGTTTGATGTAAATTCCCTATCTTGAGAGTTTACTAAGCAATATGTACAAGAGTACGTAAGTTCAATAGGAGCACTTTTATTTTCTTGTGACGTTATAGTTAATATACAAACATAAGGGGTACTTAAAACCCCTTATGTTGAATGCACGTGATGTAGGGGGTTTACATAGTGAATGCTCCAGGTTCCAAGTCTAAATTTCACAGTCCAAAGCTTTGTGTTAGAGAAAACCTTTGTATATGTATCCGTCATTACATTCAAAGCTTATAGAAATCATACTTTGTGAGTGCAAAGGTTATTTTACGTATAAAATCCCTCTTTTGTGAATGCACATGTTATTGTATACTTAGTACGTGCGCACCCTAGCATTTATACCCTATGTGTATGTTTGTGTGTGTGGAACCCATGTGGAAAAAGCATATGCATGTTTTCAAGTAAATCCACATGCATGCATCAATTGCATTACCATACAATCTAGCTCTCCTCTAAATGTTTTTCGACAGAAATAAATCAATCTTCTTTCACTCCACACTTGGGAGGGTCTAATAAATGGAGATAAATTGTTAAAAAGGTAAGACCTATCTTTTTAAATGTCCTATTAATGCAATCCCAATAGCAAAATGTACAATGTATACCTTATTGCTTTTCAAGCTCTCCCTTTTGCATTTTCTACCAAAAAAACATAGCATTTTGCTTTTTGGAAGGATGTGGGTATTTATTTGCTAATTGAGCTTCATATTGTATTCACAACCTAAACAAAAAATTGGTTAGTAGAAACATTATCTTCCTTAGATCTTTTGTTAAATTGGTACAATGCCTTGTGTAGAAGGTGTTTGTCTTAGTAGGCCTCCTAATGAAACACCAGTTAAAGGCAAGGTGCAATAGCCTAAAATAACCCCACAGATAGATTTTCTCTACTTTGTAGATTGGTCCCTTACGGTGTCTTTTTGTACGATGTATGTAATAGTTTATAGCTTTAGAATCAATTATAAAAATCCGGGAAATATTCATATGGTGTAGGAGAAACCTACATGCCCTACAGATAATATTCAATCCAAGTAGCAATGGGGTGGAGACAATCCTTATATTGCTTGAGAAATATTCAAACTAAATACGTTACCCATAGACGAGCTCAAAGGTGCCTCTATGGATGCCTTTTTTCCTCTGTTGTCATTGTTCTTCTTTAAGCATGCATAAATCATATTTTATAGGCACTTCTCATAAGTCATGAAGGTGATTGGAAGGAAAGAATTTCATCTCAAGTGGTGATTTGAATATGATCTTGCCTATTGGCAAGGGATAGATTAGTCCGATTTATAAGAACCTTTCATATCAAGTTGGCTAGAGCGAATAGGGCTTAGAAAGGGCCTCTTATTCATCTAGTTACTATTCACCTTAAGAACATTGAGGGGTATCTACCCTACGATTTGTGAAGATGAAAGAGCATGTATAAATTGAGTGGGGCTTTGCATATGCCCATGGAGGTAGATGTGCCTAAATAGTATAATCCATTAATATTTGATCTACTCATTAATTTACACCACATGTAAACTTGACTCCCAATAAATGAGGGAGACCCAGTTCTTCAAGATGAAGGTTCTTCTCCTTTCCAAAGGATCATCTAACGAGGCATCAAATATCCAGAAGCAACAAGCTAACTTACTACCATGTTTTATGTTTCTCCTTAGCATGCCCATCCTCTATCCATTGCAAAAGCAAATTGTTCTTGGCTTTTCTTTACTTGAGATGAAGTTTCTTTGTAAACACCATTTACAAACAAATGGGTTGGCCTATTGTTCATATAGGATCATGCCAAATTGTTCATCATAGTCTCAGTGTTGGATTCTTTATAAGAGGATAAGCACACAAAAAAATACATGTTGGTTAGCCTATCCATAATGGGGAAGTCATCCATTAACCCAGTGCAGGACAAGCTAGTTTTCCACTAGGTTAGCATTGACTCCATGGGGTTAGCGTTGACTTTTACTAGCCTTCAAATGTGTAATGTAAAGAAAAACTCATGGGTCGATGCACATCCACACATGACCATGCATGAGCACATGTGCATGCACACACACACGCGCGCGCATGCATGATAGAAGCACACATGCACAAAAACAATTGAAAAGTTACTTATTAATGATAATAGTTGTATGATTTTTCAAAGGCATAGATCTTTCCTAAGGAGAGTGGCCCCAACTACATGAATAGATGGCCATGAGAAGGTTGGTATTTGATAATTTCTTCTATCAATTTTGTTCTATGGTAATTTTCTTTGTTGGTATTATGGTTCACATATCTATTCCATGGCTTGGATAGCATGAGAGCATCTCTCAGAGAAATTTAATGCATCTATAGTGGGAATCAATGTAAAAAATGTTTTGTTTGAAATTCTAATACTTAATACCAATTTAAGAAAATAGTCGAGTGATTGTTAATGGGAAAAGGATGACACAAGTTTAATATCGTTGAGAGAGAGAGAGAGAGAGAGAGAGAGAGAGAGAGAGAGAGAGAGAGAGAGAGAGGAGAGAGAGAGAGAGAGAGAGAGAGAGAGAGAGAGAGAGAGAGAGAGAGAGAGAGAGTCCCAAGGGTTACATCTTAAGCATGACAATATTTGATGCTAGAAATCCAATTTTCAAAGGCTAACTTTATATCGCATTTTTTGAGACGTCCCAAAGTCAATTGACGTGAAGTTAACTTCTAGCAACACATTATAATGTCTTAAAATTATGTGATTGGTTTAGCCATTTCTAAGGGTTTCCAAGGATCAACCATGGCTTGAGGAAACATGTTCTAAGAACTTTGTACTAGTCCCATTTGGAGGATCATATCAAGGAGCAAATTGTTCTAGACTCTATAGCGATATTGGAAGGCATGCTTCTTTGTTAGCTTTCTTGCTTTTCTTGAATTTCGAATTCTATGTTTCTCTTTGCATGTTTTCCACTTGACACACAATTTTGAAAGTGTGTGATTTACCTCTTAGCACTGTGAAAATGAGTTAAAGGGGTTGTAATTTGGGTAGCCATCATGGGAATAATTTGTTATTCTTCACACATTAGGAATATGAAAGCATGGAAATTGATGATTTCTCGTGATGGTTTTTAAAAATATTTTCTCAACCAATACCTTTACTTTGTTTCTATGTCATGATGAGAGAGCATTGGATGTAATATGGATACACATTTTCTACCCCCTCCCTCCCTAAGATTACAAAAGTCAAGGACTGTCACTAAGGATTATGTAACATACCACATACGTTTTTTTAAAAGAGTTTTTAAATTAGAGCATGATGCTTTCTATTGGGGTGCAAAACATACATGAATTAAAGGTTTTAAAATTCTCTCTGTATGCATGTGCTATGTAATGTTTTCCCATGTAATTCGTTTAACATTTTTAGGCTATATAACAAATTAATTTTGCAAAATATGTGTGTACTTATAAAATTAATGAGCATTAATATGTGTGTACTTATAAAATTTGCAAAATATGTGTGTACTTATAAAATTAATGAACATTGAATAATTTCTAGATGGCAACATGGAGGGTTGTTGATTATATTTGTGAATCTTGTTTGGAAAGTTTTTATCTCAAGAAGTCACTAATCCTTCATGTGGAGATGTGGATGTGGTAGGCTAGTTGAGCACAGACCTTGCAATTACCTAATGAGCAAAATCTCATTTTAATGTTAAAAGGTTTGTTAATTATGCGGCTAGGCTAAGATACTCATCTTGTGGGATTTTTCAAATTTAAAGGCCCATGTACGGTTTTGATATATATTTATGCAGATTTGAGGCTTTAGAAAAAGGTTTTTTATTTTTCAATGTAATCTATATTTAAAGTCTTGGGTAAACCCCTTTAGAGATGCTCAATGACGTTCAAGAAGCAATCCCCTTCCTAGGTTGCTTTTATGGTTCGTGATCAATGGAAACTTCATGCTCCTTTTGATAGTATTATCAATTTGGAAGAAAGATTTGGAAAGCAACACCTTCCTTCAAGCTTAATCTTACTGTGGAACCTCATAGTGTGTAAGTTACCTGTCTGGCTATATGGAATGTTTATCTCTATGATATGCCCCCTTTGCAAAGCTTCAATCTATTTTAATTTGACTTGGAAACATGCCATCTTAGGTAATAAGGGGAGGTTGAATGATGCCCTATACAGTGTATGGCAATTGATATGAGCAGTGGTGATCTAGTGTATATGAAATTTGAGAAGAGTGGTTTTCAAGAAGACACAAGGGATCTGATTCCCTTCACGAAGAGGTTTTTAATGATCTTGCTAGAACATCGAATAAAAGTAGGGATCATTGTGAAATGAGCACACTTGTATATCGAAGGGAAAATAAGAAACTAATTTGCATTTTGCATAATTATTTCCCATTACGTTCGTATTCATCTTGAAATTTGGCTGAAGACAAACACTTGTGTTACACATTGAGCATGTAACGTGTTGCTTGTCCTAACATCTACATGTAGCCTATTCTTGTATCAAAATGGAGTGTTGCTTCCATTTAGCTACCCTTAATGCAAGGGAATTTTCATTCCTAGCTAGGAAACTTGACGTAGATCATTTCCTAGCTAGGGCTCTTGGTTCCAGTACTAAGCTTTCTCCTAGCTTCTATGTTACTATTATTATTATTATTATCAATCTTCATAGCTCAAATAAGGAGGACCGTCTATAGGTCATATGAAAAGGCTATGGGTACGTTGGTTTAGTGGTTAACGATGCTACCAGCCTAAGTTCCTTGATGGGTTGAATGCTCTCTCTCTCTCTCTCTTTGTGTGCGTGTGAGTGTTTCCAAAAATGCTAAGGAATCAGGATGTCAAAAAGAGTGTCCAAGTTCCCGCCCCTATGAGCGAGTCTCTCGAGTGTCTTCTCTCAAAAGAGCAAATTCAAAAAGGATCATGATTGATGAGATGGGGATGGCCGATATGGCCATGTGACAGTGACGTCATCCGTCAAAAAACCACATGGACAGGCGGGTCCAAGGACGTGTCAAGGAGGGAGCAGCGCCACGTTGGACAGAGAAGAGGACACGCTGGCAAGCAATGCACATGGTGGGATTGCCACGTGAGCGATGGGCGTCATCATGAATCCTCAGTGTAGACTGAATTGACCGGAGATTGATTGGCCAAGTATAAATCTATAATATCCTCTTTGTGCTATCCTCGGGATCGGATCAGTTCCGGATTTCTCACTTGCTCTGGCGTAAATCTTCTAAAGTTTCCTGATAACGATCTTGCCTGCTCTTTAATTTCGCCATCCCGTGATCGTCGAATCGCCGGATCTGTCCAGAATTGCAACATTGTCACGAAATTCTGTCCTGCCGCGTGCTTTTCTTTACAAGCTCAGATTGCCACATGGCTTCCGGAAAATGTTCAGGTAACGCACCATGTACAGGAAGAGGTACTGCTCCGTGGAAGAACCGAGGCATGGGGTCGGGGGGACTGATCGCCAGCGATTGTATGGACTATGGAGATTTCGCTGATGTTGAAGGTCGGAGGCAAGGTGAAGGACGGCATTGGGGGGACGGGGGGGATGGCAGTCCGACTGTCCGAGGCGTGCGCCTTGCTGGCGAACGCGGTGAGCTCAGGAGTGAGATATGATGCCGTCGCACTCCTCACCAGTAGAGAGAGTGTTGGAGCAATTGCCATCATACGTTTGTATGCGTGTTGGGTCGTCAAAGCGTTACGCCAGGATACGCGCGAGCTGAATGGGCTGTCAGATTCGCTGAGGACGGAAGTAGAAGCAGGCTGGATGGAGGTGGTAGACTGTCGTTTTGAAAGGACTGAGGAAGCAAGGCAGTAATCTTCAAGGTAGAGAATTCTACGACAGGACTGAGGAAGTAAGGCAGTAATCTTTTTTTTTTAATTGAAAGTGTTTTACTCTTGTATTACTTAAAAATTCCCGAAGGATATCTCATACAAAGTGCTCTGTAAGGCAGTAATCTTCAAGAATACGTAGAGAATTCTACTACAGGACTCAGGAAGGAAGCCAGTTATCTTAAACTATACGTACAGAATGCCTTCATTCCCTACGTATCGTTGAATACACCGCCTTGCTTCCTCCGTCCTTTCTACAACAGTGTACCACCTCCGGGCCCCAGAGTCCGTCCTCATCAGCCCATCCAGCTCCCTTCTTCTGCTCGCCTTTGATGATTCAACATCTCATGTTTCCAAAAGCATCATTGTCCCAAGCATTGAAGTTGAATTGAACAGTCCACCGAGCCTTACGTTTTTGCTTGCTTGGAGCAGGCGACTCCACAGATGGGTCTGTCTGTCGCTGTAGCTGTCCATATGGGGGTATCGCTCTCCTTTTGGCTCCTGCAAACACACTTGAAGCAGCCAGCAGCTGCTGCAAACGCAACCGGTAGCGTAGCGCGCAATTTGATGCCCATTCTCGCTGTTGTTGACGACTAAATCAAGAATTATTTCGTAATTGGAAGATTTAGAAGTTATGGGCTCTTGGCTCATAAGCCGTACATCAAGCACTGTTTTGTAAGCACTGTTTCGTAATATTTGGAAGATTTACAAGTTATGGGCTCTTGGCTCAAGCGACTACATCAAGCACTGTTTTGTAATTACATCAAGCACTATTTTCCAATTGGAAGATTTAAAGGTCATGGATTCATGGCTCATCAAGCAATTAACACTTTTGGAACATTTTAAAAGTCATGGGCTCATGGCTCATCAAGCGTTCAAGCAACCGCCCACATATTATACTAGTAGTTTAATTTACTGTTTCCTTACATTTGAGCGAGTGGTGCATTTGTGCTTCCATTCCCCCACGCATTACTCCCCGCTCAAGGACCCACTACAAGTGCTTAACAATGAATATTTAGAGGCCTTTCAATGAGAAATAAATAGAAACCGTTTACAATCCTTTTAGTGCACATTCCTACGTGCAATATAATGCATCGAAGCTTGCAATTTGAAAAAAAAACACCACGAAGGTGCACGTTGCAAGCTTATTCCCTCACAAAGCTTATTGCTCTCCTTCTATGACTAATAGCCAAACTTTGCTCCTCAAGTTGTTTCTTTTGAGTTTGTTAGTAAAACTGGAAAGAGGTCTCCTAGAAATTCTCTCCCTAATAATTTCCCCATGTTAAGGGAGCTACCAATTTCCTACAAAAGATGAGGCAAATGCTCACAAGACACATGGGAATAGCCAAAAGCTACCTCCATAAAGGTAGGAAGAAAACATGGGAATATTCCCTTATCAAATTTGTCAGATTGATATTTTAGTTGATTCAGTATCAAAGAATAATGATGGCGTGTTTCTAAGCTTTTGTAATGCAAGCCCAAATTTGGTTAGTATAGAGTTGTAAAGGAGCACAAGTGCATCAACTACTACTGTTGCTTACATGCTCGACGGGTTATTTTCCTATTCTACTCCTACTTACACACAAAATCTTCAAACTCAGCTACTCAGTTGTGCCTCGTGTGGTATAGCAGTAGATCTCTTGGCTAGTCTGTGGTGCCCCTATATGCATCTCAACACTAGTAATGACAAATTTTCCTTTCACTTGAAGGGTTGATTGTGCTCCACAAGGTCCATGGATTTTCCAGTTGTGTCCAATGACAATAGGTCAAATATTGTCCAGGTTGCAACAACTAATGGTGTTGCACACATTAGTAGAGAATAACTTCAATTAGCATTTGGACTTTCACTGAGATCAATCTCTTTGCATCAACTACTTGACAACAAGTGTGACAACTTGTCCTTTGAGGTTTCCTTTGTAGGTGAGGAGTCTTTGTTGTTCCATCTTGATACCAAATTTGGAGCCACCTTCATTGTCAGAGGTGTAGAGCTTTTGGTAGGTATCGATAAGGGAGTGTCAGATTAAAAAAAAAAGATGAACAATCGGATAAGACCATGAGTGTGGTGTTCCTCTTTATTTATTCAAGAAGTGCACTAAAAAATGCTACGGACATTGTAACAACAATACAAGAAGTTGATGCGCTTCCAGTAAAGTATGATGGCAATATTTTGTTTAAGCTTAACCTTCCCATCCATACTGAGGGAACAGAAAGAAAATATGATAGCCATGTTTGGATAGATGATAAAACAAGTACCATGATAGGCTTTGATGGTGTAGTTAGAATTCAAAGATGTGGTGGGCATCTGCAATGCAAAACTATATTTTGTCCTCACTTGGAGAGAATCAAAGAGGCAAATGAGAAGCATTGGCAAGGGATAATATCACGAGTATGTCCTCAATGATCATATGTTGGAGAATGTAGTCATCTTAAGTGTTTGCATTGTGGAGCTCATCCTTTCTATGAAGAAAGAGTGCCCATGTAGGCTATTCTTATGTTACCCACACCCCAAGGGTGATATACTTAAGAGGTGTGTTATTTACTCAGGGTATCATTTGCATCCAGTTGGTGAAGGGAGTTCCAGAGATGCTATGAATGAAGTTAAGGCTAGGTTGACTGATCTCATACAAAGAGATGGGATGGGAAGACCTAAGGCCTTGCAAAAGACTTTAGCAAAAAATAAATGTTGGATGTCATTATTGAAGATGATCCAAAAGCCATGAGTGATACTGAATTGGCATCATTACTATAGAAGATTACTCCAACTTTGGATAAAAGAAGGTATGTTCATACTTTTCCATTTAATGCGATTGAAAGTAGGCAATAGTTTTTGAAAAGTAAGTAATGAAATTTTGATGTTACATGTTCTTAACTCTAGGATGGCATGTTGGAAAAGGAAGGTCCAAAGTGAAAGTGGATCCTTTGTAGATGTTTATGATGCTCTTTTACAATTGAAAAGAAAGTGTTTATATGATTATAGAACATGGTGTTCCCTGGTCAACTTGCATTTTCTTCATTTGAAAGATGCCATGTTTTCAAGATGTCCATACTGAGAGCCATGGTAGTGGTGTTAATCAACTGAACAAGATGAGTCTATGTGGAGAGTTAGGGTCATGATGGGTTTGTTTTGGTTTTGTCAAACGTATGCATGATTGGAATACAATGGCATGCCATGTTTACAACCCTTTGTTCAAGAGCTACAAACTATTGCTATTGGGGATTTCAAGGTTGAGGATCTAGAAGCCCAGCCTTTTTTGGGAGCTAAATAGAGTCATGGAGAAGGAGCGATTCCCAAAGCCTCAATTTAAAGGGTTTATGGTTGATGAGGCACAAGCAAATTGGTGTGCAATTAGAACAATATTCAATGGTGATGCCAATAAGGTGCTCAAAGGAAAAGAGAGATATTGCTTCTTCCATTGGGAGCAAATCTGGGAAAACCATGCTAAGTGCCTTCCATCGTCGGGCATGAGGAGTTCAAGCTAAGGTGCAGATAGTGGAAGAATGCTCCATGTCAAGAAGCTATAGACATTGAGCTAAAAAATCTCCATTCATGGTTCAATCATCATGCACACAAGAAGGACATCTCCATTCTAGAAACATGGATTGTGTGGTGGCATACAAGAGTGGCTCATTGGGGAGAAAATTCATTCTCAAGGTAGGTCTCTTGTTATTTCATTCACAAATTTATTGTTTGTTGTTTATTGGAAAATAATCTATGCTTTGACATAGGGCATGGAGGGATCTAACAAGTTCTTTGTTCCTAGAGCAAACCTTGTAGAGTCAATGCATGGAAGTTGGTTGGCATTTAATGATGGAGTGAAATATGTCACACTAAAAAATGATTGTGAGACAAACATGACAAGTGCTTTGCTACAAACTGCAAGATACATAGAAACTACAAACTACTAAAGTTACTACACTTGGGTTGTGGACCTAGCCTGGAAAAGCTATCTCAAAGGCACTCTTATGGGGACTTAGGTAGCAACTCATGCAAGACCATTGATCTCACTAATGAGGTGGCTAGCAATGTGGATACCGCTATTGGAGGTCAAGACTATATGGGTGATTTGAATACTATGAGAAGGAAGCATTCAAAATCTCTCTCAGAAGTAGTATATGCAAATGATACACACCATCTAGAATACCAATATGTAAATCAACCAAGAAAGAGAAAACAAAATACCACACCATCTTGAAAATGAATGAATATGCTGAAGAGGTAGTGAGGTGAGGTGTCAAGGATACTTAGAGGACAAAGGAATCAAATTCCACAAATCGAGAGATCACAAGGGTAGGATGGGAAAGAGAGATGTTCTTGCACCTAGATTTTTTTGGAGAATCAACAACAAAATAGGCATTGAAGACAATTGATTTGGTCTTGTGGGGATAATATGGACCACACATGGACACCATCAAATTGCATTGAAGGAGAACCACTTGAGGTGCATAGGGAGTGGCTTATTGAGAAGGGGACAAGATTCGACAAGGAGGAAATCAGGTTATTAGTAGCTAGAGGATTTAGATTAAAGAAGCAATGCACTAGGGCCAAATTTGTTGATTTAACAGGTAGACCAAGCACAAGGGATGGCATGGTTGTGGAGTGGGTAAATGAGGTGACATGTGAAATGAGAACAAGGATAGCTAAGTATATTTCCTTAGAATTTATTGTTCATACAGTTGTCCCTAAAGAGCATGTGGAGTACCTAGTTTCCACTCCAGTATCACATTGAAAATGGAAAAAGTGAAATGTTGTGGTTTCAATGTTCCCTTCATGCACATGTTTGGACTTTGTGGGCCATTCTCAAGGAGGAAAATGATATATCCCATACGAGTCCCATGCAAACATCTGTATTACATATATATGCAATATTTATGTCTAGATGAGAAGATACATATGTTCATTCACCAATCTGCTCTAAGTAGGCCAGAACTCTACCAGGCTTTACCTTGTTGAGAAGGGAGCTTAGCTCCACATGTGGTTATACCAAAGGAGCTTGCATAGGTGCATACATATATTGTGTGACCTATATATGAACAGTATTTTTCTCACCATAGTATGGCTTGTGTTGTCTTTTTTGGTGCATTTTGATAGTCATTTTCTTGACACAGTATAGCTATATGTATGTAAACAATATTTTGTTGGCCATAGATTTCTTCTCAACTGTATATGAAAAGTGTCTTGGTCATCACACTATAGGTTGTGGTGACCTTTTGGTGTGTTTGAATGGTCCTTTTATAGAAATCTATCAATCTAATAAATGTACATTGGCGACTAAAAGATCTTTTGATAGTTTTGATACTGGTGATTTTTTCGGTTTGATTTTCTTAGTTAAATAATTATTAAAATAGGCAAGAAATTTTACTACAACTACTCCAAACATGTACCATCCATGTCTCTGAATCTAATCTTTCTTAGAACCTAGACCTTTTGACTATGAATTGTTTGTTGAATGTTTGGAAGAAACAATATTTTTACTTTATTTTTCTGCACATGATGTTTATTGAAAATATAAATATATTGAAGGTATCAAATTATACAAGTTCACTAATGGTCACTTCTTAGATCACTCGTATGTTTTGCCTTAGAAAATGCTCATCCCCTTTCCCTCTAAAGATATTTTTCATGTGGGGAGGGAAAAATTTATCCTTTCCGTACTCCAATTTCACCAAAATGTTTTAAAAAGATTCATCACATAGAGAACTATTATCATTGTGAAATTTGATACACTTGGGATTTGGTTATAAATTACTATATATCTTTTCAATTTAGCTAAGAAACCCTTTAACAACTTGAGGTAAAACTTAAAAGTAGATCTCACAAGATCTAACTCTTGGATTATAGATTTAATACATTGGCAACATAACCCTATGTGTCTATGAACCCCCTACATATTTAAACATGTATAAACTATGATTGAGTACCTTTGATTAGGTGGAAAAAAATATGCACATTTTTAAATATTTTAAACAATTTTAATTGATTTACAATTAGGAAAAAAATTCAAAAAAATACCAATAAATTGGGTTAAGGTCTACACTATGTGAGGTGGCCATATAATGTATAACGAGGGAGATATATTTGCTTAATATCATCCTATCTACTTATTTAAATGTGGAATAGGCATTGTACACCCAATTTGTCCACAAGGAAATGAGGACTTACACATCTCAAATCTTTGATCAAATTTGAAAAGTTCCAAATTCAAATGGATATGGGCACCGGTGCCATTCTCCACAAACTCACATGTGCCCATCTCCATGTGAGTTTTTGGAGAATCGCACTGGTGCCAATTTCCACAATTTGTGCATTTGGAGAATCCAGCACACTAGGGTCTGTAATGGATCTATCTACAAGTACAACCATAAACCAAAGGGATCATAGGATTCAGAATAATCATTATTGGAGGAGAAACACAACAAGAGAAACCCAATCAACACAACATGATGAGGGAATCTGAATCACGAAGGGGTCATAATCGCATTGTAGTGATCTGAATGAAAAAGCACATAAGAAAGACCCAATAGGTCTCAAAGTCATCACATGCTATGGGAGTTTCACAATAAATGGTGAGCCCTTAATCACATTGTGATGATCCAAATGAAATTGTGAATATGGATTGACAGGTCTTGAAATCATCACAACATGATAAGGGAGATTTGGAATAGATGGAGAGCACTAATCGCATTGTAATGATCTAAACACCAATCATAATATGAGTAAGGGGCCTTATAATCACCATGCATTCTAATGATCTAAATGACAAACATACTAGGATGGAGGGGAGGAGAAAACATTTATAAGCTTTTGAAATGTTGTGGCTTCTGCTTAGACATGTTTACTTAGTGAGCAAAGGAAGTACACTATGGAAAGTAGAGTGAGAAGGAGCTCTTTAGAATAATGTAAGTCTTTAAATTCTTCCATTGTAAAAACAAAGTGCACAAGTGCGTGTAGGCATTGCATCCTAGTATAATGTTAGTGCAAGCGCTTTTGGATGTAAAAGAGAAAGCAACCAATTTTTTGAATAGAATTGGGCTATTAAAATGAAATTTTCATAGGACGATCTTCATAAATGATAATTTGAAACACAACTTATTTAATTTAAAAAATTACAGATCGATATATCTCTATGGAGGCAGTGCTAATAAATCTTCTGAGTCTAGAAAATGTGAGGATTAGTAAAGTGTATGCTATGGACTCTCATGGTGCTCTTCGAATTACTAAAGCTCTTAGGAATTTTCAGCACTAAGCACCCCCTTAAGGGCTATGAGGAACCCTTATTGGTTGTGAGGGATGCTCTCAAGGAAACCTTACACCTGTTCCCAAAGTATGAAATATTTTTATTGTTAGGTAGAAAAACCTACATTAGTGTACATAATCAAAGTTTTTAAGACATAAATTTAACTACATTTGTGGATTTTTGTCAATACAATTTGAGAAATCAGACAGACCATCACCATCGCACTACTCGCACTGCATCATTTGATCTCCACCAGATGCATATATTGAGAAGAGTTCCAGGATCCTATTTTTTATTATAGATATTTTATTTCATTTAGTTGTAGCCTTATGTGAATGTCAATGCATCATTGCATGAATATAAATCCTTTCATTTAGTGGATCATTTGCCAACATGTTCAAGTATAAGCACATAGTGGAAGCATTTGAGAAGCATTTCAAGTAAAGAGAATCATCTGCCAATATGCTCAATGGAATGTCAACAAGCAAGCAAAATAAAGAAAAAGGAGAAGAAGATGAAAAATAAGGAACAATCTTTGAAATGTCTTTTGAATGTACAATCCCTAACAACATAGAACCAAACCTAACAAAAGGTCTATACAAAAATGAGGATCCAATCAAATGGTTGCACCCAAATGTTTTTCCACACATCTTCTCTACTGGGGTGAAACCAAGATGTGCCATTTAATAACATCTCTACTATTGAACCTTTTTGAGTGCAACATGATAACTTGTAGAATGTATTGTATTTAACAAGTCTCAACTCTCAAATATGGATGTAGCAATGGAAGAGAAATTCAACCCTTGCCCATACACTAGAGAATTCCACAATAATGTAATAGAATTTGTGTCTTGCCCATACACTAGAGGATTACCCAAGAATGGATACAATTATAGAACAATCAAAACCACTATTCCATCTAATCCCTCCTAAATCCTCAAAGGCCAAATCTCAACACATTAAAAAGAAGAACAAAAAAGAAAAGGCATGCCAAAAAAATTGGAATCTTTCCAAGATCAAATACAACTAATGAATGAATTTTGAATATTCAAGGATCTTTCCAAGACCATAATAAAACTAATGAATAAATTCTAGGAAGCTTGACAACAACAATATATATAGCTCATATAACAACTATAGTAGGAACATATCAAAAGAAAAGGTTCCTTCATGCCATAGAATGAAATAGTAGATACAATGCTTAAGAGAAGAGCTCATCAAACTCATGCCATGTAGAATAAAATAGTAGATACAATACTTAGCTCATCAAACTCAATCATATGTTGGAAAGTTACACTAGAACCTATATTTAAAGACCTTAGAGATTTTTTGGATCAATAATAAAAGTCAAAGAGGATGCTAACAAAATCACTCCCGATGAAGTGCCAACATGGACCTAAATGACAATGGTCATTCATTAGCAAACACATATTGTGATTCATACAATGGGATATTATTTGAATAACAAAGGTCAAATCTCCCTAGAATTAAAAGGAGAATGTGTATTTCTTCATACCCAATTGGCATCAACACTTGGAGAGAAGGTTAAGCTAGGAAAAAGATCCATCCCAAAAACCAAAAGCTTCCTAGCACACAAAAATTTTGCATTTATTGATAGACCGTGCAATATGCTAAAAGAAGTATGGTATGAGTCGATGAAATCATGCATACACGACAAAGAGTGACTCTACATAGATAAAAATGGGACACATACTCTACCTGAAGGCATCAATCACAAATGATCCTCAACAAAATGGGTTTCATGCCATCCTAGTCACCAATAGAAAACTTCCAACACATGACAACAATTAGGCTTAGAGATACAAAGTAAAATAGACATAGAGACATGTGCATTAATAGAATGCACGCATCAATACAAGCACATATAATTGAATGATGGATGCAACATGTCAAATTCCTATACCACATGAGATTACACCCACTATCTAACCCAATGATTTAAACTTATTACAAAGAATTATAGCTTGCAATCAATAAAAAATGGATAAAAGAATAACAAAAAAAATGGAGAAAAAATGTACATATAGTGAGAGAATGGAACCATGGACCATAACTTAAATTCAATCAAAAGGAAGCATACCCTCTTTGGCCTAGATTTCTCAATTCTTTTTTGTCTTTCAATGTTGACACATATTCTCTCATTAGGAGGTCCAATTTGAAGTATTTTACATTTTAAACACTCAAGAAACATTAATTACCATGAATATTGAATCATGGAAATAAACTCATTCAAAAGTAAAGAAGCATACCTACTCTAGCTTAGCTTCCTCAATGCTTTTCTATCTTTCAATGTTCATACATATTCTCTCATTATGAGATTCAAATTGGATTACTTCATGTAATAAACGTTATCACCATTGTGAAACACCTTGATTCTTTTTCACTAATGCAAGAATGAGGATGGTTTATGAAATAAGAAATTTTATTTAACAAGGTAGGTTTTGAAAATGAGGAGAAATATATCTCCTCAATATATTTATCCTTGTTTGTGCTTGATACCTAAAATATCAAAATTGTACACAAAGATTCATCTTGTGTATAACAAAAACCATCATACTAGGAATATGTAATATATATTTTAGTGTTTATTAACTTTAAACATTTCTTCATGTCAATAGAACTAATAAGAGAAAAGTGGTCTCCAGATTTGGACAACAATAAATTTTACTCTTGGACAATTGGGCGTTCATATGAGGAGCAAAAGGTTCCACTTGAATAAATGTTTGACAAAGAAAGGATCGAAGCTTCTATCTATTCCTCTGTTGCTCCTATTTTTTCAAAAGACCATTTCTCATGCCCTTGTAAGTAGATCTTCAGTGAAGGTGCAAATTAACATTGATAAAAGCTAAGGAGATCATGCTTGGTTAGATTTAAAGTGTTAAATTTGAGGTCAAAAGAAGGGATATGTCAAATAGCTTCATAGTTAGCGATCGAATACTTAGGCTTGGAATATAATCTCATGAATTCCAAATATTCTTTTTTGTCACTATTTCTTCTTGGTTTTTAAAGATGACATTCTTCTTGTCTTCTAAACATGACATTGTATGAGTTGCCATTTCTGTTTTGGCCCTAATTACCTTTAGTAGCATTAGAGGGGTATTACTCTAGCTTGGCAATGATGAAGGGGGTAGAAAGAAATGACTATTTTTTTAAAGGGAGGACTTGGGGGGAATGTGTGCTCCCATGTTTCTCTTGCAAGGATGCATCTTCAAGCTCCCCATATGGCAGTTGAGCTCACAGAGCGAGATGTGTGCTTTAATTTTTGAAGGCCATATCCACCAGATATTTTATGGACAACTAGCAAGAGAGGCTTGTGTGTAGTAGTACACCCTTACTAAGGTTAATTTAGTTAGTTCATGAGGGGGCCTTCTAAGGTTAATTAAGTTAAATTTTCATGGGACTCCAAGCTCCATGACCATCTCTTGGCCACCATGGACCCTACATCATTTTAGTTGTGGAGCAAGATAGCTATACACCATGAACCCTACATCATTTTAGCTATGGAGCAAGATAGTTATATGCCTAGGGGATAACATGAAGGAGAAAGTTCAAGGAAATAAGACATAAGTTGCTTCATCCGAGGTGTCCCAAACTAGTAAAACAGCTAGTGTTAGTGAAGCCAAAGAGACAGCTTTGCCCACTAAGGGCCTAAACATGGAAGAGTTGGCCACCAACTTTTTGAATGAGTTAAGACAACAACACCTTGACCTATGGGGATCTTAGGTTTTCTATAAGTCAAAAATACCCAAGCTTCATCCCATCCTTTAGGTGGTTGATTAACTTGGTTCTCGATGGTGAGCACATCATATTTATATTCTAGGTTTTCTAAAGGCCAAAATTATTCAAGCCAACTTTGTATCCAATCCACTATTCAATTGAATCTCATTATGTATGAGCTTGCCTTAGGCACTGATGATGTAGCCAAGGAATCTAGGAGGAATTGAAAGCATATAACCTTATGAGGAGGAGGCCACATCAGTATCGATTATCCTACGTCCTAGTCACAACACTTGCTAATGAGCCTAATAGGGTACTAAGGGGGGGAATTATCATTGTAAACACTATTGCGCATTGTTTGGGTAATTGCAAATGTTTCTCCTTAAAGATTCCCTCAAAATTAGGGAAATTTGGTTGCTTTTAAAAAGTGTGCATGAAATTTACAATAGCAATTTATTAAAAGGCTAATATATACAATATGTTAAGTTCTTGATAAAATTTATTACATAGCGTGACGACTACGGCATCTTCCCCACCTTCACATGTGGTGCCCATGCCAGTTAGAGCCATCCATGTGGCATAGCTGACACTGCTCTCTACTAGTGTCCCTTCTATCTTCTTGGATGGTTTGCCACCTGGTCTTCGAATCTTCTTGGAGCTCCCATGAAAATTGTCGTGCATGGAGCCATTGTAAATGGTTCGTTCATCCACTTTAAAGGACTAACTAATGAACGATTAGTCACATCGTGTTGATGTGGGTTTGCCTCCAGTTGTCTGTCATCTCTCCATTTCCATCAGCCACTCTCTATGTTCCTCCTGACCTCTCGCTCCTCTCGTTTTTGCCTAATCGTTACGTCAATTGGTGGAGATGCCGCAATGGAAGCTGAAGGAGTAGAACAGAGTGAACAAATGCACATTATGCCAAAAGTCATCACAAACTTGTTATCAAAGCTCGTTCAATCCAACATGCAAGTGGCAAATCTCACAACACACTTGTCATCTCAACAAATTTCAAATTTGGGACATGGTTCCCGTGTGCATCCTAAACCTTATACGGGTGAAGCAGAAGATGATATTTACCTCTGGCTCGATAATTTTTCCAATCTTGCTGAATATCATCCTTGGTCTGATGAGGAAAAAGTGCAAGAAATTAAACCATCATTTCAAGGGCTTGCAACTGTATGGTGCCATACCACACTAACTTGATGACAATGTCAAATGTTCATGGAAACATTTAGTTCTCGCCCTCACTCTCGAGGGGTTCACTCGTCATACATAACCCTATCACGTGAGTTCAACAGAAGGTTATTTTTAATTCATGAATTAAAAAAAAAATAATTTACATAAGGGAGTATTTAAATTAAATTTGGAAAATAATTACAGATTTGTATAAGAAAAGGGTATGTTTTATTAAGATTTGTTTTACAGATAAGCGATTTTACAAATGGGCCTTGAACGCATGTGATAAAAAGGGTTTATACATAGTGACCAACCTGAGCCCTCACTACAGCATTCAGCAATACTAACAATGTCAAAGATGCCCTTACTCAGCTTCACGAGCTCAAACAATTACCAACAGAAAGTGTTTCATAGTTTGGGGTAAAGTTTACTCATTTGCTATTAAGAATTGATCCCAATATGGTCGAAGACTTAAAACATTTTTTTCTCTAGCTCGAGATCGTCGATCCTATTATATCACAATGTACTCAAGATCAAGGCCCTAATTCACTTCATGAAGCTTTATTAGTCACGCAGCGAATTGAATTTGCTAAATGTAAAAATTCTAGTAAAGTACCTATGCTCCCTCCACTGCTTTCGGTTCCTTCTGCACCTACACTAATGGACATAGATCATCTTAAAAATGCGCAATCTACTCAACGTTCTTCATTTTGCCAAAATAGAATTCAATATCAGAATGACAAACCCAAATTGCCAAATCGCGATTCTCAAGGAAGGCCACGATGTTTCCAGTGCAATAAATATGGGCATGTTTGAAAGTATTGTCTTTTCAATCAACAACATATGCAGAACATGCAAGCAGCACACAACTTCGACTCTCATAATCTAGTGTCTAGAAAAGAACACCTGGAGCTGTAAAGGGTGAATCGACTTCAAGACAATGAATACGTCCTCCTATTGCATTTGTAATAGAGGAAATCTTCAAACACAAGCCGATGCTCATTTCAGTCAACTCAAGAAGCTCTCTTACCTCTTCTCATCATCCTTTCATTTTAGATGAAAAAATCCCTTTGTATTCCCTACTGACCAACCGTGTTACCTTTGGTGACAATTTGATCCAATCCAAATCATCCTCAGGTAAAGACATTCCCCAAAGAAAGCAACTCTCCTAGCAGAAGTTGCTCCTAAGAAGGATTTTGGTTCAGATGGAGCTGCTCGATGAGCTCCCCCCCTCCCACAGTGGCCTATAGGCCACCCACTACTGCTCTTGGTTGCTCTGCCCATTGCCCCCTCCTCGCTGCCCTCCCTCCTTGCCTCTACTCTACCCTACTTCCCTGAAGCGCCTCCACCTCCCGCCCTGCCTTCTCCCGCTCTGCCCCACTCCGTCTCCTCCTTGCTTTCCCACTGCCCCTCCAGTCCCTGCCCTACCTTCTCCCACTTTGCCGCCCTTAACTGTTCCTCCACCCCCACTCTTCCCCACCTTCTCCTGCCTCCTTGCCTCCTAGCCTCCTCCATTCCTCCTCGCACCTCCGCCCCCAGTGCACCCCCCCGCCATTCTACCTCACCCCTCCTTCTTCTCTACTTCTCCCGCCTCTCTCGCCCTCCTTCCTTTTCATCATTCCTTCCTCCTTCTCCTCCCCTTGCTCCCTCCTTCCTCTCTTCCCCTCTTCTTTCCGCGCTGCCCTCTCCACCTCTCTTCTCCGCCTTGCCTCGCCTCGATGTCATTTTTCCTTTCCCTTTTTTCATTTGCCTCCCTATAGCGGGAGCATTCGTGTTTGTCATGGTGAAAGAAAATCTTGGTGGTGACCTTTGGTCTAGCCAGAGGGGCTCTATGGCAGCACCCTCGACTCCCACAGTTGTTAAGGTTCTTCTTTCCCCAGCTGACAAGCAACAGGTACAGCAGGCAATTTAGTCCCTCCAAGACAAGGCGCTTATGGGAAGAATTGTGGGCCTTACACCTACACGGAGACAGGTGCGAGAGTGGATCCAAGCGAGCTTGGCATTAGAGGGAGACCACATCTAGGAGGTCACCATCTATGGAAGAGGCGTTTTCCTCATCCGGTTGAGCTCCCTTGACATTGCCTCGACACTTTGGAGCAAAGCCCCATCCTCCTTGGCTTGGATCTTATTTACCTCTTTCCTTTGTATCATGGGTTCACAGTGGAGGACATGGATACAACACACCATGTTCCACGTTTTTCGGTTACACTCCGCTTCCTAGGGCTCCCCAAAGAGTATCGAGCCATCCTCCCCTCCATTGGTCGGGCATTTGGCACAGTGCTTGAGTCCCTACTAGAGTCGGACGCCTCAGTTCTAGCAGATGATGGAGTCCCTAGGATCAGACTGGTGGTTGAGAGCCCAAATTCCCTCCCAGAGTTGATCCTTCTCGAGACCCTTGAAAGGGGCACACTGCCAGAAGGTGGAGATTTCTGGGTTACCAGGCCAGTGTCTTTGGTGCAGACAAATGGGTCACCTCACCAGAGATTTCCCCCGTGGCCTCCCCCATGCGCCTCCCCCACCTCCCCTATAGAGTAGACAATGTCAGTAGGCCCAAGTCCACAGCACCCTCTCAGCAGGCAAGAGTAGCAGGAGTCTCAGTCCCCATGGGTTACCCCCTTAGAAGGGGACTAGACACAAGTTAAAAAGAAAAAGGAACCAAGCAAGCAGGCCCGCAAGTGTTAACATCCATAGAGCACAACTGCCAAATGCAAGGTAATCAATGAGTAAAGGTGACCAAGCCAAGTGATCTACTTCAACAGGACAAGCTCAAGGGAGTTTGATACCCAAATACACCAAGGTCAATAATTACAAGCAATATGCACATGGAAGGAGTATAGCTCAAACTCAGGGAGTTTGATGCCCAAATACCCTAATCCCACCCCAAAGTCCAAAGATTCCAGGCAACGTGCACAGGTAGTATGTTCTAGCTACCCCTTCCCAGAACAAGGAGGTGTAAGAACCAGGAGATGCACACTTCTGGGCCACAAAGAGTGCATGCACCTTGCACTATTAAGCTCCACATCCACAGGAAATAGTGACACCAATGAAAATAGCCCCAGAAGAAATACAGCTCAAACTCAGGGAGTTTGTTCCCCAAATATTCTGAAGAAAAGACGTCCTAGCAACATTTAGGATTACCTTTGAGTGTCTCACGGAAGCCTAGCTGCATCACTTTAGGTTTTGAGCCACGTTCATGAGGTTCGAACCACAAATAGGTGAAGGTGAGGGCGCTCTAGGAGTTTGAGCCCCAAATCACTTGAGCCTAGGAGTGACGAGGCTAACACAAGCCCTATTTGGGAACCGGTTAGGACCACCTCCTAATACCAATTTGTCCCAAGCGCTTTAATATGGTTAACACAAGCACTATTTTTGCTAGTAGGGAGAGTCGGTAAGAATAGCAATATGCCTTGGCACCCTACAATCCCAAGAGCCCATGGTTGTAAAGTGAGGGAGAGTGCTAAAAAGGAAAAGGGTTGGCCCTCCCTTCAAAAGGTGACTTGTATAAAAGGCCAAATGTTTGACTTTGGTCTTCATTGTTATTTGCACAAGTTTGAATACAAGCTCCCTCTTCTCTTCCAAGAGAGTGTTTTGGGTTTTCTCTTGTTTCCATTGTAGTTCCTTTGTAGATGTCACTCTATCCCCCTTCACTCTCTCCTCCTTATTCCCTTCCTCATCCTCCCTTCTCCCTCCTTCTCCCTGTCCCCTCCCCTCTTCCCCTTCCCTCTTTCTCACATGAAACCACATTGCAACAATCTGGAGGCCGCATGAGTGACACTTGCAGATGGCTCGTGCTATGCATTGCTCCCACAAGAAGTAGTTGGGAGTGGAAGCTCCATCGGCATATCTTCAACTAACTCACGACACGTGAGTCACCACTGAGACCCACCACATTTTTGGTGCCATTGTTAGGGAGAAAAGGTATGCTTTTGCATTTGAACTTGTCTCCCTGCAATATATTCCCATTGCACAAGTTTTCAAGCTTACCTTGGAGCTTGTTAATGGAGTTGTAGGAAAGAAGAGAGGTGGAAAGAGAGAGAGAGAGAGAGAGAGAGAGAGGATGGAAATCTATTTTTTCATGTAGGAATGCCATTTTTGAGCTTGGGAAGCTTTTTTTGGATGCTTTTTGGTGTTTCAAGTTGATAGGAACTTAGTAGGCTTGATTGCTAAGGTGTGTGTGGTCTAATCACCTCAAAAAACAACAAAACTAAGGATTTTGTCAAGTTTTGATGTAGTTTCATGTTCTAGAACTGCCCTTTTTTGAGTTTTTGCATTTTGACTTTCAAAAAGTGTTTGTTTTCTAGTTTCTTTTCATTAAGTAGGTAGATTAGGTAGTGTAGCACCCCCCCACCATAAAAAATCATGAACAGAAATTGCAAAATCCTCAGAAATCACCAAATCTCAGTCGTCGTGAAACTATGTTTGACTATCTTGCCGAGTCGGCGTTGTAGCCGTATCGCACCGACCAGTTTCCCTACCAATCGATGTGTTAGCTGGATCCTACTAGTCAAACTTTGTTGACCCGATGCCGTAACACTTCCCCACCGACCTAACCTCTAACTATGATTTACACCGTCACCCAGAGTTAATGCTTGTCAGAGTTACTTCTGCATCGATTTGTGACAAGTCATTGACCAATGCTCTAGTGTTTCCTCGTTGACTGTTGCTATCTTTCTGTCCTGCTGTCGGCATGGTGAGCCCTCCCGTCTGTCCATGGTCATAATCGTTCCCCTCCGTCGTCGTGTTACTCCATCACACTGCCCATCACTGTGCAATACCGTCGTCCGATGTTTTTCGATCACCTACCATCATCGCTATACCACCCCGCCAAGTCCCTATCCCGCCGTTCAGCATCATACCGTATCCCTACACCCATGGGGATATCCCTTCCGACCGATCATTGGTGACCACATGTGGCAAACCACCAGATTGGTCATCAATTATTTTGGTTGCAAAATATGTTTCAATTTTCAATTTCTATAATTAAACAATAACAAAACTCAAGTTAAGACAATAACATTAACCAGCTAAATTATATATTGCTATTAAAACCACTAGGCTGTTTGTTGGTGATTTCTGAGGATTTTGCTGTTTTTGTTCATGATTTTTTGTGGTGGGGGGTGCTACATACCTAATCTACCTACTCAATGAAGAAAAACTAGAAAACAAACACTTTTGAAAGTCAAAATGCAAAAACTCAAAAAAGGGCAATTCTAGAGCATGAAACTACTTTAAAACTTGACAAAAATCCCCAAAAATCCTTAGTTTTGTTGTTTTTTAAGGTGATTAGACCACACACACCTTAGCAATCAAGCCTACTAAGTTCCTATCAACTTGAAACATCAAAAGGCATCCAAAACCATGAAATAATAGATTTTCATCCTCTCTCTCTCTCTCTCTCTCTCTCTCTCTCTCTCTCTTTGTCTCTCTCTCTCTCTCTCTCTCTCTTTCCACCTCTCTTCTCTCCTACAACCCCACTAACAAGCTCCAAGGTAATCTTGAAAACTTGTGCAATGGGAATATATCGAAAGGAGACAAGTGCAAATGCAAAAGCATACCTTTTCTCCCCAATAATAGAGCCAAAAATGTGGTGGGTCAGCGGTGATTCACATGTCATGGGGTGGTTGAAGATATGCCTACGGAGCTTCCACTCCTAGCTACTCCTTGTGGAAGCAATGCATAGCATGAGCCATCTACAAGTGTCACTCAAGCGGCCTCTGGATTGTTTCAATGTGGTTTCACGTGACAAAGACGGAAGGGGAAGAGGGGAGGGGAGAGGAAGAAGAGGGAGAAGGAAGGAGGGGGGAGGAGGAAGGGAAGAAGGAGAAGGGAGTGAAGGGGGATAGAGTGACAACCCAAAGGCACTACAATGGAAAGAATAGAACACCCAAAACACTCTCTTGGAAGAGAAGAGGGAGCTTGTATTCAAACTTGTGCAATGCCCTCACATAGCAAACCACAAAGGATAATTTAGGGTGGGATCTTATTGCTGAGGTCTTGGTGTAGGGCCTTGTTTAGTGCCCCTCAATGCTACAGCCTTTATGTCTTCTTGAGATGGTACTTGGGGTGAGAGGCCTTCCTACATGAATATATTAAAGGAGTCAGTGTTGGGCTTCTACCATCGTGGCTTCATAGCTTGGTTTAAAATTATCTTAAAACACCTATTTCATTAATTTTGGACTCTTGCACTGTCCAAATTCATTTTGTGAGATAATTCTGGATAAAACATTTCAAAAAAAGAGGCTCTTATAAAACAAAACATTGAGTCAAAAAGGAAGATTTAAAAAAATCAAATTAGAAAAAATGACATGAGATGTTAAAAATAGAGTACATCACATTGTTAAAAGAGACAAAAAAGTAAGATTTTTAAAAATTAAATTAGAAAAAATGGCGTGACATGTTATGAAAACTAGAGTACATTTCAAAAAGAGCACATCACATTTGTAAAGAAGTAGATCATATTACTCAAAGCCATATGGTGCCAAAAAACACCTTAATACAGTCTCTCTTAACATCATCTTAACATCACATTTGTACAAGAAGTAGATCATATCACTCAAAGCCATATGGTGTCAAAAAACACCTTAATACAAGGCCATATGGTGTCAAAAAACACCTTAATACAAAGCCATATGGTGTCAAAAAACACCTTAATACAGTCTCTCTTATCTAAGTCTAGAAGATCTCATCATTGGTCTCTCTTATCTTCTCAACAACCCAATCCTTCACTGCCTCCACAGCTGTATCCTCAACATAATTACATGAGAAGAAGAAGTTTAAGCAATCACAAATTGTTTCTTTATAATTTCTCTGAGAGGCTCTTATTGTTCTCTCAGCATCCGCATCAAATCGCCCATGACGAGAGCTACGATAACGCAGGTTACTTAAGAAATCTAAAAGATCTTGTCGTGCTTTTATCATACGTCTTAGAAGTCTTTCACTGTCTACTATCTTGAGAGTCTCCTCCCTCTCTGCGTGCCTTTGTGCAGCAAATTCCTCTCTCTCCATGTGTGTCAAAGGAGAACCTTGTCGAATTCTGGCCTCTCTCTGTGCTCCTTGGTCAGCAATCCATTCTTTGAGATTGTTAATTCCGAACTCCACGTCTTCGACAATGCCAAGGACATCCATGGGTGGGGAGATGATAAAGAAAGGGAGATGGACTACGATGCAAGAAAGAAGAGAGTGTCTGCGGAGGAAGAACTAGGATAGAAGATTACTTGGTTATCAAGATGGATGAAAGAAGACTCTGAGAGTGTTTGCGGAAGGACTAGGATAGAAGAATACAAGTTAATGAGAAGCACTAGGATGCAAGAAAGAAGAGAGTGTCTGCAAAAGAACTATGATAGAAGAATACTTGGTTATCAGGATGGATGAAAGAAGACTCTGAGAGTGTTTGCGGAAGGACTAGGATAGAAGAATACAAGAAGAATACAAGTTAATGTGAGAAGCACTAGGATGGATGAAAGAAGAGAGTGTTTGTGGAAGAACTAGGATAGAAGAATACTTGGTTATCAAGATGGATGAAAGAAGACTCTGAGAGTGTTTGCGGAAGGACTAGGATAGAAGAATACAAGTTACTCAGAAGGATACTTGGTTATCAGGATGGATGAAAGAAGACTCTGAGAGTGTTTGCGGAAGGACTAGGATAGAAGAATACAAGTTACTCAGAAGGACTAGGATGTAAGAAATAAGAGAGTGTTTGTGGAAAGACTAGGATGGAAGAATACAAGTGCACTAAGGCACGATGTGTTCACTACGATAAGGATAAGGGTTGGAATAAAGTGAGTGGCACGATGTGTTCACTATGATAAGGGTTGGAATAAAGCGAGTGGAGATTGAATGCTCTACTTTAAGTGAGTGGAGATGATAAGGATAAGGGTTGGAATAAAGTGAGAGAAGCATTGCGAATGCTCTACTTTAAGTGAGTGGAGACTGTCCAACTGAATAAAATTCTCATTACACAAGGATTTATTTCCAAATAATCACATCATCACACATTCATATCATAAAATTGTGTGCATGAAGAAATATATTACAAATATTACATCATCACATATTCATATCAAAATTCTCATCACACAAGGATTTATTTTCAAATAATCACATCATCACACATTCATATCATAAAATTGTGTGCATGAAATAAATATATTACAAATATTACATCATCAAATATTCATATCAGAATTCCCATCACACAAGGATTTATTTCCAAATAATCACATCATCACACATTCATATCATAAAATTGTGTGCATAAAGAAATTATATAAATATCATGATTATGCCACTTAAGTAATAAGTCACAAATTGGTGTATAATCAACAAAAACTACAAACACAACATCATACATGCATCACAACTCTTGTGATGCTTCTAGTGGAGACTCTGGCAACTCTTCGGACGCTTCCAATGGAGGCTGTGGTACTGTAGATGTACACTCGGTCTCTACTTCTTTTGTAGTATGTAGTGCTTTCGGAGTAGACTCAGTATCCTCTTCCTTAAA
The DNA here is from genome assembly GCF_047967505.1 of Dipteris shenzhenensis. NCBI lineage: Eukaryota > Viridiplantae > Streptophyta > Polypodiopsida > Gleicheniales > Dipteridaceae > Dipteris > Dipteris shenzhenensis. Next base: position 32,617,460 of record NC_141619.1, on the reverse strand, counting down.
TGCAAGCGGAGGCGGTGGCAACTCTTCTGATGCTTCCAGTGGAGGCTGTGGTGCTGTAGGTGTACATTGGGTCTCTACTTCTTCTGTAGTATGCAGTGCTTTCATAGTAGACTCAGTCTCCTCTTCCTTAAAGGGAAGCTCTGGTATTGCTTCAGTTGCACGTTGTATTCTAATGGTAGCAATTAGGTCTCGAATGATTTCAGCCCTAAACAATAGTATATCCTCCTCTGAATATTTGAGCTCCAAAGAGTCTTCCGATGAGATCTGTGGCATAAGTGAGAAAATTTCTTTGAAAATCAACATGCAGTTGTAGGCAACTCTCCACCCACAACTATGCCCATCTTCCTGCTCTACTACTAAACGCTTTTGGAAGTCTACCGAGTCTTTGTACTGTCCTGTTTCTTTGATAGCAGATACCAACTTCTCAATCGACCTGCTCATCGTGACATATTAAAAAAACTTAGTGTATCTATCACATAAGGTACATAATATAGAAGTAACAACAGATTAATAGAATACTTACGTTTGCACTGAGCCATGAAAGCCTGCAATGGAGTTCACAAACCAACAATAGTTGTCTTCAAGGTTCCAAACCACCAGACTCCAATGTTCCCTACATGAATAATTAAGAACCATTATTATTTAACACAATGTTGCCAGTACAAGATGAAAATAAAGGTTGCCATGATACTTACATCTCATGATATGCCATAAATAGGACTCGCACGCCATGTAAATGTAAAGGCTGTAATAATTTACAAACATCGGCTATTGTCTTTCTGCTATCGCTAAGTATAGGAGAAAGGAGGGAATCCAACATATACGCACGATTTTGTACGACTCTACCAAATCGTGAGATAACTATACTGCACCAACAAATAAATGAATATTAGCTTATTAGATTTAATCAAAATAAATGAATATTAGCTTATTAGCTTATTAGATTAAATCAAAATATTGAATTATCAAGTAGAGAAAAAGTTTGTATCAAACCTGAGAATGGCCATCATAACGTTGTTATTGACCTCATTTGAAGCTCTAGAGAGAATTGAAATCTCTTCTCCCCCAAATTCAAGATACTGAGGTCTATGTTGAATCATAACCCTAACATTAAAAGAGCTTCCCAATTCTTTTAATGAGGCCATGTTTGTAGAGTTGAGGTCATCTATCCTCTTTGACTCTTTGATGGCATTCATTTCGCAATCAATGATTGCTCGAATGGTACATGTTATAAATGCATAGAGATGCAAATCCGTGTATGTTGATAGTGTGGTGTCATTTTGCATCTCAAAAATTTGACCAAGTACCAAAAAGCAATTGTAGCCCACCCTCCATCCACAATTATAGATGTGGCTATTATCTTGATGTGATACCTGACATGTTATATACTCTATTTGTTGTGCCAAGTCACATTGCCGCATTACTATGTCGATAGCATCTACTAATTTTCGAGCTGATCTGCATATCAAAACATATAACAACAGTGAATATGTGCATTGCATATCAATCTACATGTCAAGAAGTGACAACAAGTGTAGTCTATACTTACTCTAACACATTGCCATGGATGGATGTCATTGAGTTTGCAAAGAAGCACTTCTTCGCAAGGATGTCCACGACTACCAGACTCCAATGTGAGCTGCATTATCAATAAAGAATAATTACTGTGTTTGAGACAATTCTAGCAAATGCAATAGGAAAAACAAGTAGGGTTTGATGCTTACTTCTCATAATATGCTGTAAAAATAACTCGTGCGTCATTCATAGGAATGTGCTTCAACCACTTGCAAACATTCTCTATGGTTTCTTCTTTGTTGATAAGCACTTCCGAAATACGAGGATCGAGCATATATGAAACGCTTTGTATATTTTGCGGAAAATTTGCTATAACATTGCTATATTTAAAAAAAAAGTATTAGCTTCTTGGGTTTAATCAAAATAAGCAAAGTATAAAGCCAAGGAAAAGGCTGCATCAAACCTGAGGATGGTTGTAATGACTTTGACATTAACCTCATTCTTAGGATTCAAGAGGATTGAAATCTCTTCTTCACCAAATTCAAAAAAATGAGGTTGTTGTCGAATTAACAACATAGCAGTGAATGAACTTCCAATCTGCTCCAATAGATTCATATTTTTATGACTCATCTTATTGAGGGAGTAGTCTACATCGTATTCTTCTTCACTTGCTATGTCCTCCACATCCTCCTTCTACCATAAAAAAATAAAAAAGTTATGCGATGTACAAATCCCAAATAAAGGCTTAAACAAGCAGATAAGGTTTCATATATGCTTTCATTAGTGTAAGTCTCTCCTCTGCTTGGAGCAAAAATTTAAAAAGGTTTCATACACGCTTTCATTAGAGTGAGTCTCTCCTTCTCTTGGATGAAAAATTTAAAAAGTTATGAGATTTACACATCCCAAATAAAAATAATGGTTTAAATAATCATAGAAGTATAAAGATAGCATGCTTTCATTAGACAAGTTATGAGATTTATACATCCCAAATAAAATTAATGGTTTAAATAATTATAAAAGTATAAAGATAGTATGCTTTCATTAAACTCATTCTCTTCTCCTTTTGGAGGAAAATATAAAAAAGTTATGAGATTTATACATCCCACTTAAAGGCTGGAACAAGTATACAAGTATAAAGATAAGGTTTTATACATGCTGCAATGTAGTCATATTTTCATATTGTTTCCCAATGGTAGTAATTAGATGCTGAATACTCTCAGCCCGAAATGCTAGCAGATCAGCTTCTGTATATGATTCCATTTTGACTGGTAACTCCAGATCAAAAATCTCTCTAAGAAACAACATGCAGTTGTAGGCGACTCTCCACCCACAACTGTGTCCATCTTTTTGCTCCACTGGCAGACGTCTTTTGAATTCTACTTGATCTTGTTGCTCCGTGGTTGTTCTGACAGCAGATACTAGCCGATATGCAGCACTGTCCAGCATGACATATGAAATATATTAATATGTCATGATCATAAGATACAAAATAAGAAAGTATCAAAAATATTAAGAGAATAATTACCTTGGGGAGTTGGCATGATAGCCTTCTATTGAATTCACAAACCATAAATGGTTGAGTTCAAGGTCCCAGAAGATCAGACTCCAATGTGAGCTACACGACCAGAATAAAAATGATTATTGTTTTACACAAACTTGCCAAAGAAATAGTAAAAATAAGGTTAGAGTTGATACTTACGCCTCATGATAAGGCATTAAGATGACTCGCACCCCATCTAAATTCAAAGGGCTTAACCAGGTACAGACATCTTCTATAGTCTTTTGAGGAGAGCTAAGAATAGAAGAAAGGAGAGCATCGAGCATGTAGACACGATGCTGCACTGTACTAGGAAGTTGAGAAATAACTACACTGCACCAAGAAATAAACAAACATTAGCTCATAGAATTGATTTGCATTCTGCACTAGGAAACTGATATATAACTGAACTGTGAATAAATAAACAGATGTTAGCTTATTGAAGTAGCAATAAATAAATAAACATTACCTGAGAATGGCCAAGATAACATTGTCATTAACCTCTTTTAAAGGATTGGAGAGGATTGAAACCTCCTCTCTACCAAAGCTTAAATACTGAGGTTCTCGTTTCAAAACGATCTTAACTTGAAATGAGCTCTCCATTTTATCTAATGCAGCTAAATTTGATTTTTCAATCAAATTTAGAGGTGGTTGCATTGTTGAAGTGGAAGGGAGTGCCTCCGTATTGACTTCATCCATTTCTTCTCCCTCTATTGCCTGTAAATAAATATGAGAGATTAGAGTCATTATCTTTAAATTTAAATCTTATTTAAAAAATTGTATTTAGTTGAGAAATAGAGAGTTCATACCGCTAAGTATTGTCGTAGTGGCCTTTTTTCATAACCCTGCGAGCCATAATTATCAAAGAGGGCATCATCATATTTGTCTTCATCCACCAACCTCTCTGTGAATGGGTCATGTAAGTCCATCTTTTCATCATTAACAACTGGGACATTATGATCTTCAAGGTAATCATCCATGTCATCGGTGTCCTTGTGGTCTATCTCTTTTTCATAGCCTGTGGTTAGATCTGCTTGAAGCTGGAAATAGGCCATGAAATGCTTATTTTCAATAATATTGGTGGAGTTGCCTTTTCTTAGGAGATCCTCAAATAAATATCCCATCCTGCACAAGGTGACCTCCCAACCTGCCGGCAGCAAATTCTCCATCATGGTAAGCAAGAGACTCCCACTTTTTGCAGGACTTCCGTAGTTGTTTTTTTGATAATGTATGGACCTGGGAATATCTTGCTCTTCTAGCATCAATCTCAAATTATTTGAATTCCCTCTTATGTTCTTTTGTAAAGAGTGATCAGGGTTGGGACTCCGCATACATAGAAAGAATGATTCAAGAGTTTGAATCGCTATGCCACATTCTCTCTTGCCTCTCTTTGCTGCATAAACACCACTATAGATCTTCAAATCTGATGAATATGCTCGCTCTAGAGTAACCTGCATGGCTTCTTTGTCTTTTTTATCAACAAATATGACAATGTTACAAATCGCCACTTTGCTAATGGTGGTATATACTATTCTATCAATGAAGTTATGGATATCATCGCTAGAAACTTCATTGATAAAGAATAGTTGTGGCTTATCCCATGCTGACTCATTCTTAAAGAAGTCATCTTCTGAGACTCCCCTGAAGTTGACAAGCTTTCCAGACTCTGCCGTAACCTCTACATTGAATTGAAAGCTTTGGTGCATATCTGTTGGCATTCTTATCTCACTGATTAATCTTTCCACATATGCAACCACCTGTTGTGGGATCTCTTTTCTCATATAAGAGGTTACTATTTCCGACCCATCTTCATCCTTTTTAATCCACCTGTTGGCCCATAGCTTTACCTTGGGTGTTGACAAAGAAGCTATATGCTTCACCACATTATAGTCAATGTTGCAATGAGTAAGTGGAATTTGTTTCTCTGACAGCAAATACTTGATGGCACTATGCACTGCATCACGCCTCACCTGTACATTGATGCATTCTTCCATGCAGTGGTCTTTGTCTTTTTTTCCAAAAAACCATTCTTTCTTTAAAATTCTTTGTGCTGCCATGGATGCATACTTATCAGGTAAGTACTTTACAGGCCTCCACATCCTTGCCGTCAACTCCTTCTTATCCATTACCTTTGACTTGCCGGAGATAAACAAAGGAGCTTCATAGATCAGCTGTCCACGCTCACAAGCAATGCACGTTTCAAGCATCTCATTGAACACTTCAACAGGACGAAAGATGATAGAAGTATAGTCGGCATATCTGTCCCTCACCACCTTGAGGCTTGTCATACTTTCTTCCCGCTCTTGGGTTCCCCTAGGCACAACTGCACTCAAAGAAGTATAAAAGTTTGTGAGTGTGTCGGCGTCTGCTTTTGTGACCTTTCGCTTCAAATCAGGATTTGGGGAACCAAATGTTGTCCATATCACCCTTGCCTTCTGTAAGACCTCTGATGTTGAGGATATCTTACGCTTTCCATGGACATAATGATTAAGTCTTTCGGACTCAATCAAATACTTAATCTCATGCTTGAATATACAGATCGTTGCAGGATAATAATGGAATGAGCTTATCTTTACAAATTGTTCTGGAGTGAGTCTTTTGCCCTCCTTTGCTTCCCTTGCGATCTGATTACAAGCATAAGCCCAATGTTGACCATCAATGGGCTGGAATCTGCAATGAAGGAGAAATTCCTTCTTGACTTCCTTTAGCATATTCTCTCCTTGTGCCTCTTCGCCTTGTTCATGTGGAATATTTTTTAGAGTGTTTTTAAAGAATTGACTGAAGATCTCCTCGAAATGTGTAGGCCCTGTAAATGTTATTTGATCCAGAAAACTATTTTTGGTTGGACAAAACATTATTGGGCGCAAGACCACATTACTTGCCACAGGTTTCTTGCCATCTCTCAAAGCCTCGTATATTTGCATTGCACAGGATATATCAAGGCTTCGGCTATTAGTAAACAGAGCTGCAGCTTCCACATCTTTGGCATTCACAAACCACGTCCTTTGACCCCAGATATATCCCACATCATCATCTGTAACTGCTTCATTAAGACGCAGATTAAGATTTTTAATTGATGTGAGTTCATCTTGATCATCTTCAGCCTCGGATTCTGAGTCTTCTTCATCTTTCTCTTTTTTTGACCGTTTTTCATCCACATTATCTTTCTCTACAGTGGGACGATGTCTTTTCTTACTGCTTGGAACCGTGGCTCTTGCAGTACTAGCCTTTTGCATTTCACGTCGTGGCTTGCTAGCAAGAGCTTCTAGCATAACTGCAGTGGATCGACCTTGATCTTCTTCAATTTTTGCTAATTCCCGTGCACTCAAGGCTTGTTTTTCATCATCCTTAGTTACATTCACCATTTCTGGCTCTACAAGTTTGCGCTCATGTTCTACAGGTTTGTGACAGTGTGCCTGTTCTTCTTGTCCCTGCATTGAAGTCTGAGCTTTTTGATCTCCTTCATGTGATGATTCTTGCATATGGAGAGCATATTCTGCATCCTGAAAGTATTCAAGCATTATCTTTGCATGCATCCTTTTTGCCACCACACTAGGAAATTGCTCCCAAGTATATGAAAGAGTCTCCAATGCCCTTTGCAACTCTGGAAACTTTGATGGTTGAGGAGGAGGCATCACAAAGGTCTTTGCGTCTCTCCTTGACACAATAAAATGCATACCGCCAACTTCAGGATCTGAACTCTTTGTTAAAATATCCACAAAGGTGTCTTTTCGCTGAATTATTATGCCTACTACAAGGCTTGAAGTCATATCTTTTTTGAAGAAAGTAGCATCCCATGGATCTTCAACACCATTGAACTCCCTTTTTGACATAAGTAGAAAGAGTCTCTTTTCCTTTTGATGAAGAAACCAGGCTCTTCTACCCATGTGATATCGAGTCCACCTACCAAAGCCATTGGGGCTATATTCCTTTCCTTTGAAATTCAAAGTGACATCAGAAACCCATTCTCTGATCTCAGAGTCATCTGGCATAGCCATCACATTAGCTGATTGCTCCATAATCCTACAAGAAAAGATAATGAAGAATTTAGATACATACAAGTAAAGTACAATATACAACCCTTGATACAATAAATGTGGAAAATAGCCCAAAAGGCTTTACAAGGCTTCATATGGCAATAAATGTGGGAAATAGCCTAAAAGGCTTTACAAGGCTTAAATATTTGTACGAATGTAAAAGAATTAGCCAATAAAGCTTTACAAGTAATATAAAATGTCGTCTAGTGATAAAGCTTCAATCTTCGTGAAGATTCATGTAATCTGTCCATCCATTGTTGATATCTGAGCACTGATACCCAACTGTTGCAATCTATCCACTAAAAACTGTTCCACTGATATCCACTTATGCAGCCCACATGATATCCACTTATGCATCCCACTGATACTCGTTAATTAGTGAATGGTCGGGATGGTCGGGTTTATTACAAGGCGCTTCATATGACAATAAATGTAAAAAATAGCATAAAAGGCTTTACAAGGATTTTTATGACAATAAATGAGCTTAAATATTTATACAAATGCAATAAAAATAACCAATAATCATCAAGCTCCAATATGTCCCATGACATGTAATCTGTCCACTGATATATGCAATCTGTCCACTGATATCTGCTCATGCAATCTGTCCACTGATATCTGCTCATGCAATCTGCCCACTGATAAACTTCTTGGTAAATGGTAAAAGGTCTTATTTAATAGCATGTTATGAGTGTTAAACCGCATGTGAGCGAAGGGACTGACAACGAATAGGAACTAGTTAGAAAAATTTGAGCATGGCTTCGATTGGCAACTTGGAGAATTGTCTCTCCTCTAAGGCAATCTAATCTATGCTAAACTATGCTAAACCAACCGTCGAAGCGAAGAAAAGCAATAAATAATTTCTTTTTCTGTGTTCATTTTAATGTGCTGGGGTTTAAGAGGCTTAAATATGCAAAAGAAGGGGTTGTGATGTAGAGGCTAAACCTGCATGTGATATAAATAAAGAACAAGTATCTAAAGAAAAGTTAACATTTTTCAATTTAAAAGATGAATATATATAAAAACATTATCTCACTTTCAAAACAAACCATAAATTCACTCTTTTATAATTTTTTAAAAGTATAATATAAAGTATGTAAATATATAAAACTCTCTTTACTTTCTCTCTCTCTCTCTCTCTCTCTCTCTCTCTACTCCTAAATCTCTTTGCAGCCATAGTCAAGACACCTCATTCTCTCTCTTAATCTCTCTCTCTCTCTCTATAACTCTTAAGTATTTTTCATTCCTCTCTCTCTCTCTCCCTCTCTCTCCCTCTCTCTCTTTCTCTCTCCCTCTCTCTCTTTCTCTCTCTCTCCCTCTCTCTCCCTACTCTCTCCCTCCCTCAAGGAGCCACGGTCCCCAAGAGAAGCCAAGGTCCCCAAGAGACTGGCTTCTCTCTCTTAATCTCTCTCCCTCTCTCTCCTCTCTCTTTCTTTCTCTCCCTACTCTTCTCTCTCATTTAAAAATATAATATAAAAGATGTAAATATGTAAAACTCTCTTTACTTTCTCTCTCTCTCTCTCTCTCCTCCTAAATCTCCTTGTAGTCATAGTCAAGACACCTCATTCTCTCTCTTAATCTCTCTCTCTCTCTCTTTGACAACTCTTAAGTATTTTTCTCTCTATCCTCATCCCACTTATTCTCTCTCTCCCTCTCTCTCCCTCTAGCACAGAAGTTTCATTCCTCTCTCTCTCTCTCTCCCTCTCTCTCTCTCTCTCTCTCTCTCCCTCTCTCTCCCTAAGTCTCCCTCTTCTCTTCTCTCTCTCTCTCTCTTTTCCTCTCTCCTCTCCCCACGTTTCATTCCCATAAACTTTCTCTCTCTCTCCCTCTCTCTCTTTCTCTCTCTCCCTCTCTCTCTTTCTCTCTCCCTCTCTCTCCCTACTCTCTCCCTCCCTCAAGTAGCCACGGCCCCCAAGAGACCCGCTTCTCTCTCTTAATCTCTCTCCCCCTCTCTCCTCTCTCTTTACCAGCTTCTCTCTCTTAATCTCTCTCCGCCTCTCTCCTCTCTCTTTCTTTCCCTCCCTACTCTTCTCTCTCTTAATCTCTCTCCGCCTCTCTCCTCTCTCTTTCTTTCCCTCCCTACTCTTCTCTCTCATTTAAGGAGCCCCTCTTCTCTGTGTGAATCTCTCTCTCTCTCTCTCCCTCTCTTAAGGAGCCCCTCTTCTCTCTCTTAATTTCTCTCTTTCCCTCCCTCCCTATTCTCCCATTTCTCAAATTTACAAACTCGAATATAAATAAAAAACTAATTAAAATAGAAATCAAAAACTCAAATAAGAAACTAATTTAAAAAGAATTGTAATGCCTTCTAAAAGACCACCCTCCTCAAAAACTTTAAGAATAAACTAATTGAAAAAGAATTATAAGTAAAGAAAAAGAATTACAATACGAATTTTAAGAAATAGAACTCAAAAACCTTAACAAGAAACTAATTGAAAAGAATTGTAAGTAAAGAAATAGAATTACAAGACGAATAAAAAAGAATGCAAGTACCTGGAAAAAGTGAAAAAAGTAAGGCTCGGCTTATCCTTTCTCTTCCGCTCTTGGTTGCTTCAATGAAACGAGGAGAGAGTTAAAACTAGTCCACTCCTACACATAAATTTGAATTTTCAAAAAAGAGAGGGAAATTTGAATTCATTATAATTTTGAATTCAAATTTGTGTTCAACATTCTTCTTATACTTTCTTCTTATACGTTCCTTTTGAATTCAAATTTATGTTCAACATTCTTCTTGATACTTTCTTCAACATTCTTCTCGATTCTTGTAAGTCCTTTTCATTCTCGTAAGTCCTTTTCATGTAAGTCCTTTTCATTCTCGTACGTCCTTTTCATTCTTCTCGTAAGTCAAATCTTATTTTTCGTTCTTGCTCGTGATAGTAAGTCAAATCCTCCTCTCCCATCTCTCTCTCTCCTTCTCTCTCTCTCCTCTCTCTCCTCTCCTTCCCTCCATCCATCCCTCGACCCAATCCTCTCCTCCAACCTCCTTCCCTCCCCTCCCCTTCCTCCGCCGCCAAAACTCCTCCCTTCCCTCCGCTCTCCCTCCTTCCCCAAAATCCCTCTCCCCTCTTGCTACCCTTCCCCTCTCCCGTCGCCTAACCTCTTCCTCCCCTACCCCTTTTTCCCCCTACCCCCTTTTAACCTTCCTCCCTTTTCCCCACCCCCCTTGGCGACCCCCCCAACCTTTCCACCCTCTTCCCCACTCTCCCTTTGGCCCCCCCTCCCTCCTTCCTTGGCGACCCCCCCCTCCTCTCACCCAGCTCCCCCTTCGCCCTCCCCCCTCCCTGGGGCTGGCCGCCAGCCCCCCCCCTCTCCTCACTCCCTGGGCTGGCGGCCGCGGCCGCCAGTCCCCCCCCCCCTCCTCTCACCCACCCCCCCCCCTTCGCAATCCACCCATCCCCCCCTTCACCCTCCCTGGCTGGCGACCGCGGTCGCCAGCCCCCCCCGCCTCTCCTCTCTCCCCCCTCCTCTCACCCAGCCCCCCCCCTCTCCTCTCTCCCTGGGCTGGCGGCTGCGGCCGCCAGCCCCCCCCCCTCCTCTGACCCAGCCCCTCCCCCTCTTCACCCTCCCCCCCCCTTCCCAACCCACCCATCCCGCTCCCTGGCTGGCGGCCGCGGCCGCCAGCCCCCCCCCCTCCTCTCACCCAGTCCCCCCCCCTTCTCCTTCCTCTCTCCCTAGGCTGGCGGCCGCGGCCGCCAGCCCCCCCCCCCCTCCTCTCACCCACCCCCCACCCCTCCACCCCCTTCACCCTCCCTGGCTGGCGGCCGCGGCCGCCAGCCCCCCCCCCCTCTCCTCTCTCCCCCCTCCTCTCACCCAGCCCCCCCCCCTCTCCTCTCTCCCTGGGCTGGCGGCCGCGGCCGCCAGCCCCCCCCCCCCTCTCACCCACCCCCCACCCCTCCCCCCCCTCCTCTTTCTTCACCCTCCCCCCCCCCTTCCCAACCCACCCCCCCCCCCTTCATGCTCCCTGGCTGGCGGCCGCGGCCGCCAGCCCCCCCCCCCTCTCACCCAGCCCCCCCCCCCTCTCCTTCCTCTCTCCCTAGGCTGGCGGTCGCGGCCGCCAGCCCCCCCCCCTCCTCTCAAAAACCCCCCCCTCCCTCACACTCCCGCCCCCCCTTCGCAACCCACCCATCCCCCCCCTTGACCCTCCCTGGCTGGCGGCCGCGGCCGCCAGCCCCCTCCCCCCCTCTCACCCAGGGGGGGTCTTCACCCTCCCCCCCCCCCCTTCGCGACCCACCCGTCCCCCCTTCACCACCCTCCCTGGCTGGCGGCCGCGGCCGCCAGCCCCCCCCCCTCCTCTCACCCAGCCCCCCCCCCCTCTCCTCTCACCCAACCCCTTCGCAACCCCCTCTCCTCTCTCCCTGGGCTGGCGGCCGCGGCCGCCAGCCCCCCCCTCCTCTCACCCAGTCCCCCTCTCTTCGCTCTCCCCCCCCCCTTTCGGAACCCACCCTGGCTGGCGGCCGCGGCCGCCAGCCCCCCCCCCCTCCTCTCACCCAGTCCCCCCCTCTTCACCCGCCCCCCCCCTTTCGCAACCCCTCCCCCACCCCCCCTTCCCCCCCTCAGCCGCTCCCCCACCCCCCCGGGCTGGCGGCCGCGGCCGCCAGCCCCCCCTCTTCACCGCGCCCCCCCCCCTCCCTCCCCCTCTCCCCCCTCTTCACCCGCCCCCCCCCTTTCGCAACCCCTCCCCCACCCCCCCTTCCCCCCCTCAGCCGCTCCCGGGCTGGCGGCCGCGGCCGCCAGCCCCCCCTCTTCACCGCGCCCCCCCCCTCCCCCTCCTCCCCCCCTCCCCCCCTTCAGCCGCTCCCTCACCCTCCTTGGCTGGCGGCCGCGGTCGCCAGCCCCCCCTCTTCACCCTCCCCCCCCTCCCCCCCTCAGCCGCGCCCCCCTCCCTCCCCCTCTCAGCCGCTCCCCCCTCCTCTCAGCTGCGCCCCCCCCTCCCCCTCTCAGCCGCTCCCCCCTCCTCCTCTCAGCCTCCCCTCTGCACCCACCCGCTTCCCTTCCACCCGCAGCGCCAGCCTCCCCTCCCACCCTCACACCCACCTCCCTCTTCGCCCCTTCTTCCCCTCCCTTCCTCCTCCCTCCCGTCCCACCCTCTTCCTCCCCTCCCTTCCTCCTCCCTCCCCTCCCCTGAACCTTTCTCTCTCTAATTTCTCTCTCTTCAAATTTTAAAAAAGAAACTAGAAAAAAAAGTTTGCAAGTACCTGGAAACAATTTGTAAGTTTGCTCTTTCTTGCTTTCTTGCTCTTCCTTCCTTGCTCTCTTGATCGTCCTTGCTTTCTTGCTTAAATGAAATGAGGGGAGAAAGAATGAATGAAGGAAGACTATATATAAGAAAAATTAGGTTTTCCTCCTCCTCTCCTATTGGCTTTCCATTCCTCCCCTCTCTCCTATTGGCTTTTCATTTATCTCCTCTCCCATTGGCTCCCATTACTCCCCCTCTCCTATTGAACCCCCATCCCTCATCCATTAGCCCTCCTTCCATCCATCCATTTCTTCTTCCTCCCCATTGCCACCACTCCCATCCCACATTTCCACCACGTCCCACTTTCCAAAATCCCATATTTCCCCATCTCACCCTCCTCTTTTTCATCCCCTATTAACTTCCTCACTCATTTCACTCCCTTATTAGCCTACTCCCCTATTACCTTCCCCTCTCCCATTCCATTCTTCCCTCCCCACTCTCACTTCCACTTCCCATTACTCACTTGCCATTTAAAAACTATTAATATATTATTATACTATTTTTTATACTAATTATCATACACCCTTATTACTTCCCTATCCTATTCCACTCCTCCCTCCTCATTCCCACTTCCACTTCCCATTACTCACTTGCTATACACATTTGCAAACTATTAATATATTATTACATGATTTTTTATACTATTTGTAAACTTACATATGGGCAAAATCACAGGTGTCAAAGCGATCCTATTGTGGTCATACAACAACTGTGCTTTTATTCAAGGGTATATTTATCCTCATCAACAAGCTTATTTACTCAAGGTATGAAGTGCATAATTTGTGCACTAGGTGTTTACTTTGTGCCAAAATTGTTTGCCACACACACACACACATATACATATACCGAGAATTTTCTAATATTATCGCATCTACATTTCTCCAATGGGCATAAAACTTTGTACACTCCTCAACCTAGGTCTTATTGACTTGCATACAAAGTGGTGCACCCATCTCATAAGTACTTGTTCGGATAACACACCTCCTATGTATTTTATGACGATTTGGCATAACACTAGGAACAAAATGGTGTATCATGTGAGACAGACTATGCAAAGCATATCCAATGGACACAAGACTTTACACGTTCCTCAACCTAGGCAGTATTGACTTGTGTGCAAAGTGGCATCCCCATCCGATAAGTACTTGTTCGAAAAATACACCTACGATCGTGTTTTTTGACGATTATGCATGACACTAAGGCAATAATGGTGTTTTATGCTTGATCGACAATGCAAAGCATATTCGATGGGCACAATACTTTGCACACACCTTCAACTAGGTAGAATCGACTTACATGCAAAGTGGCATGCCCATCCCATAAGTGCTTGATCCTATAACATACCTAGAAACGTGTTTTTTGACGGATGTGCATGACACTAGAGTAAAAATAGTATTTAATGCTCGATAGACCATGCAAAGGATATCCGATGGGCACAAAACTTTTTGTACGCCTCAACCTAGGTGGTATTGAAATGTTCTCAATGAGGCACACCCATCCGATAAGTACTTGGTCAGATAACACACCTAATGGCGTGTTTTTTTGTGAATGTGCATGTCATTAGGAAAAAAATGATGTATAATGCGTGATCGACCATGCAAATCATATCCGATGGTGACAATACTTTGCACGCACCACAACGTAGTTAAAACGGACTTGCGTGCAAAGTGGAGCCCCCATATGATAAATATTTATTTGAATAACACACCTATGGCCGTGTTTTTATATGGTTGTGCATGACACTAAGGCAAAAACGGTGTGTTATGCTTGATCGACAATGCAAAGCATATCCGATGGGCACGATACTTTGCATACACCTTCAACTAGGTGTAATTGACTTACATGCAAAGTGGCACGCCCATCGCATAAGTGCTTGATCAGATAACACACCTAGCAGTGTGTTTTTTTACGAATGTGCATGGCACTAAGGCAAAAATGGAATTTAATGCTCGATCGACCATGCAAAGCATATCCGATGGGCACGATACTTTGCACACACCTTCAACTAGGTGGAATTGACTTACATGCAAAGTGGCATTCCCATCGCATAAGTGCTTGATCGGATAACACACCTAGCAGCGTGTTTTTTTACGGATGTACATGGCACTAAGGCAAAAATGGTATTTAATGCTCGATCGACCATGCAAAGCATATCCGATGGGCATAATACTTTTCCTATACCTCAACCTAATTGTTATTAAAATGTTTTCAAAGAGGCACATCCATCCGATAAGTACTTGGTCAGATAACATACCCAAGGGCGTGTTTTTTTGCGGATGTGCATACCACTAGGGAAAAAATGGTGTATAATGCGTGATCGACCATGCAAATCATATCCGATGGTGACAATACTTTGCATGCACCTCAATGTACTTAAAACGGACTTGCGTTCAAAGTGGAGCCCCCATCTGATAAGTACTTATTTGAATAACACACCTATGGCCGTGTTTTTATATGATTGTGCATGACACTAAGGCAAAAACGGTGTGTTATGCTTGATCAACCATGCAAATCATATCCGAAGGTGACAATACTTTGCACACACCTCAAACTAGTTGAAACGGACTTGCGTGCAAACTAGATCCCCCATCCGATAAGTACTAGTTTGAATAACACATCTAGGACTGCGTTTTTTTACGAATGTGCATGACACTAAGATAAAAACGGTGTTTTATGCTTGATCGACAATGCAAATCATATCCGATGGGCAATATACTTTGCACACACCTTCAACTAGGTAGAATCAACTTACATGCAAAGTGGCATGCCTGTCCCATAAGTGCTTGATCCTATAACATACCTAGAAACGTGTTTTTTGACGGATGTGCATGACACTAGAGTAAAAATAGAATTTAATGCTCGATAGACCATGCAAAGGATATCTGATGGGCACAAAACTTTTCGTACGCCTCAACCTAGGTGGTATTGAAATGTTCTCAATGAGGCACACCCATCCGATAAGTACTTGGTCAGATAACACACCTAATGGCGTGTTTTTTTGTGAATGTGCATGTCATTAGGAAAAAAATGATGTATAATGCGTGATCGACCATGCAAATCATATCCGATGGTGACAATACTTTGCACGCACCTCAACGTAGTTAAAACGGACTTGCGTGCAAAGTGGAGGCCCCATCTGATAAGTATTTATTTGAATAACACACCTATGGCCGTGTTTTTATATGGTTGTGCATGACACTAAGGCAAAAACAGTGTGTTATGCTCGATCGACAATGCAAAGCATATCCGATGGGCACAATACTTTGCACATACCTTTAACTAGGTGGAATTGACTTACATGCAAAGTGGCACGCCCATCGCATAAGTGCTTGATCAGATAACAAACCTAGCAGCGTGTTTTTTTACGGATGTGCATGGCACTAAGGCAAAAATGGAATTTAATGCTCGATCGACCATGCAAAGCATATCCGATGGGCACGATACTTTGCACACACCTTCAACTAAGTGGAATTGACTTACATGCAAAGTGGCATTCCCATCGCATAAGTGCTTGATCAGATAACACACCTAGCAGCGTGTTTTTTTACGGATGTGCATGGCACTAAGGCAAAAATTGAATTTAATGCTCGATCGACCATGCAAAGCATATCCGATGGGCACGATACTTTGCACACACCTTCAACTAAGTGGAATTGACTTACATGCAAAGTGGCATTCCCATCGCATAAGTGTTGATCGGATAACACACCTAGCAGCGTGTTTTTTTACGGATGTGCATGGCACTAAGGCAAAAATGGAATTTAATGCTCGATCGACCATGCAAAGCATATCCGATGGGCACGATACTTTGCACACACCTTCAACTAAGTGGAATTGACTTACATGCAAAGTGGCATTCCCATCGCATAAGTGCTTGATCGGATAACACACCTAGCAGCGTGTTTTTTTACGGATGTGCATGGCACTAAGGCAAAAATGGAATTTAATGCTCGATCGACCATGCAAAGCATATCCGATGGGCATAATACTTTACCTATACCTCAACTTAGGTTGTATTAAAATGTTGTCAAAGAGGCACACCCATCCGATAAGTACTTGGTCAGATAACATACCTAAGGGCGTGTTTTTTTGCGAATGTGCATACCACTAGGGAAAAAACGGTGTATAATGCGTGATCGACCATGTAAATCATATCCGATGGTGACAATACTTTGCACGCACCTCAACATAGTTAAAACGGACTTGCGTGCAAAGTGGAGGCCCCATCTGATAAGTATTTATTTGAATAACACACCTATGGCCGTGTTTTTATATGGTTGTGCATGACACTAAGGCAAAAACAGTGTGTTATGCTTGATCGACAATGCAAAGCATATCCGATGGGCACAATACTTTGCACACACCTTCAACTAGGTGGAATTAACTTACATGCAAAGTGGCACGCCCATCGCATAAGTGCTTGATCAGATAACACACCTAGCAGCGTATTTTTTTACGGATGTGCATGGCACTAAGGCAAAAATGGTATTTAATGCTCGATCAACCATGCAAAGCATATCCGATGGGCACAATACTTTGCACATACATTTAACTAGGTGGAATTGACTTACATGCAAAGTGGCACGCCCATCCCATAAGTGCTTGATTGGATAACATACCTATCAGCGTGTTTTTTTACGGATGTGCATGAAACTAGAGCAAAAATAGTATTTAATGGTCGATCGACCATGCAAAGCATATCCGATGGGCACAATACTTTGCACACACCTTCAACTAGGTGGAATTGACTTACATGAAAAGTGGCATGCCCATCGCATAAGTGCTTGATCAGATAACAAACGTAGAAGTGTGTTTTTTAACGGATGTGCATGGCACTAAGGCAAAAATGGTATTTAATGCTCGATCGACCATGCAAAGCATATCCGCGATTGGCACGATCCTTCAACTAGGTGGAATTGACTTACATGCAAAGTGGCATTCCCATCGCATAAGTGCTTGATCGGATAACACACCTAGCAGCGTGTTTTTTTACGGATGTGCATGGCACTAAGGCAAAAATGGTATTTAATGCTCGATCGACCATGCAAAGCATATCCAATGGGTAAAATACTTTTCCTATACTTCAACTTAGGTCGTATTAAAATGTTGTCAAAGAGGCACACCCATCCGATAAGCACTTGGTCAGATAACATACCTAAGGGCGTGTTTTTTTGCGGATGTGCATACCACTAGGGAAAAAACAGTGTATAATGCGTGATCAACCATGCAAATCATATCCGATGGTGACAATACTTTACACCTCAACCTAGTGGAAACGGACTTGCATGCAAATTGGAGCCCTTATCCGATAAGTACTAGTTTGAATAATACACCTAGGACCGTGTTTTTTCATGGTTGTGCATGACACCAAGGCAAAAACTGTGTCTTATGCTTGATCGACAATGCAAAGCATATCCGATGGGCACAATACTTTGCACACACCTTCAACTAGGTGGAATCGACTTACATGCAAAGTGGCACACCCATCCCATAAGTGCTTGATTGGATAACATACCTAGCAGCGTGTTTTTTGACGGAAGTGCATGACACTAGAGTAAAAATAGTATTTAATACTCGATTGACCATGCAAAGGATATCTGATGGGCACAATACTTTTCACACACTTTCAACTAGGTGGAATTGACTTACATGCAAAGTGGCATTCCCATCGCATAAGTGCTTGATCGGATAACACACCTAGGAGCGTGTTTTTTTACGGATGTGCATGGCACTAAGGCAAAAATGGTATTTACTGCTCGATCGACCATGCAAAGCATATCCGATGGGCATAATACTTTTCTCATACCTCAACCTAGGTGGTATTAAAATGTTGTCAAAGAGGCACACCCATCCGATAAGTACTTGGTCAGATAACATACCTAAGGGCGTGTTTTTTTGCGGATGTGCATACCACTAGGAAAAAAACGGTGTATAATGCGTGATCAACCATGCAAATCATATCCGATGGTGACAATACTTTGCACACACCTCAACCTAGTGGAAACGGACTTGCATGCAAATTGGAGCCCTTATCCGATAAGTACTAGTTTGAATAACACATCTAGGACTGCGTTTTTTTACGAATGTGCATGACACTAAGATAAAAACGGTGTTTTATGCTTGATCGACAATGCAAAGCATATCCGATGGGCACAATACTTTGCACACACCTTCAACTAGGTGGAATTGACTTACATGCAAAGTGGCACGCCCATCCCATAAGTTCTTGATCGGATAACATACCTAGAAGCGTGTTTTTTGACGGATGTGCATGACACTAGAGCAAAAATAGTATTTAATGCTCGATCGACCATGCAAAGCATATCCGATGGGCACAAAACTTTTCGTATGCCTCAACCTAGGTGGTATTGAAATGTTCGCAATGAGGCACACCCATCCGATAAGTAATTGGTCAGATAACACACCTAGTAGCGTGTTTTTTTACGGATGTGCATGGCACTAAGGCAAAAATGGTATTTAATGCTCGATCCACCATGCAAAGCATATCCGATGGGCACGATACTTTGCACACACCTTCAACTAGGTGGAATAGACTTATATGCAAAGCAGCACGCGCATCCCATAAGTGCTTGATTGGATTACATACCTAGCAACGTGTTTTTTGACGGATGTGCATGACACTAGAGCAAAAATAGTATTTAATGCTCGATCGACCATGCAAAGCATATCCGATGGACACAAAACGTTTCTTACGCCTTAACCTAGGTGGTATTGAAATGTTCTCAATGAGGCACACCCATTCGATAAGTACTTGGTCAGATAACACACCTAATGGCGTGTATTTTTGCGGATGTGCATATCATTAGGAAAAAAATGGTGTATAATGCGTGATCGACCATGCAAATCATATCCGATGGTGACAATACTTTGCACGCACCTCAATGTAGTTAAAACGGACTTGCGTGCAAAGTGGAGCCCCCATCTGATAAGTACTTATTTGAATAACACACCTATGGCCGTGTTTTTATATGGTTGTGCATGACACTAAGGCAAAAACGGTGTGTTATGCTTGATCGACAATGCAAAGCATATCCGATGAATACAATACTTTGCACACACCTTCAACTAGGTGTAATTGACTTACATGCAAAGTGGCACGCCCATCGCATAAGTGCTTGATCAGATAACACACCTAGCAGCGTGTTTTTTTACGGATGTGCATGGCACTAAGGCAAAAATTGAATTTAATGCTCGATCGACCATGCAAAGCATATCCGATGGGCACGATACTTTGCACACACCTTCAACTAGCTAGAATCGACTTACATGCAAAGTGGCATGCCCATCCCATAAGTGCTTGATCCTATAACATACCTAGAAACGTGTTTTTTGACGGATGTGCATGACACTAGAGTGAAAATAGTATTTAATGCTCGATAGACCATGCAAAGGATATCCGATGGGCACAAAACTTTTCGTACGCCTCAACCTAGGTGGTATTGAAATGTTCTCAATGAGGCACACCCATCCGATAAGTACTTGGTCAAATAACACACCTAATGGCGTGTTTTTTTGCGGATGTGCATATCATTAGGAAAAAAATGGTGTATAATGCGTGATCGACCATGCAAATCATATTCGATGGTGACAATACGTTGCATGCACCTCAACGTAGTTGAAACAAACTTGCGTGCAAAGTGGATCCCCCATCTGATAAGTACTTATTTGAATATCACACCTATGGCCGTATTTTTATATGGTTGTGCATGACACTAAGGTAGAAACGGTGTGTTATGCTCGATCGACAATACAAAGCATATCCGATGAACACAATACTTTGCACACACCTTCAACTAGGTATAATTGACTTACATGCAAAGTGGCACGCCCATCGCATAAGTGCTTGATCAGATAACACACCTAGCAGCGTGTTTTTTTACGGATGTGCATGGCACTAAGGCAAAAATGGTATTTAATGCTCAATCAACCATGCAAATCATATCGGATGGCCACGATAATTTGCACACATCTTCAACTAGGTGTAATTGACTCACATGCAAAGTGGCATTCCCATTGCATAAGTTCTTGATCGGATAACACACCTAGCAGCGTGTTTTTTTACGAATGTGCATGGCACTAAGGCAAAAATGGTATTTAATGCTCGATCGACCATGCAAAGCATATCCGATGGGCATAATACTTTTCTTATACCTCAACCTAGGTGGTATTAAAATGTTGTCAAAGAGGTACACCCATCCGATAAGTACTTGGTCAGATAACATACCTAAGGGCGTGTTTTTTTGCGGATGTGCATACCACTAGGGAAAAACGGTGTATAATGTGTGATCGACCATGCAAATCATATCTGATGGTGACAATACTTTGCACACACCTCAACCTAGTTGAAACAGACTTGCGTGCAAACTGGAGCCCCCATCCGATAAGTACTAGTCTGAATAACACATCTAGGACTGCGTTTTTTGACGAATGTGCATGGCACTAAGGCAAAAATGGTATTTAATGCTCGATCGACCATGCAAAGGATATCCAATGGGCACAAAACTTTTTTTACGCCTCAACCTAGGTGGTATTGAAATGTTCTCAATGAGGCACACCCATCCGATAAGTACTTGGTCAGATAACACACCTAATGGCGTGTTTTTGTGCGAATGTGCATATCATTAGGGAAAAAATGGTGTATAATGCGTGATCGACCATGCAAATCATATCCGATGGTGACAATACTTTGCACGCACCTCAATGTAGTTAAAACAGACTTGCGTGCAAAGTGGAGCCCCCATCTGATAAGTGCTTATTTGAATAACACACCTATGGCCGTGTTTTTATATGGTTGTGCATGACAGTAAGGCAGAAATAGTGTGTTATGCTTGATCGACCATGCAAAGCATATTGGATGGGCACAATACTTTGCACACACCTTCAACTAGGTGGAATTGACTTACATGCAAAGTGGCATTCCCATCGCATAAGTACTTGATCGGATAACACACCTAGCAGCGTGTTTTTTTTATGGATGTGCATGATAGGAGCAAAAATAGTATTTAATGCTCGATGGACCATGCAAAGCATATCCGATGGGCACAACACTTTTTGTACACCTCAACTAGGTGGAATTGACTTACATGCAAAGTGGCACCCGCATCCCATTAGTGTTTGATTGGATAACGTACCTAGTAGGCTCATGTTTTTTTACGGATGTGCATGACACTAGAGCAAAAATAGTATTTAATGCTTGATTGACCATGCAAAGGATAACTTGGCATGTCCATCTGATGAGTACTTGATCGGATAACTTCTCCCACTAATAAATTAAGTACTAATTAAAAATTATAATAAATAAGTAGATTATTAAAAAGAGACTAATATTTATGTAATTGTTGCCACTGCAGCTTGCTTGCGAAGGACTCTCACAAAGGAGATGGCTATAGATTTTGTTCCAGGGATGGATGTGATTTTATGTAGCAAAAGAGAAGTAGTTGCATTTGCTACAATCCATGATAGTGATCCCAATTCTCTTTGCCACTTTCGAAGACTTGGCGAAGATAAGGTAGCAGTTACTGTATCAAAGATTCTTAGCGCACATGTTGAGCTAAAGTATAAATGTGGAGATATGGAAACACTTGGAGATGTTATGCCCTACAATACATCCAACAAATCATTTATAGCATGGGACAAAGATGAGACTTATGCAACAGACATTATCAAGAATACAAAGTGCACCACCTTGGATTTTACTATAGGGGACATTTTACAAATGAGATCATTTGCAAATAAGATTGTAGCAGAAGGTGAAGTATTGGGATTTGAACAAGTGGAGCAATGGTCATTTGCGCAGATGAGGATTCTAAAAGTCACTGATGATGGTATGGTTGATAACATAACATCCTTATGTGATCCCTACTATGAGGTAGGCAAGAATATGAGATGGAGCATGCAATTTTTAAACATGAGAAAGAGGCACGTGGTTTTCAATGATAAAGACAACGCATACTACAATATCAAAGGACCTAAAAAGCGTGCCCATGTGCCAGGCTCTATCACTTCAAATGTGGATGATTTCAATATACTCAATTATAGAAGTGACATCTTATCTGGAGTGGATGAGTTCATTGGTTCCAAGAAACAAAATGATTTTAGAAGCGAAGCCTTATCTGGGGTGGATGAATTCTTGCACAGTGAGAAGGGCAAAGGTTTCAATAGCGATGTCTTGTCAAGTGTGGATGAGTTCATGCATATTAACAAACCTGGTGTCAATCAAGGTTGTGGATTTGTGAAAGCCATGCAAGATGTCCCAATGAGTGATGTTCTCTTAGGAGTGGAAGAGTTTCAAGGTTCTCAATACTCTCGTAGAATATTGAATTCATTGAATGGTCCTAAGAGTATGTTAAAAATGAGGATGAGATCAACAGAGGATTATTCAGTATTTAACTTTGATTGTGATATGAACAAGGATGCAACGACCAATCATGGATGCTTGGTTACAAACAAATGTGAGGAGAAGAAGTGCATAAATACAGATAACAATGTGTACGAGGAACGAAAACGGTCATACATATGCATGAAGAGAAAGAGAATCCAGGCAGATCCACAAAAGCAACCAAAGAGGAAGAGAGTAATGAAGGAGGAGAACATGTTAAATGCATTGGGATATCTATGTTGCAAGCGAAGATGTATGCGCTTCATTGATCTTGCAGACATCAGGGAATGTAGAGGACACGTGTGGCAAAGAAGGGGAAGCGAAAGAAATGAATACCTTCTCACAAGTCTCTCTTGCTTTCTTCAGAATGGCAATAAAAGGCTAAGTTCAAGACAAAAGGTAAAACCTCTCGTAAATGGAAAAAGGATTTGCAATAAGGCATATCGCAATATTACTGGATTATCCCATGGTACATATTGGGATTTAGTCACCAAGGCAAAGGGCGGCAACAAATTTAGCATTCACGGTAATAGAGGAAGGTCCAAATCAAGAATCTCAACTGTCAGGGCAGCAGCAATTTTACAAGACTTCATACATGAAAATGCTTTGCCTCAACCCCATATATCTACCAAACTCCCTAACGGTGACGCGATCACTGAAATGCACCTTCCAATGGGCTTGACAAAGCTCGAAGTATTTGACTCTATTGCAGAAAAGCAAAGGCAAAGAGGGGATGCTGTAGCTTCTTCTCATACTTTGTATACTCTTTGGAAGAAGAACTTTGGATATGTTAAAATCCCAAGGAGGCAAAAAATGTCAAAGTGCAATGTCTGTGATGATTTAAAGCGAGCGATTGAGAGTGCAACATGTCCAAATCAAAGGGAATTATACAAAAAAAACCGAAAATCTCATCATGACCTTATTCGACATTCCAGACAAAAATATGCATTTTGGAAGGAGCAAGCTATTTCGCATCCTGATGACTACATGTGTCTTATTGTAGATGGCATGGATCAGAATACAACAACATTGCCTCATTTTGTTGCCACTCCACCTAAATTACAAGGAAAGCACTTTCTAAAGACACATCTATGTGGAGTGTTAGTGCATGGAATTAAGTTCTTTGCAGATATATGGATTGATTCCTTGCATCTACATGATAGCAATCAAGTTGTAACATCTATTATGAAGGCAATTCGCAATGTACATGCAGAAAAAGGTCGCCTGCCACCGACTTTGAGAATACAAGCTGATAATTGCTGGCGAGAAAATAAGAATGTACTTATGTTTGCCTTCTGCTCCATGCTAGTTGCTCATCGAATCTTCAATGAGGTCGAATGTGGATTTTTGTATGTTGGGCATACACATGAGGATATCGATCAGGTTTTTAGCACAGTCTCAAGGGAGCTTAAATGCAAGGATGTGGAGACAATAGATGACTTGGTAAGAAGATGTGGCAGGCAAGTTGGTGGTCATAAGGAAAGTACAGTATGTGAGAGGCTCGAAAGAATGTATGATTGGAAGAGCTTCATTCTACCTTTCATACGAACGGGTGGTGATGCATTGACAGGTCATACCAATCCACACTACTTTCGTTTTTTTTTTAAAGATGAAAAACCCGTAATGCAATGGCAACAGTATTCTCATGATACAAAATGGGAACCTGAAGAACCTTACAGTCTCTTAACTTCAATTCCCAGCAAGGAAAGGTATCCAACATGGGCTCCTATACAAGAATTTAATGAGAGGTCTAATTGTGAAATAGATGGATTAAAAGCATTTATTACATACAAAGAGGAAATGCTCCAGAGATATCCTGATTCGAAGCCTGCTTGGAGAGAACACACTACCACTGTAATTAACAAGACACGAAATTTAATAAAGGACCTTGAGAGAATGCGAGGCTCAAAGGATGTCAAGGAAGAATGCAATATGTTTTGGCCAAATGTTCATAACGATTTGCGCCCAGCTCCAGTCTTTGAAAATGATTTTGTATCATTACTCCCACGTCCATATTGTGGACCGAAGAAGAGAGAGTTTATGCCACAAGTAGATATAGAGGTTGATTGTTTTGTTGTGGTTCGGCCATCGGATGATGAATATGAGAATGTGAAGTTTTGGGTTGCAAAAGTAGTTGATGTGCAAAGAGATGACCAAGGGAGAGCTACAACATTTACAGCGGTATGGTATGAGCCAAAGGGCAGGAAGGAGAATATGGATAACAACACATTATATACTAATTGTATAATGAAGGAGTGGGTCCCAAATGATGAAGCAGTCTCTCAAGTTTCGACAGAGACAATCATAGTGTCTTGGCATTCAAGGGCAAAGAAATCAAAGAAGCACATGGGATATGAGGTAGAAGGAAAAATAAAAATACCACAGCAAACTATTTTGCATATACACGAATTTTTAAGGATGCTCGCCATGGAGGAAGTAGAAGGAGATAGCGCAAATGAAGAATGTCCATGATTAAAGCTTTGTATTGAAGTCCATTGATTCAGAAGGATTTTATTTGGGTACTAGGCAAGGAGCCAATCCAAGACAATTATAATCAGAGTCATCACCTCGTATGTCAAATGAGAGTCAAAATATGCACTGGATGTCACCCAAGGGTCAAGGCTTGCCAAGACAATAGGGAGTTAATGCAGATGGCACCTGGCAAGGGACTATCACATTGAGCAATAAGACAATGGAGAGTCAATGCACCCAAGGGGCAAGGCTTGGCAAGATAACTTGTGGGAGTTAATGCAGATGGCACCTGTATTTTGCACTGGATGTCACCCAAGGGTCAAGGCTTGGCAAGACAACAGGGAGTTAATGCAGATGGCACCTGGCAAGGGACTATCGCATTGAGCAATAAGACAATGGGGAGTCAATGCACCCAAGGGGCAAGGCTTGGCAAGACAAGCCTAGGTCAAATTATGCAGATGGCAACTGGCAAGGGACTGTCGTGACATTGAGCAATAAGACAATGGGGTGTCAAATTATGCAGATGGCACGAATTGAGGCTCTTTAAGAGCAACAATTTAAATTGTAAACATATGTTCAATCTATATCATTTTGGATATAAAGACTGTAGCTAAGAGCAACGTCTCTCAATGTAATCATATACATAAAGCTACAGTTGCTATTATCCCTCTTTGGTCTTATGGCATCATGTCTTCTTTCTATTTATTAAAAGTTTTGTTAAATTTTGTGCATATTGCCGAGTGACAATGTTATTTTCATGAAATCTTTAAGTCTCCTTTCATGGATTTATAAATTTATCATGTCAATGAAAAACGTCAAGGAAAAATATTTAAAATAATTAAATTAACAAATAACTTAGATATAGCTAGAATTTCTAATATAGGATTATTTCAAATTCTTGCATGTTGGTGTAAAAGTATAGATTGAAAAAACAATATTTGTATGTGAATATGATAGAGCCACAAAGTGAACTTTTGATTTGGGAAGGAAAAACGTCAAGGAAAAATATTAAAAATAATTAAATTAACAAATAACTTAGATATAGCTAGAATTTCTAATATAGGATTATTTCAAATTCTTGCATGTTGATGCAAATGTATAGATTGAAAAAACAATATTTTTATGTGAATATGACAGTGCCACAAAGTGAACTTTTGATTTGGGAAGAAACTTTTTAGAAAGTAAAATTTTGATTTGGAAAGGATATTTTCATAAAGTAAAGTTTTCATTTGGGAAGGATTTTTGGGCTTCGTCCAAAAACAACACAAAAAGTCCAAAATTAATGAAATAGGTGTTTTAAGCCTTTAGACTTCAATCTCCTTGAGCCTTCCCCTTGAGCTAGAGCTTTTGGATCAAATTGGGCTCTTGGACTTAGGTGTTACCATGGCCTTTTGGCGATTTCTTATTGTAGTGTGAGAAGAATGCCAATTAACTCTATCTTGGGAGAAGATAAATCACACTTTGGTGCCTAAGGCTCGAAGGTTATCTTGACCAAGATAACCACACTACAATGGGAAACCCACTATCCTTTGGTGCAACAACATCTCAGTAATTGAAATATAGCCATTTGAGGCAATGAAAAATTCTTGTCATGATGACTCTAATTTCTTTGATATATGGACTAAGCTTGAACAAAACAATTGGAGTCCTATATCTAGCTATTCAGTGAATGAAGGATATCTCTTTTATGAGAAAAGGCTTTGCATCACCAGTCCATTTAGATTACAAGTAATGGAGGAAATGCATCAACCTCCTTATGTGGGACATCGAGGGGTGACTGCAACGCATCAAAGTATTGTCAAAGAGTTTCATTGGCCTTTAATGAAGAAAGACATCTCTAAGTATGTTGCTGAGTGTTTGATTTGCCAAAAGATTAAAAGTTTCAAGGGGAAAACACCAGGACTATTAATGGCTTTGCTATCAAACAAACGGTGAAGTGATGCAAGTCGCAAAGCCCGAGGAACTCACACCATGGGTTTGCACACCCTCCACTCTCAAAGAACTCATTGTGGGAGCTCCATAAACACAAACATTACAGTCCAAGCCATCTCGTGTATGACCAAAAATAGCTCAAAAACTAAACTATTTTAGTAATTTAACTACTACTAAACTACCCAAAAATTGAGCTAGACTAATTTAGATACTCATAATAAACTAATTTAACTACTGTGTAGTCTCTGGCAATGACTCACATGTCATGGGGATCTTGAGGAATGCATGTCATCCAAGATGGTGACATGCAGATGAGCCATGCTTATGCAAGATAATCATCTGATAGCATTTGAAAGTAGAAATCTTAAGCCGACAGAGTTCAATTATAGCACCTATGACAAAGAATTGATAGCAGTTGTACATGCCCTAAGTACTTGGATGCATTATTTAATGGGCTCAGAATTCTTGATCAAGACTGATCAACAAAGCATTAAGCACATCTTGACACAACCATTGATTTCTGATAGACATATCAAATGGGCTTTTTTTATTCAATGTTTTCAGCCAATGATTCAATATCAGCTCGAAAAGGAAAATACGGTTGTAGATGTATTAAGTCTGTGAGAAGATGGGGTCTAATGAATGGTAGTTGTTGATGGTTGCCAATGTTTGTATCTAGTTATTGACATTGCTTTGTGAATCGCCCGCGATGGCATGCTGTTGTAGGGGAGTTGATCTGCTTGAGATTGTCGTTGAAGATGTGTCATCCAATGCTCTAGGCACAATTGGTTTTATAGATCCTATCCCCACATTCAGCTTGACTGTGGTGTCGTGATTCTGGATTGTTGGTCTATCAGTTCCCCAGTCATGGAGGACTGATGCTTCCCGTAACCAAGGATGTATTAGTAAGATTTGATAGGATTTTTTGGGTAGATCCAAGATTGTGAATTGAAGGGAAAAGTGGACTCATGTGACCTTTGTGGACACGCCATTTACTATTCCCAAGGGTTTAGCCCATGAATCATCACGGCAAGGCATATGTTGAAATTAGCCTTTTGCATTGGCGGGAGACCTCATTCTTCGTAGAGCTCCTTTGATAGGACATTTACACCTGCTCCACCATCCACTATGGCTTGGACTTCATTATATGCCTTGTGGATCAAAGGCATAGTAATGTTGCATATGTCATCTCTCTCACCCATCCGCACATGGATATCTTCGATGTCGTTCATAGGTGGAGAGGGATTTGCAAGTTCAATACATCCTTTAAAACTCTCGTAGAGATTGGGACAATTCCGTAGGAGGATTTCGATGGGAATTAACACAGGGCAACTCAGGATGCTAGAGAGTGCGGCTCCTTCAAGTTGACATGGCAGCACATTATGTTGTGGAGTCTGTTGTTGGAACAGAGGCTCGAGTACAATATCAATACTTTGTGGGGCCAAGTCATGGATTGGGTCTTGAGCTTGTTTCTCAGCCTCAAATTGAGCTTGTTCCTTTTGTACCCATTGTTAAAGTGCCTGAAAACAAGCCTTCTCCACCTCTACATTTGGGTATGGAGCTTCTTTTATTTGAAGCGCGAGAGCTGATGTGGATGAGCTCAGCTACTCATTGCTTGGCAAAGGTGGAGGCACTTGTGCTTTCTTTTTGAGACATCGCTTTGGTTGGATTGGAATGTTAGGGTCCTTGGTGGCCTCTTTCTGTTGGTGTGTAATTACATTCACAGGTTGTGATATTACACTTGCCAGACCCAGACTTTGATGGTCCACCCCAATGATGCCGATTGGGATGTTAGCTTTAACCTCTGTTTATTGTGGGACTTTATTTTTCATGGGACAATCCATACAGGCATGTCCTATGCCACAATCTCTATAGAGTGGTTAGAAAATAGCGGGGCTACCACGATGAGGGCACTCTGTGATCCGGTGACTTTCTCCACAACCGTAAGTGATTGGTGCCTGATATGTGTTGGGACGTACTTGATTTGCATAAACTAGTATTAGACCCTTTGCACCTTTTACATAGTTCACTGGGTACTCTACTTTATACTCAAATGGCGAGTCTACTTCCTCGACTTGTAATTGATG
This sequence comes from Dipteris shenzhenensis, assembly GCF_047967505.1. Taxonomy (NCBI): domain Eukaryota; kingdom Viridiplantae; phylum Streptophyta; class Polypodiopsida; order Gleicheniales; family Dipteridaceae; genus Dipteris; species Dipteris shenzhenensis. The sequence continues at coordinate 32,588,248 of NC_141619.1, read as the reverse complement.
TATTGGAACTGCCCGAGGAGTTGGATTTGGTGATCTTGGATATGGTCATGGATTCGGATTCCTAAGTAGTTGTGGGACTTGTGTCCGAACGGGAACAGGGTTTAGCCTCGAATCTTGGGGCGCTTGTGCAAGTGCCGGTTGCCTATACACCGGCATGGGTGCCGCTTGGTATTCTTGAGGTTGAGGTAGGTTGTTGCGCATGTTGAAGATGCAACTATTTTCATCATGGCCGTCGACGACGTAGATATGGCACCACAACCTTGGCGGTGGATTTGCTTGTGTAGTGATCCTGGCTCTTAGGACCGGGCACTCATTTGCTGTATGATTGGCCATGTAGTGTGGACACCAGACATTTTCTCATTGTGGATATGTCTGAGTTGGCGGCTGAGACAAGTGAAGCTTTTGTTCCATGGCCTGCATCATGTCTTCTTTCAACTTCATGATCATGGCCTCTAGGCAATCTTCATTTGATGTTTCAATAGTGGACTTGGATTTGCCCTTTTTCGAGCACCTATCTCGTGCACTAGATCTTCCATCATCACTACTAGTGTCAGAGTCGATCATCCCATCCTCGATGTCAATGGCTGCTGCATGAGCAGCACTGAATGTTGCATAACTGCTAATCTTTTTCATATCCTTTCAAATTTTCTTTCTTAGTCCTGCAATGAACCAAGCTGTGAGGTACTTTGCATCGGGGCGTGGGTCACATTTGGTGATTAATCTTTTCATCTTGCCCAGATACGTGCGTACATCTTCTTGACGGCCTTGTTTGATCTTGCTTAGTTGGAGAGTGGGATCATCTTTTAGACTCTCTGTTTGAAAGCGTCTTTTAAATTATGTTGAAGTAGGTCCCATGTGGCTCGCTCTTCCACTAGAAGGTCTAGGTACCATTCAGACACTTCATCAGTTAAGGCCATGGGAAACCAAGCCACCTTGGTTTCATGGGATTGATCTCCACCTGCTCGGCATGCGGCATCAAAATGCTAGAGGAATTGGGCTGGATCTCCCCTACCATTATATTTGGGAAGTCCCAGTTTTCCCAAGGGGTGCCTACCTTGATTGTTATTATTTCTGCGATTAAAGAAATTGTGAGCCTCTACATCGAGGTCGATATCCCCATCTGTTGTGGCGTGGAGGAGTTAAAGGGATTGCTTGATTTTCAAGGGGGGATTTAGGGTAGAGGATTATCGGGGGTGGTGGTTGTAGCGGAGTTATATGTGGATTTGGTGAGCGTTGGAGTCGGAGGCGTTGGCCAGAATGTAGCTGCAGAAGATTGGGCGAGATTTGCAAAGGGTGTCTCTGTCACAAGTGCGGGTGTTGATGTAGTTTTGTTTGGAGGGTTAGAGTGGTGTTAGTTTTGTAGGGACTATCATGTTAATAATGTGCCTAAGATTGTCCCACGTGTGTAGGAAAATGTGCCGGTGTAGATGGATCGTCAATCGGAGGTCACAGCGTAAAGATACAAGCGAATTAGTGCAAAATGAGGCCCATATGGGGGCGCAAATGAGCGAGTGCTAGGGATGCCAAAATGGTGTGCAATGGTTTGGAAAAATGCCCCATAGCATGGTGTTTTTGTGTGTGAAATTTTGGTTCAAACGGGGTCCGGTTTGGGTCCCAAACGGGCACGATATGAAGTGTTGAAATAGGGGTAAAATTGGCCTTTTGGGGGGGGCCTTGGTCTTAAGGTTGGTGTGAATGGACTTTAAGTCCAACTGAGGGGTTTGAACCAATTGAAGTCTAGTTATTCTAATAGCTTAGAACCCGAACTATGGGTTAAAACTAAGGACAGTTAGATAGTTAGTTGACCTAACCTAACTATCCAATTAGTCTAACTAACTAGAAATTAGACTAACCTAACTACGACTAACTAACCTACAGTTAAACTAACTAGACTTGTACAATTAATCTAACCTAAGTTAGAGCTAACCTAAAATAGGTATAAATTAACCTAGGGTCAAGTTAGGTTAGGTTAGGGGCTTTTAAATTAATTTTTCTCTCTATTTTTTTTTTAAATTGTGGGGGGGGGCGTCACGCTGCGGGCCGACGGGAGGTGCCTGAGAGGGGGGGGGATGTCTGAACAGAGGAGGGAGGGTGGAGTGGAGAGGAGGGGGGCTGGTGAGGGGAGAGGGAAGGAGGCGGAGGCGAAGGTGCAGTGGAGGTGAGAGGAGGAGGGGTAGTGAGGCGAGAGTTCGGAGGTGGGGCACGGAGGTGAGGAGGGGGGCGCGAAGGTGAGGTGCTCAGGGAAGGCGGGGTGCAGGGCAAGCTTCACCACTAGCATATCTGCCGTTGGTAAGGCGGGCGGTGCTAGCACGCCACCGCGGGCTGCGCTGCCCTAGGCAGGCACTGTTGCAGGTGCTGTGCCCTTAGCAACAAGCGCTTTAAGCCCTTGTTATTAGGATAGACTTTTAGGTAGTTTAGGGTGCAGAGCGACCGGTGAGAGGGGGTAGAGAGAGAGAAGAGAGAGGGGGTAGAGAGAGAGAAGAGGGAGGGGGAGGGGAAGAGAGAGAGAGAGAGAGAGAGAGAGAGAGAGGGGGGGGGGGGGAGAGAGAGAGAGAGATAGAGGGGGGGAGGGAAAGAGAGAGAGGGGGAAAAAGAGAGAGAAAGAGAGAGAGAGGGGAAAAAAGAGAGAGAGAGAGAGAGAGAAGAGGGAGGCAGGAGAGAGAGAAGAGGGAGGGGGGAGAGAGGGGGGGGAAAAGAGAGAGAGAGAGAGAGAGAGAGAGAGAGAGGGGGGGGAAAGAGAGAGAAAGAGGGGGGAAAGAGAGAGAGAGAGAGAGAGAGAGAGAGAGAGAGAGAAGCGGGAGGGGGAGAGAGAGAGAGAGAGATGGGGGGGTGGAAATGGGGGGGTGTGGGGGTGGAGATGGGAGGGGGGGGAAAGGGGTGGTGGAGATGGAAGGGGGTGGTGGAGATGGAGGGGAGGGTGGTGGAGAGGGGGGTGGTGGAGATGGAGGGGTGGAGGGGGGGTGGCAGATGGAGGGGGGGGGTGGGAGATGGAGGAGGGGGGGTGGGGGGAAAAAGAAAAAAAACTTGACAGACGGAAAACTTTGACAGAAATCCAAAAGGAGGAAGAGATGATCACCTGAACACTCTCCAAGCCTTTCTCGATGTAACGGGATTGTTGAGGACCAATGGACGATGGGGGGATGGTTAGGTTATCGCCGCGAGATGGGCTCGAAGTAACTTACCATGTGAGGATGGGAGTAGGGTGGTGGTCACTGGAGAGGGAGGAGTGTCTTGCATAGGGCTCGAAATGGGGAAGAGGATGGAGGCAAGATGTGAAAGAAAAAGTATGAGAGGGATGGGTGCTCTTTTATAAGGAAGGAGGGGGGGCTGTGGATTTAGTCAAACACGTGCAGCTTTGAATTTGTCCATGTTTGACTAGGGAGGTGGTTTTAATTTTCCTTTTGGGTTATGGCATTTAGAACCTTTAATTATTGATTGCTCATAACTTTTGGTGGTTGTGTCGGAATGTGCTTCCGTAAAAAGGAGAAGGGTTCAGAATTTCAAGCTCTACAGTCTGACAACCATCACATGGTTTGATTTATTGCTTAAGGTGTTGTTTTTCTAGAAAACATGCATTTTCCTAAACTGGTAACAGAGTTTTAGCTAGGAATTATTTTTTTATTTTTTACTTGAGTTGGAAAAATTTTAGCTCTCCTAGCTCTTGAGTGATATGTTCATGAAAGTTCGAAGTAGTTTGTTTTTCACACATACCTGTGTATGTTTACACGTTATTTGAGACGCTAGTCTCCTCGGTAGCGATGCCAAATGTTGGCTCTTTCCCATGGCTTCCGTAGCAAGAGCAGGGTATTCTCAGTAGCAGGGTTTCGAGGCTTTTTGTCACCTTTAGATATATCGGGGTTGTCGCTTGTAGTATATGTGTAGCTTAGGACTTCGAGTCGTATTTTGATGAGAGACGTAGGCTTAAGTGTGTTAAGCAAACTTAGTGCATGCATGTGTAAAAGGAACATGTATCATCATGGTTGAGGTAATGAAGGCTTTCGCCTTCATTGAGGGTTGTAGGGTTTAGGAGGAGTTTAAGGGTTAGAAGGAGGTTTCAAGGTTTAGAAGGAGGTTCCAAGGTTTCAAGAGAGGTTTCAGAGTTTAGAAGGAGGTTCCAGGGTTAGAAGGAGGATCCAAGGTTCAGGGTAGAGTACATGGTGGAGAACTCGTCTCCCTTGTAGATCATGGAGGTTAAGGGTTGAAGAACTAAGGGTTTAGGGGGAGCATAGGAGTGGGAGAGGAAGAAGGTGTAAGAGCATGGGGGAAAGAAGAGAGAGGAGGAAGGAGGAGGAGGAGGAGGAGGAGGAGGAGGAGGGAGAAGGAGGAGGAGGAGGAGGAGGGAGGAGGAGAAGGGGGGAGGAGGGAGGAGGGAGGAGGAGGAGGAAGAGGGAGGAGGAGGAGGGAGGAGGAGAGGGGAGGGAGGAGGAGAGGGGAGGGAGGAGGAGAAGGAGGAGGGAGGAGGAGAAGAAAGGAGGAGGAGGGAGGAGGAGGAGGGAGGAGGAGAGGGAGAGGATGGGTTGCAAGGTTGGAGGAGAGGGGAGGAGGAGTTGCAAGGTTAGGACATGCTTTTGGACGTGGAGTGCAAGGAAGCTTGGACACTTGAGACAATTGCTTGGAATACCAAAGTAGAACTCAACACAATGCTCCAAAAAGTGTGGGCTTCATTCCATTATGGGGTATTTATACAAGTTGGAGAGCTTCTCTCTCTGCATGTAGGAATTGTAAGACATTCTCTCTCTACATATAGAACTTGCATATAGAAGTTGTATGTAGGAGTTGCATGTAGAGCTCGCATGTAGGAGTTGCATGTAGGAGTTGCATGTAGAACTCACATGTAGGAGTTGCATGTAGAACTCGCATGTAGGAGTTGCATGCAGAACTCGCATGTAGAACTTGCTTCCACGACAATCTCAAGCAAATCAGCTCCCTTGCAACAGCATGCCATAGCGGGCAATTCACAAAGCAATGCTAATAATTGGATACATACATTGGCAACCATCGACAACTACCATTCATTAGACCCCATCTTCTCACAGATAGATGCTAAGGTGCTACAGGTAGATCCTCCACTCACACATGAAGAACCAATTGATCTAGAGGTGCATTCTTTATGGCTGACCTCGAGTGGAATAATGAACCTGAAGAAGGTACCCATACCAATGATGACTCAGATTTTCCTTGGGACCTTGAAACAGAGGCTGAGAATGCTAAAATTGAAGATCAAATCTTTGATAATGACTTAGCCATTTTGCATGCCCTAATGGCAGGTGAGCTCCCAAAAGTTGAACCTCCAAAGTTGAATAACAGCAGAAGATCCCGCAAGAAATCTAAAGGAGGAAAATGCAAGAAAAGCCAAGGCCGACAGGTCCTATAGGAACTCGTTTTGTATACTTGGAAATAGCCTATTGTGTAATTCTTTTGGAAATGGAGGACACAAATGCACCTCCATTCATCAATGTAGAGCCACCTCTTCTTCTAGAAGCAAAGCAGGATGTTGAAGTTGAGGAGAATCCCGATGTGGTTGCGGAAGCTGCCGTTGCTCTAGATTGGTCTAGTGCAACTTTGGACAAGGGAAAGCACACAACAAAAATAGAGTAGACGACAGAGTTGGTTGTGGTTTCCAATGCATACGGGACATCATCCTCCATAGGAAAGCCATAAGAGGAAGAGGAGGAAGGAGAGCAAAAAGAGGAGGAAGAAGGTATGACGGATGAGGTTTTGATGTGAACCCTTCCATATATTTTGGTTGAAAATAGAGAATATTTATTTTTGATTGACATTCAATACATTAAAAAATTGAGAGAAGATGAAGTATTGGGGGCACTCTCCGCTTGGGAGAGTAGTAGTAACCTAGGTTACCCAAAATAGGGTTTCGATAGGTGTACAGATTTGGCACCTGCAAACACTTTGGAGCAACCGATCTTAACTGTGTGGGAGGAAATGCATGACTCTACTAATGCAGTAGTTATAGAGACGGAGTTCCGTGAGGTCCAAGAAAGATTGGAGGCAGAGAGGGCACAGAAATGCCAAAGAGTTGAGAATACTGCAAAGGCCTCATCATTGGCACCACCTTGAGCAATTGATAAGAGCAAAAGCTCCATTGATATAACTCGGTCGATGAACAAGATGCTACCCACATTGTAAGTTCATGATATTTTGTCAACATGAATGAATTTATGTTCTTAGTTTGGCATTGAGAAGATTACTGATGTTATCTCAATTTTCAAGATGTCATCGAAGTTGATTAGTTTGTGACACATAAAGGGGGTCGAGGTGACAACATCGGTGTGGATTCAGCACTAGGACTACATGGGAATGTTTGAGTGCCATAGCCTAGTGTGCTTCCATACTTTGTTCTCCCCTTATGGGAAGGAGGAGATGATAAAGTGCAGGGCACTTTCAAAGCTAGTCTCCCTTGTGCCTTTACCCCCTTCTATGCGCAAGTGTATTTGGGTGAGGCAGGATTTGGCACTATCTACTTTTGGAGAGAAACTAGCAGGAAGAATCATGGCAGTTGCTGCTATGGGTGCTTTGGTAGGTGTTTAAGATGTTGGGCAGCTTGTAGAATCTTCCAGTGAACCCACTGTTTTGTCAACTCAAAGGAGAGTAGCAATAGTAGCTAAAGCTAAGCAAGCAAATATTTTGTAAAAAGCGCATCTATTGGATGCAATATACAAGAAATATTATATAGATATCAAAATTTAATATATATTTCTCTTGTTTTCCATATGGGCAGTGTTTTGCATTATAATTGAGTTTCATTTCTTGGATTTTAGTGTATTCTTGTATTCTCAAAATTTGCATCAAGTAGGGCTTGTTTTTTAATTAAAAAAGTCAAGTAGGACATGAGGCTAGAGCAAGAGGAAGAGTACTATACATGAACTTGATGAACTGCAAAATGTGATAATTATAAATGATACTATGAAATTCCTTAATGGCAATGATATTAAGAAATTCCTTAATTTAAATATATGGTTGATTTTGAAGAAAACTGCATTCCCTTATCAAAGGTTTCAAGAATTCTTCAAGTTACTAGGTGTATGAATAGACAAGATCCTTCTAGTCTACTTTGTTCTTGCCATGTCGGTGATGGTGGGGCTATGGAAGATGTGACGGTAGGAAGGAATGTACTAGTATGAGAGAGTACTGATGGTATTGATAAAATGAAGGTATTTGCATATATATAGGGGTACATTTATTTTGTGCATCATTATTAGCTAGCCCCCCTCCCTTTCCCCCTTTCCCCCCCCTCAACCCCTCCTCCCCCCCCTATTTGTCATCGCTCGGGGGTTAACCTTACAAAATTTTAGTGTACCACATGCATTGTAAAGAAGGGATATTTCTCAAAAAAATTACTTAGTTCATTGAAACATTAGGTTTTTTCATTCAACTTTAGGAAAAAATTACATAAAGAGGGGTGTTTGTTTTGGGGAAAAGAATTTATGGGTTTCTTAGCCCAAGGTTGCTCCCCCAACCTTTTCCATTGCTCGCCCTTGTTGGGTCCACAAGTACAAAATTTAATGCTTGTTATAAAAAAAAGAGCCAATTAATCAAATGTCCACAAGAAATATTAAAGTGCGATTTTAATTAACATCAAAGTACATTTGGTTTAGCGATCCAACGCTTTCCAACACGACTTCTGGTTGCTATCCAACTTCTATGTTTTTGGGAATCTTGCAAAGATATCCATGAATGCCTTCTTTTACTCGTTTGAGTTCGACGAATTGCTTGGGCTAACTCTGTTTGCAAAGCTTTATTCCTTGCATAGGAGGACCCGACTATACCATGATAGAACCACTCGAACATCTCATGAAGAGCATTACTTCCATTAATCCCTCCTCCATGTCGCGTACTCTTGAAATAAGCACCTTAAGCTCTATAATGAGACTTTTCCATCCCTTGGGCACTCCAAGCATTCAAGGAACCATATTGGCAAAGAAACCATGGACCATGAGCATAAAGAATGTGCTGGCATACATAGAAAAAACACATGACGTAAACAAGAATAAATTGATTGCAATTAAAATTTGAAAAAAGCAAAGATCAAACACACCATGTAGTGAGTAATGTGTGATTCACCCCATCCATCTACCATGGCTTCAATGAACTCTTTCACGATGACTTTATATAGTTGCACATCATCATCATCTATGGAAGGCTTCCTCAAGATCTTTACTAGATTATCCAATTCTTTCCAAACATGTATTCTCAAAGTTCTGACATGAGGATCAACTTCCAATTTAATGGTGCAATCACATAACTTTTTCCAATAATTCCAATGCAGATTTAATCGATGTTTTCCATGATTGGACAAAAACCTTCGTGCCTTAGAGCCTCGCATGGACACTTTATTTGGAAGATTTCCTAATTTCCTTGACAATTCTGCGTCTTTGATTAGCTTTACATTCCCCCCATGTAGACCCATGCTCAAGAGTAAAGCTTCAACCCTTGCTATACATGATGCCGCTCTCTCCTCCAGTTTCATGTTCCATACATATACAATGTGCAAGTAAAGCAATTTATCAATGAGCTGCATCTCCACATGTAACACACAAAAATGCACTCTTTGTAATGGAATATTTAAAAATAGATTCCAATTTTTATTGTTCTAATCTCTGTTGGGTGTAGCATCTTGATTGCAGTTCATTACTCCATTGCTCCAATACATCCGTTTGTTAGCATCATCATCATCTGTGATGTCATTCATTACATCTTTAGCATTCCCAAAGTCTTTTCCTCTTTTTATTTGCTCTTTCGCTCTATGTATTCCTATAATACTGTCGTGAAGTTTTTGTGAGTGCATATAATAAAGACATGGATATGTGACATTTGCACTCAATTCCATTTCAAACATGCACTTCAATGTCTTAAGATCTCCTGCCATGTGCCATTCAACTTTAAATTATCTAAACCCTTCAACTTGAAGCAACTCTCCTTTCATTTGTGCATCTATGACACTTGGAATTGTAGATCTATCAAATACCCATTTCAAGAATGAGTGTGTCTTTTTAGGAAGTTCAAACATGGCAAGCCACCAAATGTGCTTTTTCGATTGTACACTAAAGTCTTCCCTAATTTCCTTATCTTTGGCATGTTCGAGGGCTTTATTCATCAAAGTAATACTAACCCTCTCCAACTTGCAACCTTTTACAACCTCACACTCATCCAATTTGATAACGAATACTAACTTTCCTTCACAATCTGAAAGATTAAAAGATTTACATGATTAGAAAAGATTTCAATAAAAATTGCAGCTCTCTAAACAATATAATTTTAACCTACCCCATGCTTCCATGTTGTAAAACTCCACCATTACAACTTGGACCCTATGTACATCCAAAAAAACATTGTTATGCTCTATGTACTCAAAGGTTCTTGGTCCTTGATTTGCCCCTTTGGCAGTTGGTCCTCCTTTCTTTTTGCTATGTTGGACATTTGTCTTGTTTGTGCCTTCCAACGTCATGCTTTCTGAAATGTGTACAAATCCACCCAACAAATCTTGAACAATAGAATTTGTTTCTTTCCTTGCATTTCTAACGTATACTAATCTCGGCAATAGAGGATTCTTAATGCCTTGACCTTGAAGTGCATTTACAAAGACATTATACATAGCTAAGTACCCTTGCTGACTAATGCCAGCAGCATCACATGAGTGGACAACTTCCGATGGATCTACAAGATTCTCTAAATCAGTTGTTTGCAACCTCTTGTAATATTACATGTCGCAATGCACACCAACAGGGGTCCCTAAGAATAGAAATGAATTCTTTCTTCTTAACTACACTCTTTACGGTGCAAAGTTTGTCAGAGGAATTTCTTCCAATAACCTCCTCCATAAAATTTATGCAAAAATCATGATAACATTAGAAAAATAAATGACTCATTTGTAAGTAATGCTTCATAATTACAAAATAGTCCAAATATACATACCTTGTAGCTTTCACCTTGCGCTTCCTTGCTCCACCATGATATGCCACGCTCTCCATTGGTCGCATGGGCTTGATCCTATGCTTGTAAACTAGAGGGGTTCTTTTTATCCTCTCTAATCTTCTAGTCAATGTAGCAAGCTCTTGTTGGATACACCAAGTCTTTTTCAACAGTTTACTCTTCTCATCTATTAATCTTGTGATTGTCTCTTGTGACCTCTCTTTTGCAATTTCTAAGTCAGCAAGTTTTTTTTTTGTTCTTGGGTTAGTTGTTCTTGGAGGTTATGCATGGTATCTCTAAGTATCTTTGTCTCTCCTTCCATTCTCAACAAGTGAACCTTTGCAAAGTGTGCTTCAACATTGGAATGGCTGATGCATTTACAATATCCTAGTAAGCCTTGAAGACCATCTCCTACGTATTGAATCAAACTCATCACATTTTCAAACAAAGGTGGAGCACCTGTCAAAGGATCCACTAGATAGAGTCCACCAACACTCCATAAGTCGACATGCTTTGTTCCTTGTTGTCGTAATTGATCTAATGTATCTTTGCCAACAACCTTGTGGCCATAACATTGACAAGTCATGGCATACTCTGGTGTAACTTCAATGTGCAAGGTGCTTTTTCGTGGGTTGTTGGTGTGATCTTCCAATGGAGCCATGAGAGGGATTTAGAAATAAGGCCTTGGATCAGTTCAAAGAATAGAATAGAATCAATGGAAACAAGTTTGGGACAATGAAAAGATCCTATTATGGAAACAAGTTTAGGACAATGGAAAGATATAATAGGATCAATGGAAGCAAGTTTGGGACAAAATGATGAGAAGAAATTGGATGTGGGTGTTGCAAAGTGCTTATGATAGAAGGAGTATGAATGTGGGGTTGGAAGATGATTATGGTGAGAAGGAGTAGGATTTAGATGTTGAAAAGTGATTTGGGTGCATAGGCATGGTTTAGGGGAAGGTCTTGAAGAGTTTTGGATCATTTTGAGCACTTTTGAAAACTTTTAAAATTTTGGGCTAGGGTGTACCCGGATACTTTTTGGGAATGTGGACCATCTAAAGGTTGTAAAGAGAGTTAACTTTTTGAGAGTGGGGGGACCCTCCAACTAGGAGAGGGAGGTGCACTTTTGGGGACCACCAAGGGCCTAGGGAGATGTACTTTTTTGTCCCCATATGGGGTGATGGGACCCTTTGTAGGTCATATTAGTTCTTAATTCATTTTGCTAATCCACTCCTTATGAGGCCCTTTTTGAGTCCGAAATTCCCCTAATGTGTCACCAGGAGAAAGTTTGTCCTGAATCACTACATCTACCCATCAATTCTTTACTTTATTTCCAGCTAGGCTCCAACCAAAAAGAGTTTGGGGAAGAATAATAGCCTTTTTCGGTCTTTCCTGTGGGCAGGGGACATAGGTTGCCACAAAATGGCCAAAGTAAGATGGCAATTCCACACGATGCCCAAAGAGACAGGAGGGCTAGGGATTGTGGATGTTGAGAAGTCTTTGGCAAGATTCATGAACCAGTGGATAATCAAAGTATTTCTAGAACCTAACTCAACTTTGGCTATGCTAAACTTTTGCAAAAAAAGCAAAGTCAGACTCAAAAGATGCAAACATTGGAAGCATATTCCATTTGGGGTAGCACTCCTAGGCAAAGAACCTTGTGTTGTTAAGGGCTTAGAACTTATGGGAGTTAAAGGCCACTATGCCTTAACCTCAGTTATGTATAATACTCAAGCACACACACACATACACACACACATATATATATGGATGACATAGAAGATTAGGGTGTTCAGCACCCATCAAAACTTGTGTGGCTCTCTTCTGGCTCTCCCTCTTGCTCACCCTCTTCTATTTCGCTTCCATTGAGAGCACTCTCAATAGGTATTAGAGCCTGGGTGGTCTATCTAATGCTTGTGGGTGGTCTACTTGAGCCTAGTGTGTGTGTCTAGAGCTTGCTGTTGTAGCTTTGTGGGAGGACGGAGCAAGCCTATGGGTGCTTGTTTGAGTTGTCCAGGTGGTATTGGAACATTGTGGAAGCCTAAAAGTGATTTCTTGTAGTCTCAGAGTGTTTTTGCAAGCCAATGAGTGATTTTTGAGCAAAAAAGACGTTTTCTGAGACCGAGTGACAAACTTTTTGTCTGGGTGAGCCGATTTCTCACAGGAGAACCTTGTGGGTGTGACCATTTAGCTAGATGTAGACTTTTTTGAGCATTTTGAAGGCTCTTTGAAGCAAAAAGGGCAATTTGAGGCTACCTGGTGTCCCTTGCTATTGTGAAATCACTATGTGAGCTCATTACTCTGTCCTCCAGTTTTGAAGCAATTCCAAGCTTCCATTTATCTTCTAGCCAGCTCGAGAGAAGAAGCGAGAGTAGGAAAAACTAGTCAGAGCAAGTATTTTGAAGTCTAGATCCCTTCCTATGTTTTGGATGCCCATGGTTTGGACCCACTTGCTCAGGCTACCATTTTTGAATCTGTTTGTACAACATGAGAAGACTATGGAAGATTTGTGGAAGAAATTATGTGCCACTTATGAGAAAGAAACTTCCTCTAATAAAGTTTACCTCATGAAGAGATTGTTTGAGCTGCAGATGAAGGAAGGGGTCTTCGTTGCTTCTCATGTGAATGAGTTCAATATTATTTTCAGCTAACTTTAGGCTTATAAGCTGAATTTTGATGCAGAGACAGAGCAGAGACTAAGGCAATGTTCCTCTTGTGTTCATTGCCATCCTCATGGGATACCAAGTCCATACTGCTGGTGGACTACTGAAGTTAATGATGTGGGTAGCGTGTTAGCCGAGGAGATTAGATGGAAGTCTATGGATGGAAACAAGCACAATGCAGCCTTAAATGTGCAAAGGGGTAGATCATAGTTTAGGGGAAAGTCCCAAGAAAGTGTGAAGTCTCATAGCAAATCAAGGGCATGAAACATTGAATGTTACCATTGTGGCAAGAAGGGCCACATGAAAAAGGATTGCTACAAGCTGAAAAGAGATAAAAAAGATAAGAAAAAGAATGCAAATTGGGGTACAAATAAGTTCAAGGAAGAGAGTCCAAGGGAGGACAAATGAAAATTGAAGATCTAGGAGATCAATGCAATCACTAATGATAATAACAATGACATTCTCTTCATGTCTAGTCTACCTGCAGAGTTGCTTACCACTTTAGATGATGCATATTCCTAGAATTGGATTTTGGATTCTAGTGCTTCACTCCATGTTACTCCCCATAGGGAATGGCTCTCCACTTATGATAGTGGAAAGACAGGTTGTGTGCAGCTTGGAAATAACTATGCATATGACACAGTGGGAGTAGGTGACATAAAGTTTTCTTTTGCAAATGGGTCTATTTTTATTTTGAAAAATGTGAGACATGTGCCTAAGCTGACCAAGAGTCTCATTTTAGTGGGCTAGATGATGCTATTTTTCAGACCATCTTTGAAAATCAGAAGGGCTCTATGCTTTTGACCACAGGTGCTAAGTGTGGGAATCTGTATCCCTTACATGTATCATGGGTGTCTGATCATGTTGTTGCAATAATCGATCAGCCAAGTACTTCTTTGTGGCATTGTCGGTTGGGCCATATGGACCAAAATGGAATGAAATTCTTATGTTGTTTGGGTTATGTACCGCATTTGAGTTTTTCTAACTTTGAATTTTGTGAGCATTGTCTCTATGGGAAGTAGACTAAATCAGCCCATAAAATAAGGGAAAAGAAAGAGCTTGAAAAGATTGATTTGATGCATTCATATGTATGTGGTCCCATGCCTACACGGTCATTAGGTGGGGCTGAATACTATGTGACATTCATTGATGATGCAACTCAGAAAGTGTGGGCTTATGATATGGCTCGGAAGAGCGATGTGTTCTAGGTAATTCAAAAATGGATGGCTTTGGCTGCAAATCAATCAGGTAGAATGCTTAAATGCCTACGAATTGTTTATGGTGGATAGTATCTCTCTCATGACTTTCAGCATTTCTGTGATACACATAGGGAGCTCATCCCCTTGTATTCCATAGAAAAATCCAGTTGTAGAAAAGATGAACCACACCACTTAGGAAAGGTTGCAATGTATGCTTTCCAATGCAAGTATTTCTAGTGGTTTTTGGGCTGGGTTGTAGTGCATGTGATCAATAGATCATCTAGTTAGAGTTTGGATGGTGGTATTCTTGAAGAGGCATGGGGTTGTAAGAATCCCTCTTACTCTCATTTGCATATATTTGATGGTGTGAGGTGTATACACATGTGCCAAAAGAAGAGGGTCTAGATCACCTGGGAGATTTGTTCCAACGACAAACTATGTGATGCTTACTGATTTGGGGAGCCTTCTTGCTATAGGGAGGCTATGATGCACGAGGATCAGTGCAAGTGGGAGTATGCTATGCTATCAAAGATGTGGACTCACTCATGAAAAATAAGACTTGGTACTTGGTTCCTTTTCCACATGGAAAGAAAGCATTGCCATGTAAATGGGTCAACAAGATGAAGGTCATAGGTGTTGATGTGCCTAAGTATAAGACCCGTTTGGTTGCTAAATGGTTCAAGCAAGAGAAGGGTGTGGACTTTGATGAGATTTTCTCTCTGGTAATGAAGATGAACACATTTAGATGTGTACTTGGACATGTGGTAGGAGAGGATATGGAGCTTATGTAGATGGATATGAAGACAACTTTCTTGCACGGGGATCTGCATGAGAAAATTTACATGGGACAGTCGCAAGGCTTTGAAGAAAAGGGCAAAGAGATTTGGTTTGCAAGTTGGAAAAGAGTCTCTATGCCCTTAAGCAAGCACCTAGAGAATGGTACCACAAGTTTGATGCTTTCATTCGGTCCCAAGGTTTTAGAAGAAGTGAGATTGATCACTATCTCTACACTAAAAGGGCTAAGGATAATAGCCTGATACTTCAGGCACTTTATCTGGATGATATGCTGTTGGCTAGCAAGAACACTTATGAGCTAGATGCAAGTGGCTGGAAGATGAAATGTTGATAGCCAGGTTTTGAATCAACAGGTTTGTGGGGTGGTAGCAAGATAAGGGTGTCCACTTTTTGACTACTCCAGGCAAAGTGTGATACCCCCAACTCTCAAATACAAAGGATTGCACTACCTTGATCATGGTACTACATACAATCAAACTTCAACACGTGGAGGTTCAGGAGCTAGTGAGTGGAGGCTCGAGAGGAGCAAAAAATGCTCGATCGTGGTATTGTGCAGAAATCACAGCTCAGCAAACAAACCTTGAATGTGATTATGTGTCATCCAACATGCTTACCTCGTTCGAGGTGTGTGGCAGCCTACATGTGCATCCAAAAGCCTCGATCATGGTATTTGGGCATGACACTCTGAGCACCCATGGCAGTGAGCTGGCAAGCCAAATACCTTGATCGTGGTATTTCATACCTCGATCGTATGCATGGATGATACATCTTGCGCCCATGGCAGTGAGTTGGCATTCCAATTACCTTGAATGAGGTATGTTGATGTGGCATATGTTCAACATTTGGCGAGGCAAATCCTATGTGGTATGCTTGCTTGGTTTTTTAAAAAATTGATTTGTGGCAGAAGTACCTCGATTGAGGTGAGTTGGCATAAAAAACCTCGATCATGGTCGTTTCATGGATCCTTCACATGCATAGGTGTTGCATGAAAACCTCGATCGAGGTATGGTTCTACATGCCTCACATGCATACGTGCATGAAAGAAACCTCGATCGTGGTATGTTTATGATGAAACATTATTGTTGTTACTTAGCATGACCTCATATTTTCTATGCCCTTTATAAAACAATCATGTTAGACTTCCACGATATATGATAAAAGTTTTATTCCAACAAATACAGAGTCTTATGAAGACTTTTCTTCATAGCTGTAAATTTTATAGAACCAATTCAAGTATAGTGGTAACCAGAGTGGGTTGTGTCTTTTCAAAGCATCCTTGTGCACCCCAATGAAGTGACATATACATTAATGGTGAGATACATTATCCAAAAAAGATCTAAAAATGTGTGAAGAGGGTTTCTTTCATTTGCTCAAAAAGAAATATAGAGGGTTGTTTTGCTGGACAGTTTGTCTCCTCATGTCTTTATGTTTTAAAATTTGGAACTAGTGAACATGAGATTTTGAGATGTACATTAGTTCATTGGAATTTGTTAAGCATAGAGCTTAAGTTATGATGTTTAACAAGTCAACGAGTCTGTTGGATGGTATAGTGATGGAATGAGCTTTTAGAATGGATTGTACGTGAGTCTGTGGGTTTGGTTTAGTGTTACAAGTATTTGTCTCTGAATTCTTAAGTCTTTTGTTGACTCACATCTTTATCATCAATGCAACTATAGTCACGAGTAGCATGACTCGTCGGTAGACTGCCCGGCTAAGCATCCACCTTTGTCCAGTTTAAAGGTTTGCATCCTAGGTTGCCTTTAATTTTTATGAATGAAGTACTTGATGATTGCAACATGTATCAACAATAGAGGTCCTCCATATAGTTTTGTTAGAATGTGCAAAACAAATAAAGAGGCAAAAATAGGCCTTGTTCTCTCGGAGCATATACCTTTGAAGTGTTTGTGCGACTTTGCTTGCTCCTTTGTGTGACTTTGCTTAGCTCAATTCACACCACAACTTCTACATTGCTAGAAAAAATTGATTCCATTTTAGTATTATTAATTTAGGAGCTTAGCATAAGTGCCACATGGTAGTGCCATGTGACAGCCCCTCCTCATATTAAGAGGAGGTGCATATATGTACATGTTAGCAAGTGAGAATGATTGACACATAAGAAGTTAAGCAGTCTAGTCCCTCCTACTTTCTCTCAAGCATTTCAATGCCACACTTTATGCATCTCTAGCATAATGTAAGGAGTCAAGTGACACTTGACTACTCACATTGACAAATAGACTCACCTAATACAATGCTAGAACCCAATTCACCTCATTGAATGGTGGCCAACACATTTTATAGGTTTAGTAGATAATTTTCATAGAGGCAATAGCTATCGAGCTATTCATCCAAGAGTAATAAACTTTCAAAATCAAGAAAGAAATCATTATATACTCTGTAACTATTTTGCTTTTATTCACTTGTATTATCACTTCCACTATTATGTATGATAGGATTTGCAAAATTTCATTTGAAGTAGAAAAATGTAAAAACGAAAGAATTGTCGACAGACATTATGGAGAGATAGAAGAATAGTTACACTTGATGATAGTCATGTATAGAAACATGTAGAATACCCCAAAACATGTTGCAAAGACTTGGTCCTCTAGGGACGCCAATGTTGTTGTTATGGAGCACTAATTTGTGTTAGTGCTTGAATTATGGAGCTGAAGCCAAATCCATGTAGATCACCTTTGGGTTTTACTCTTGAGCATGCATGTGTATGTGGGTAGACACATGCAAACGTACATATGCAACTTCAATTAGTGACTTTAGATGTATGTGTTTATTTGTGTAGGTTTGACATAGCTCTTGCCACTATACAACACAATAGATTGAGATTTTGAGAGTCGAGATGAGGACTCTGCAGGATGCTGGGGAACGCTGGGGACCCCCCTCACTTGGTCACGAGTGTGGATGCAGTCATTGATGGTCTACGTTGATGAGGTGGTTACGAGAACCTTCAGTAGACATTTCAACCACATAGGCAGAGAATGAGGTAGGAGGTTAAGGCATGGATTCGAGAGCCATACATTCCCTATTTGAGTGTGATTCTCCTCATAGGGCGGCACTAGATCTACTTTTTTGGGATGGTTAGATAGCATCCCAACGACCTCATTCAGGATAACCTTTTCACATATTGCAGTGTATGCCCCCCATGATGGCAATGCATATCTATCCAAGGTATCTCTGCCAATGGTGGTCGGTTGCCTCACAACCACCAGATCCCTCGCTCATTTATGATGCAGCTATATGTTAAGTTCATCCTTGGGCATAGGGTGGACTATCTCAGTGCGTGTCTTGGATCAAGAGCTGGACGTGGTAGGTGGGACACCAACAGTAGTAGACAGCAGGTGTGTGATGTCAACGTGAGGCACCAGTCTAAGGAAAGAGCAGCAAGTCGTGAGCGTTCATCTCCAAACATGGAAGGCTCACACCATTAGGAAAGAAGGGAACTCATTTTGGGGCCCTCTAAGAAATTCACTATCTAACTATTTTTGTTGCACTCAAAATATGGGAAATGCCATAAAATACGGATACTTACAGCAAAAATGCCAGTCTAGTACTCAAGCTTCACATAAATGCATATATAAGATCCTTGATTTTTTGTGTAAAATTTGATGATTCTAACATCGCCAGCACGTCTGAGTGGGCCAAAACCCCCAAATTGACCCTAGAGACACCAAAAACTGATGCCTGGAGGCTCGAAAAAGGAAAAAATGCTTGGAATGGGGGATTTGCACCAAGTTCCCCATTGCCCTTGGTGCAAATCCCCCATTCCAAGCATTTTTTTCCTTTTTTGAGCCTTTGGGCATCGGTTTTTGGTGTCTCCAAGGTTGATTTGGGGATTTTGGGCTGCTCTAGTTGTGCTAGCAATGTCAGATTCATCAAATTTTGCACAAAAAATTGTCTTTTGAAGATCACATATGTCAAACTTGATAAAAGAAAAAGATTTTGAGTATGACTTATTTTATCTTTTTACATTGTTTTTGGTATTTTTCTAACATTACATTGGCCCTCTTTTGATTGGTCGAGAGCCTATTTTTCTAAACCCTAAAAGGCCCCAAAATGAGCTCCCTTTTTTTCTAATGTAGGTCCAAAAATCTATTTGCAGTTGAATCGGATACCATTGATAGGTCTGTGCCAGTAAAGCTAGTTAAAAAATATGAGAAAGAGGATAGTGAGAAGAGTCTTGATGGACCTTGGTGTGCTCCTTTACCAAAACTAGAAGACTCACTTGATTGGATGCATACATTGGCGGCAATAGATCTACCGATTGTTGCTGAGGGCACTCAAGCGATGCACCTTGATGATGAACAACTTAACTCCATGGATTATTTCTAGCCTTATGCAAGTACAAGCGGAGTTTTGCCACTACTCTACACACACATTCTGTTCTACCTAAGTCCATGTTGGCACAAAGATAACATACTCTCGAATTTAGTTGATAACCCATCCTCAGGTTATGGCTTATTGCGAGCACGTAGCTAGATTGCCATGCCTTTAGTCAACAAGTGCTTGTGGAACTTGTGTCATGCCACTCGATCCTGTTGTAAAGCCTTGGCACCATACAATTTTTGCTCAGTTTCCAGGTAGCCTGTATCCACCATTTGTTCGAATAGAGATATGTGGCATGCTTCTAAGAAGATCACTCTTTGATAGAGTCGGCTTGTAATCTGAGCATCGACCCGTTCATTGGGATTGAAACTGAGTGGAGGCAAATGGGTATCAAGGTAACATGGGACCTCCAGAATGAATTCCAATGTTTTGTAGAAGATAGCACTTAGGCAAAGGAAGCGATCAATGTTGCCGCACATTATTTGCTCAAGCTGTTGAAGTGCTCGGATCATTGTGCCTTGGATATACCATTCTACACCAGAGTATGGTTCGATCATTGGCCAATTAATGGTGCGATCTTCATCCAAAGTGTAACTGCATATAGAACTTGGGATGGAATCTGAGACATGGAGGTGCATGTAGGTACTCTTTCAAGAAGATTACATCAAAGAGCTTGGGACGGTGCCAATCAGGTTGTGGATCCAACTTGCTTATCCAACCTTCACTAATTTGATGCTGACGAAGGTTGGTAGGAAAGTTGTCCAGGGTCCATCCACCTTGAGTTTTCATATTAGGATATTTGCTCCAAAATTCCTTGATGGGGTTACTGGGAAGTGGTATCTCATCAAAATCATACCCATCATTGGAACGTGGCATGGGAGTATGAATTGGATTATGCAGATCCTGATATTCAAAACCAAATATTGTGTCATTTTCCACTGATGTAAGCACAAGTAGTGTCGAAGGTGATGATGGGGCAGGGAGAGAATCTGGGGACATGGGGGAGAAATATGGATAAGTGTTAGTTGTGGAAGGGGGAGCAGAGGGGAGGGGGGGAAGAACTGGGCAAATGGTTTGAGCAGCTTGGTAATCCTCAAGGGTAGGATTAGCAAGGGAAGGGAAGAAGCTAGGTGTGAGGGGCTCGTAAGTTTGTGACTATTGGATTAGTTGAAAATGGTGAGAGGCATGAGCAAAGAAACGATGGAGGGAATAGATGTTAGGATGGAGCTCGGGGAAGGTTAAGAGGGTGGTAGCAGCAAGGGTAAGTAAGGTTTTGAGGTTGACAGAGAGAGTGGTTAGATATGGGAAGTTGGATGTGAGATAGGCCCTGTCATCTTTCGACACTTCTTTTTGTTGGTGCGATGGGATCATTAGCTGCATGGGTGGGATGTCGGTTATGTCATGCCTTGCAAATAATAGTGATGGACTTTGTAGCAATGGCAACAAACTAGCAGTAACCCTAAGGGGAGGACTACCCATGAGGCATACATATGCAATGAAAGCATCCATCCTGAGTGCTATAAACCCGGCATGTGTAGACAGGCAGGAGATATTTTTCTCATCTTCAGACAAGTCTTGGCAAATTATGCACAGAGTTTTGGTCCCTATGGAATGTTCCCATTTGACTGTTGGATGAGCAGATATGATCATGATTTGGAGTTGCTTCCATTGGATAAGCACGCGTGCGTTGAGGTGATCTTCCACTTGTAGAGCTGCCACAATCTCTTGGTACACCACCGTTGTGCATTGTAGTGGGGCTTCATTGGTGTTGTCTTCCATTGCCTCATTATTGTGCCCTAGCAATTGGAGTTCAAGCTTGGAGATGACTATCTTTTGGGAGTGCATCTCATTCATTTTTTCTTTGTATTTCTGGTAGATGGTTGTATATGCCTCCTTAAGCTTTCTCATTTGCAAGGTGACCTTTGCCTATTGAGGAATGTCTTCAGTGGTATTGGACCATTAGTCCAAGACTTGTGCTTGTGAAGTGTTGGCCTCTTTAGCGGTAGCAAGTTGGTCCCATAAGATTCTGCATTCCCTTGTAAGCTCCTCAATGCTGAAGGCACATACTGCCAAAGATTGTTTCATGTCTTCAAGCTTGTCTTTGCAATCCTAGAGCTCTTCTTCTTTGTGAATTAGAGTGAGTCAATCTTGTGTCACTACCTCCATCTGCTGAGCATGTGCGGAGGTCAAGGAGTTATAGTAGGTCTGTAGGATTGCCGTTGCTTGTACTGCTACTGACAATTGTGTTTGACTTTGGTGGAGGACGATTACATTCGGATGTTCATTCTATAGCCACATCCTTGCACGACATGGTCTCTGCCCTGCCAAGATTTGTACAAGTAGAGATCATTGTTCTTGATCTAGAAAAATTTCCATGTTTTTTTTGTTTGCAAAGTCACGTTAGAATGATTTTTGCATGTACACACTACTGATTCCACCTCTCATAGATGAGCGTGTTGCACGTATTGCTGATTTGGAGGTGCAGTTGGTAGAGTCTACCAGGCAAGGTTAGTCGTTCATCATCTTTTACTATATTTTTATGCCGCATGAGTTACTCATGTGATATGCCCCTTTCTCACCTCATGATGTGTGTTTGTTTGGCAGATGGAGACTCAAGTACGATAGCTAGAGGTAGAGCTACAGGAGAAGAGGGTCTTAGCATGCATTGCATACCATCAAGCTGAGCACTATTTATATCAGAGCTAAGGCATATCTCATGTGACGAGAGTCACCATAGGATACACCCCAGTGTGGCTTTGTATCCTGCCCCTCCTATTGAGATATCGAGCTCCACTCGTGATATGCCAGGGTGACCGTTGTGCATTTATGTCACCGACTTGTTAGCTGTAGATGTAGTTGGTACACCGCCCATGAATAATAGCTGGATCACAACTATCTTTATGCACTCTAGTTAGTGGCTCAGTTAGTATGCCACCTAGGTTAGCTAAGTTTGGTTTGAGACCCACATATAGGGTTCATCTACTAAGAGAGAGTTCTTTTGGCTTTCACAACTAAGAAGAGGAAAATTGTTTTTAGCCTCCACCTTTGTGTGTATTCCCCCTTTATGTATGTGAGAAAGCTGCAAGTGAGACTCCTTACTTCTCTCCCACTCTCTTCACATGGTATCAGAGCTCAGTTCATGTTAAGGAGCTCAAGAAAGCAAACCAAGCTCGCGGCATCTTGGTAAGAGGATCAGTGTTGCTTTCCTTTTTCGAGTTTGGGAGCAAATCTTTGCAGATAGCACAGTCAAAAAGTGCAAGAGTGCACTGTCTCAGATTGGGATGCCCTTGCAGTGCGACGAGAGGGCAGTATATGCTACGAGATCGGGCAAAGCCCTTGGTGACATTATTTTTTTGATTCGAGGCTGTTTCCATTTTGGTGGCAGAAGTTTTCCGCAGGCACTCAGAAAGGTGCCCTGTTTTTGCTGTGTGACCACTGTTCTATAGGTTGGTGAAAAGTTGCCGCACAAATTGCATCGTATGCCTGTGCACAGAGATATTGGGAGTGACAGAATCATTCTTATTGCCTGTTGATGCATAATCGTCACTAGGAAGTGACTATGTGGTCAAATACCACTTTCATCAGTTTTGCATATTTGCCCTTGTGAGGCAGAAGTTGTGTTTTTTGTAGTGACAGAATATTTTTGCAGTGTTTTGTAATGGCATCTGATGCTCTTTCATAGATAGTCATTGAAAAGCTTGGCAAGAACAACTTCCCAGCATGGAAGTTTAGAATGATGAATTTCCTTAAGGGAAAAGGCTATTGGGAGTTCATTACTGGAGCTAAACAAGAACCAGTTATTCCTAATGTTCCCAAACAACAGGAGTTGCAGGCATTTAAAGGCTGACATGAGAGGGCCTGAAAAGTTATGTATTAGTATTTCAGATTCTATGATTGTGCATATTCAGGATGCAAGCACGCCGAAAGAGGCATGGGATACTTTGACAAAAATGTATAGTACAAATATGCAAGCCAGGAAAATGCAGCTCAAGTAGGACTTACATAATGTGGAGAGAGAAAATATGAGGATCAATGACTACCACATGAAGGTGAAGAAGATTGCAAATGCACTTGCTTCCATTGGGTCACCAGTGGAAGATGATGATTTAGTTTTTGTGACCTTGAATGGTCTAGGAAAGGATTATGCACAATTCCAGACATCCATTTCCATCTGTGAAAAATTTCCTGATTTTGAAGAGTTGATTGCTCTTCGAATTTCTAAAGAGCAGAGAAATGGTGGTGCATCTTCTTCAGGAGTAACTTCAAAAGAAATTGTCTTCTACTCAAATGTTGGAAGAGGTAGAGGCAGAGGTAGAGCAGGCCGATCAGGAGGCCATGGCAAAAATCAAAATATGTAGCAAATTCAAGAAAACCAGTCCTATGGAGGAGGATGTGGTAACCTTAGAGGCAAGGGGAGCCAAAGAGGTCGTGGTGGATGGCAGAGAGGCCAAAATGCAAATAGAAATGTTGAATGCTACTACTGTGGTAAAATGGGTCATATGGCTAAAGACTGCTATAAAAAGCAGAATGACATCATGAATGGAAAATTGCAGCAAGGCAATTATGCATCCTCTAGTAGATAGGGTGATGACAGAAATGAGCATTTGTTTATGATGCAGCACATGACCAATTCTGTGACAAGTGCAGAAGAAAGTAATGATGTGTGGTATGTTGACTCAGGTGCATCAAACCACATGACAGGTCATGCAGAATGGATGCAGGATGCAAGGAAAATGGAAAGACCAGTATTTGTGGAGACTGGTGATGATACTGCACATCCTATTATGCAGATTGGTAAAATTCCTTTGTCTATGTAGGATGGGAAAAAGAAATACTTGTTTGATGTATTTCATGTTCCGAATATCACCAAGAACCTAGTTTCTATTGGTCAAATGGTTAAATAGGGCTTGCAGGTCAGATTTAATCCTCATGGATGCTTTGTTGAGGATATGAAAAATAAAGGTCTCTTGATAGCAAAAGGGAAGAAGAAGGGCAGGATGTTTACATTGGATGCGGACATGCTTGAATTGAGTGCAGCAATGTTTGCACATGGGACCGGTGTAGTTGCAGATATTGATATCTGGCATAAACACATTGGTCATGTTAATGTACAATGACTTAAATTAATGCAGGCCCAAAATATTGTTGTAGGATTGCCTAAGTTCAAGGTTGCTGAAATGCATAAGGTATGTGAAGCCTATCAATTTGGAAAACAAGCAAGGAAACCATTTCCTAGACATGTTCAAGAGAGTAAGAGGCCATTGGAATTAATCCACTCTGATGTGTGGACTACTAAAGCTGCATCTATTGGAGGCTGTCATTATTTTGTCACTTTTATTGATGACTACAGCAGAAAAGTTTGGGTGTATTTTATGAAAAAGAAAAGTGAAGTGTTTAAGCATTTCAAAGCTTTTAAAGTTATGGTTGAAAAAGAAACAGGCCTACAAATAAAATGCCTAAGGTCAAATGGAGGGGGAGAGTACCTCTCAAATGAGTTTGCAAGGTTCTTGCAGGAGCATGGCATAAAGCAGCAATATTCATGCAGTCATACCCCACAGCAAAATGGACTTGCAAAAAGGAAAAATAGGCATATTGGAGAGGTATCTCGTGCCATGCTCAATGAAAAAGACCTGCCAGATTATTATTGGGCTGAAGCAGTTCCTACAACAGTCTACATAATGAACAGGACTCCCATTGCAGCAATACATGGCATGATGCCAGAGGAGAGGTATACTGGTAGGAAACCAGATATTTCTCATTTGAAAGTTTTTGGTTGCATTGCCTATGTTCATGTGCTAGATGAGTTGAGATCGAAGTTAGATCCAAAAGCTAAGAAGTGCATCTTTATTGGTTATTCTCTATAGCAGAAAGGGTATAGATGCTATAACCCTTCTACTCGTAAGATCACAGTGAGCAGAGATGTTTTTGATGAGATGAGCAACTGGTATAAACCAGTAAATGTGATTGATGATGTAGATGCACAAAATGGTAATGCTGCACAAAATTCACAGCAGCAATCACAAAGATAGTGGTATGCAAGCATCACAAAAAGGAAAAGAGAAAGTAGATCAGCCCATGGTTCATGTGAATGCAAGTCACTCTTATGTGGATGGTGAATCCAGTGGCTCAGAACAGAGCCTTGATGATGAGTTGGGTATTCCTTCTATTGTTACACCTAGAGTAAGGAAGACAAGGGATGTTTTAAGAGCACCTGGTAGTGAGCCTATTTTGCACAGGTCTACCAGAGTTAAGTATCCTATGGATAGGCTGAAATATGATGGATTTACAGCCATTCACTATGCCTATATGGTCAAAGTTACCAGTGGATATGTGTTCTCTTTTGGGAGTGTTGCAGTCACTTGGAGTAGCAAGAAACAGCCTACAGTTGCCTTGTCGAGCATAGAGGCTGAGTACAGGGGTGCAGCAATGGCTGCATGTGAGGCAACTTGGTTGCATAAGCTACTTTATGATATGCATCAGTCTACAAATGGGCCAGTTGTCATTTATTGTGACAACATGAGCAATATACACTTGGCAAATAACCCAGTCTATCATGCTAGAACAAAGCACATTGAGGTGCATTATCACTATGTGCAGGAGAAGGTTCTAGTAGGTTTTATTGATCTAGTTTATGTTAGCATAGAGGATCAGGCAGCTGACATATTCACAAAGGCATTGGGCGCAGAGAAGCTACGCAAGTTCAGAGACCTACTTAGTGTGCACGAATTGGGATTGAGCTCAAGGGGAGTGTTGAGATATCGAGCTCCACTCGTGATATGTCAGGGTGACTGTTGTGCATTTATGTCACCAACTTGTTAGTTGTAGATGCAGTTGGTACACCGCCCATGAATAATAGCTGGATGATAGCTATCTTTATGTACTCTAGTTAGTGGCTCAGTTAGTATGCCACCTAGGTTAGCTGAGTTTGGTTTGAGACCCACATATAGGGTTCATCTATTCCTTTTGTACTAAGAGAGAGAGTTCTTTTTCTTTCACAACTAAGAAGAGGAAAACTGTTTTCAGCCTCCACCTTTGTGTGTATTCCCCCTTTGTGTATGTGAGAAAGTTGCAAGTGAGACTCCTTACTTCTCTCCCACTCTCTTCACACCTCCTGCAAATGTTCCCACCAAACATCCCATAGACCCAGTAGTACTCTCTAGGATCACCATGTCTATGTGTGTCCTTTGCCAATAGGATTTTGACAGCATAGGATTTTTTGACCTAGGATTGGGCCACCTCGCTCATCTCCACTACTTGACCCACCATATGGTTTCAGGACATGCTGCCTAGTTTGTTTTGCTGATATCGGAGTGCCTACCTTCTAGGCATGGATGACCTATACGCTGGATATTGTTAGGCTATTGACCCCATTGCCTGCATGATCTTGACAGAGCATTATAGGGTAGAGGCACAGAGGGATTTGCTTGAGCAAGAGGGATTTGATGCCGTAGTGATTGCCATATGTATACCCCGATAGTTCTTGTCTGTAGACTTCATGCTTGGCGATGAGACACGAGCAGAGGAGGCACAACGCATCAAGCGAGAGGCACACCTAGAGATATCCTTGCAGGATTAGGTGCAACAGAATATTGGGGAGGATCTAGACTAGTGGCTCAAACATGAGGAGGATCTTACTCATGTTGGATTTGAGGCACAAATCCATGTAGATTAGCGACTCTGGGAGCTTAGGCGCACATATGTGGAGGACACAAGGATTATGGAAATATAGGTAGTGGCTCATCGTGTTGTCACATCCCATGGAGATGAGGCCGGACCTTCTACATAGCGGACAATTGGGCAACGTGTCGTGCAAGAGACATGTAAGAGGGTGATTAGAGGCACCTATGTCGAGTTGTCTGATTCCTTTGATGATAGTAGCTGATGTAGGTGGCACATACTTTGACGATCATGTATGTGTACTTTGATGTACTTGGCATACTTTGATGACCATGCATGTATTATGAGTTATCTACTTTGATGATGATGTACGTACATTGATGATAATGATTTATGAATGTTGATGACATGCGTGTTGTGCGATATGTGATGATTATGGTGGTTATGTTCTTTTTAGCATGTGATTCCATTGTATCTTTGTTTATCACGATATTCTCTCTCTCTCTCTCTCTCTCTCTCTCTCTCTCTCTCTCTCTCTCTCTCTCTCCCCTCTCTCCCCCCCCCCTCTCTCTCTCTCTCTCTCTCTCTCTCTCTCTCTCTCTGCAATCTTATCTCACATAAAATGTGAATAATGCAACAGATTTAATTCAAACACCTTAATGGAAATTTTGTTATCAATGATTGAGAAAAGAAGTGGCCTTGAATTCATTATATGCCATGAATTCGCATTGTACAATAGAAGGGATAGAAGAAATACAAACCATCAAAGCACTCATTGTACTGCAAGTAGCTTAAGGGTGTATATATGTGCTTTTGTTTAGAGAGAGAACAAGTTTTAAGCTTGATCGCTATGCTAGAAGTTGTTCTAGAATATTCTCAAAACTACTTTGATGAGATTTGAAGTAGCAAAGAGGAGACTCTATGGTTTAGGAGGGACCAAGCTTTGTAATATCTAAGTTCAAGACTCTATAGTGTTAATGGTCCACACTAATAATATCAAATTATTCGAAAGAAGATCGAAGTTAGGTTTGTAAATGTAAAATAAATGTGTCCACTAGTCATTCTCAAATTTCCAACTAAGAGAATGACCTAAGAAATTTTGAAAGTCAAAATATTCAATAGAAATTATGAAAGACAAAATATACTAATGACCCATTCCATATTTTGCACCTTCACTAATGTAATGAGGTGCATAGGGTGAAAGTAGGCCCTTTGACCTCCCCGTGCCCACATCTGGTGTCAGATGGGACTCAAACTTTGCAAGAGCATGGAGACCATAGAGTTTAGGACCTGTGCAATGTTTGAACCCAATCCGACACATGGACATGCAAATCCTAATGACCCATTCCATATTTTGCACCTTCACTGATGCAACGATGTGCATAGGGTGAATATGGGCCCTCTAACCTCCCCGTGCCTACATCCCATGTCAGATGGGACTAAGACTTCTCAAGAGCATGGAAACCATAGGGTTTAGGACCTATGAAAAGTTTGAGCCCAATCCAACACATGGACATGCAAATCCTAATGACCCATTCCATATTTTGCATCTTCACTGACGTAATGAGGTGCATAGGCTAAAAATGGGCCCTTTGACCTCCCCATGCCCACATCCGATGTCGGATGGGACTCAAACTTTGCAAGAGCATGGAGACATGGTTTAGGACCTGTGCAAAGTTTGAGTCCAATCACAAACATGGACATGCAAATCCTAATGTCCCATTCCATATTTTGCTCCTTCACTAATGCAACAAGGTGCATAGGGTGAAAATGGGCCCTTTGACCTCCCCGTGCCTACATCCAAACTCAAATGGGACTCAAACTTTGCAAGAGCATGGAGAGCATAGGGTTTAGGACCTCTGCAAAGTCTGAGCCCAATACAACACATGGACATGCAAATCCTAATGACCCATTCCATATTTTGCACCTTCACTAATGCAACGAGGTGCATAGGGTGAAAATGGACCCTCTGATCTCCCTGTGTCCACATCCAGTGTTGGATGGGACTCAAACTTTGCAAGAGAATGAAAATCATAGGATTTAGGAGCCGCACAAAGTCTAACCCCAATCCAACACATGGACATGCAAATCCTAATGACCCATTCCATATTTTGCACCTTCCCCATGCCCACATTCGGTGTTGGATGGGACTCAAACTTTGCAAGAGCATGGAGAACATAGGGTTTAGGGTTTAGAACCTCTGCGATGTTTGAGCCCAATCCAACACATGGACATGCAAATCCTAATGTCCCATTCCATATTTTGCACCTTCAATGATGCAATGAGGTGCGTTCGTGCCCACATCCGGTGTCAGATGGGACTAAAACTTTAAGAGAGCATGGAGACCATAGGGATTAGGACCTGTGAAAAATTTGAGCTTAATTCGACACATGGACATGCAAATCCTAATGACCCATTCCATATTTTGCACCTTCACTGATGCAATGAGGTGCATAGGGTGAAAGTAGACCCTTTGACCTCCCCGTGCACACATCTGGTGTCGGATGGACCTCAAACTTTGCAAGAGCATGGAAACCATAGGGTGTAGGACCTATGAAAAGTTTGAGCCCAATCAAATCCTAATGACACATTCCATATTTTGCACTTTCACTGATGCAATGAGGTCCATAGGTGAAAAGGGGCCCTCTGACCTCCTTGTGCCCACACTTGGTGTCTGATGGGATGCAAACTTTGCAAGAGCATGGAAACCATAGGGTTTAGGACCTGTGCAATATTTGAGCCCAATTTGACACATGGACATGCAAATCCTAATGACCCATTCCATATTTTGCAGCTTCACTAATGTAATGCAGTGCATAGGGTGAAAATGGGACATTTGACCTCCGTGTGCCCACCTCTGGTGTCTGATGGGACTAAAACTTTGCAAGAGCATGGAGACTATAGGGTTTAGGACTTGTGCAAATTTTGAGCCCAATCCGGCACATGGACATGGAAATTCTAGTGACCCATTCCATATTATTCTCCTTCACTGGATGTAACGAGGTGCATAGGGTTAAAATGGGCCTCTGATCTCCCCGTGCCCACATCTGATACCGGATGGGACTCAAACTTTGCAAGAGCATGGAAACCATAGGGTTTAGGACCTGTGAAAAGTTTGAGCCTAATCCAACACATGGACATGGAAATCCTAATGACCCATTCCATATTTTTCTCCTTCACTGATGCAACGAGGTGCATAGGGTGAAAATGGGCCCTCTAACCTCCCCATGCCCCCATCCGATGTTGGATGGGACTCAAAGTTTGTAAGAGCATGGAGACTTAAGGGTTTAGGACCTGTGCAAAGTTTGAGCCCACAATCCAACACATGGACATGCAAATCAGTGCATAGGGTGAAAATG
This sequence comes from Dipteris shenzhenensis, assembly GCF_047967505.1. Taxonomy (NCBI): domain Eukaryota; kingdom Viridiplantae; phylum Streptophyta; class Polypodiopsida; order Gleicheniales; family Dipteridaceae; genus Dipteris; species Dipteris shenzhenensis. The sequence goes on along the minus strand of NC_141619.1, from coordinate 32,558,351 downwards.
GGCCCTCTGACCTCCCCGTGCCCACATCCGGTGTCGGATGGGACTCAAACTTTGGAAGAGCATGAAGACCATAGTGTTTAGGACCCGTGAAAATTTTGAGTCTAATTTGTCACATGGACATGCAAATCCTTTGCACAATTTATTAATCCTTTATTGCACGGTACGTGTACAAGAACCATTTAAATCACCAAAACACGATATGCCATTGTAACATAAGTAATAATAAACACTTGTACATGATAAAACAAGGAATGGAGTGAAGGAGGCAATGTGGATGATGAATAAAATAGAGTTAAATACAAGATGTGCATGACATTGTATAAAACCAATCATGTCGTATACAGTGAAATGCATTAAAAAACTCCATGCAAAATACAATGGTGTGCTCATAATGTGAGACTATAGATCTCTAATACAATGACATGTAATAAACTAGAAACCCCCAATACAATGATATACCCTAAACTTCCTTAGGATCCACTCTCATGCAAATAGTTGCAAGTATGCTCTCGTGATCCTCAAGAGCAAGGCACCATTGAGGAGTGGATGCCATCTTGCAACTGTGAACATGAGTCAGTGAACCCTGATCTTGCAACAATAAGATGTGAATACATGTATGAGAGTGCTATTCATCTTGCAAAGAATTCAGCCTTCCATTCAAGAACGAAACATATACACCTCAAGTATCATTTCATCCGATTTGTTTTGGAGGATGGACTGTTGAAGCTAGAAAAGATACACACTAGCTAGAACCCTGCAAACATGTTGACTAAGGTGGTAACTAGGGAGAAGTTGAGCTCTTTCTCAATTTCAATTGGTCATCAAGAATGAGGAACACAAGAGAGATAGCTAGATCTAAAGCATTTCTTTGAGTGTAATAATGGTGGAATTACTATGATCAGTCTCCAAGTGGGAGATTGTTGTATGTGGAGCCTGATCCATTTTCCAAGGTTGTTTTTTTGTTGTGCTTTGGAGCAGGTGTGCTTATACCCATTCCATGAAGGGGGGGGAGGTGGGTGCAATACCAAACTAGGACGTCACCCAAGGGTTCCAAGGGGGGCATGAAATTTGTAAGAGAAGGGTGTGGCTCACATAGCAAGAGAGCAGTGGATATATTGCTTGTATCTTGTATCTTCTCACATGTTGGATAAGAAAAACACACGACTAGTCATTTCTCCATAGATGTAGCCCACACTGGGTGAACCACGTATATCGGTGTCTCTTTATCTTCCATTCCATGTGCTTCTTATATTGTGTAGTTTATGCATTCCACTTCTCGCATTGTTGCTCTTCGTACACCTCTTCCAGTCCCAAGTAGACATCCTCAGCTACCTTCAAAAGACGAGATCAAAAGAGCACAAGAGCAAAATCCTTAGAGTATAAAGATTCGGCAATAGCTAGCCTTAGCGAAACCACCTCTCCATTTTTGCCTCATTAATAATATTCTGTATTATCATAAGCCCCCTTTTTAACCTCGCATTTTCATCCCAGCTGTATTCCGTGATCGATACATGCATTCTTTCCATGACGGAATGTTCGGAGGACACCTAGGCATGAGTAAGGTTTTCACAAAGTTGCAGACCAATTTCTTCTGGCCTAAAATGCAACAATCGATTCACAATTATATCCAATCGTGCCCAAAATGCCAGGCATTCAAGCCACCTACTCAAAAGCTGACTGGAAGTATGCAGTCTATTTCTGTTTCTTGACCTTTTGAAATGGTAGCATACGATATAATAGGCTCTTTTCCAACTTCAAAGGATGGTAACTAGTACATTATAGTACTCATAGATTACCTAACGCGATGGGCAATTGCAAAGCCACTCAAGATGGCAACAGCTTCAAAAGTAGCTAATTTTCTAATCCAGTATTCACCGCATTTAAAGATTATTAGAGAAAATTCCTAGAGGTCTTCTTAGATGAACTATTCTACATGGAATGATCATCTTAAACATCTAAAATTGGACTTTGAGAGGTGTAGGCTATACCGAATCTCCCTAAACCTTGTCAAGTGCCAATTTTTAGGTAAAGCATGGAGTAATTCTTGGGCACATAGTGTCCAAGAATGGATCTCCATAGATTATAATAAGATCAAGCTCATTATGGAGCTACCACCATCCAGCAAAAGTAGTGCACCGGTTCATGAGCGACACTGACTACTACTGTAGGTTCATCCTCTTCTATGTTGACATATCCATGCCACTGTACAAACCCCTAGTGTTGTTTGATTGGATTGAGGAATATCAAAAGGTGACACCCTCAAGTTAGCTTTGGCCATAGCACTCGTGCTAAGAGCACCAGACTAGGATTTGATATTCCATGTCCACATTGATTCCTCTAATTATGCCATAGGGTGTGTGTCAGTACAACCAAGGGAGCACAATTAAACTACCTGGTGTACTTTGCTAGTTGGAAACTAAATGATGTCGAGATCAATTATACCACCACTAAGCGAGAAGGCCTTGCCATGGTATACGCGGTTAAAAAGTTGACTCTACTTATTGCAAACAAGTTTGTGTTCTTTGTAGATCACCAAGCACTACTATATTTGAACAACAATACATGTATAACTAGGCACATAACTAGATGGATGCTAATTTGAATTTACCGTCATGGTTCGTAAGAGGAAGATCCACATCTTGGAAGACCATCTATAGAATACCTAATGGGGAACCCCCAATGGGAGTACAAGATGACCTCTCTGATGCCCCCCTATTCTTAATTTATATAATTCTGAAATGGGTAGTGCAAATAGGTCACTTCCTTGTGCTAATGGGTTCCTAGTTTTGATAGGCCCCTTGATAAAGAAAGGGCTTGTAAGCTCATTAAGAACGCCGCATCTACCAACTAATCACAAGCCAACTTTACCATATGGGGAAGGATGGCATTATGCATAGGTGTGTGAGGTAGGATGAGTATGTAGATGTGCTAGAAGAGACACACTCAAGCATAGTGGGTGGTCACCATAGAAATCATAGCATGACAAGTGCTAGAAATAGGTCTCTGGTGGCCTACACTTTTTCGAGACTTGAGGGAGTTTGTCAAACATTGTGATCCCTGCAACGAGCCAAAATCCCCCAGAAGGTAGACATGATGCCCCTCACCCTGGTATCTTAATGGACCAACCATTTGAAACATGGGGTGTAGACTTCATCGCATGATAATCCGACCAAGTAAAGGAATGAGAGCCAAATATAGCATCTTGGCCATTAACTATTTTACCAAAGGGGGGAATGCAAGGCCATGAAAAAGGTTGATGCAAGGTCCACAGCCAAGTTCTTGAATGAATAGGTAATCACAAGGTTCGGATGCCCCTTGGAGCTTTTCAATGACTGAGGAACCCATTTCCTCAATGAGAGTATAGCAATCCTTACTAGCGAGTTTCTAATAATCCATCAAAAATCCATTCCTTACTACCCACAAGCAAACGGCTTAACTAAAAGCTCAAACAAAACTTACTGTACAATAATCACCTGCACAGTTGAAGGTGACCGGTCGCACATACTATGAGCACAAACTCATTGTAGCACTATGGGCATATCTCACATCATATAAATTGGCAGCCAACTGCACCCCCTTTAGCTTAGCCTTTGGGTTGGAGGCAATTATGCCGATGAAGTATGTTGTACCTAGCCTATGCATTGTGGTGAGGAAAAGGATTGCCGAGAATGCCCTAGCTGAGCGCCTAACAAAACTTGAGAAGCTCAATGAAACATGATTGTGAGCCACGTATTGCTTTAAGGTTAAAAAAGCCAGATGCAAAAGATGGTTCAACCACAAACTTACAAAAAAAGACCTCAACAAAGGAGACTTGGCACTCCTTTATAGCGTTCAAAACACAAAGTGAAAACTTACATACAAGGGCATGGGTCCCTAACATGTAGTGGAGGTTACTTCACAAGGCACAAGTAGGATAGCAACACTAAACGGAGTTAAGATGGACATCTACCTCAATGGTGGCAAAATAAAAAGATACCACGGTCGTCTCGCCCTACAAAGCCATCCATTTGGTAAAGGAACTTAAGGCCAAAGTGGCAAAAATGAAATGTCAGGGCATTGATATGATAGTAAATCCTACTAGGGTGCCTCTAAGGTTTCTTGTGGAGAGCAAGATGATTCATACTTGTGATGCACTTATTGACCCGAGTGTGAGCCATAACTCTGTATCATAGGAGGTATGGGAAAGTACCTCTCGCCTCTAATCTCGAAGAAGTATGTGCTATAAATGGAAAATATCTGCATGCCCTAAGATACATAACGATTAATGTTGTAGTAAATAACCATGTTGTGCAAGCACGCTTTTATGTTTTACCTCTATAAGCTCGATCGAGGAACATGTGATACTAGGAAGAGGGTGGTGTTGTGGTAGGCAAATTGCCAAATCGACTGGCACCAATGCATGGTCATCCTCACCTATGGAGGCCGCACCTCGTTACTCCTTCTAAGTGCAAAAATTGAGAAGGAGATAATATAACCAGTAGAAAAGCAGCCCCTCAAGGTGTTGGCCCCCCCAACCACTCAAGGATGCCTAAGGTTTTAACCCCCTAGCTGCCCAAGGCCATACAAAAACCAAGATCATCAAGATAGACAACCCAACAAAAGAAAGGACCAAATGCGACCCCCCACCACACAAACAAACAATTCATATGGGTCCCCAAGAATAGGCCTTAGTGACAAAATCCTCTTCCTCCTCCACCTCTGCCAAGTCCTCTTAGCCTCAGACAACAAGAGGCAAACCTCGCTGATGCAAGCAAAAGTCCCACTCCTAATGGGTTTTGAAGAGGATCCTAAAGGTCCAAGGCTATTACCAAGGCCAGAGACACAAATCTGGGTTTTGAATCCCCCAAGGCCTATTGGTAAACTGAAAGGAAAGAATAGAGTGAACACAAACTCAGAATACTTGCATATAGAATGAAGAAGAGTGAGGTCCTTATGTAGGCACCTCTTACATGCTCACTGACATCACTGATGACTTCAGAGCTCCACAATTATCTCCTCAATCTGCTCCTAGATTCTCTCAATCATCCTATGTGGCTTACCACCACCTAACTGTGCTTATGGGCACCTAACTGTGCCTCTAGCACTCACACATAGAAACCAAGGTGTGCTTGAGGCATACACCTTGAGATATCCCAACAAACCCCCCCTCAAGGGAATGCCTTAGGCTATGTCAAGGATACAACTAGCATAAGGTGTCTCATGCCATCTCATGGTGGTCATGGATCTATCAATGGCTAGGATCTCAAGCTAGCAAGGGTTCCCATGGGTGTAAGGTAAACAAAAGGGATATAAAAGACCTTCCAATGGTTATCTCCCCTGCATGTACATGCACACAATGTCTGCAAGAGGTACCATGGAGCAAACACATACACATGGCCTACATCATAAGGTGACCAGAGGTGTTTACAAAACACACAAAACATAATAGTTTATTTCATTCATTTTGGAGGACTATCCAGGCTGAGTACCTTGACTCAACATAAAAAGAGAGATCTGGAGCATACATAGAGATGAATTAAAAAGCATAATCTTCAAAGGATGCCTCATCTTGTGGAGGCACATCAACTGAAAGTAGATTGGCATTTTCTGTCTTTGAAGTTGCTTCCTTTTTGGCTCTGTAAAACTTCTCATGATGATTGTTTTTGCCATAGTGTTTGCATGGATTGATTTTGAAGCAGTATTTTGAGAGGTGATTAGTCTTCCCACAATGATTGCAAGGTGAAAACTTGCCCTTCTGGATTTTTATGGCATAAGCTGTGTCATTGCCTTTCCTGACCTCCATGTGCCGTTCTTCCTCTTGGAGAGCAAAGATAATACCTTCAAGATTAGGATTAGGAAGATTTTTCAAAGTGGTAACAATATGATCATAATCTTCAGGCATACTCTTAAGCAACACTACCATAGCATCATCTGTAGTGATAGGAGAGTTGATAGAAGCAAGTTGAGTCATAAGACTCCACATGTAATTAACATGGGCAGCCAAAGGAGTGCCACTAACCATCTTCAATTCAAAGAAAGAAATTTTAAGTGATAATTTTGAGATGTGAGAGCTAGCACCAAAATTCATGTCAAGCTTCTGCCAAGCTTCTGAAGGAGACTCTAAGTCAGAGATGTGATGAATATAATCATCTCCTAAAGCAAGAGCAATGATACCATATGCTTTCTCCTCTCTAGCGGGATCCCTTGCCGAGCATGTCGGAGCTGAGGATTCTCTAGCATTGGAGGCTGTTGAAGAAGAAGTTGAAGCTGGTTTGACAAGTCCCCAGAGGTTTTCCCTCATCAATGCAAATTTCACCTTCATCTGCCATGTGTGGAAGCCCTTACCATTGAACTTATCTATATTCAATATGGTAGCCATGAGAGGGTCTAACCCAGGTATTGGGCAGTGTCTTCTCTCTTACAAGGCTAGAATAACAACTGAAAAGCTTCAAAATATAAGCATTTAATGTAGCAAAGACTTGTAACCAAATTTTAGTCAATGATGCTTTTTCTTACATGCTTCACAGAGGTGGCTAAATGAAAGCTTTCCAATCAAAACTAGGTATAGCAACTCAAAGAAAAGCTGAAGCCACAGTTGTACTGATGCTATTGAAAACTTCAAAAACTCAAAAATGCTAAAGTAGCATCTTATGTAGCATCACTTTTAAAACCTTGTCAAAACTGTCAAAAACAAAGGGCTAAACTTGGAGGGCTTGTATCTCACTCTCCAAAGCAAAGAAAAAGGGGGTTTTTGAGGCAAAAGAAAGCTCATATACCATAGAAGGTCTACTGAGGAGAAGGGGTGCAAATCCGTGTCAGAGCGCCATAGCTTGCCTCTTCGTTTTCGACTGGTTTTTCTCTGTTTTCACCTTGAATATGCAGCCATTGCTACTCAGATTTCAGCACAAGATAGCTCAAGGTATGGAGAAGCTCCCTCTGAAAGGGATTAGAGAAATATGAAGCAGTCTCAAAGAAAACATAGGAAAGAGAGTCATCGATTTTCGTGCAATGTCGTCGAGCAGAGGCGATGAAACTTCAATTTGTTGCAGGCAGAGGTTTGCCCCTTCGAGATGTATCTCCAGCAGGAAGGGCTTGGAGAATGGTAGAGAAAGGGAGGAGAACGGGCTTTAGCAAAATTTGGGAAGAAGGGGAAGGGATGGTGAAGAAGAAGATGGAGAAGAAGAAGATGATGTGGCAGAAATGGGATCAAGGGGGATCAAAGGGCTCTGATACCATGTTGGTAAACTGAAAGGAAAGAATAGAGTGAACACAAACTCAGAATACTTGCATATAGAATGAAGAAGAGTGAGGTCCTTATGTAGGCACCTCTTACATGCTCACTGACATCACTGATGACTTCAGAGCTCCACAATCATCTCCTCAATCTGCTCCTAGATTCTCTCAATCATCCTATGTGGCTTACCACCACCTAACTGTGCCTCTAGCACTCACACATAGAAACCAAGGTGTGCCTGAGGCATACACCTTGAGATATCCCAACAAGGCCAACTGGCCTTCAAGCCACCAAACAAGCCCTAAACATTGTGTTACAAAGTAGAGTCAAAGGATCGACAAGTGGAAAGGTCCTCAAGGTAGCAACACAAGAACCTACTTCAAAGAAAGAAGCAGTACCACAAGAACCTTCTAGGGACCTCACCCCAAGGAAGGACTCCCAAGGCCAAGAAAGGGAAATGGTTCCATGAGTATTGCAGCTCCAAGAGAGGTTCAAGCATGCCACTGGGGGGGAAACACAAGAACTAGCCACTAAAAAAAGATATCTCACACAAGAACCTCCCCCAAATGCCTGACCCCCAAGGTCTAGAAGTTAGCACATCAAGGGCGATGCCAACAATACTTATCAATCTTGATTCAACTGACACACAATAAGCTATAGTACCATAAGAACCTACATCCACAAAGGAGGTAATGCCACAAGAGTCTACACGCTTTGAATCAAGGAAGAACAATCAAGAGGAGTGTGCTAATGCTCCAACCCCCCTATTGCATAGTAGCTCACCACCATTATTGGCATCCCAGATGGCCACCATGCTCAATGCTTGCTCAATTTGGTTGTTAACAACAAAATATGTAGTTGCCCGATGGCAATCTCCCCCACACTCAACCTAATGCATGAAGAGTAGGGTGCACTAGCATTTAAGTCTAGGTCTATGTGAGGCTATATGGTTGGCATCCCATTCACAATTGTCATCAGTTCACTAGTCCCATGATATCATAAAACACCCATGTTAAGAAAGGTCAACACCAGGTGAATAGAGCTAGGACCAAATGCATTAGAACGTGTTGACCTCACATGAGTTCATATCATCTAGACCTGTTAGAGGGGGCATCCCCACTACAGGTTGTCCTTGCCCAATCAAAACCCATGAATAGGCTGAAAATTTCAAGGGGGATCCAAAAAATGCCAAAACCAGGTCCAACATCTGGGTCAGCAGAGGGAAAGCTTGCTAGCCTAGTGACATAGCATGTTAATTGCTTGACTCAACGGCTTGGCTCCATAACCCCCCATCTCAGAGGGATAGACCCCTATCTTGCCAACCTACAAACTCCTTACTATCCACTTGGATGGTATCCCTCTAACTTGATGCCATACAATGCTGCCCCACCAGCCACGTGTACTCATAGTTCCATTCCCCTGACCTTTATTCCAACAACCAGGTGGGATGGACCCCTATCCCACTAACCTAGTGGCATGATCCAACCCACCCTTCAGAGGATAGCCCTTCCTATAAAGACAGACCCTACCCCCCCCCAGCCGGTGCCATACCAAAAAGACATAGGTTCTACCAAAATTTACACAGCCCACCCCAGCTTCCAACTACCTTCTCAACCTCTAAAACATGCTCATAAGAACTCTATGAACTCAGATTCCTCGTCATCTACAGCTTCCCTCATCACCAAATTGCCCTCTATCTTCAAAATAAACCCAGATGGTGACAATTTCTAGGGGTTGGATAATGAGCTAGGCCTCACCTCCACTCCTCAATCTCTAGCTCAAGGCCACACTCCCTCCATCTCCATTGGAATGCTCTCCGACATCCAAGAGGAGGAATTGTAGGGGGATGCAAAAACATCCGCAACCCTACCCCCCAACCATTCCATAAGAGAATGCAAGGAACACCGAAAGTGGATCCAACTCAAAGGGAGTTCAAAGTGGTCCAATCACTAGCCCACTCACCCCTCAAAGAGCAATGGCTCTAGGAAATTAGTCGATGTGCCATCTATTCATGCTACTACTACCAGGGCGAGGACTACATGTACTACCATAATGCAGCAACCTATTGTGCCTTACAGCACCCAGAGGTCTAGCCCTAACTACTCTCAATCGGTCTCAAGCCTGTGGCCGACAAACTCCCATGCCGCATCAACATGAATTTGGTGGTAGAATTTCTCTCGACGTATAATGCCAACACCAGGGGCTATGTCCTTCATAGTGGGAAGGATGTTCTACATGCGAACCACCTAAATGTGGATCTAGTACATGTGGCCTTCAATCTTTCAGTGGTTAGTGAGAAGTTCATCATGAAGAAGAAGATGGACAACGTGCTCACCCCCATCTGCATATATTACAAGAAGAAAAATAAGTTGGCTCATCAATTTCACAAACATCTTGGACCCCCAGATGGACAAGCCTACCAGGGTGGTGCAATTGCTAACACAAGTCGAACACATGGATCACCACCATTCTACCATCCCCAACGTGCTCGTCTGCCTGGCCTAGTTCCAAATCACAAATTGGGTGGATTAATTTTTTACATAGATGAATTAATACTTAGAGCACCACGGCAACCACCTCAACAACCCAATGATCTATATGCCAATACTCTATTACATGATCTAACAACAGCCACCTAGGGTATGTAGCTTGGCCCTAACAAGGATGCAATGGTGGAAACTAAGGCCACTGAAGAAATTACTATCCACCTCACTCCCAAGAAGACGCTTAAGCTTGCCCAGGGAGAATCCTCCGCATCCCAAGAGGAAAGAAGAAGATTGGAAGAAGAGGACAGAAAGTAGTGGGAAGAGGTGAGGGTCCAAAATTTATTGCAATGCCAATTACAAATAGAAGTCGGAGCCAGAAAGCAACAGGAAGCCCAAAAGAACAAGGAGGCCATCATAGAGCTCATAAATGTTGACAACTAATAGACCGACTTCACGAAAGTTGACATCAGAATCGAGAAACCACAAACTCAGGAATAGCAACAAAGTCAAGGGCAATAGTCAAAGCCACCATCCCTTACAGGCTCCTTAGCTTTCCCTTGGGCTGACCTAGCCAAAGCCATACAATTCTATTCCATCCTCACCTAGCCAAAGCCCTACAATTCTACTCCACCCCTGCTTATGCTTCCGAGCAGGCCTATGGCCAGGTGTTGAAGCCGCAACCTACACAAGCCAATAGTATGGAATCGAAACTCATGGCCTACTTCATGCAAGTTCCACAAATTATTCAAAATATCTTCCAAATGAAGAAAGAGGAACAAGCAAGGCTCTCAAGTGTAGCCCATCACCCAAGCAGTAGGGGAACTCTCACTGGAACAGGTAGAAAGGTACCAAAAGCAGGCAGAGAACTTGTAGACCCAAGTTACAAAGGTCCAAGATGAGCTCACATCCAGCCAAGAAGTTGTCTAGACCCTAATGTACTAGCTTGAAAAGAATGAGTCAAGCCTCAAAGTGGCATAGGAATGAGTTCAACGAGTTGAGGATGCTGTGGCGCGACAATGGGAAGTACATGGAACATAGCTCTGCTCCCTTCAAGACCAGTTGACCACAAAAAGGGAACACAGCCTTTCCCTCCAACAAGAGCTCTATCGCCTACTACGAAGTACTCAAGAGCGTGGGGACTCCTTCAGATTGTTTCAAGAGGCCTCTTGCCAAATAGCCACATTCACTCTAACACCATGCATGGTCACAGAGACCCTACAAATACACTTCGATGCACTAAGAGCATAGAATAGCAATTATCACCTTGACCTCACCACATCACTTCCCCCCATTGCACTCACTGCCATGGTTCACCACTACACTTGGGAATGCCTTATTTTTGTCTCGCTTTATAGCCAAGTGGCCTAGAGCTCCACCGAATTTCACTAAACTTCCAAGATTGGTACCACATCATCATTGAGTCCCAAAATGTTTCTCAGGTTGAGGAAGTGATGCAGGTGGTAAGAATCTAGATGGAAACCTAGAAAGAAGTTACTTGGAAAGATGGTCAACCCTCAATGCCAAATGGAACCTAGCTAACAACAAGATCAAATGGCAAAGTAGTTTTCTTTTAATTTGAGTTAGAGACATACCAAAAAAATATGCCATCTCCTCTAGCTCATTCTGCATAATGCAGTTTGGACCAATTGTAGAAGTGAGAGGATAGGGAAAGGGATAGTTTTCTGCAAAAGACAAAGAAGATGTTTTCATCACTTGCCCTGAGGCTAGGAAAATTTGGAAGTATGTACAAATGCAGGTTGGAGAGCCCATAAACTAGAAAGGAATCTTAATAGGGGGCTCATGCAAAAGGCCTCACTCTTCTTGGATGATCTTGAGAGCACATGCAATTTGGTCTATATGGCTTGCAAGGAATGTCTATTAGTTTCAGAATGAGTCTATCAATGCCCTTGATTCTTTCTCATGCTGGTTTGACAAAAATATTTCCCTCTTTCAAAAGTAATGATTACTAACATTTCTGATTATCATGTGAGTAGGCCAAGCACGTCCTTTATCAACAAATCTACAACTGCAATGAAGCACTCTCCCATTTGTAGGAAGAAGCAAAAGAACACTACAAGGCTTTAAGAAATTGCAAAGGTTTATTAGAGTGCCTACAAAACCAAAACATCCCCCTCTCTATTCCTGGTTAAAGAACAAGCTCCATGAAAGTCTCAAGATACACTTGCTCCATGAAAGTCTCAAGATACACTTGCTCCATGAAAGTCTCAAGATACACTTGCACCATGAATGTCTCAAGATACACTTATTGGCTACCCCAGGCTTTTTGTTCAGAGTTATCTTGTTGAAAGATCTATATTTTTGTTTCTCTACTAAAATAAAAGGATGTATGGAACACCAATGTATAAATATTATGTGAACATATATACTAATTTTTCTACTTGCACCCCCCCCAAAAAAAGAAGGCTGGAGTCACACCATCCTCCACAAGGGACTTTTAGGGAGGGAGGGCCTTGAGGGCCTCCCATTGCTCCTCATCCGTGAATGATGTGTCTAGATGTTTGCTCATTCTCAATGGGACCATCGAAGGAATATAATCCCAAACTTTCTCCCTAGCTAAGAGGACCAAGGGACTCTCCACCTCTTACTGGAATAGTTGTCGGTTGAAAACCATGGTCATCTCAAGGATCTCCTAGGGGTCTGAGTGCATATGACCATGCTCATTCCAAAATCTTTGGAGTTGGGTCCTTGTTGATTGGAGCCTCGTAGTTTGAAATAACCGCCTAGTCATCATGTCCCCCTACTGAACCCACCTGGTGTTAGAGGAATTATATGAGACCTCTAGTCAGAGGACCTTCGTGGCCTGTAGCTCCAGCCTCATGCTCTCATGGAAACCGCTAAGCCACTATGAACTCTAGCTGGACCTTGTTCTCTGAGTCTTTCAATGGAATCATGCCACAGGGCTCTCTCCCAATCCTGGAGAGCATGTCTCCATCTAAGGGCCTATGAATGTAGCTCTATGCGCCTCTCAATGGTATCAACCACCTAGGTGCATAACCCTTGCTAGGCCCTCCTTCCTAGCTATAGCCAGATCTCTGCAACTGTCTCCTACACATCCTCATCCTACAAAATATCATATGGGATGCAAACCCCCCTCTAGGGGAGACCTCTATGGGGCTGATCTAAGTGTAGCACCATTGGGAGTGGTCAGATAATGTAGTGCCTAGCAGAATCCTTGTAGAGCCCACTCTATGCTGCGCCCAACCCCCAACACAGAACCACTCTAGCCCATCATGTCTCCTCTGTCCAAAGGAAAAGAGGAGACTGCCAAGGATCCTAGTGAACTCCACCTCCCTCCATGGATCCCTACCACCATTGATCGCAAAGATGAACAAGGTCGCAAGTGCTCCTCTCTACTGCATGCATCTCTATGCAAAAAGAGCTTCCTTGTTTGTCCTCAGCAACTCTAGATTGTTGAATTCCCCCCCACAATTCAAGAGTCTACATTTGGGAGGCACTTCGTCAGACATCTCCAAAAGGCTAGGTGGTGCAATAGGTAGGATTGTGCATAGACATTTAGGATGCCAATCTTGGACTCCCCAGGTGAAGGCCCATCCAAACTGCTCTACTCGTGATAAGCTCCCCCTAATTTCACACCTTGGGAGGTACTAAAACTGGGATGCCAAAATGCAATCAACTCTATTGTGGCCAACTGCAAGAGACCACACCTCTGGGCCTCTCCTCGAAAGCAAGTGATGACAATGGATGATATCTACTACTAAGAACATATGCCCCCTAAACTAGAAGGAAATCCACTGCTCATCCTACATTGACCTCTACAACTCCTGCCAAAGTAGCAAGTACTACAGTTGGCTCCTTGCATGATCCTGGAGACCGTGCACATTCTAGCTAACCAATGGTCCAACTCATGAGGAGGAGGACAAAGTGAACAATGCTCATTTGTGTGTGGGAGCATGCACCGTAGTCTTAGACTTTGTGACTTTGGGGGGGGGGGGGGCTTGGAAAAAGAGTAGTCCATATTTGTGCATCTACATACTACGGGCATGATCAAGTCAATGCCTACCTTTTGTGCCCACTGCATCATGAAGGAAACATCTACTTGAAATCTATCGGCACACTGCCAAAGCATCCAATAGGTTAGACGCATGATCTCTACCTTTGGAGGTAGATGGATCATGGCAACTACCAAACCCTCTTTGGGACACAAACCAAAAAAGCCAAGCTGATAGATGGCAAAGTCCCCATGGTTGAGCAATAGGTCATTCCCCTACAAACCCATCCACAATGTGATGCATCTACTCATTCATCATACAGTCAAACAAAGATGGGGTACACTACTCCTCTCCTATGGAGGCAAAGTAAGCCGCCAAAAAGGATCGGTACAAGAGACAACCACACCAATAGAGCCCCCTTTGAGGGGCTATAAAATCAGTACAGTCATCTCTAGAGGCAGAGGATACAATTTGGGGACATCAAGATAATTTTGGGGTCCCAATCTCTAGAACTCTCGAGGCAATGGGCACGGTTTAGGACCCAATGGGCTAAAAGAAGCAGCCACCTATTTTGGATGTGGTCAAAGAGGTTGTGTCCTAGCTAGATCTGGTCTAGTGCTAGGGTGGGGAGTCTCAGCCTAGGGGGTGGGGTGAGGAGAGAGGCTCCTACTTTCCCCTAGCCCATAGGGAGGGCAGCTAACCAAAGAAGAGTCTGATGAAGCTATTGCAACTTGAGAGCACCTCTTTTGCATGGACAGTTGTGGTCCTAGGGCCTCTACCTCATGAGGTGGAGGGGGCCTGGTAAATGGGGTGGCTAACATTGGAGCCTTGGAGGTTCTCCCACACCTTGCTACTACTGAGCTTCTGGATGTGTGCCCTAAGCCCTAGTCCCCTATGGGCACTCCGGAGGGTCAAAGAAGGTCTCATCCTCTAGCATCCATGGGCATGCAGAGGGACCTCTCCTTGCACACCCTATGCCTGGGAAGCAACTTCACTCTCTGCTCGCAACTTCTCCTTTGCCTTTGCCTTTGCCTTTCTTCTACGGTTCCATTCACCCTATTTTCTTCACTTTTTCTTTTTCTTTCCACTTTTTGTCCACTTCCCTTCGGATGGCTCCACCAAAGGGGTCTAGGACTCATGTTGCTGATGCTCATGATTATGGTATTCATGCTAATGCTTCTATTGATGCTGATGCTGATGCTATTGGCTATATACCCGCTGAGATCTTCCTACTTGTGGTGCACTCTATTGTCCCTAGTGCATCTGCAGGGGGGGCTCATCTCTGACCTCCTTGAGGGTAATCCCATGCCATGTGCTCCATTAGTCAACATCTAAGGCACTAGCTCAGAAGCCGTGAGATCTCTATCCTCTAGTGTATCCCTCCTCCTCTAGTGTTCAAGGTACATCTTATATAGGAGAGACTCTAGGCACTCCAACACTAGCCAAAGTCTGGGGACTCCATCATCTGTGACCACCAAAGTTGATGTGTTCAGTGGGGACTCTAGCACCATGCCTAGTGCTCAATCAATGGTTGGGAGAATGGCTCTGCACTCTCTCTCAAGCCCAATAAGTGGAGTGTCACCCAAAAGCAAGGTATCTGGTGTGTCGTGTCCATGTCCTCCATCACCATAAATGGTGACATCCTAGATAGGGTCATCTTCTAGTGCTAAGCTTGCCTTGATCCACTCATGAACCTGTGACCTCGTAAGAGTAAGGCCTACAATCCTACCTGCCACCGCTACTTTATCCTGCAATGATTAAACTAATTTGATCACCTGCTACTTACCTTCCGAAGAGAAAAGAACCTTGACGGTAGTGGGATTCAAGGGTGCTACCATGAGAGCCCCTCTGGCTAGACTAGGTCACCACCCAGAAATTTCTACTCCAAGATAATGCAAAGAGCCATTTTATGCTGCTACTACTACTATGGAGAAGAAGGAAAGAGGGCAAAAGGAAAATGCATTCACGGCTCTGGAGAACCACCTACTACTGAAATGGAAGGCTACCTTAATGGGGCAAATTGAAGAGATATTATGGACCACTCACCCTGCCTACCCTTCAAGCCATCCACAGAGAAAAAGAACTCAAGGCCGAGGTAGTCCAGATGAAACGCTAGGCCATTGAAGAAGCTAGGGCACGTAACGCTAAACTCAGACAACGTAAGCAAATGGCATTGCTTAAAACAACACTTGAATACCCAAGACTAACTAATGAGCTAAGGGTAGAACCAACTAGGTTGCATGTTCAATTGCAAGGTCCAGGTTTACGCATCTGAGCACTCATGGATTCGGGAGCGACGAGCCACAACTTCATCTCTTGCAATGTATGGGAGAAGCTGTAGGTGCCCCTAAACCTCACCGTCGCTTCAGTACATGCTATCAAACACCTATTTCATTAATTTTGGACTTTTTGTGTTGTTTCTGGACGAAGCCCAAAAATCCTTCCCAAATGAAAACTTTACTTTATGAAAATATCCTTTCCAAATCAAAATTTTACTTTCTAAAAAGTTTCTTCCCAAATCAAAAGTTCACTTTGTGGCACTGTCATATTCACATAAAAATATTGTTTTTTCAATCTATACTTTTGCACCAACATGCAAGAATTTGAAATAATCCTATATTAGAAATTCTAGCTATATCTAAGTTATTTGTTAATTTAATTATTTTTAATATTTTTCCTTGACGTTTTTCCTTCCCAAATCAAAAGTTCACTTTGTGGCTCTATCATATTCACATACAAATATTGTTTTTTCAATCTATACTTTTACACCAACATGCAAGAATTTGAAATAATCCTATATTAGAAATTCTAGCTATATCTAAGTTATTTGTTAATTAAATTATTTTAAATATTTTTCCTTGACGTTTTTCATTGACGTGATAAATTTATAAATCCATGAAAGGAGACTTAAATATTTCATGAAAATAACATTGTCACTCGGCAATATGCACAAAATTTAACAAAACTTTTAATAAATAGAAAGAAGACATGATGCCATAAGACCAAAGAGGGATAATAGCAATTGTAGCTTTATGTATATGATTACATTGAGAGACGTTGCTCTTAGCTACAGTCTTTATATCCAAAATGATATAGATTGAACATATGTTTACAATTTAAATTGTTGCTCTTAAAGAGCCTCAATTCGTGCCATCTGCATAATTTGACACCCCATTGTCTTATTGCTCAATGTCACGACAGTCCCTTGCCAGTTGCCATCTGCATAATTTGACCTAGGCTTGTCTTGCCAAGCCTTGCCCCTTGGGTGCATTGACTCCCCATTGTCTTATTGCTCAATGCGATAGTCCCTTGCCAGGTGCCATCTGCATTAACTCCCTGTTGTCTTGCCAAGCCTTGACCCTTGGGTGACATCCAGTGCAAAATACAGGTGCCATCTGCATTAACTCCCACAAGTTATCTTGCCAAGCCTTGCCCCTTGGGTGCATTGACTCCCCATTGTCTTATTGCTCAATGTGATAGTCCCTTGCCAGGTGCCATCTGCATTAACTCCCTATTGTCTTGGCAAGCCTTGACCCTTGGGTGACATCCAGTGCATATTTTGACTCTCATTTGACATACGAGGTGATGACTCTGATTATAATTGTCTTGGATTGGCTCCTTGCCTAGTACCCAAATAAAATCCTTCTGAATCAATGGACTTCAATACAAAGCTTTAATCATGGACATTCTTCATTTGCGCTATCTCCTTCTACTTCCTCCATGGCAAGCATCCTTAAAAATTCGTGTATATGCAAAATAGTTTGCTGTGGTATTTTTATTTTTCCTTCTACCTCATATCCCATGTGCTTCTTTGATTTCTTTGCCCTTGAATGCCAAGACACTATGATTGTCTCTGTCGAAACTTGAGAGACTGCTTCATCATTTGGGACCCACTCCTTCATTATACAATTAGTATATAATGTGTTGTTATCCATATTCTCCTTCCTGCCCTTTGGCTCATACCATACCGCTGTAAATGTTGTAGCTCTCCCTTGGTCATCTCTTTGCACATCAACTACTTTTGCAACCCAAAACTTCACATTCTCATATTCATCATCCGATGGCCGAACCACAACAAAACAATCAACCTCTATATCTACTTGTGGCATAAACTCTCTCTTCTTCGGTCCACAATATGGACGTGGGAGTAATGATACAAAATCATTTTCAAAGACTGGAGCTGGGCGCAAATCGTTATGAACATTTGGCCAAAACATATTGCATTCTTCCTTGACATCCTTTGAGCCTCGCATTCTCTCAAGGTCCTTTATTAAATTTCGTGTCTTGTTAATTACAGTGGTAGTGTGTTCTCTCCAAGCAGGCTTCGAATCAGGATATCTCTGGAGCATTTCCTCTTTGTATGTAATAAATGCTTTTAATCCATCTATTTCACAATTAGACCTCTCATTAAATTCTTGTATAGGAGCCCATGTTGGATACCTTTCCTTGCTGGGAATTGAAGTTAAGAGACTATAAGGTTCTTCAGGTTCCCATTTTGTATCATGAGAATACTGTTGCCATTGCATTACGGGTTTTTCAACTTTTAAAAAAAAACGAAAGTAGTGTGGATTGGTATGACCTGTCAATGCATCACCACCCGTTTGTATGAAAGGTAGAATGAAGCTCTTCCAATCATACATTCTTTCGAGCCTCTCACATACTGTACTTTCCTTACGACCACCAACTTGCCTGCCACATCTTCTTACCAAGTCATCTATTGTCTCCACATCCTTGCATTTAAGCTCCCTTGAGACTGTGCTAAAAACCTGATCGATATCCTCATGTGTATGCCCAACATACAAAAATCCACATTCGACCTCATTGAAGATTCGATGAGCAACTAGCATGGAGCAGAAGGCAAACATAAGTACATTCTTATTTTCTCGCCAGCAATTATCAGCTTGTATTCTCAAAGTCGGTGGCAAGCGACCTTTTTCTGCATGTACATTGCGAATTGCCTTCATAATAGATGTTACAACTTGATTGCTATCATGTAGATGCAAGGAATCAATCCATATATCTGCAAAGAACTTAATTCCATGCACTAACACTCCACATAGATGTGTCTTTAGAAAGTGCTTTCCTTGTAATTTAGGTGGAGTGGCAACAAAACGAGGCAATGTTGTTGTATTCTGATCCATGCCATCTACAATAAGACACATGTAGTCATCAGGATGCGAAATAGCTTGCTCCTTCCAAAATGCATATTTTTGTCTGGAATGTCGAATAAGGTCATGATGAGATTTTCGGTTTTTTTTGTATAATTCCCTTTGATTTGGACATGTTGCACTCTCAATCGCTCGCTTTAAATCATCACAGACATTGCACTTTGACATTTTTTGCCTCCTTGGGATTTTAACATATCCAAAGTTCTTCTTCCAAAGAGTATACAAAGTATGAGAAGAAGCTACAACATCCCCTCTTTGCCTTTGCTTTTCTGCAATAGAGTCAAATACTTCGAGCTTTGTCAAGCCCATTGGAAGGTGCATTTCAGTGATCGCGTCACCGTTAGGGAGTTTGGTAGATATATGGGGTTGAGGCAAAGCATTTTCATGTATGAAGTCTTGTAAAATTGCTGCTGCCCTGACAGTTGAGATTCTTGATTTGGACCTTCCTCTATTACCGTGAATGCTAAATTTGTTGCCGCCCTTTGCCTTGGTGACTAAATCCCAATATGTACCATGGGATAATCCAGTAATATTGCGATATGCCTTATTGCAAATCCTTTTTCCATTTACGAGAGGTTTTACCTTTTGTCTTGAACTTAGCCTTTTATTGCCATTCTGAAGAAAGCAAGAGAGACTTGTGAGAAGGTATTCATTTCTTTCGCTTCCCCTTCTTTGCCACACGTGTCCTCTACATTCCCTGATGTCTGCAAGATCAATGAAGCGCATACATCTTCGCTTGCAACATAGATATCCCAATGCATTTAACATGTTCTCCTCCTTCATTACTCTCTTCCTCTTTGGTTGCTTTTGTGGATCTGCCTGGATTCTCTTTCTCTTCATGCATATGTATGACCGTTTTCGTTCCTCGTACACATTGTTATCTGTATTTATGCACTTCTTCTCCTCACATTTGTTTGTAACCAAGCATCCATGATTGGTCGTTGCATCCTTGTTCATATCACAATCAAAGTTAAATACTGAATAATCCTCTGTTGATCTCATCCTCATTTTTAACATACTCTTAGGACCATTCAATGAATTCAATATTCTACGAGAGTATTGAGAACCTTGAAACTCTTCCACTCCTGAGAGAACATCACTCATTGGGACATCTTGCATGGCTTTCACAAATCCACAACCTTGATTGACACCAGGTTTGTTAATATGCATGAACTCATCCACACTTGACAAGACATCGCTATTGAAACCTTTGCCCTTCTCACTGTGCAAGAATTCATCCACCCCAGATAAGGCTTCGCTTCTAAAATCATTTTGTTTCTTGGAACCAATGAACTCATCCACTCCAGATAAGATGTCACTTCTATAATTGAGTATATTGAAATCATCCACATTTGAAGTGATAGAGCCTGGCACATGGGCACGCTTTTTAGGTCCTTTGATATTATAGTATGCGTTGTCTTTATCATTGAAAACCACGTGCCTCTTTCTCATGTTTAAAAATTGCATGCTCCATCTCATATTCTTGCCTGCCTCATAGTAGGGATCACATAAGGATGTTATGTTATCAACCATACCATCATCAGTGACTTTTAGAATCCTCATCTGTGCAAATGACCATTGCTCCACTTGTTCAAATCCCAATACTTCACCTTCTGCTACAATCTTATTTGCAAATGATCTCATTTGTAAAATGTCCCCTATAGTAAAATCCAAGGTGGTGCACTTTGTATTCTTGATAATGTCTGTTGCACAAGTCTCATCTTTGTCCCATGCTATAAATGATTTGTTGGATGTATTGTAGGGCATAACATCTCCAAGTGTTTTCATATCTCCACATTTATACTTTAGCTCAACATGTGCGCTAAGAATATTTGATACAGTAACTGCTACCTTATCTTCGCCAAGTCTTCGAAAGTGGCAAAGTGAATTGGGATCACTATCATGGATTGTAGCAAATGCAACTACTTCTCTTTTGCTACATAAAATCACATCCATCCCTGGAACAAAATCTATAGCCATCTCCTTTGTGAGAGTCCTTCGCAAGCAAGCTGCAGTGGCAACAATTACATAAATATTAGTCTCTTTTTAATAATCTACTTATTTATTATAATTTTTAATTAGTACTTAATTTATTAGTGGGAGAAGTTATCCGATCAAGTACTCATCAGATGCACATGACAAGTTATCCTTTGCATGGTCAATCAAGCATTAAATACTATTTTTGCTCTAGTGTCATGCACATCCGTAAAAAAACATGAGCCTACTAGGTACGTTATCCAATCAAACACTAATGGGATGCGGGTGCCACTTTGCATGTAAGTCAATTCCACCTAGTTGAGGTGTACAAAAAGTGTTGTGCCCATCGGATATGCTTTGCATGGTCCATCGAGCATTAAATACTATTTTTGCTCCTATCATGCACATCCATAAAAAAAACACGCTGCTAGGTGTGTTATCCGATCAAGTACTTATGCGATGGGAATGCCACTTTGCATGTAAGTCAATTCCACCTAGTTGAAGGTGTGTGCAAAGTATTGTGCCCATCCAATATGCTTTGCATTGTCGATCAAGCATAACACACTATTTCTGCCTTACTGTCATGCACAACCATATAAAAACACGGCCATAGGTGTGTTATTCAAATAAGTACTTATCAGATGGGGGCTCCACTTTGCACGCAAGTCCGTTTTAACTACATTGAGGTGCGTGCAAAGTATTGTCACCATCGGATATGATTTGCATGGTCGATCACGCATTATACACCATTTTTTCCCTAATGATATGCACATTCGCACAAAAACACGCCATTAGGTGTGTTATCTGACCAAGTACTTATCGGATGGGTGTGCCTCATTGAGAACATTTCAATACCACCTAGGACGATCAAGAGAGCAAGGAAGGAAGAGCAAGAAAGCAAGAAAGAGCAAACTTACAAACTGTTTCCAGGTACTTGCAAACTTTTTTTTCTAGTTTCTTTTTTAAAATTTGAAGAGAGAGAAAGGTTCAGGGGAGGGGAGGGAGGAGGAAGGGAGGGGAGGAAGAGGGTGGGACGGGAGGGAGGAGGAAGGGAGGGGAAGAAGGGGCGAAGAGGGAGGTGGGTGTGAGGGAACGGGGTGGGAGGGAAGCGGGTGGGTGCAGAGGGGGGCTGAGAGGAGGAGGAGGGAGCGGCTGAGAGGGGGAGGGGGGGGCGCAGCTGAGAGGAGGGGGGAGCGGCTGAGAGGGGGAGGGAGGGGGGCGCGGCTAAGGGGGGGAGGGGGGGGGAGGGTGAAGAGGGGGGGCTGGCGGCCGCGGCCGCCAGCCAGGGAGGGTGAGGGAGCGGCTGAAGGGGGGGAGGAGGGAGGGGGGGAGGGGGGGAGGAGGGGGAGGGGGGGGGCGCGGTGAAGAGGGGGGGCTGGCGGCCGCGGCCGCCAGCCCGGGAGGGTGGGGGAGCGGCTGAGGGGGGAAGGGGGGGTGGGGGAGGGGTTGCGAAAGGGGGGGGCGGGTGAAGAGGGGGGGAGAGGGGGAGGGAGGGGGGCGCGGCTGAGGGGGGGAGGGGGGGGGAGGGTGAAGAGGGGGGGCTGGCGGCCGCGGCCGCCAGCCAGGGAGGGTGAGGGAGCGGCTGAAGGGGGGGAGGAGGGAGGGGGGGCGCGGCTGAGAGGGGGAGGGGGGGGGCGCGGTGAAGAGGGGGGGCTAGCGGCCGCGGCCGCCAGCCCGGGAGGGTGGGGGAGCGGCTGAGGGGGGGAAGGGGGGGTGGGGGAGGGGTTGTGAAAGGGGGGGGGCGAGTGAAGAGGGGGGGACTGGGTGAGAGGAGGGGGGGGGGCTGGCGGCCGCGGCCGCCAGCCAAGGAGGGTGGGTTCCGAAAGGGGGGGGGGAGAGCGAAGAGAGGGGGGCTGGGTGAGAGGAGGGGGGGGGGGCTGGCGGCCACGGCCGCCAGCCTAGGGAGAGAGGAGAGGGGGTTGCGAAGGGGTTGGGTGAGAGGAGAGGGGGGGGGCTGGGTGAGAGGAGGGGGGGGGGCTGGCGGCCGCGGCCGCCAGCCAGGGAGGGTGGTGAAGGGGGGATGGGTGGGTCGCGAAGGGGGGGGGGGGAGGGTGAAGACCCCCCCTAGGTGAGAGGGGGGGAGGGGGCTGGCGGCCGCGGCCGCCAGCCAGGGAGGGTCAAGGGGGGGGATGGGTGGGTTGCGAAGGAGGGGCGGGAGTGTGAGGGGGGGGGTGGGTGAGAGGAGGGGGGGGCTGGCGGCCACGGCCGCCAGCCTAGGGAGAGAGGAAGGAGAGGGGGGGGGGCTGGGTGAGAGGAGGGGGGGGGGCTGGCGGCCGCGGCCGCCAGCCAGGGAGCGTGAAGGGGGGGATGGGTGGGTTGGGAAGGGGGGGGGGAGGGTGAAGAGGGGGAGGGGCTAGGTGAGAGGAGGGGGGGGAGGGGTGGGGGGTGGGTGAGAGGAGGGGGGGGGGCTGGCGACCGCGGCCGCCAGCCTAGGGAGAGAGGAAGGAGAAGGGGGGGGGGCTGGGTGAGAGGAGGGGGGGGGGCTGGCGGCCGCAGCCGCCAGCCTAGGGAGAGAGGAAGGAGAAGGGGGGGGGGCTAGGTGAGAGGAGGGGGGGGGGCTGGCGGCCGCGGCCGCCAGCCAGGGAGCGTGAAGGGGGGGGATGGGTGGGTTGGGAAGGGGGGGGGAGGGTGAAGAGGGGGGGGGCTGGGTCAGAGGAGGGGGGGGGCTGGCGGCCGCGGCCGCCAGCCCAGGGAGAGAGGAGAGGGGGGGGGCTGGGTCAGAGGAGGGGGGAGAGAGGAGAGGGGGGGGGCTGGCGGCCGCGGCCGCCAGCCAGGGAGGGTGAAGGGGGGGGATGGGTGGGTTGCGAAGGGGGGGGGGTGGGTGAGAGGAGGGGGGGGGGGGCTGGCGGCCGCGGTCGCCAGCCCAGGGAGTGAGGAGAGGGGGGGGGCTGGCGGCCAGCCCCAGGGAGGGCGGAGGGGGAGCTGGGTGAGAGGAGGGGGGGGTCGCCAAGGAAGGAGGGAGGGGGGGCCAAAGGGAGAGTGGGGAAGAGGGTGGAAAGTTTGGGGGGGTCGCCAAGGGGGGTGGGGAAAAGGGAGGAAGGTTAAAAGGGGGTAGGGGGAAAAAGGGGTAGGGGAGGAAGAGGTTAGGCGACGGGAGAGGGGAAGGGTAGCAAGAGGGGAGGGGGATTTTGGGGAAGGAGGGAGAGCGGAGGGAAGGGAGGAGTTTTGGCGGCGGAGGGAGGGGAGGGAAGGAGGTTGGATGAGAAGATTGGGTCGAGGGATGGATGGAGGGAAGGAGAGGAGAGAGAGGAGAGAGAGAGAAGGAGAGAGAGAGATGGGAGAGGAGGATTTGACTTACTATCACGAGCAAGAACGAAAAATAAGATTTGACTTACGAGAAGAATGAAAAGGACTTACGAGAATGAAAAGGACTTACATGAAAAGGACTTACGAGAATGAAAAGGACTTACGAGAATCGAGAAGAATGTTGAAGAAAGTATCAAGAAGAATGTTGAACATAAATTTGAATTCAAAAGGAACGTATAAGAAGAAAGTATAAGAAGAATGTTGAACACAAATTTGAATTCAAATTTATAATGAATTCAAATTTCCCTCTCTTTTTTGAAAATTCAAATTTATGTGTAGGAGTGGACTAGTTTTAACTCTCTCCTCGTTTCATTGAAGCAACCAAGAGCGGAAGAGAAAGGATAAGCCAAGCCTTACTTTCACTTTTTCCGGGTACTTGCATTCTTTTTTATTCGTCTTGTAATTCTATTTCTTTACTTACAATTCTTTTCAATTAGTTTCTTGTTAAGGTTTTTGAGTTCTATTTCTTAAAATTCGTATTGTAATTCTTTTTCTTTACTTATAATTCTTTTTCAATTAGTTTATTCTTAAAGTTTTTGAGGAGGGTGGTCTTTTAAAAGGCATTACAATTCTTTTTAAATTAGTTTCTTATTTGAGTTTTTGAGTTCTATTTTAATTAGTTTTTTATTTATATTCGAGTTTGTAAATTTGAGAAATGGGAGAACAGGGAGGGAGGGAAAGAGAGAAATTAAGAGAGAGAAGAGGGGCTCCTTAAGAGAGGGAGAGAGAGAGAGAGATTCACACAGAGAAGAGGGGCTCCTTAAATGAGAGAGAAGAGTAGGGAGGGAAAGAAAGAGAGAGGAGAGAGGTGGAGAGAGATTAAGAGAGAGAAGAGTAGGGAGGGAAAGAAAGAGAGAGGAGAGAGGCGGAGATAGATTAAGAGAGAGAAGCTGGTAAAGAGAGAGGAGAGAGGGGGAGAGAGATTAAGAGAGAGAAGCGGGTCTCTTGGGGGCCGTGGCTACTTGAGGGAGGGAGAGAGTAGGGAGAGAGAGGGAGAGAGAAAGAGAGAGAGGGAGAGAGAGAAAGAGAGAGAGGGAGAGAGAGAGAAAGTTTATGGGAATGAAACGTGGCGAGAGGAGAGAGGAAAAGAGAGAGAGAGAGAGAAGAGAAGAGGGAGACTTAGGGAGAGAGAGGGAGAGAGAGAGAGAGAGAGAGAGAGAGAGGGAGAGAGAGAGAGAGAGGAATGAAACTTCTGTGCTAGAGGGAGAGAGAGGGAGAGAGAGAATAAGTGGGATGAGGATAGAGAGAAAAATACTTAAGAGTTGTCAAAGAGAGAGAGAGAGAGATTAAGAGAGAGAATGAGGTGTCTTGACTATGACTACAAGGAGATTTAGGAGGAGAGAGAGAGAGAGAGAGAAAGTAAAGAGAGTTTTATATATTTACATCTTTTATATTATATTTTTAAATGAGAGAGAAGAGTAAGGAGAGAAAGAAAGAGAGAGGAGAGAGAGGGAGAGAGATTAAGAGAGAGAAGCCGGTCTCTTGGGGACCTTGGCTTCTCTTGGGGACCGTGGCTCCTTGAGGGAGGGAGAGAGTAGGGAGAGAGAGGGAGAGAGAGAGAAAGAGAGAGAGGGAGAGAGAAAGAGAGAGAGGGAGAGAGAGGGAGAGAGAGAGAGGAATGAAAAATACTTAAGAGTTATAGAGAGAGAGAGAGAGATTAAGAGAGAGAATGAGGTGTCTTGACTATGGCTGCAAAGAGATTTAGGAGTAGAGAGAGAGAGAGAGAGAGAGAGAGAGAGAGAAAGTAAAGAGAGTTTTATATATTTACATACTTTATATTATACTTTTAAAAAATTATAAAAGAGTGAATTTATGGTTTGTTTTGAAGGTGAGATAATGTTTTTATATATATTCATCTTTTAAATTGAAAAATGTTAACTTTTCTTTAGATACTTGTTCTTTATTTATATCACATGCAAGTTTAGCCTCTACATCACAACCCCTTCTTTTGCATATTTAAGCCTCTTAAACCCCAGCACATTAAAATGAACACAGAAAAAGAAATTATTTATTACTTTTCTTCGCTTCGACGGTTGGTTTAGCATAGTTTAGCATAGATTAGATTGCCTTAGAGGAGAGACAATTCTCCAAGTTGCTAATCGAAGCCATGCTCAAATTTTTCTAACTAGTTCCTATTCGTTGTCAGTCCCTTCGCTCACATGCGGTTTAACACTCATAACATGCTATTAAATAAGACCTTTTACCATTTACCAAGAAGTTTATCAGTGGGCAGATTGCATGAGCAGATATCAGTGGACAGATTGCATGAGCAGATATCAGTGGACAGATTGCATGAGCAGATATCAGTGGACAGATTGCATATATCAGTGGACAGATTACATGTCATGGGACATATTGGAGCTTGATGATTATTGGTTATTTTTATTGCATTTGTATAAATATTTAAGCTCATTTATTGTCATAAAAATCCTTGTAAAGCCTTTTATGCTATTTTTTACATTTATTGTCATATGAAGCGCCTTGTAATAAACCCGACCATCCCGACCATTCACTAATTAACGAGTATCAGTGGGATGCATAAGTGGATATCATGTGGGCTGCATAAGTGGATATCAGTGGAACAGTTTTTAGTGGATAGATTGCAACAGTTGGGTATCAGTGCTCAGATATCAATGGATGGACAGATTACATGAATCTTCACGAAGATTGAAGCTTTATCACTAGACAACATTTTATATTACTTGTAAAGCTTTATTGGCTAATTCTTTTACATTTGTACAAATATTTAAGCCTTGTAAAGCCTTTTAGGCTATTTCCCACATTTATTGCCATATGAAGCCTTGTAAAGCCTTTTGGGCTATTTTCCACATTTATTGTATCAAGGGTTGTATATTGTACTTTACTTGTATGTATCTAAATTCTTCATTATCTTTTCTTGTAGGATTATGGAGCAATCAGCTAATGTGATGGCTATGCTAGATGACTCTGAGATCAGAGAATGGGTTTCTGATGTCACTTTGAATTTCAAAGGAAAGGAATATAGCCCCAATGGCTTTGGTAGGTGGACTCGATATCACATGGGTAGAAGAGCCTGGTTTCTTCATCAAAAGGAAAAGAGACTCTTTCTACTTATGTCAAAAAGGGAGTTCAATGGTGTTGAAGATCCATGGGATGCTACTTTCTTCAAAAAAGATATGACTTCAAGCCTTGTAGTAGGCATAATAATTCAGCGAAAAGACACCTTTGTGGATATTTTAACAAAGAGTTCAGATCCTGAAGTTGGCGGTATGCATTTTATTGTGTCAAGGAGAGACGCAAAGACCTTTGTGATGCCTCCTCCTCAACCATCAAAGTTTCCAGAGTTGCAAAGGGCATTGGAGACTCTTTCATATACTTGGGAGCAATTTCCTAGTGTGGTGGCAAAAAGGATGCATGCAAAGATAATGCTTGAATACTTTCAGGATGCAGAATATGCTCTCCATATGCAAGAATCATCACATGAAGGAGATCAAAAAGCTCAGACTTCAATGCAGGGACAAGAAGAACAGGCACACTGTCACAAACCTGTAGAACATGAGCGCAAACTTGTAGAGCCAGAAATGGTGAATGTAACTAAGGATGATGAAAAACAAGCCTTGAGTGCACGGGAATTAGCAAAAATTGAAGAAGATCAAGGTCGATCCACTGCAGTTATGCTAGAAGCTCTTGCTAGCAAACCACGACGTGAAATGCAAAAGGCTAGTACTGCAAGAGCCACGGTTCCAAGCAGTAAGAAAAGACATCGTCCCACTGTAGAGAAAGATAATGTGGATGAAAAACGGTCAAAAAAAGAGAAAGATGAAGAAGACTCAGAATAGAAGACTCAGAATCCGAGGCTGAAGATGATCAAGATGAACTCACATCAATTAAAAATCTTAATCTGCGTCTTAATGAAGCAGTTACAGATGATGATGTGGGATATATCTGGGGTCAAAGGACGTGGTTTGTGAATGCCAAAGATGTGGAAGCTGCAGCTCTGTTTACTAATAGCCGAAGCCTTGATATATCCTATGCAATGCAAATATACGAGGCTTTGAGAGATGGTAAGAAACCTGTGGCAAGTAATGTGGTCTTGCGCCCAATAATGTTTTGTCCAACCAAAAATAGTTTTCTGGATCAAATAACATTTACAGGGCCTACACATTTCGAGGAGATCTTCAGTCAATTCTTTAAAAACACTCTAAAAAATATTCCACATGAACAAGGCGAAGAGGCACAAGGAGAGAATATGCTAAAGGAAGTCAAGAAGGAATTTCTCCTTCATTGCAGATTCCAGCCCATTGATGGTCAACATTGGGCTTATGCTTGTAATCAGATCGCAAGGGAAGCAAAGGAGGGCAAAAGACTCACTCCAGAACAATTTGTAAAGATAAGCTCATTCCATTATTATCCTGCAACGATCTGTATATTCAAGCATGAGATTAAGTATTTGATTGAGTCCGAAAGACTTAATCATTATGTCCATGGAAAGCGTAAGATAGCCTCAACATCAGAGGTCTTACAGAAGGCAAGGGTGATATGGACAACATTTGGTTCCCCAAATCCTGATTTGAAGCGAAAGGTCACAAAAGCAGACGCAGACACACTCACAAACTTTTATACTTCTTTGAGTGCAGTTGTGCCTAGGGGAACCCAAGAGCGGGAAGAAAGTATGACAAGCCTCAAGGTGGTGAGGGACAGATATGCCGACTATACTTCTATCATCTTTCGTCCTGTTGAAGTGTTCAATGAGATGCTTGAAACGTGCATTGCTTGTGAGCGTGGACAGCTGACCTATGAAGCTCCTTTGTTTATCTCCGGCAAGTCAAAGGTAATGGATAAGAAGGAGTTGACGGCAAGGATGTGGAGGCCTGTAAAGTACTTACCTGATAAGTATGCATCCATGGCAGCACAAAGAATTTTAAAGAAAGAATGGTTTTTTGGAAAAAAAGACAAAGACCACTGCATGGAAGAATGCATCAATGTACAGGTGAGGCGTGATGCAGTGCATAGTGCCATCAAGTATTTGCTGTCAGAGAAACAAATTCCACTTACTCATTGCAACATTGACTATAATGTGGTGAAGCATATAGCTTCTTTGTCAACACCCAAGGTAAAGCTATGGGCCAATAGGTGGATTAAAAAGGATGAAGATGGGTCGGAAATAGTAACCTCTTATATGAGAAAAGAGATCCCACAACAGGTGGTTGCATATGTGGAAAGATTTATCAGCGAGATAAGAATGCCAACAGATATGCACCAAAGCTTTCAATTCAATGTAGAGGTTACGGCAGAGTCTGGAAAGCTTGTCAACTTCAGGGGAGTCTCAGAAGATGACTTCTTTAAGAATGAGTCAGCATGGGATAAGCCACAACTATTCTTTATCAATGAAGTTTCTAGCAATGATATCCATAACTTCATTGATAGAATAGTATATACCACCATTAGCAAAGTGGCGATTTGTAACATTGTCATATTTGTTGATAAAAAAGACAAAGAAGCCATGCAGGTTACTCTAGAGCGAGCATATTCATCAGATTTGAAGATCTATAGTGGTGTTTATGCAGCAAAGAGAGGCAAGAGAGAATGTGGCATAGCGATTCAAACTCTTGAATCATTCTTTCTATGTATGCGGAGTCCCAACCCTGATCACTCTTTACAAAAGAACATAAGAGGGAATTCAAATAATTTGAGATTGATGCTAGAAGAGCAAGATATTCCCAGGTCCATACATTATCAAAAAAACAACTACGGAAGTCCTGCAAAAAGTGGGAGTCTCTTGCTTACCATGATGGAGAATTTGCTGCCGGCAGGTTGGGAGGTCACCTTGTGCAGGATGGGATATTTATTTGAGGATCTCCTAAGAAAAGGCAACTCCACCAATATTATTGAAAATAAGCATTTCATGGCCTATTTCCAGCTTCAAGCAGATCTAACCACAGGCTATGAAAAAGAGATAGACCACAAGGACACCGATGACATGGATGATTACCTTGAAGATCATAATGTCCCAGTTGTTAATGATGAAAAGATGGACTTACATGACCCATTCACAAAGAGGTTGGTGGATGAAGACAAATATGATGATGCCCTCTTTGATAATTATGGCTCGCAGGGTTATGAAAAAAGGCCACTACGACAATACTTAGCGGTATGAACTCTCTATTTCTCAACTAAATACAATTTTTTAAATAAGATTTAAATTTAAAGATAATGACTCTAATCTCTCATATTTATTTACAGGCAATAGAGGGAGAAGAAATGGATGAAGTCAATACGGAGGCACTCCCTTCCACTTCAACAATGCAACCACCTCTAAATTTGATTGAAAAATCAAATTTAGCTGCATTAGATAAAATGGAGAGCTCATTTCAAGTTAAGATCGTTTTGAAACGAGAACCTCAGTATTTAAGCTTTGGTAGAGAGGAGGTTTCAATCCTCTCCAATCCTTTAAAAGAGGTTAATGACAATGTTATCTTGGCCATTCTCAGGTAATGTTTATTTATTTATTGCTACTTCAATAAGCTAACATTTGTTTATTTATTCACAGTTCAGTTATATATCAGTTTCCTAGTGCAGAATGCAAATCAATTCTATGAGCTAATGTTTGTTTATTTCTTGGTGCAGTGTAGTTATTTCTCAACTTCCTAGTACAGTGCAGCATCGTGTCTACATGCTCGATGCTCTCCTTTCTTCTATTCTTAGCTCTCCTCAAAAGACTATAGAAGATGTTTGTACCTGGTTAAGCCCTTTGAATTTAGATGGGGTGCGAGTCATCTTAATGCCTTATCATGAGGCGTAAGTATCAACTCTAACCTTATTTTTACTATTTCTTTGGCAAGTTTGTGTAAAACAATAATCATTTTTATTCTGGTCGTGTAGCTCACATTGGAGTCTGATCTTCTGGGACCTTGAACTCAACCATTTATGGTTTGTGAATTCAATAGAAGGCTATCATGCCAACTCCCCAAGGTAATTATTCTCTTAATATTTTTGATACTTTCTTATTTTGTATCTTATGATCATGACATATTAATATATTTCATATGTCATGCTGGACAGTGCTGCATATCGGCTAGTATCTGCTGTCAGAACAACCACGGAGCAACAAGATCAAGTAGAATTCAAAAGACGTCTGCCAGTGGAGCAAAAAGATGGACACAGTTGTGGGTGGAGAGTCGCCTACAACTGCATGTTGTTTCTTAGAGAGATTTTTGATCTGGAGTTACCAGTCAAAATGGAATCATATACAGAAGCTGATCTGCTAGCATTTCGGGCTGAGAGTATTCAGCATCTAATTACTACCATTGGGAAACAACATGAAAATATGACTACATTGCAGCATGTATAAAACCTTATCTTTATACTTGTATACTTGTTCCAGCCTTTAATTGGGATGTATAAATCTCATAACTTTTTTATATTTTCCTCCAAAAGGAGAAGAGAATGAGTTTAATGAAAGCATACTATCTTTATACTTTTATAATTATTTAAACCATTAATTTTATTTGGGATGTATAAATCTCATAACTTGTCTAATGAAAGCATGCTATCTTTATACTTCTATGATTATTTAAACCATTATTTTTATTTGGGATGTGTAAATCTCATAACTTTTTAAATTTTTCATCCAAGAGAAGGAGAGACTCACTCTAATGAAAGCGTGTATGAAACCTTTTTAAATTTTTGCTCCAAGCAGAGGAGAGACTTACACTAATGAAAGCATATATGAAACCTTATCTGCTTGTTTAAGCCTTTATTTGGGATGTGTACATCGCATAACTTTTTTATATTTTTATGGCAGAAGGAGGATGTGGAGGACATAGCAAGTGAAGAAGAATACGATGTAGACTACTCCCTCAATAAGATGAGTCATAAAAATATGAATCTATTGGAGCAGATTGGAAGTTCATTCACTGCTATGTTGTTAATTCGACAACAACCTCATTTTTTTTAATTTGGTGAAGAAGAGATTTCAATCCTCTTGAATCCTAAGAATGAGGTTAATGTCAAAGTCATTACAACCATCCTCAGGTTTGATGCAGCCTTTTCCTTGGCTTTATACTTTGCTTATTTTGATTAAACCCAAGAAGCTAATACTTTTTTTTTAAATATAGCAATGTTATAGCAAATTTTCCGCAAAATATACAAAGCATTTCATATATGCTCGATCCTCGTATTTCGGAAGTGCTTATCAACAAAGAAGAAACCATAGAGAATGTTTGCAAGTGGTTGAAGCACATTCCTATGAATGACGCACGAGTTATTTTTACAGCATATTATGAGAAGTAAGCATCAAACCCTACTTGTTTTTTCTATTGCATTTGCTAGAATTGTCTCAAACACAGTAATTATTCTTTATTGATAATGCAGCTCACATTGGAGTCTGGTAGTCATGGACATCCTTGCGAAGAAGTGCTTCTTTGCAAACTCAATGACATCCGTCCATGGCAATGTGTTAGAGTAAGTATAGACTACACTTGTTGTCACTTCTTGACATGTAGATTGATATGCAATGCACATATTCACTGTTGTTATATGTTTTGATATGCAGATCAGCTCGAAAATTAGTAGATGCTATCGACATAGTAATGCGGCAATGTGACTTGGCACAACAAATAGAGTATATAACATGTCAGGTATCACATCAAGATAATAGCCACATCTATAATTGTGGATGGAGGGTGGGCTATAATTGCTTTTTGGTACTTGGTCAAATTTTTGAGATGCAAAATGACACCACACTATCAACATATACGGATTTGCATCTCTATGCATTTATAACATGTACCATTCGAGCAATCATTGATTGCGAAATGAATGCCATCAAAGAGTCAAAGAGGATAGATGACCTCAACTCTACAAACATGGCCTCATTAAAAGAATTGGGAAGCTCTTTTAATGTTAGGGTTATGATTCAACATAGACCTCAGTATCTTGAATTTGGGGGAGAAGAGATTTCAATTCTCTCTAGAGCTTCAAATGAGGTCAATAACAACGTTATGATGGCCATTCTCAGGTTTGATACAAACTTTTTCTCTACTTGATAATTCAATATTTTGATTTAATCTAATAAGCTAATAAGCTAATATTCATTTATTTTGATTAAATCTAATAAGCTAATATTCATTTATTTGTTGGTGCAATATAGTTATCTCACGATTTGGTAGAGTCGTACAAAATCGTGCGTATATGTTGGATTCCCTCCTTTCTCCTATACTTAGCGATAGCAGAAAGACAATAGCCGATGTTTGTAAATTATTACAGCCTTTACATTTACATGGCGTGCGAGTCCTATTTATGGCATATCATGAGATGTAAGTATCATGGCAACCTTTATTTTCATCTTGTACTGGCAACATTGTGTTAAATAATAATGGTTCTTAATTATTCGTGTAGGGAACATTGGAGTCTGGTGGTTTGGAACCTTGAAGACAACTATTGTTGGTTTGTTAACTCCATTGCAGGCTTTCATGGCTCAGTGCAAACGTAAGTATTCTATTAATCTGTTGTTACTTCTATATTATGTACCTTATGTGATAGATACACTAAGTTTTTTTAATATGTCACGATGAGCAGGTCGATTGAGAAGTTGGTATCTGCTATCAGAGAAACAGGACAGTACAAAGACTCGGTAGACTTCCAAAAGCGTTTAGTAGTAGAGCAGGAAGATGGGCATAGTTGTGGGTGGAGAGTTGCCTACAACTGCATGTTGATTTTCAAAGAAATTTTCTCACTTATGCCACAGATCTCATCGGAAGACTCTTTGGAGCTCAAATATTCAGAGGAGGATATACAATTGTTTAGGGCTGAAATCATTCGAGACCTAATTGCTGCCATTAGAATACAACGTGCAACTGAAGCAATACCAGAGCTTCCCTTTAAGGAAGAGGAGACTGAGTCTACTATGAAAGCACTGCATACTACAGAAGAAGTAGAGACCCAATGTACACCTACAGCACCACAGCCTCCACTGGAAGCATCAGAAGAGTTGTCACTGCCTCCGCTTGCATTTAAGGAAG
The DNA here is from genome assembly GCF_047967505.1 of Dipteris shenzhenensis. Taxonomy (NCBI): domain Eukaryota; kingdom Viridiplantae; phylum Streptophyta; class Polypodiopsida; order Gleicheniales; family Dipteridaceae; genus Dipteris; species Dipteris shenzhenensis. The sequence continues at coordinate 32,524,229 of NC_141619.1, read as the reverse complement.
AGGATACTGAGTCTACTCCGAAAGCACTACATACTACAAAAGAAGTAGAGACCGAGTGTACATCTACAGTACCACAGCCTCCATTGGAAGCATTCGAAGAGTTGCCAGAGTCTCCACTAGAAGCATCACAAGAGTTGTGATGCATGTATGATGTTGTGTTTGTAGTTTTTGTTGATTATACACCAATTTGTGACTTATTACTTAAGTGGCATAATCATGATATTTATATAATTTCTTTATGCACACAATTTTATGATATGAATGTGTGATGATGTGATTATTTGGAAATAAATCCTTGTGTGATGGGAATTCTGATATGAATATTTGATGATGTAATATTTGTAATATATTTATTTCATGCACACAATTTTATGATATGAATGTGTGATGATGTGATTATTTGAAAATAAATCCTTGTGTGATGAGAATTTTGATATGAATATGTGATGATGTAATATTTGTAATATATTTCTTCATGCACACAATTTTATGATATGAATGTGTGATGATGTGATTATTTGGAAATAAATCCTTGTGTAATGAGAATTTTATTCAGTTGGACAGTCTCCACTCACTTAAAGTAGAGCATTCGCAATGCTTCTCTCACTTTATTCCAACCCTTATCCTTATCATCTCCACTCACTTAAAGTAGAGCATTCAATCTCCACTCGCTTTATTCCAACCCTTATCATAGTGAACACATCGTGCCACTCACTTTATTCCAACCCTTATCCTTATCGTAGTGAACACATCGTGCCTTAGTGCACTTGTATTCTTCCATCCTAGTCTTTCCACAAACACTGTCTTATTTCTTACATCCTAGTCCTTCTGAGTAACTTGTATTCTTCTATCCTAGTCCTTCCGCAAACACTCTCAGAGTCTTCTTTCATCCATCCTGATAACCAAGTATCCTTCTGAGTAACTTGTATTCTTCTATCCTAGTCCTTCCGCAAACACTCTCAGAGTCTTCTTTCATCCATCCTGATAACCAAGTATTCTTCTATCCTAGTTCTTCCACAAACACTCTCTTCTTTCATCCATCCTAGTGCTTCTCATTAACTTGTATTCTTCTTGTATTCTTCTATCTTAGTCCTTCCGCAAACACTCTCAGAGTCTTCTTTCATCCATCCTGATAACCAAGTATTCTTCTATCCTAGTTCTTTTGCAGACACTCTCTTCTTTCTTGCATCCTAGTGCTTCTCATTAACTTGTATTCTTCTATCCTAGTCCTTCCGCAAACACTCTCAGAGTCTTCTTTCATCCATCTTGATAACCAAGTAATCTTCTATCCTAGTTCTTCCTCCGCAGACACTCTCTTCTTTCTTGCATCGTAGTCCATCTCCCTTTCTTTATCATCTCCCCACCCATGGATGTCCTTGGCATTGTCGAAGACGTGGAGTTCGGAATTAACAATCTCAAAGAATGGATTGCTGACCAAGGAGCACAGAGAGAGGCCAGAATTCGACAAGGTTCTCCTTTGACACACATGGAGAGAGAGGAATTTGCTGCACAAAGGCACGCAGAGAGGGAGGAGACTCTCAAGATAGCAGACAGTGAAAGACTTCTAAGACGTATGATAAAAGCACGATAAGATCTATTAGATTTCTTAAGTAACCTGCGTTATCGCAGCTCTCGTCATGGGCGATTTGATGCGGATGCTGAGAGAACAATAAGAGCCTCTCAGAGAAATTATAAAGAAACAATTTGTGATTGCTTAAACTTCTTCTTCTCATGTAATTATGTTGAGGATACAGCTGTGGAGGCAGTGAAGGATTGGGTTGTTGAGAAGATAAGAGAGACCAATGATGAGATCTTCTAGACTTAGATAAGAGAGACTGTATTAAGGTGTTTTTTGACACCATATGGCTTTGTATTAAGGTGTTTTTTGACACCATATGGCCTTGTATTAAGGTGTTTTTTGACACCATATGGCTTTGAGTAATATGATCTACTTCTTGTACAAATGTGATGTTAAGATGATGTTAAGAGAGACTGTATTAAGGTGTTTTTTGGCACCATATGGCTTTGAGTAATATGATCTACTTCTTTACAAATGTGATGTGCTCTTTTTGAAATGTACTCTAGTTTTCATAACATGTCACGCCATTTTTTCTAATCTGATTTTTTAAAATCTTACTTTTTTGTCTCTTTTAACAATGTGATGTACTCTATTTTTAACATCTCACGTCATTTTTTCTAATTTGATTTTTTTAAATCTTCCTTTTTGACTCAATGTTTTGTTTTATAAGAGCCTCTTTTTTTGAAATGTTTTATCCAGAATTATCTCACAAAATGAATTTGGACAGTGCAAGAGTCCAAAATTAATGAAATAGGTGTTATCAACGGTCAACTCTTAAGTACCTTAAGATTTATGAACTTGAGTCTAACGGTTGTTCGCCAAGAAGTAGAAATCTGCTTTTATGTTCTCCCCATAGAAGCGATTGACGAACATATAATATTGGGAAGGACCTGGTGTTACGTCGTGAACTACCAAATTGACTAGAGGGCCCAAACAACTTCCCTCATGAATGGTGGGAGGATTGTGGTAATTCTGCTTTGTGAACCATGTCCTGCTCCTTCTGCTGCACCGTCGTCGGCCCAAGGCAAGGAAGTTCTCCGGGAGGGCAAACTTGAAGCTCCATCCACCTCCAACTCTCAAAATCCCGACCCTTCAAAGAAAGTCCAACTGCGAACGGAACAAAGGACCAACCGCAGTAGCGGCTAGGTACGATTGCTAATTACTCTACCACCACTACTGTCGCCCACTTAGGAAGGCTGTGAACAATAGGTACACGAGGCTATTTTGTGTGGTCAAGTTGAATAAGAGGGCTCTATTCTCTTTACCACCCAGCCTTGAATAAGAGGTTGGATTCCACCCAACCTAAGAAACCTCAAACACAAAATTATCCTCTCTTGAAGAAAGAGGATTATGAAAGGGCCAGGCAAGAAAATCTTTGCTTCAAATTTTTGGGCAAAGGCCATGCTGCTTGGAACTACCCTAAAAATAAACAAGCAAGAGCTAAAGCCCCAAATAGACCTCCACAAAAACAAGTACATGTGGTGCAAGTGTTGCAGCTTAATGGTACTGAAAAGTACACTGAGGTAGAGGTCTATCATGAGGATAGCACCCACGTGTTGTCTATCATCGGCAATGTGGTAGCCCACCTTTGGTCCTCATAATTTAATGAGGATGCATGGAAAAATTAAGCGGCAAAGAGTAAGAGTGATGGTCGATGATAGTGCAACACATAATTTCTTGAACTACTCGTTAGTTAAGAAATTAAAATTGCCTGAGAGTCCTAGTGCCCATAAATATGTGGTCTCTTTGGCAAAGGGCAGTGATAAAAAAGTTTAGGACACCATGATACATGGTGTAGTCGTAGTCGGTGGAGTCGACCTAGTCAGTGGAGCCAACCAGTCAACCTAGTCAGTGGAAGTGACTAGTTGTCCATGGAATATTCAAGGAATATTCCCTATACTGTCGCCTCGGGGGCTCTCGCCCCCAAACCCCCACCACACAATCACCTTTCTACCATCAATGGTCTCATTGATAGACCTCATCTGACATGCAAGTTAGGATCCATCTAGTGTCCCGGGCTCACACATGGCTTCTCCTCATATGGGGGCCTTACAACTTGAGCACCTTGGACCACTATCTAACAATTACACGGCATACGAGAAGGAACTATATGCTATCTATGCTTTAAAAAAGTGGAGACACTACTCATATGGTGCAAAATTTGAGATCATCTTTGATCAAGAGAGCGTTAAATGGATTTGTAATCAGCCATAGCTTAAAGGTAGAAAAGCTAGATGGGCTGAATTAATACAAGAGTTTGATATACAATTGACATATAGGAAAGGGAAGTTTAATGTGGTTAGCAAACTCTCTTAGCCGAATGCCAATTGTTAATGATTTCCTAGAGTCCTTAAAGGGGAAATGTGAGTTTGATCCTCACTTCTCTGAAATATGGAAAGCAATTATAGAAATAGGGATCCAACTAATCGAGACTCTTTCGCTGAGGAGTCGCATGGAAACGGTGACACACCACAAGTTGGTGATAAGGACTCAAGTGGGAAAAATATACTATTGAAGATGGCTACCTGCTCTACAAGGGTAGAGTATGTGTCCCAGATAATAATGACACTAGGCACCAAATTCTTTTTGAATGTCATGATAGTCCGAGTGCTAAGCACCCGGGAATTCAGAAGACATATGTGCTTCTGAAAAGACAATTCTTTTGGCCTGGAATAGTTAAGGATGTCCAAGATTATGTATTGAAGTGCCAAAAATGCTAGGTCAATAAGGCTGAACGCCTCAAGGTAGGAGGTCTCCTACACCCATTGGAGATTCCATCTAGCAAATGGGAAAGCATCTCCATGGATTTCATTGTGGGATTACCTAGGACACATAGGGGGCACAACTTTGTGTGGATAATTGTGGATCGGTTGACCAAGATGGCTCATTTTATTCCTGTTAATGAAGATGTTAAAACTCCAGAATTAGCTAGGCTATTTGTGGAGCATATTTATAGATTGTATGGGCTACCAGTCGGTATTGTTAGTTATCGGGATAGCAAATTTAATAGCCATTTTTAGAGGGTTGTGTTTAAGAGGTTGGAAACTTCATTGAATATGAGCACCACAGATCATCCACAAAGTAATGGTCAAACTAAAAGGGTCAATAAGATCATTGAGGATATGCTTCGAGCATATGTAAGTAAACGGCAAACTAATTGGGAACAGTATCTGCCCATATTAGAATTTGCAGATAACAGTGCCAAACATTCAGCTACAGGTTTTAGTCCATTCATGATGATGTATGGATTTCAACCAAGAGCCCCAATGGCAATGGGACTCGAAAAAGAGAAGGTTCAAGCGGCCAAAGACTTTCTTGAAGATCAGGATAGAGCACGAAGTTATGCAACCCCCCACCGTAGAAGGTTGGAGTTTGAAGTAAATGAGAAAGTCTACCTCAAGGTACCAGAATCTTTAAAATCTCTAAAAATAGGAAAATGTCCAAAGTTGTCTCCTAGATATTGTGGACCATTCACAATACTTAAGAGGATTGGAGAACTCACTTACAAATTAGCCTTACCTGAGGGATGTAGAGTACATCCAGTTTTTCATATTAGTAGGCTAAAAAGAAAATTGGGAAATGATGATAATCTCATTGGAAATGAAATCCTAGTTGAACTCATTGAGCCTGCATCTTTATTACACAAACCAGAAAGAATTCTAGATAAACAAGAAAAAAGAACGCGACATACTATATGGCAAGAACGTCTGGTTAAGTGGAAAGATGGATTTGAAGAGAGTTCAACATGGGAAAGAGTAAGCAGTCTCCAGAGGAGGTTTTCCAATTTTGTTTTCGAGGACATAAACATTTCTTAAAGGGAAGGGAATGTTACGTCAACTATAATACCGTGACCACGGTACAAGGCAGGAAACCAAGAGGGCTTGACAACACTTGCAATTAGTGAGGCTTCGAGGGCTTGGGTCTAGGTTTATTACTAGGCCTAGGCATTAATGAAGAGGTATAAAGGGGAGCCCATGAGAGGGCTAGAATGGTAAGGTCCCTTGTGCGACACATGGCACTAATGGAAGAAGCCATTTGTAAAGTGTTGGGTTCAGGGGAGGATTCTAGAGGGAGCTCAGAAAAGGAAGGAGGTTAAGACCTCACGGAAGATAGTGAGAGAAATGAGGTCATGTACAAATCCAAGGCTGGGTGGTAAAGAGAACAGAGCTCTCTTATTCAACTTGTGTATGAGGATGGCACACAATTGGAGCTTACGCATCAATGACGAACACACCGATTGGTGATGGCCTACGTAGGAAAGACCCTTGGACAGATCAGGATGGGGATAAACGGCCTATGTAGGAAAGACCCTCGGATAGAGATCAGGATGATGAGTTCTCACTGCCCACACGTGTCTGTATCTTTATGATTGGGTATGGTGGACGCGCACACGCGGGGCTGTAGGCTTGTGGGGGGTTAGTGTATGAAGGGGCTCCTCTATGCAAGTGACTGGAGAACTCCCTCGTTCCATCAATGGGCGAGGGTTTGGGTGAGGGTCAAAGCCGAGTGTTTAACCACTTCTCTTTAGTAAACACACACACACACACACACACACACAAGCACATACACTTGGAGGCTCATCGAAGTTGATGACAAACACAAGTCCATGCCGAGCCGAGTTTGTAACCCCTTCTCTTCTCTTTAGTGAACAAGTTGAATGACTTTTGTCATTCATAAGGCCTGCCCAGAAGGAGTTGGAGGTAATAAAGGAGGAAGGGTGCAGCTTCTTGGCTGCATTGCGATTATGTGGGCATGGAGATCTAGAGTGGGGAGAAACTCGAGAGCGAGCGAGCGAGAGAGAGAGAGAGAGAGAGAGAGAGAGAGAGAGAGAGAGAGAGAGAGAGAGAGAGAGAGAGAGAGAGAGAGAGAGAGAGAGAGAGAGAGCCTTGAAATAGAAATGAGGAAAAGAGGGAGAAAATGGTGGGAATGAGGATAACGAATTAGCGAAATAAGACAACCAGTATTAGAGGCACGCGTGGAACGAAACAGTATTTAGAAAATAAAACTAATAAAATGATTTTCGCTTTGGAAGCAGCCCTTGCCTTCACTAAGGCCTCCCTGTGGTGGCAGGCCAAAACACACACACACACACACACACACACACACTTCTCTTTAGTAAAACCACACTCTTTTTTTTGGGGTGAATATAGTAGAAACACACACACACTTTTTTTTGTGGAAACAAAAAACACACACACTTTTTACATACTTACATGCACACTCTTTACACACACATACACACACTTTTTTTTTTTTGGGGTGAAAATATACACACTTTTTGGCCTGCCGTAGGTAGCCTTAGTGATGGCTTCAGTTTTGAGATGGGCAAAATTCAGAATTTTTTAAAGTTTTTATTATGAATTGTTGATTAGTCCACTTGTGTGTTTTTTGTTTTTTTATGATTGATTATCTCCACTTATTCCTCCCTCTTTCTCTCTCTTTCTATTTGAAGGTAAGCCCACCCCCCTCCCCCCCTCTCTCTCTCTCTCCCCCTCTTCTCATGCACATTGAAGTCGTCTCTCTCTCTCTCTCTCTCTCTTTTCCAAGCTACGCATTTAAGGCAGGCCTTTTGAATGCTTTATGAGCATGCATCTTGTTTTTTTGGTGAAAAGAAAATACACACACCACCTTTTAGGCAGGCAACATAGTGGAACCAAACCCCCTTTTTGCCCTCTTGTTGAGCCACGTGGCACACTACAAAAAGTAGTCTCTCTCCCTCCTTTCTTGTTAGGCAGGCAGCACAGTGGCTTGGAACGAGATTCTACCCGCCCAACCTGACACCGTTCACTGCTACCTATAGGGTTCTAGTTTTTAAGTGAAAGAAGAAAACACACACACACACATTTTTTTAAAAAGTAAGACACACACTTTTTTTTTTTTGGGTGGAATGATACACACACAGACACACACACACACACGAAAGTGCGTACACATGGAGGCTCACAAGCTCACCTGAAAGATGGCTCTGGCCCAACACATTTGGAATGCCCGCCTTTTCTCGCCATTGCCCATAGCTTGGATCTTTGCCCTGCTTTCCAAGCTCTGAATCATCCTGCTCCTTCCACAAAATTCCCAATATGCTCCCTTGACCTCCTTCCCGCCTCCCTTCCCTATCATGGCAAGCGAAGATTTTGACGATCCTGAGCTCAAGGATGAAGAGCTAGTTGACTTTGAAGGATCGGACTATGACATTGGATCCGAGGAAGAACTGGAAGTTCTCGGGATTCAGATCGTTGACGATGTACACGTTGATCAGGAGGTTGCACTCCATCCTCGATCTGCATCGGAAATTGTTGAGGACTCCATTAAAGAAGTTTCTGAGCAGGCCCAAGTAACTAGGAATGAGGACTCCACTTTGGCAGATCTTCTGAGGCGGTACGATGACCTTCCTGCGCGCAACAGAGAAGCTGCAGAAAGTGGGGAGGTCCTAGAGGAAAGGGATGATAACGATGAGGGCGCCGGGCTGCAGCCTTCTTCTAGCCCCCGCTTGGTTGCCCGTAAACCGAACTTGCCCTTGAGAATGGGTGAGATTAGGCACAGAAAGCATCGAAAGCCAGACTTGGAGGATGGAGAGCTGGACGACGCAGTCATGGTGATGCCATTTTCTTATACTCATCTATGTTGCCTGTACTTTCATTCCATCCCAGAATTTCCAAGCTATCCCTTTCATTGCGAGCACTTTTCCCTCGAGGACGTTCCGAGCCTTTCCGTACGTATCCAGTACTTAGTTTTGTTTCCCCTGACTTTCACCAAACAAATTATACTGCTTAGGCCTTCCAAAATGACAACTTTGGGAGGAGGGAAGGTTGTAGGTCATAGGGTATGTTGAGTCCCCACAGAGGACTAGTTTCCCTGAAACTGAGAGAAAGGGAGCAAAGGGAAATGAGAGACAGGGAACAGGAGTTAATTCCCCGCAGCCAACATTTGTTTCAGTTGACCTTCTCAGTCAAATTCCCTCGTTCCAAGCTTTTTCTGGGATCCCCTGATTTTCCTGTTTATCAGCACGCGTTTTTCCTCGTCACGGGAATTTTTTATCAGCACGTGTTTTTCCTCGTCACGGGAATGTGCCTTATTATTCTGCCCTCTCTTTGCCTCTCCAACTTTCCTCTGTACCTCTAGGAAAAGCTTTTAAAAGTTCAAAAGGATGCCACCGTTGCAGAGTGAGTAAGCAAGCATTTTGCTCTTTCCCCAATGCCAGGCTTGCTCAGGTTGCATGCTTGCAGCATACGCTCACACACACATTGCAGAGAGAGAGAGAGAGAGAGAGAGAGAGAGAGAGAGAGAGCGCTCTATCAATGTCCTCTCGAGACTTACCAGGATCTATGGACAGAATCATCATTCAGTTGTTGCAGCCCTAAGTGGCTGCTTCTATGTGCGTGAGTGTGTGTGGAGAGAGAGAGAGAGAGAGTCACACCGCCCCAGTCTGGCAATCCTAATGGTACTTCAAAGTACAGTCTTTTAGAATGGAATTGGGAGACATTCTTGTGCAATCAAAATATGTACATCACTCCAAAAAGTATAGACAGTTGTAATGTCAGCAAAGCCAGCAAATTGCAGGGACAATGTAGTCCAATAAAAGGTTGGGAAGTGCGGTGCTCATGGTGAAAAGCAGTGATAAGAGGTTCAAGGAAAAGCACCAGGGTTGGGGGGAAAACCTGCTTCAGTTGGTGCAACTCATGCACTTCAACAGAAATTGAGAAGGGATTTTATGAGATTTTCAGCGCTTACACTTGTGAAATCGGCAACAGTAAGCTCTTTTTTCTATTTTGGCTCTAGGTATAATGAACTACAGCATTTTCACTCTTCTCCAGCTGCAAGAAAGCACATTTGTTTTGATTGTATGATGATATGTTACGTGACACGTCCATCAAGGTTAGGTTCTGATAAAAATTTGGGCTGCAGAGAGTGTTGTAAAGGCTAATGTGGAGTACTTATCTATTGTTTTCACACGTGGGCATTACTTTAGCAATGACTGTGGGGGATTGTTGCATGAAAGTGTTAAAAGGTGAGCTAATGCAGATTACTGTGGACGATTAGTGGAAAATTTTGTGCTGTACAGCAGTAATGATGTTTGATCCATCAGAAGCAGTCCTTTCTAATGTGACCTTATTCTTCTTGACTTCCCACACTTTTGGTTTTGAGACAGGGAGTCTGACCTCATGATTTTTCCAGTCTTCCCATTTTACTGGAGTTGCAGCCAGGATTTCATGATTGAAGTGTTTTCATGTTTGCTCACAGTTAAATCTGTCAGTTTTTAGAAAACCAACTTTTTTCTCTTTAGCATGTAATTCTGGATCGTCTTTTCATGGTGGATAATATCTGTGAATATTTCTACAGTCCAGAAATATTCAGACAAAGGTTAGTAACCTTTTCATGGCAGAGTCCGTCCTCAACTTTTGGAGGAGTTCTAGTCTCAACGTGTTGGTCTGGGTAGAAGTTGACGACTACTATGCGGAGATATGTTAATTTATGTGAGCATGCGTGCTGTTCCTACTTTCAATTGCTGATCTTGGTAGTAGGAGTATTGTAGCATGTTGTCCTCATAATCCATTGTGAAGTTTATGACATATTATGGTGGGGTCATGCAATGTAGACCACACACTATCTGTTTTGATGCAAAATCTGGGAACATACATAGGATGGTCACTGATATGTGTACCATTTTTCAACTCATAAATTAGCTTTGCTGACCTTGAACTCGTGAATTCAAACCATGAAAGAAATATGAAACCTTTTTGATAGTGTATACAATAGTAGGTCACTTTTTTGATTTTGTGAAGGTCCAGATTATGTTAGAAAATATTTATGTTCTCAAATCTTTAGGGTCATTCGAGTTTTCTACCGACAAAGTAACTAGAACACGTGGTGGTACATACTTGTTATAGACTATGTCTTTTGTGTGGGCACGTATGTGCCTGCTCGTGTTACTCCATTATTACTTTTGTACTGTTGGATGTAACGTCAACTTTGGTAACAGAACCTGCTTTGGTGTGTGCTTCTTTAATGCTGTCTATTGTACTGTCCTGATGCCTCATTAATTATCAAGTCTTATGCTTGATAGGCCAGGCTAGGGGTGAATAAATCATAAATATGCACAAGTTTATAAGTATTATCTTTAGTTTGAGAAGAGTACTATTTAGGTTGTCTTCCTTCTTTACTTGCTTGAAACATCGAGATCAAAGATATATTCTCCAGAAAGCTTTCAATTTCAATGCATGATTGGGGGTAACAATTCTGAAGCAAGAGCTTATCATTTTCTGTCAAGGCACTATCTTGCATATGCCATTTCTCCCTGTTCTTTTTCTACTATACGAAGGCTTTTTTATGTTGTTTGCATCAATCTGCAGCTTTATTTATTGAAAGAGCTTGAAGGTAAGACTCAGGCCTCTCAAAAGTAATGGGGTCTTCCGTGCTCTCTGTATTGTGAATTCCTATGTTGAGAATTCATGTGAACATGAGCATTTGTATCCAAAAAGGACACTGTTTGTACTCACTTACTTTATGATTTAAAAAACAGCCTGAAGGCTTTGATCTGGACAAAGGAGCAAATGTGAAATGTGAAATTGCTTGGCGAGAAAGGAAGAGGAGGAAAGATCGATTTGTAGTGGAACGACAGATGGACGTTTTCGAAGGGAATAATGCTAAAGGGGCAGAGGAAATAGGATGTCCTGCAACGAGGCAACAACAAAATAGAGGCAGGTAGGCTGTGATACTTGGTGCCTTTCAAGCTGTTTTAGCTTTCCTCCAACAGCCTGTTAACTGGATTGGTCAGCTTGCTAACTTGTGGTTGTTACTTTGTTCTCATTCGTGGGTCAGACATGGCATTACATCCTAAAAAATGGATATCAAGGTCTGTAAAGGGATATTAAAGGGCCAGACCAGGGCTATATATATAAGGGGCTCAGCCCCCATTTCATTCAGTCAGTTTTGGGCCATTTCTCCTCCAGTTTCCCAGCCTGTAGCAGTGCAGGCTCCAGCTGCAATAGTTGGCAATTTTGCCATTGGTTTGGGCAGAGGTCCACGCAGCATTGTCCCAAAAACATAGCTCATTGTCCCACAGTTGCCTAGTCCAGCATACAATTTTCACCTCAGACGGGAATTGCCAGCTCTTTTTTGGCAGTAGAACAGCAGCATGACACAGAGATTATATACATTTTGAAAGCCGATTGGCTCACATGTACGTACAGTTGTTGGGGCAATTTTGCCAGCATTTGTAATACACAACTAAGCATGTGTATGGTATTTAGGAAGATCTCCAGTATCCATTGTGATTGAGGTCTCTTGCATACATTCATGTACACGCCTTCTATACGCTTCCGCACAACGCAGTAGACTGTTCTGCATGTCACATTGGTTCCATCACTGTTTTTCCTTTGTGCATGGCATGTCACAATGATCTGAAAATTGCATACTTCTTGGTTAAATCATGAAGTGAGGCAGCAATATCATGACTGAGTTTGCCCTTCACCTCCGGAGTGCCGACAGAAACTCAGTACGAAGACCTTTGTATAAATGGATGCTCCTCAAGTATGTGTGGGTGTGTGGATTTGTGTCTACAACCGCTGTTGGTGCCGATGATGTCAGTGGGGATGCCATAGTAGCTAGTCCCTGCTATGTGTGATGGAGTTTATGGTTTCAGCCTTATGAGTGACTATCATGAGATTGAGCTGCAGTATGCTGTGTTTTTAGAGGATGAGTTTGGGCATGTTCCTGGAGTCATCTAGATATAAGTGAGGCAGCAATATGAGGAAAGTGTAGGATAAATCTCCTATAATATGAGCAAAGACTAAAAAAGCTACATACTTCATGCACTGTTTTCAGCTTAGGCCATTCTTGGATGGTTTTGATTTTAGCAGGGCCAGATAATGAATCTTTTAAGGAAAAATTCACTCTTTAGAGCTTGTTGCAGAATTCCCGAAATACTATGGCTAGGTGCTTTTTATGCTCTTTTTCTGACCTTGAAAATACAAGAATATCATCAAAGCAAGTACCTGTAAAGTGCCGATGAGGTCTGAAAATCCGATCCATTATCTGATTGAAGGTGGCTGTTGCGTTTGTGAGACCAGGGCATTACCAAATACTCATGCAATCCAAAGGTAGTCTGAAAGGTTGATTTATGAATATCCTGAGGATGTATTCGTATTTGATGACAGCCACTTTTGAGATATTTTCGGCTGAATACTGAGGCTCCTTCTAGCCTATTTAGCACATCATCAATGTGAGGGATGAGAAAACGATTTTTGATGGTCATTTTATTGGGAGCTCTGTAGACCACACATTCAAAATGACCCATTCCTGAACAAGCAGCATAGGCGAACAAAAATGTGAAGAACTAGGGCTTGATGAGCCCTTTAGAAAGTAGCTTTTTATCTGATTCATAATCTCTTCATTTTGGGTTGCACTCGCTTTGTATGGTGGCTGGTTTGGAGGCTCACTCCCTGGCATGAGCTTGATGGTGTGATGCTCCGGGCACTTGCGAGGTAACTCTCCCGGAATAGACTCTGAGAAACAATCCTTAAAAGACTCAAGAAACTGAAATTTTCTTTTTCCAATGAACTCAAATGAACTTTTAGATCTTTTTCTTTGTCTTTGATGAAAATAATGCAGAAATAGAAGACTTTGGCAACAATCTTTTCTGAGGGATAAAACAAGGGTCCTCTTGGTCATCAAAAGCTGTACTCCCTTCCTATGAAACAAGGGAATAATCAAAACTACATCATGGTGCTTCAATAGCGAGATGTACAATTCTTCCTTATCCACATGGTCTTGAATGTGAATCCTAAGCTTCCCAATCAAGGGTGTAACTGGGATTCTTAGTATGCAGCGCAAATCACGATCTACTCCAAACTAGACTCAAAGCATAACTTTTTCTGAATTTTGCTGGTCACAATTCGTGAGCAGAAACACTGAATCGTTGACATGGAATCGACCAATACTGAATTGCTATTTGGACAGCTTCAAGACCTCGACAGAAATCAGTCCTCTGTCACAGCAAAATTAGTCAAAACAAATCACTGTTTTGGAATGTCTGAGAGGGAAGGACTACATCAAATTGCCAGGGCTTGGGGTTGTGAACAGCTTGAAATCAATGCACTTTCCTGGCTGCTCATGTGTCACTGTTTGGGCTGGACAAATTTCTGTGAGGAGTCTTGGACTCATATCTGCGCCTCGTGTGGATCGTTGCACAAGCTCACAGGTACCCTTTGCAGTTGAAATCTTTTCTTAATGCTTCGCAGCAGATGTCCACAAACCTCTGGTGGTTGGGATCATCACCACCATAGAAAGTGATGATGCCATGCTCCGGTACCACTGAAAGCTGACCGGCTCGCAAAATTCTCAGACCTTCACACCAAAATACAGCAACTCAGCACATTGAATTTGGATCCAAGATTGTTACTAGAAGCTGGAAGTCATATGAGTGAAGGAAAACTCAATGAACTAGCTGGCAAGGCAATTGAGATAGGAGAGGGGTGAGAAAGAAAGAGCGCACATACACTAGGGCCCAGGAATATGGACTGCAACCACCCCCCCCCCCCCTTCGCCTCCCTTTCAACACACACCCAACACCCCCTCCCTTAAACAAATTCTACCATAGACATGAAATCTCTGAATTTTTTAGACTTGGTAGGCAGCCAGAAAGCGGTGCTTTCGAAAAGTTGGTCCCGGCTTTTTAGCTAGAATAGGCTGGCTTTACTAGAAAGTTGAGCTTTCTTCATAAATTGGGGGATCCAAATGCTTTTACTCCGGTGGGCCATGCTTTAAAGCTGATTGCCCCTTGTTCGTTTACTTTTCGCCTTAAAAACGTGGGGATTTAGCACTCTCCAGTGCCCTATTACAAAGAAAACAAATCCCACATTTCACCCATTACTGGTTAGCCGATCCATGCATTCTTGTACTGTGGAGTAATCCTAGTCCTCTGTGGGCATCCACACTATGCACATAAACAAATGTAAACAATGAAAAGAGAGACTTTCGTTAGTAGACCAAAGTGAACTAGAATCCAAGTGTAAAGGGCAAGGGGGGAAGACCCCCACTATCCATCTGTGTGACTTGATCTGTGTATGCTGTTTGTGGGACTAAGTCCATAGGTCAGTTGAGGATCGACAAGATGAGCTTGTTTGACCGTGGCTCTGGATCTATTGAGCGCTCATGTCATCGAGGAAGAAAATTAGTGATAGATCATTGCTATTACTCAGCATGAACAGATTGTCCAGGTACGTCTCTCCTCCTTTGTAGCTGTTGAGGGGAAGCTCATGGTTTGACAAGTGCTACCTTCACTCTCGCGGTTTGTCTCTCCATGAGAGCAGATGTTTGCAGTCAGCAATGTGAGTGTCCAAGCAAGGTCCTATTTGTCGAGTTGTGCACTGTGGGTTTCTAATGTGTCTAGTCCCTTACTGCCCTTGGCTCGGATCAGTGGAGAAAAAGTTTGTGATGTCCTCGTACTAGGCTCTTACGAGTCCCTCTTGTGCTCTCCTTTGTGCTTTTATGAGCCGATCTCTGCCGCAAGGAGGAAGACGGCCACACATCGCTGATCAGGATGTGCCAGGAACTTTCTGGCTAGCCCAAAACCGCTCTTGAAAAGACTATGATGCCATCGACGGATCTCATAGTACAGAGGCCATTTGAATGCAAAGTCTTCCCTTGTCTCGATATCTTGCATATCACGTAAAGTGCTGATTTGTCTCTCACATGGGATGCCCTCTGCGTGCCTATCTTAATCCGTAGCCTCTGAGAAGATATCCGAAACTGTCCAATCGAGATCCTTAGTGCATGTGGGAGATGAATCTTGGTGTAGCCCAGTGGTTCGGTAAACATTTTCTTTGAGATCCGCAAGTAGTGTTTTTCGTAAACGCTAAGTTTATTGAAAGCCAGGGGGTGCTAGCTGTTACCACTATTTACTATCCTAGTCTCTAGTTCCGATCACGGGAGTAGCACCTTAATCTTCCACCCAGCCAAACTGCCAAAGCTTCACAGCAAGAGAGAGAGAGAGAGAGCTATCTCAAAATCACGTAAAATCCCTTTATTCTCCCCTTCTCTCTCAAGCTTTGACAGACCCCAAATCCCTAGATAGATCTAGATGCCACATGTCATCCATATAGGGCCTTTCTAATGCAACATTTCACCCCTCTCTTGGGATGCATTTAATTCCTTGCCCCTAGGCACATTCTTTGCACTAGGCCCCTGGTCTCAGATCTATCTAGTCTGGTGCTATCAGCCCTCACCTAGGACCTTGACATTAATCCCTCCCGATCATTTACATAAAGCGCAAACACAGATTACAAAAATAGATCCTATAAGGGAAATGTCGACTGATTCTTCCGAGGTCATGCTACCTCGGCTAGAGCGTAACATTCCTTCCCTCTTCAGACATCAGCGTCCTCGATGATAAAGTCTGGGAACACTCTCCTCAACTGATATACGGATTCCCAGGTAGCTTCGGATAGAGGCTGACCATGCCATGCAACCAACACCGTGGGTATCTTCCGATTTCGTATTTGCATTGTTCCTCGGTCCAGGATTCTTGTTGGTTTGCGCCTTGCAATATCCTCTATCTCCTGAAACAAAACCACACCTTCGATTAGTGAGTCACCAGTATGTAAAAATTTCTTTAAACGTGAAACATGAAAAACCGGGTGCACCTTACACCCCTGTGGCAATTCTAATTTATAGGCTACACTGCCTATTCTCTTTAGAATTAACCACGGCCCACAGTATCGAGGTGATAACTTAGCACACTCTCCTGAAGTCAACGACTTCGAGTGCGAAGGAATTCTGAGAAAAACTTTTTCTCCTTCTTCAAATACTCTTATAGACCGATTTTCATCCGCATACACCTTGGCTCTATCCATAGCCTGGCGGATGTTAGCTCTCGCAAGTGCTAGCATCTCCCGCATCTGAACTACAAAGTTCGCGGCACTAGGCACTTTCTGAGGTACTCCAACTATAGTTGGATTGGCTGGTCTATAACCATAGTTCAGCTCAAACGGACTGAACCCAGTAGATGAATGTTTCCTATCATTGTAGGCAAACTCCAACAATGGCAACCACTTGTCCCATGTATGTTGCCTCAATGACACATATGCTCTCAGCATATCCTCTAAAGTCTGGTTGACTCTCTCCGTTTGACCATCCGTCTCAGGATGATCCCCACTACTCATTCCCAACTCAGTCCTTAGTGTCTCAAATACCGCTGTCCAAAAGTGACCGGTAAACCTGACATCTCTGTCTGACACTATGGATCTAGGCAATCCATGCAGACGAAATATGTGTCTAATAAACAAATCCGCTACTTGCGGGGCACTAATAGACTCTCTAGTCGGAATGAAGTGAGCCATCTTGGTTAGACGATCAACCACCACAAGGATAGAATTATAGCCTCCTTGTGTTGCAGGTAGCCCTAGAATAAAATCCATGGAAATGCTCTCCCACTTACTTAGTGGTATTTCCAAGGGCTGTAAAAGTCCGGGTGGCTTCACCCGCTCGGCCTTACTTACCTGACACGAGAAACACCGTGTCACATATTCATGAATATGCTTTTTCATCTTTGGCCAAAAGAAATCTCGCTTCACGAGATCATATGTCTTCTCGACACCTGGATGTCCCGCACACGGGCTATCATGGCATTGTCGAATGACTCTCTGCCTGAGATCATTCTGACCAGGTACTACAACCTTGCCATTTCTAACTAGCATACCATCCCTTATGGTATATCTTGCATAAGTTTGGCCTTTTCTGGATGCCAGGTCATCCTTTTCATTTTCCCCGGGTTTTAACACATGAGCCTTAGGCCATAAGCTCAGGATAAACTCGTCCACCTTCTGAGTTTCTCTGATCTCGGTCATTAGAGCACTCTCTAATACCGTGAAACTCAGGTTGTGCATAATGCGAGACAACGCATCAGCTATCTTATTGTCTTTTCCTCTTCGGTACCGAATCGTTAAATTAAACTCCTGCATGAGCTCTGCCCACCTAGCTTGGCGGCCCCTCAAGTCAGGCTGTTTACAGAAATGTTTCAGAGTATCATGATCCACATCCACATAAAACTCTGAACCATACAGATAATGCCTCCATGTTTTCAAAGCATGGATAACTGCATACAACTCCAATTCATGAGTTGGCCAATTCCTTTAAGAGGGAGAAAGCTTCTTGCTTTCGAAGGCTACTGGCCTTCCCTCTTGAAGGAGGACTGCTCCTACCGCAATGCCACTTGCATCGGTTTTTAGGAACAACGGTTTCTGGGGATCAACTATTTTTAACACCGGTCCTGAGACCACAGCTTGTTTTATGGTGTTAAAACTTTCCTGTTGATTCTGTCCCCAAATAAAAGGTACTTTATCTGAGGTCAGATCAGTCAATGGCGATACTATTTCGGAATATCCTTTGATATGCCTTCTATAAAACTGGACAAATCCCAAGAATGATCGCAACGCGGTCAGACTCTGAGGGATTGGCCAAGTCAGTATCGCAGCCACTTTCTTCGGATCCATTACTACCCCCTGTGGAGTAATTATGAACCCTAGATACTCAAGCCTAACCATACACAGTATAGTTTTCTTTTTATTCACATAAAGACTGGCTTTCCTCAAAGTACTGAACACTATCCTTAAGTGTTCACGATGTTCAGTAAGACTTTTACTGAATATCAAAATGTCGTCAATAAAATGTACTACGAACTTTCCGATATACGGTCGTAGTAAGTCGTTCATAAGCATGACAAAGGTCGCTGGAGCATTGGTAAGTCCGAAGGGCATTACCAAAAACTCATAATGACCAAACCTGCTCCTAAAAGCGGTTTTATGCACATCCTCGGCTCTAATCCGGATCTGATGATAGCCGCACTTAAGATCTATCTTGCTGAAAATCACGGCTCCATGTAATGCATCTAGCAAATCATCAATCCGAGCCATCGGATACCTGTGCTTGACAGTGATATTATTTAATGCTCTGTAATCTATACAGAGGCGAAACGTATCATCCTTTTTCCTCTTTAATATCACTGGTGAAGCAAAAGGTGAGAAACTTGGTTGAATCTGCCCCAACTTGAGGTATTCTTCCAGTTGCCTACGCACCTCCGCTTCCTCAGTAAAACTCATTCTATAGGGAGGTCTATTTACAGGCTTTGCCCCCGGGATCAGTTCAATCTTATGCTGAACTTTCCGCTCTGGAGGTAACCCATAAGGTAGTTCATCCCTAAAGCATTCAGAGAACTCCTCTGTTATAAGATTAGCCAGCTTGGCCATCTCATCACTTTGCGTAACATCAGTGCTAGTCGAAGAATCATTCACCGACTCTACCGATGCGGTGCAAAGGTATAAAAACTCTACTTGAGCCTTTCTGATTTCCATCACGGAAACCAACGGTCCCTGAGGTATATCTCTTTCACCTCGCAAGACATAAAGCACATCATTCATCTTGAATTGATATACGTGCTTTTTCCAATCAATGGCTGGATTCTTCCTAGAATGCCACGCCATTCCCAGGGCTATATCCGCATGAGCAAGCTTAGTCATTTCAAAATCAAGCTTCTCAGCATAGTCTTGAATCCGAAGCTCCAACTGGGTAACCCTTTGGTCCCATACTTCAGTTGAACTTCCATCTGCCATCCTGACTGTGTACGCATAGTCAGATGGACTTGTCTTTAATTTCAGCCTCTTCACGAGCTTGGAGTTAATCACATTGTGAGTTGACGCTGAGTCAAACAACACAATGACATCATGACTGGCCACTTGCCCTTTCATTTTAATTAACTCCGTATCATTGAAGGCTGCATACCCCGTTGCTGCGGGCTTAGATAGGATGTTATCAGGTGCACTCGTCACTAACTTAGTAACAGACACACAGAACAAACAAGGTACTAACCTCTGAGAAGATCCCGCTAGCTGAATCTGCATCTCTTCCGCTCTGGGACTTCCCTGCATCTCCACGTCGCACTCTGAGATCACCATCTCAGCCATCCGACGATCTTTATTACGTGGACAATCTCTCCACTGATGAGGTTGAAGGCAACCAAAGCATAAGCCTTCTCTCCTCGCTTTTTCCCTTTGTTCCGGGTTCAAGGGAGACTTAGACCAAGCCCGGGCTGCCATTGGAGTTACTTTTCTCTTCACTCTAATGGTGGTACTTGGTTTGGGAGTTTCAGCCGGTCTCGCCTGCTTGGCTTGACCACTCGGCTGCGAACCACTCCCTTTACTAGTCCACTTCTTCTTAAACCTAGATTTCTTCGGATACCCATACTGGGTTCCGACCTGTGCAAACCCACTTGGCTTGCTGCCCTTGGCATCCTCGTAGTTCAAGGCTATAGCTATTGCATCATCTAGCGTGTTCGCGTACTTAGCCCGAACTTCCATTTTTATTCGGTCATTCAATCCAAATATGAAATCTTTCACTTGGATTGATTGAGGCAGGGGTTCGTCAACCTTCATTACACTCTCTCGAAACTTATCAGTGTATTCTGCCACTGATAAATTTCTCTGACGCAGGTTCCTATATTGATCCCAAGCTCGGGATGCCTCGTCAGGAGGTAAGAAGTGTTTCCTGAATTCTCTTTTAAACCCCTCCCAGGTAGTGGATGCTATACCGTCTTTTTGTTGTTTAATCCACCACCGATCCGCCGCCTCACTAAACATATGGGTGGCCTCGCGGATCTTTTTGATGTCATTTCTGATCTCACAAATGGCGAACGCCTCGTCCCATTTGTGTAGCCAGGTCTCAATGACATCGGAGCTACGGTCGTTCATCCGACCAGAATACTTTTCCGGTCTGTAATTAGCAATATTTGGCACTTTAGCCTTCCTAGGCTCGACCGTATGGACACTAGACTCCGGTTCCATCGGAGCCTTTCCCTTCTCCTCTCGAGAAGGTCTGGCAGACATACTCTGGAGTGCTCTCCTAAGTTCGGACTGCCCTGCATTGGCTTGTAACTGCTGTGCTAACAACTGTTGCAAGGCATCTTCCAGCAATGCAATCCTGCCAGATAACGTATGAGCTACTGGGCGCGATCCCTGCTGGGTCGGCCGGACTCCTGATTCACCAGGGTCCCTCCTGGAAGCTCCTTCTTCTGCTTCCATTTGTTCAGTAGGTGTTTTGTTTTGGGGTTTTTAAAAAAAAAAAAAAAAAAAAAAAACACCCTTAGAACACTGTAATCACAAACTGACACTCTGAACACAATTCCCTATACTAGGGAATTCCTGCAACCTGACATGCACACTAATTACGTATTTGACACAGGCATATATATTCAATCCCGCCTTTCCCTATACTAGGGAAATTTCTGCAAATAACTCAAGTATACCGGCATAGTCTCAAGCACAATCTGTCCTTGTTACAGCATCATATTCTATGCATACTTGTCACTTTTCACGCAAACGGAGTATCAGCAAACCAAACCAGGAAAAAAACATAGAATCGACAGAAATGACAAAGAGCCTTCCTGGTCTATGAATTCTGATCCAAAACCAAAAGGGAAAATAGATAGAAGGCCCCCTGGAATTCGAATCCTGCTGCTTGCAGCCTGCACGTACGGTCTGCTATCAACCTACGGGCTTAGTCTACCCTTTGTAGTCTGTAATTCACCGATCGGCGCCGTGCCTTCAGCGATGCCCACACCAATGTTACCCGAAGCCAATCGTCAGCCACCACGTCTCCGTTAAATCCACGAAGGGCGTCGTGACATGGGTCTGCGCTCCACGCCTGGCGATCCTTCGAGTGTCTAGGCACCCTTTCGGACGCGTGCGTAAAAATGGCAAATCTGCTCCAATTACGTAGCTTTAACAAAGCTCGTCGCCCATCTGCTTATCCTGCGTCGCTCTCCACCATTTTCTTCGTTCGCTTCCTTTTCAAAGAAGCTCCGTCAGGTTCGGTGATACCAGCTCACGCGATCCTCAGAGGGATCCTTGCCCTTGAAGTAATCCAGCACCCCGCCAATTCGTAGGTCCCCACGTTCCTGCGCTACATCTCACAAATTAACTTCGTCGAATCGCTCCAACAGCCCGTTCGTGGGTCCACGTGAGCGCCGCACTGTCGCAGACCTCGTCGTCACCAACTACCGTCCGTCGATTCTTCCTCTCCTTCCAACCTTCCGCTCTGATACCAAATTGTTACCACTATTTACTATCCTAGTCTCTAGTTCCGATCACGGGAGTAGCACCTTAATCTTCCACCCAGCCAAACTGCCAAAGCTTCACAGCAAGAGAGAGAGAGAGAGAGCTATCTCAAAATCACGTAAAATCCCTTTATTCTCCCCTTCTCTCTCAAGCTTTGACAGACCCCAAATCCCTAGATAGATCTAGATGCCACATGTCATCCATATAGGGCCTTTCTAATGCAACATTTCACCCCTCTCTTGGGATGCATTTAATTCCTTGCCCCTAGGCACATTCTTTGCACTAGGCCTGGTCTCAGATCTATCTAGTCTGGTGCTATCAGCCCTCACCTAGGACCTTGACATTAATCCCTCCCGATCATTTACATAAAGCGCAAACACATAGATTACAAAAATAGATCCTATAAGGGAAATGTCGACTGATTCTTCCGAGGTCATGCTACCTCGGCTAGAGCGTAACACTAGCCAAGTCCTGTACATGGGGAGTTGTAATATGACTTGGCCTAGTTCACCTCGTGATAGGTGAGCGGAATGAATGGAGCCTCAAGGATGTACTGAAATGGTGGTAGTTTGTCCATTGGTAGTCCCCAGCTTGCAAAACCATTTGCATGTCCGAGCATACTAGCTCCTCCCCCTCTGCCTCCGAGGACATAGATGAAGTTAAGGTGAGCCATGGCAATCTGCGTCATCCTAATGTTATGGTACCAAAACTCTTGACTCTGTATAGATAAGTGACCGCCTGAAAGATTGCATCAAGCTATAGAGGATATGTTGTGAGGACTGATGGCTTGCTACTTATCATTTGAGCAAGAAGTAGAACCTATAGTCTTTGTATGAATGACTAGTCTGTCTCTGATAGGTGTGTCTACCAAAAGAAACTGTCATACATCCCAGTTGCAGGGACAAGTGAATTAAAGAGAAGAGACTTGGTTCTGGGGTCTTGGAAATGTGTGTGAAAGCACTGTCACTCGAGTTTGGCTAGTGGGAATACCATGTACTCAAATGAGCCTGCATGGCTGGTTTCATAATGAAGATCGAGCTTAAGAAGAGAACCCCTACGTTGGAACGATCTCTACTAGTGCCCCATCAAAGTAAATTGCTCTCAATGTGGGGCTGCTTGGGATGCTGTCACGATCTGTGACGTATTCCTTTCTCTATTTCTAGACTTAGGGATGGTTTGATGAATGGACACTTGTGGAAGGGTATGCCCTTTCGACGGGACACTTCCTATGAGGCACAACCCTTGCCCTTTCGACGGGACACTTCCTAATGAGGCACAACCCTTCACAAGAGACATTCTATTGAAGAGACATTTCTATTGTAATGTACCCTCTCATCAAGGGTCACACCCTTCACAAGGGGTACACACCTCTTCATGCACATACCCTTTGGAGTACACACCTTTTCATGTGTGACTCTTCACTCTCTATATAAGAGAGGCCCAATTGTATGGATGACACGACATCTACACTACAGACATTCAAGCAATACAATTATTCCTTGTTCTTTGCTATCTCAGTCTCCTTTCTGTTCCTTAGGACATTTCTAAATATAGTAAATCTAGGATTTCTTATAGTGGTATCAGAGCAAAATTCGCTCCTGTCTGTAGGAAATGCCCTCCACCTTCTAGCGCCGATCTGATACATCTTTTCCGCTAGAAGGACATCCGTGCACATCGTGCATGGAAGAGATGGAGAGGATGAGCGTAAAAATTTTGCGCGCCAACCCTGCCTAAAGTCATCTATGGCCTCTCCATCTCACACACATCACGAGTTGATGTGAATGGACACGACAAAAATCGTGTCTTTTCAGGTGCTTGGGCTGTCCCAAAACCAAGGGACGCACCTTTTCCACCATCGGACACACCTTTTGATGACGAGTCTCGACTCCTCACTCAAGGGACACACCCCATCGTGGACAAAAGGACACACCTACTCATGTAGGGACATCCCTTTAAAAAACAGGGACACACCCCTTCATGAAAAGGTGCACCTATTCCAAGGGTCATACCCCTTTGAATAGGCACACCTTTTAGGCACCCAGCACCTATAAAAGGGTACCTAGAGGGGTTAAAATGGGAAAAAAAAACCCAGCCCCTAACCTTAGGTTTACCCTAGCTACCCTAGGGTTAAATAAACTCCCCAATTAATTTTTGGGCAACTACCCAACCTTTTGGCAGCCCCAACGAAAAAGAGGCGCACCTCTTTGACGTTCCGTACGGATCTCCACGCAGCAGCAGCCGCTTCAGCCACCGCCAGTTCGCTGGCAGCCCACACAGGGTCTGCCCGCCTCAGCCTTCGCCATCACGCTGCCAGCCGCGCAGGTTTGCTGCCGCTCCCAGCCCATGCCATATCGCTGCCAACCCGCTCCGATTCGCTGCCGCCTTGGCCTCACCATCTCGCTGCCAGCAGCCTGGTATCGCTGCCCGCCTTGGCCTCGCCAACTCGCTGCCAGCCCACGCCACCTGCTGTAGCCTTCACGCGCCATCACGCTGCCAGCCCTCTGCCTTTTTCGCTGCCAGCCTTTGCCTTTTTTGCTGCCAGTTTCCTTGCCCTTTGCAGCCCTGCTCCTTTCCAGCCTGCAACGGGAGCACAGCATCAGCCAGCCTTTCGGTCGCAAAACAGCCTGCAAACAGATTTTCGCCATGACAATAGCAGCCTGGTGTGCCAACCTCTATTGCGATCCAGAATCGGGTACCTGCAGCCTGTTGCGCCATTGATAGCCTGCTCTCATTGCCAGGTGGAGTCTTTCCATTCTGCTTTTAAGGATTCTCTTGTCATTATCAAATTACAGCAAATGAAAGAATCTCCCTTAAAGCATGGAAACCCCTGGTAATTCACCCGGTATTTCAAGGACACCTCATGCATCATCTACCACACAATATCGTGTTCAGATTGCACAACCAGCCCATTTCGGAGCTTTTGCATCGTGGGTCTTCTGTGTCACGTGCCCTCCTAGTGATTTGGACCACATCCTATATCTTCTGCGTGAGGCACCTCAGTTACATTACTTCCTCAGCACAGTACAGGTTGTGTTCCACGAGACACGAAGATATCCAGAACCCGATATTCCTCAAGAGTTTGCTGTCCATCGTTGGAGAGAATTTTACCCCTCACCTTCGGCATCTCCAGGGTACTCTCCACCTCCTTTAGCTCCGAGATATCCTCCTATACAGGTTGTACCTTCTCCAAGATAGTATTTACACTCTGAAGGCACTCTTTCTCGTGGATATCCTCCATTTCCGACAGCAGCTCCTTATACCTTCTCAGATCCGTGGACTCTGCAACCTACTCCTGTCCTCTCACGAGTAGTAACACCACTTTCGGCATCACCAGTGTTACCTCAGTTACCTCAGACAGGACCTCCTTTACCAGACTTCCACGGGTGGTTCCATCTTGCCTCGCCTGCCCCCTCCAACATGAGCAACCTTAGGGAGCAGCCCGAATCTTCTTCCAGGAATGGTACAAACTAGAGCGCAAGTTCGCGCTTTTCTCACAGGGATCTCCGATATGTCGCAACGCTCGTGTCAAGCCTCTCCAGAGATCAAAGACTCAAGTCCAAAAAAGACCCCTGAAGTCAACGTACAAGGCGAATCCCTACTGCAACTTCAAAATTTTCAGCTTTAGGACAGCATCTCCGACTTGGTCCAGAAAGTTCAACAACTTCAAGAGTCTCGCAGTACCACACATACAGAGGACGACGTGACGCAACTAGACGACTATGCGGATTCATTCCCACCAGAGGTAGAAAACACCGAACTACGTGCCCTCTACCGTTTACTTCAAGCTTCCAAAACTAAAAGACTTGACATCAAACTTTCGGAAGCCTACACTGGTCAACACAATCGCCGAACAGTTGACCAATGGCTCGCAAAAATGCGCATGTATTTTGATACTGTTGACCTCACTGAAGGCAAAAAGATTGCCTTGGCAGCCTCCCTCCTCAAGGATACAGCTTTTCTATGGTGGCAAAGACGCTTAAAGGACGGCAAAAGTGTGTTAACATGGGAACGTTTTGAACACGTGCTCCGTAAGTAGTTCATACCTGCCAATGCGGACTTCCAAGCACGTTCAAAACTCCGGCAGTTGGAGCAAACAGGCTCCCTGTCGTCCTACATCTCTCAGTTCACCACATTGGTGTTGGAGATTGATGGTTTAACTGAGGATGATGGTCTTCATGCTTTCATCTCAGGCCTAAATCCCTCGTTACGCATTGATGTCCTTAAAGCAAACATCACCACCACAGCTGGCGCTATTGCTTACGCAGAGCGCATTACAGATTTCCAAAACACAGGGAAGCAGAGTGCTAATCGCACACAGAACTCTCCTATGGCCAAAGGTGCTCGCCCTCCAGATAACACCAGGTTTCGAAAAAACTCCGGTAATCAAGGTCAGCGACAGTCTCAAGACCCCCAGAAGACTCAGAAATCATATGCTGGATTCCAATAGAAGCACTCCTCCAAGGATCATGCCTCTTCTTCTTCAAAAAGTCATTACCGACATCCCCAACATAAAGGTGCGGCCACTGACAAGAAGAACAGCTTCAGCACAAAAGGACTTTGTACCATCTGTACAGGCGACCATAGATGGTTCGATTGTCCCAAGTGGCCAAAGCAAAATTCCAATATGGAACCTAGCACTTCCCAAAGAGAAGATGCTATTCCAGCACAAGACAAGAAAGGCAAAGCTGTTCGAATGGCGAATACCATCCACTTGAGCCTTGCCCGCAACCCTGAACCTTCCCTGGCCACTTAAGTACTTTGTGTTCAAGGATCGATTCGTGGAACAATGGTCACTATGCTCATCGACAGTGGCTGCTCTCATAATTTCCTAGCTAGTTCGATGGTTGACAAACTTCGGTTGACCACCAGTCCTAGTCTCATGGACTATCAGATTGAACTCGCAAATGGAACGACTTTCTTGTGCAACACTAGGATCAAAAACTTGTCTTTTCGCATCCAACATTATACGGAGAAGTTGAACTTCGACATCATGCCTCTTTCTCGGTACGATGTCATACTTGGACAACAGTGGCTCTACGACTATGATCCATCAATCAGTTTTCGCAGCCATACTATCCAGTTTGTCCACCAGGGAAAACTTATTGAGCTAACTGGTTCTAGGGACTCTCCTTTAACCCCAGTTGCCTCTTCCCTACAAGTAAAGAAGTGGGTTCGTAAACGCCAAGTAAATACTTCACTTCTGTTGGTTATGGCAGTAGAGGAGACACCAATAAAGGAGCCTCCTGAATACCTCAACCAACCTTTTTTTCAGCCTTACCTGGATATTTTTCCACAGGAATTGCCAAAGCAGTTACCACCTCGACGACCAGTGGATCACCCAATCGAACTTATTCCCGGCAGTAATCCACCGTCGAAACCTCCCTATTGGGTTTCTTACACTCAAAATGAGGAAATCCAAAGACAGGTCACCGAGCTACTCGACAAAGGTCACATTCGGCCCAGTCGCAGCCCTTTCGGATCTCCTGTACTACTTCTGGAAAAAAAGAATAAGTCAATGCGCCTCTGCATCGACTACCGAGCCCTCAACAAGCTCACTATCAAAAACAAGTATCCATTGCCTCGCATCGATGATCTTTTCGATCAACTTCTACATGCAACACAATTCTCAAAGATTGATCTTCGTTCAGGTTATCATCAAATTCGCATACGAGAAGACGATGAGTACAAGACAGCTTTTCGAACAGAGTATGGACACTATGAATGTTTGGTCATGCCTTTTGGGTTAAACAATGCCCCGACCACATTCATGACATTAATGAACGACATCTTCAGGCCTTTCCTCGATAAGTTCGTCATCGTTTACCTCGATGACATCCTTGTTTTCAGCAGATCCCTACATGAGCACAAACAACATCTTCACCAAGTTTTTGAAGTTCCCCGTGCAAATTCTCTCTACATCAACATTGAGAAGAGTGAGTTCTTCAAAACCCAACTCAAATATTTGGGACATGTTATTTCAGCTCAAGGCATCTCCGTGGATCCCAAGAAGGTCGAGGTAATCCAAAACTGGCCTACTCCTAAGAATGTTCATGATGTCCGCTCTTTTCTCGGTTTGGCAAACTTCTACCATACAAAGGTCTAAGCTCCTATGTCCGAATTATTGAAAAGCATAGCAATTTTGTGGAAGGGTATGTCCTTTCGACGGGACACTTCCTATGAGGCACAACCCTTGCCCTTTCGACAGGACACTTCCTAATGAGGCACAACCCTTCACAAGAGACATTCTATTGAAGAGACATTTCTATTGTAATGTACCCTCTCATCAAGGGTCACACCCTTCACAAGGGGTACACACCTCTTCATGCACATACCCTTTGGAGTACACACCTTTTCATGTGTGACTCTTCACTCTCTATATAAGAGAGGCCCAATTGTATGGATGACACGACATCTACACTACAGATATTCAAGCAATACAATTATTCCTTGTTCTCTGCTATCTCAGTCTCCTTTATGTTCCTTAGGACATTTCTAAATATAGTAAATCTAGGATTTCTTACAGATGCGTTGAAGATCATGACTGCTTTACCTAGGTTAACGTTCAAATCATGTGTCTCACAGAAAGACTGGAGTGCATGCAAATGTTGTGGAGACGCTCGGTTGATGAGGAGAGTAGGACCACATCATCTGCGTATAGTAGAATCAGGACAGGGAACGAGCCAAGGGTGAACTTGCTCTCCCAGCGTGCGAGAGAGAGAGAGAGAGAGAGAGAGAGAGAGAGAGAGAGAGAGAGAGAGAGATTAGACCTTGCGGGTCTATGGGACAAAAAACCACATCCCAAAAACATCAACATCAGTTAGAGACTGAGAGTCTTTGGGGGAGTATATCAGCTCAGCCCCAGTTTATTTAGGTGCATAACTAGCTACCAATTTTATCTTAGAAAAAAAAACCCGGCTTGAGCAACATCAATTTAAGTCTGAGAGTCTTTGGGTTTAGATTTGAAATCACGGATCAAGGCCCGTGTGCCTTTCAATTTGTTCAGAGAATCTTGAAGCTACCTTCCCTCTCTGTGAACTCAACTTGTATTGGTGTTCCCTTCTGAGAGATCCAACTGATGTCAGTTTCATCCCATTCTATTTGTGGTATCTCCTTCTTGAGACTTTTGATCTTCTCTTCTAATGTGTATCCCTCTGTAAAATCATCTGCAGGACAGCCCATACAATCCTCTGGCAGCCCCCCTATGCGCAATCTCTTCTTGTTTTTTGCCATGGCTTCTTGCTCTTTTACCTCTGTATATAGATCTGCTTTGCTGATTTTGTTGTTGGCTAGAATAGCCATCTCTTTCTTGGCTGAGCTTACGTGAGTGGTGATCATCTCTTCAACCGTGGAGACAAGTGTTGGCACTACTGGAGATGTTGTATTTTTCCATAACCTCTGCAATAATTTCTTGATTGCCTTTGCTCTCCATCTCCTTCACCTTTCTTCCAAGAGCTGCAACCATAAGCCTGAGCTCTCTCACTTCTTGCTGTAGAAAGTATATTTGCTCTTGTGGATCAGATCCAATCCTTCGCTTGTAGTGCAATGCATAGGGGCTGGGTGTTGATATGGAGGCTGCAATGTCAGAGTAGGAGGGCTTTCTAATTGGTGTAGAGGCGAAAGTCTACATCTTCAAGAGTTCCAGTGGCCTGTGCAAACTTAGATGTGCCCTTTTGTTGACGCTAACCCCCAAGCTAAGCCAAAGAGCTCAGCTTAGCCTAGGGTGAGGGAAAGGGAAAGGACTGTACGGAGAGGTACTATGGGGAGAGAGTGTACAACAGAGATGACTAACGAAGAGGCAGGTACGACGGGAGAGTCAGGTACGACGGACTGTACGGCAATGAACAAGGCTGTACGGCAGATACGACGGGACTGTATGGAGAAGAGGCTGACAGGGCTGTACGGAGAGGCTTATGATTGTATGGAAAAGGCTGATGGGACTGGAGAGAGAGAGAGAGAGAGAGAGAGAGAGAGAGAGAGAGAGAGAGAGAGAGCCTTAGAATTGTTACTTTCTGACCTTTAAAGTCTCTCTTCTACGGACGGACTAAACTATGATACTCTTGTAAAGTCTCTCTTCTTCCGATGGACCAGACTATGATACTCTCGTTCGGTCTCTGTCTCAATCATCAGGTGACACTTGGTCTCAAGTTTGAGCTGACGGACAAAGCCTTACAATTGTCATTGGGGACCAATCCATCATCCAATGGGTGCTGGACAGGTGGATCTAGGGGTGTGAGGGAAGGATTGGACGGTGGCGCAGCATGTAGGGAACGGGTGATAAGTGTGGCTTTGTCCTCTAGAAGAGGGATATGATGAAGGTCCTCAAGGATAATGGAGAGGCGGGCAGCATAGGCAGGGGCTAGTGTGTGCTCAAAAGGAATCTCTTGGAACGTGGTGTAGGTGGGATGTGATGTGCTTGGTATTGCGATTGACTTTGTATAAATGGATGCTCAAGTATGTGTGGGTGTGTGGATTTGTATGTGTGAGAGCATACTTTTATACTATGGTCTACACCCACTGTTGGGCGCTGATGACGTCAGTGTGGATGTCATAGTAGCTAGTCCCTGCTATGCATGATGGAGTTTATGGTTCTCAATCTTATGAGTGACTCTCGTGAGATTGAAACTGCACTATGTTGTGTTTTTAGAGATGTTCCTGGATTCATCTAGGTATGTGATGTGCTTGGTAGTGATAGTGGGATGTATAAGCTAGAGAAAAGGTATGTATGATCAGCTGCAGGAGGTGGCGGGGGACTAGAGAAGTCTACGATGTGAGAGGTGAAGCAGGGGATCCCATGAGATAGTCCACACTTTGTGTGGGAAACAAGTGAGCCCACCAGAAGATACTCTGATGTTCATTCTAAACGTGTCCACTATTTCAGTTGGTTCAAGATAATCTCGTCTGCTATTGTTGTACCATTGACATTGTCTCTGAATTTTATGCTTTATGGACCAAAGTTGTGCATGTGATCCTTTCGGATGCACACACAATGATACTCTTTCTTTTGGGGCACGGATGGTAATGACATAGGACCTTTGATGTATTTGACCTAGTTGCATGATTGTTTAGGGCATATTGCATCCTTGAAAAAGAAGTAAATCATTTTAAACCTTTTTCAACCATTTCATTTATAATATTTGGGGGTAAGGGCTTATGTTGTGGATAATGTCATGGATAATGTCATGGATAAGAGCTCTTTGCCTTGGACAATTCCCAAATTCAATGCAACATTTCACTTCTGTTTCTACAATTTTGAGCATCCAAACAATGAGTCAAAATCAATGGAGAATTGTGAGTTGTTGTAGTTTCAGGTGCACACGTTCTTAATTCTGCTGAAATACTGCTTGATTGATTTAGTTTGAATCTAGTTTTGTTTTGGTTTTCTGCAGCTCACGTTGTCTTGGACTACTAAGTATGTGAACCCTATTATAGGATATATCTGTATCTGTCCGATGTATTTGAAGAATATCATGGTTTGTTTTTTCCATCAAATTTTGCCCTGATTTTTTTGCTCTTATTTGTATCATCAATGGCAGAAGAATGGAGCCTTTAGCGGGGTTTGCCAGGATAGGTTGGTTTTTCAGATTGTGTATGCTTTATCAATTGCAATGCTATCTTTTTTTGGGGTCATCTGCCAATCGATTTTGCAGAGAGCTTTTTGGAATTCAACCTTCTCATAGATAATGGATGTTTATCCGGCATTGCAGGAGGTCGAGGTGCCAACATGCGAATGATGGGCTTTGGCCAAGGTGCACCAGGTATCATGGGACCTGGAAGGCCGCTTATGCCTCATGGAATTCGAAGTTTGGGCCGTGGTTTTGGTCCTCTTGGAGGGATTGCTTTACATGGCCGGCCTAACGTAAGGCTTAATGTAGCGTGATTTCATACTTAAGAGATGGGCCGGTGTTTTGCTAAGCTAACTACTTTTTGGATGCTACTGCAATATTTCTAACTGCTATTTATTTGCAGGTCCATTTTCAAGAACTATTGGCCCAAGAGCACCTTTTGAGGGCTCGTGCTATGAGGCTTGCGCAAGAGAGTATCGCAGGCGCTGTACGGTCTCCCATTTCCGGTTCTTTGGGGGCTGCTGCGTTACGGCCATTTCTGGGTTTTGACTTTATGGCACCTGGATCACATAATATGATGCAGTTTCAGCCACAACCACCTGATTTGATTTCTCAAATGAATTTTATGGGTGCTGTGGATAATTTTGTTAGAGGTCACAGGTCAAATTTAGAAGTTGGAAGAACAGGCGTGTCTGGAAAGTCTGGAGGGCAGACAGAGTCATCGTCAGGCAGTGGTTCAGCAAGGCAGTCAGGCTGGCCAGCTGTTGTAATGTCTGGGGAAACGCTACATTTGGGGAGGGGACGGGCTCAAGCTCGAGGTCTCGTCTCAGGTCCATGGACAGAGGTGCAAGCAATGGGTCATGTTCTTGCAGGTCAGGGATTAGCAGTGGGACATACGAACTTAGGTAATGTGTTAAATGTAAGTTCAGGAGCACAGGGAGTGCCAGCGGGCGTCCAAAATATGAGCTCAGAAAAGGTAATGAGGTATGGCCCTTCAGGTCCGAGTGTATCTCAAACAGAGGGAAGTCCTGGACTGGAACTTGATACCAGATACAAAGGTGAGAAAGAGAGAATGCTGAGAAATGCTATGCATCGTGTTGGAACGGTTGATGATGACATCTCGGCAGAAAATCATATGGGAGTCCGTAAAAATTTCGGAAAGGATGATACAAGTAGAAGAACTGAGGCTAAAGTCTCAGCTATACAGGGTAATCCATCACCTGTAAGCAGTGCTGCACATTCAACTTCACCTATGCAAGCCAAGCAGACAGCATCAGTCAATATCTGTACTCCAAATTTGACTGCTGGAAGCAATGTTATTCAACTCCTCCAACCTATACAAAAAAGCAGGTATAGTTCTAACATTATAAGCCTTTTGAATTTTACAACTTAATGCTACATCTTAGGCTCTTTTTTCTTTAATTAGTTAGTCAATAGTATTTCTATTCACCAAGTTTTGGATTTTTCGATACCACGTAGCAGCCATGCGTAGGGTACAGAATTGGGTCTTTCCATTGATGTACTGCTTTACCATGCCTGATGTCTCTTGGGTCTTCTTTTCTTTTGAGTCTTCGCTTTACTTGCACTTCTCTTCACCTTTTTTGTATCTCTGATTCACTGACATCAGTGATATTTTAAATATGGGACTTGCGAGCTCATTGGCTGAGTACAAATTATAATGGCTGATGCACTTTTTGACAGATTATATCTGAAGAGAAGTTTCAAAAAAGTCAACTTTTTCTTAGATCTAGGCATGCAAGATTGAGAAGTATCTTGGTTACAAGTAGATACGTCAGCCAGATAAGGGAGGACTCGCTGAGAATGGGGTTATAAATCCTGAGTCAAGGGTTGATGTTTTGCAAAAGGTAGGTTTTGCTTAGTAGATCAAGATGAATTTGAAAATTAGAGATCTCCTATTATATTGAATGCTAGCAAAGCATCTTGGTATCTACAAACATACAATTTAATGAATTGACCAGATACCTGGTTCTACTGCTTGCATTTTCAACCGATCGATTGGTTTGATGAAGGTGATCGTGGTTAGCTAGCTTGGATAGGGAGTCATCTCAGGAGCCCACTTTCTTTATGGCCTTTAGCTGTATAATGTATTGGTCTTGAATGCCATCTGACCTAGGTCGTGAACTGCTTTGAGGTCGCCCCTCCCTCTGCCTCCCTTTTTGTTACATGTATGACCCCCCCCCCCCCCCACAAAAAAAAAAATCTATATTCTGTGTGTGTGTGACTCAGTTCTTCTGTTTCTTTTTGCGTCTTTCTCTTCTTTGTATACTTTAATTCTTGTCTCATGTCAAATTTTTCATGTTTTTATGGTTTTGTTTTGCCTTTTTGGTTTCTTGTGTGTGTGTGTGAGAGAGAGAGAGAGAGAGAGAGAGAGTCTCTTGTCATTTCCCTTCATTTGTCAAGAGAATTTGAATTTCTGGGGGGGTGAATAATGTTATGAAGGCATATGTATGAGGTGTACTACATATGCTGATGGGCATTCCTTTTTAGTACTAATGTCACAGAAGCTGTAATATGGTGTTTGAATAAATGGGTTCATAGAAACAGAATTCTTCTGACACTTTTTTGTGGGGGGAGGGTCTGCCACTTCACTCTCTCTGCATTGAAGTCACTCTTATTTGATTATCCACCATATCAATGATTTTTTCTATTGTTGCTATCACAGGATTTTGATTGTTAGTGGCCTTCCAGAAAATACGTCTATGTCAATCATTGTGGAGGCATTTGAGAAGCTTGGCAAAATCACGGTGAGTCTCGTAGTTTCCATTGTTGCATGACAAATTTTGTTATATCTAATACTGATTAAGATTCACCGTTTTTTTTCTGTTTATTTTTATGAGATTAATGCAGATGTGAGATGCAGTTTATAATAATATACTATGCGAGTCTAGTTCACAGATATCTCATGCAAAGCCAAGACGGGAACAGTCACCTACTTTAACATCTACTTAGACCGAGTAACTCTCCGGCACTAGGTTGGCGGTCTCAGCACTTCTCCCAACTACCATATGTGTCACCCTCAACCCCCCCCTCCTCCCCACCCTTGCGTGCCCCCCCCTCTCAATTCTGCCTGCCATTTTGGGGAAGGCTCTAAAAATCATAAGTGGTTGCCATCTCACACTCCCCCAGCAAGGCCCTAGAAGAGTGGGCCAAAAAGGTCCCGGTTGAGCCCTTATAGAGCTGGACCAGCCACAGACTGGTCGGCCAGAATGGGCAGGATGGTCGGTTTTTGCCAGCCCCTTGAAGGGCCTATAAAAGGAGGGCCTCCAGCCCTTGTTTATCAGCTTCTCGAGCAGCCTTTCATAAGCAGTTTGGCGCAGTGGAGCAGCTGTCTCGGGGCCTACATTCAGGAGGACCAAGAGGACCTGTGTGCTGCAGACAAAGCTTGACAGAGTCTGCCTACCTAGGCTGACACTCAGGGCAGCAAGGTTGAGAGGATCGTTTTGGACAGAAAGTCTATAGATGCTCGAGGTGGAGCATGCGGGCTCGAGTCTAGAGATAGCCGGTAGATAGGAGGACTTTGTGGTAAGACCAGAGGACCACACCATTGGTGGGACTTTGGATCTGTCTCTTTTGTATTGTGTCCATAGCTTTGGACGGAAATATATTATTTTGGTGGTTTCTCTATCTGGTTGGTTCATTGTCTATTGATGAGTCTGTACATCTATTCTATGCACATAAGTTTAAGAAGTTTGTGATTCCACACCCCACACCACACTGTGTGAGCTCCTGGGCAATTCTACCAGTCTCCGCTGTGCGTACCCTATGTTGGGTGATTTCTAACATACACTTCATTCTGGTGCTTTGAAAGACCGCAGGGTTTACGAGACCCCAAGAACCCAATACAATGAGATCAATGGGTGGGGTCTCTAAGCGGGGCTTTAACTCTCAAGTCAAATGCAACATAATTACAGAAGTACCAATACTTATAGAAATGTATAAGCCCATAGAGAGCATGGAAGCTTTGGTGTGGCATCACTGTGATGATCGTTTGGAAGCTAGCAGAGGGGTCAAGTCCAAGGGGGAGCCTTGTGGTGTACAAGGATGTGGTGGATTAAAACAGGTGATAGAGCACTAGCAGCGGTCGATGTTTGTGGTCCGCTGTGGTTTTCTAGCTATGGCCCTGCGTCAGACAAATGCCATTGTCACCCTCGTTGGTTGTTTCTCTAGGTTTGATGAACATGGAGGGAAATCGTCAAGCATGACATGTGCATCAATCCGCTGGTGAGTGATCGTGTCTCTCGCTCTGGACCTTTGTTCCGCCGTTGATCACCCTCAATTAAGATAGAGCTAGCCATGGTAACCTACGTTGGCGTGATGCTTAAGAGCCATAATCTCTGACTTGGTACGGGTACGTAATAACCTAGAATGCTGCGTCAATCTTAGTGGGGATGCTCCGAACTTGGCCAAAATTATGTGATGTGGCACTAACAATTTACTGCGGATCATTCATGATAGCAAGAGACCTTGACGCCTTTCCACTCGAACCCAATGTGTCTTTGATAGGTTGGGTCAAGGACTACCATTCATACCCGTTGGGTGGACCAAGGGGTCAAAGAGAAGCGAATTGGTTCAGGGATCTTGCAAATGAGAGTGGAAGCATTGCCACTCAAGTCTAGCAAGTGCGGCGTATCCTTGCTCAGTCTTGTTCGACTGCATCATGAAAATCGTGTCAGAGAAAAGAACCCCCAAGTATGTATAGGATGTGATGGCTTCCAGTGGTAATTTGTCTAGCTTGAACTGCTCTCTTTGCATGGCTACATAGGATGTGTTGAAGATCATGACCTTGGTTTTACCAAGGTTGACCTTCAAGTCACTCGTCTCGCAGAAGGTATGAAGGGCATCCAATTGTCGTTGGAGGCCCTCTACTGAGGATGAGAGCAAGACCAATCATTTGCATAAAGGGATCTGAATCAAGGAGCTGTTGAGAGAATAGCTTGCCCCCCAGTGTCCCAATGAAAGTCTTGAACTCGTCTACCTAGAGACCAATCAAGGCTGGTGCTCATGATCTCCTCCATCCACCCTACACCTGTTCGAACACTGCTTGAGACCCCTCATAGAGTGCTATGACTACCAAATGATCTCTTGACCATACCCCAGCTCTTGCAAACGTCTGATGAGGCAAGCTCGACATTGTGTCAAAAGTTCTGCGTAGATCGGCAATGCAGCAATAAATCCTCTATCTTTGTGCTTTGGCCTCCTCAGTGACACCTCTGAGTGTGAGTGGGTGTGGACGTTATCATGGAATAACCCGTGAGCAAGGTGTTGGCGCTGCCCGTGGTAACATGGGAGGAGGCTTAACAGTGATACGTGTTATGGGAGGCCTTCGATGAAATTTGTGGATGAGCGACGCGCAGGCAGGATTACGGAGGTTATGGGGAGTCTGTAAAAAAATGTGTTTCGTCACTTCATCATATCTCCCGCTATCTGGCTACGGGTCTGGCTGGCCCGTAATAGTTTTTGACCTGCTTCCCTGGCGCACTTTCGGTCAAAGCCCTCCAACGCCACACAAGCAGCTCGTAAGCTGAGATTGGATCGACGCTCAAGTAAAGCTCTAGGCTGAATACTTGTCGTAGGAGCGTAGGGGCTTGAACGATGTGGAGCTGAGACAGATTCCCTCGACAGATTTAGACCAGGGAGCACTTTACTCATTTTCCCTTTTGTTCTGTCATTCCTGTTTTGTTAGAAACAGATTAGGCTTTTGTGGTTGTAGCAGTGTTTGCAGTTTACGATGCTATTGCAGGGACAGATTATGCCTGTGCATATGCCTGTGTGCTTCAGTCAGAGTTAGTTTGCAGGAATTTCCCTAGTATAGGGGAAAGCGCTATTTGGGTTATGCATGTGTCTAATGCCTAATCAGTGTGCATGTGGGATTGCAGGCATTCCCTAGTATAGGGAATGGTGTCAGAGTGCCAGTACACTGAATTGTGTCAGCTTGTAAATACAGTGTTCTAGTGGTGTTAAAAAAAAAAAAAAGAACAAAACACCCATTGAACTGAATGGAAGCAGAAGAAGGAGCTTCCAGGAGGGACCCTGGTGAGTCAGGGTCTGGCCGACCCAGCAGGTGTCGCGCCCAGTAGCTCACACCTTAGCTGGCAGGATTGCATTGCTTGAGGATGCCTTGCAACAATTATTAGCGCAACAGTTATAGGCCAATGTAGGACAGTCTGAACTTAGAAGAGCAATATATAGTATGTCTGCCAGACCTTCTCGAGAGGAGAAAGGAAAGGCTCCAATGGAACCGGATTCTAGTGTCCATACGGTCGAGCCTAGAAAGGCTAAAGTACCAAATATTGCTAATTACAGGATGGAAAAGTATTCTGGTCGGATGAACGACCGTAGTTCCGATGTCATTGAGACCTGGTTACACAAATGGGACGAGGCGTTCACCATTTGTGAAATCAGAAATGACATCAAGAAGATCCGCGAGGCCACCCACATGTTTAGTGAGGCGGCGGATCGGTGGTGGATTAAGCAACAAAAAGATGGTATAGCATCCACTACCTGGGAGGGGTTTAAAAGAGAATTCAGGAAACACTTCTTACCTCCTGACGAAGCATCCCGAGCTTGGGATCAATATAGGAACCTTCGTCAGAGAAATTTGTCAGTGGCAGAATACACTGATAAGTTTCGAGAGAGCGTAATGAAGGTCGATGAACCCATGTCTCAATCAATCCAAGTGAAAGATTTCATATTTGGATTGAATGATCAGATAAAAATGGAAGTTCGGGCTAAGTACGCGAACACGTTAGATGATGCAATAGCCATAGCCGTGAACTATGAAGATGCCAAGGACAGCAGGCCAAGTGGGTTTGCACCGGTCGGAACCCAGTATGGGTATCCGAAGAAATCTGGGTTTAAGAAGAAATGGATTAGTAAAGGAAGTGGTTCTCAGCCGAGTGGTCAAGCCAAGCAGGCGAAACCAGCTAAAACTCCTAAATCAAGTACCACCATTGGAGTGAAAAGGAAAGTAATCCCAATGGCAGCCAGGGCTTGGTCTAAGTCTCCCTTAAACCCAGAACAAAGAGAAAAAGCGAGGAGAGAAGGCTTATGTTTTAGTTGCCTTCAGCCTCATCAGTGGAAGGATTGTCCACGTAACAAAGATCGTCGGATGGCTGAGATGGTGATCTCAGAATGCGACGTGGAAATGGAGGGAAGTCCCAGAGCGGAAGAGATGCAGATTCAGCTAGCGGGATCTTCTCAGAGGTTAGTACCTTGTTTGTTATGTGTGTCTATTGCTAAGCTAGTAACGAGTGCACCTGATAACATCCTATCTAAGCCCGCAGCAACGGGGTATACAACCTTTAATGATACGATACGGAGTTAATTAAAATGAAAGGGCAAGTGGCCAATCATGATGTCATTGCGTTGTTTGACTCGGCGTCAACTCACAATGTGATTAACTCCAAGCTCGTGAAGAGGCTAAAATTAAAGACAAGTCCATCTGACTATGCGTATATAGTCAGGATGGCAAATGGAAGTTCAGCTGAAGTATGGGACCAAAGGGTTACCCAGTTGGAGCTTCGTATTCAGGACTATGCTGAGAAGCTTGATTTTGAAATGACCAAGCTTGCTCATGCAGATATAGCCCTGGGTATGGCGTGGCATTCTAGGAAGAATCCAGCTATTGATTGGAAAAAGCACGTATATCAATTCAAGATGAATGATGTGCTTTATGTCTTGCGAGGTGAGAAAGATATACCTCAGGGACCGTTGGTTTTCGTGATGGAAATCCGAAAAGCTCAAGAAGAGTTTTTATTCCTTTGCACAGCATCGGTAGAGCCGGTTGATGATTCTTCGGCTAGCACTGATGTTATGCAAAGTGGTGAGATGGCCAAACTGGCTAATCTTATAACAGAGGAGTTCTCTGAATGTTTTAGGGATGAACTACCTTATGGGTTACCTCCAGAGCGGAATGTTCAGCATAAGATTGAACTGATCCCGGGGGCAGAACCTATAAATAGACCTTCCTATAGAATGAGTTTTACTGAAGAGGCGGAGGTGCGTAGACAATTGGAAGAATACCTCAAGTTGGGGCAGATTCAACCAAGTTTCTCACCTTTTGCTTCGCCAGTGATATTAAAGAAGAAAAAGGATGATACGTTTCGCCTCTGTATAGTTTACAGAGCATTGAATAATATCACTGTTAAGCACAGGTATCCGATGGCTCGGATTGATGATTTACTAGATGAATTACATGGAGCCGTGATTTTCTGCAAGATAGATCTTAAGTGTGGCTACCATCAGATCCGGATTAGAGCCGAGGATGTGCATAAAACCGCTTTCAGAAGCAGGTTTGGTCATTATGAGTTTTTGGTAATGCCCTTCGGACTTACCAATGCTCCAGCTACGTTCGTCATGCTTATGAACGATTTACTACGTCCGTATATCGGAAAGTTTGTAGTACATTTTATTGACGATATTCTAGTGTTCAATAAAAGTATTACTGAGCATCGTGAAGACTTAAGAATAGTGTTCAGTACTTTGAGGAAAGCCAGTCTTTATGTAAATAAAAAGAAAACTATATTGTGTATGGTTAGGCTTGAATATTTAGGATTCATAATCACTCCAGAGGGGGTAGAAATGGATCCGAAGAAAGTGGCTGCGATACTAACTTGGCCAATCTCTCAGAGTTTGACCGCGTTGCGATCATTCTTTGGATTTGTCCAATTTTATAGAAGGCATATCAAAGGATATTTCGAAATAGTATTGCCATTGATTGATTTGACCTCAGATAAAGTACCTTTTATATGGGGACAGAATCAACAAGAAAGTTTTAACACCATAAAACAAGCTGTGGTCACAGGACCGGTGTTAAAAATAGTTGATCCCCAGAAACCGTTGTTCCTGGTGGAAACCGATGCAAGTGGCATTGCGGTAGGAGCAGTTCTCTTTCAGGAGGGAAGGCCAGTCGCCTTTGAAAGCAAGAAGCTTTCTCCCTCTTAAAGGAATTGGCCAACTCATGAATTGGAGTTGTATGCTGTTATCCATGCTTTGAAAACATGGAGGCGTTATTTATATGGTTCAGAGTTTTATGTGGATGTGGATCATGATACTCTGAAACATTTTTGTAAACAGCTTGACTTGAGGGGCCGCCAAGGTAGGTGGGCATAGCTCATGCAGGAGTTTAATTTAAAGATTCGGTACCGAAGAGGAAAAGATAATAAGGTTGCTGATGCGTTGTCTCGCATTATGCACAACTTGAGTTTCACGGTCTTAGAGAGTGCTCTAATGACCGAGATTAGAGAAACTCAAAACGTGGACGAGTTTGTCCAGAGCTTCTGGCCTAAAGCTCATGTGTTTAGACCCGGGGAAAATGAAAAGGATGACCTGGCATCAGAAAAGGCCAAACATATGCAAGATATACCATAAGGGATGGTATGCTGAAAAGAAATGGCAAGGTTGTAGTATCTAGTCAGAATGATCTCAGGCAGAGAATCATTCGACAATGCCATGATAGCTCATGTGCGGGACACCCAAGAGTCAAGAAGATGCAAAAGCATATTCATGAATATGTGACACGGTGTTTTTCGTGTCAGGTAAGTAAGGCTGAGCGGGTGAAGCCACTCGGACTTTTACAGCCCTTGGAAATCCCACCAAGTAAGTGGGAGAGTATTTCCATGGACTTTATTGTAGGGCTGCCTACAACACAAGGACTGAGTTGGGAATGAATAGTGGGGATCATCCTGAGACGGATGGTCAGACGGAGAGAGTCAACCAGACTTTAGAGGATATGCTGAGGGCATATGTGTCATTGAGGCAACATACATGGGACAAGTGGTTGCCATTGTTAGAGTTTGCCTACAATGATAGAAAACATTCCTCTACGGGGTTCAGTCCGTTTGAGCTGAACTATGGTTATAGACTAGTGAATCCAACTATAGTTGGAGTACCTCAGAGAGTGCCTAGCGCCGCGAACTTCGTGGTTCAGATGCGGGAGATGCTAGCACTTGCGAGAAGGGGTGTAAGGTGCACCCGGTTTTTCATGTTTCGCGCTTAAAGAAATTTTTACATACAGGTGACTCACTAATCGAAGGTGTGGTTTTGTTTCAGGAGATAGAGGATAATGCGAGGTGCAAACCAACAAGAATCCTGGACCGAGGAACAATGCAAATACGAAATCGAAAGATACCCACGGTGTTGGTTGCATGGCATGGTCAGCCTCTATCCGAAGCTACCTGGGAATCCGTATACCAGTTGCGGAGAGTGTTTCCAGACTTTATCATCGAGGACGCTGATGTCTGAAGAGGGAAGGAATGTTACGCTCTAGCTGAGGTAGCATGACCTCGGGAGAATCAGTCGACATTTCCCTTAAAGGATCTATGTTTGTAATTATTTGTTTGCGCTTCATGTAAATGATCGGGAGGGAATTAATGTCAAGGTCCTAGGTGAGGGTTGATAGCACCAGACTAGGTGGGGCTAAGGCTCAGGGCCTAATGCAAGGAATGTGCCTAGGGGCAAAGGATGTTAAAGCATCCCAAGAGAGGGGTGAAATGTTGCATTAGGAAGGCCCTATGATGATGACATGTGGCATCTAGATCCATCTAGGGAGATGGGGCTTGTTGAAGCTAGAGAGAGAAGAGAATG
This sequence comes from Dipteris shenzhenensis, assembly GCF_047967505.1. Taxonomy (NCBI): domain Eukaryota; kingdom Viridiplantae; phylum Streptophyta; class Polypodiopsida; order Gleicheniales; family Dipteridaceae; genus Dipteris; species Dipteris shenzhenensis. The sequence goes on along the minus strand of NC_141619.1, from coordinate 32,482,380 downwards.
AGCTCTCACGTACGTTTTTTGAATTGGAATTCTCGGTTGGCTCTCTGGTTTTTCAGCAAGGTTGGCGGGATGGAACAAAGTGATGCTTCTCCCGTGATCTGCCTGTAGATAGTTAGTAGTTAGAGTGTTACACAAGAGCAAGCACATGCGAAAAAAGCTGCAAGCATCTGCAGCTGGCTTGTACCTTGAGGCAGCTTATGCAACTCAAAATTGTGTTTCAGTCCTTCGCACATACCTCCAAGCAAAATGGTTCCATTGCTTCCTTTTAGCAGGACACAGATGTTTGATTAGTGTCTGTAGTAGAAAAAAATAAAATTTCACATGACATGCACCCCGGATTGATGCTCAATTTTTAAAGTTTTGCTTTTTGGGGCAAAAGTTTTCACAGCTTTACATTGAAACACAATTAGTTTTCTGAAAGTGGAATACTGTTGAGGCATGCTTTTTAGGCTCAAAGCTTAGATGATAAAGGGGATTGTTTTTTTGGATAAGATCTCCTCAACTCTCATTAAAAGAACAACACTTGAGATTATTTCCTAACAGCACAGCTGTGCTGAGGCTTGGAGAAATGCTGTTTGTATGCACTGTAGATTGGGATCGCTTATTTCGTGGCGACTTTGGTGATTTGGATAGGGTGATAAAGGGACTATCTTCTATAGAATACCGATTGTGTGCTCAAAAGGTTTGTCCCTATGATAGACTGTCTACGTTAATGGTTGCCCTCACAGTCTCTGAATCCTAAAGTAGTCTCCCTTGCATGTAAGCCATTTGTGTGGTTGAAAATTTCAAGAAGTTGATATCAGAGTTCTCCAATCAAAAATGCAGGTTTGTGGGGGTTTTGTGAAGAGGCTATTTTGTTTTCAATTTTTGGGTTGCAGACTTGTATCTCTTGTAGAGGGTAATGACATGTGCTCATCTTTCACTTCCAGGATTTCAGAAAAGGTCAGAAAGGAGATGCATTCACAATCAGCTATTCCACTGAAAGAGAGGCTGTAACAGCCAAACGACATTTGCATAGGTACAAGGATGTTATCATTATGCTCTTTACTCCTTGTGATATTAATGTGAATTGGTTTCAAAATAACATGAGGCCGGAATCTGTTATACATACAATCACTACTTCGTCACATGCAGTAAATACTCTGATAAAAGCTTTTAGGTTGCCATTGGTTATAACAAAATAAAGCCACAGCTGCAAGTTTTTAATTGCGTAGAAAAAATCGATTGTATTCCTCTTAACTGGGTGTTTCTTTGAATGCAAACAGAGAGAGAAGCTAGGTTTTATCTGTCTAAGATCTTGCTCGACAACTGTGCAAGCAGCAAGGTGGAACTGTTGTGTTTTATCAGATCACAAACCAGTGGCCATCTATCTTAGTTTTGGAATGGGATGTTCTTCTTGGGCCCTGATGAATGCTTCTCATATTGAGCAGCTGGAAGCTAGGATCGACGGTCTGTCACTCCCGCCACCGATTCTGAAATATATTTTAAGGATTGATCACAAAGACGGCTAAGTTTGAAAAGGTTCCCTTATGTTAACAGCATCAGATGAGGGTAATACAGCATCAGATGTGGAGGGGATCTCCAATGAAATCAGCACGAGGGAGATGGATGAACCTTTGACTCTGGAGGAGCTTGAAGAAACAGTAGCTTCTATAGCTGTTCGTAAAACTCCAGGTGTTGGGTATAATCCTATGAAGATTTTAGGAACTAGTCAGGCCCAAGCTGTTGAGTGTGTGGCAGGAGTAGAATTACTGAGCAGCATATTCCAAAAGAAGGGATAAGAAGTCGCCAAAAAATTGGCTAAAAAACAAAATGCGGTCCTGGATGAGGAGAAGGTTCATTAAGGGGAGATATTCTCGATTGACTTGGACAAGGCTTATAAATTGTCTTTGGCTAACAGTCTTACATGTCATGAAATGTAAGAGTATGCTTTACTGCCTGCCATGTTGATTGAGGCCGAAGTAGATATAATTGTTTTCAAAGGTATGAGCAATGATGTATTAATAGTTCTTCCATTTGGGGAGCAACAACATTCGTTTTGTGATCCCAAATAAATCATACTTTGGAACTAATCGGAAAAAAGAGATAGAAAAAGGTCAGGTCTTGGGCATCCTTGTGCATTGGGATTGGATGCTCAATAAAGTCAAGAAAAATTTGATAGGTGGGTGGGGCACCAACTGCATCTAGCAAGGAGGATGGTATTGAACCATGTCATGTATCCCATGGTGTTTTACTTCTCATCTTGGCTCTTGTGGGAGAGTTCTTCCAGCAACAAGCTATCATGTCCCATACCACAGGTGCTCATAGTCAAGAGACCAAAGTACTCCGAGGCTTTTTTGGTCTACGCTTGGGAGAGAATGCCACTCGAGAACCATAAAGAATGAGCCCTTGGGGTATACTAGGCCTTGCCATAAGTATCATGTAACCCTAAAAGATAGGGTTATAGCTAACCCCAAAAGTAAGATTTATAGCTAAAAAAGCAAGGAGTAAGCTATATATGGGCTGCTATTTCGAAGAGAGCCACACTTTCTCTAAAGCAAGCCCACTTTCCAAGGAAAGCCTTGCATAAGTGGAACTTGACCTTATCCCCACCCTAGCTCTAGTTTGTTTTGGGTTGATATCAAGCCTTGGGTAGACTACGAGTAGATCAATACTTTGGAACTAATGGGATGAAAAGAGATAGAAAAAGGTCAGGTCTTGGGCATCCTTGTGCATTGGGATTGGATGCTCAATAAAGTCAAGAAAAATTTGATAGGTGGGTGGGGCACCAACTGCATCTAGCAAGGAGGATGGTATTGAACCATGTCATGTATCTCATGGTGTTTTACTTCTCATCTTGGCTCTTGTGGGAGAGTTCTTCCAGCAACAAGCTATCATGTCCCATACCACAGGTGCTCATAGTCAAGAGACCAAAGTACTCCAAGGCTTGTGTGGTCTACGCTTGGGAGAGAATGCCACTCGAGGACCATAAAGAATGAGCCCTTGGGGTATACTAGGCCTTGCCATAAGTATCATGTAACCCTAAAAGATAGGGTTATAGCTAACCCCAAAAGTAAGATTTATAGCTAAAAAGCAAGGAGTAAGCTATATATGGGCTGCTATTTCGAAGAGAGCCACACTTTCTCTAAAGCAAGCCCACTTTCCAAGGAAAGCCTATGTGCGGTGTCCCATACCATGACAGACCACATTATTTGATTCCATAGTCGTTGACTTTGTTGGCAGTTGCGAAGTCAAAAATTTACCTACCTATACAAGTTAGGCTAAGTTCATGGCCTCCCAAATTGTCAAGAAGGCAATTTATCTCTCTCTCTTTATTTAAGTAACAGTGGGCCTTGACCTGATCAAATATGTAACATTAGGAGTTCTAGTTTAGCAGTCAATTAAGTAATGGGCCCTGCTAGTCTGTAAAGTGTCCTACTAGCTGTAGAAACTTCAGTATTTTTCTTTACATTCAGTAGTGATAATAGGCTGTCGTGAGGGCTTGCCACATGACAAACCTGTTGTCTTATCCCATATACAATTAGTTGTTAGCCCAATTCCCAAGACATACAAAAGGAGCTTCAGCTGTACTTGCAAGGCATTCAAGATCAATGCACTCCAGATTCCATTCTATTATGTCTATTTGGTACTTTCAAGCATTAGCCTTCCTGTCTGCGCATGCAAGGATAAATTTAGCATCAAGCTAGCCAGCCTCATGAGTCATGGGGGCTGTTTCCATCCCATGCCCTCTTCTTGGGAAGAGTGAACTCTCCTTCTCTTTTGCTTCTATTTCTGCTGTCTAGTTTCTCAGTTTCCCTATACTAGTTACTGCTGGCTGGTTCAGTTGGTATCAGAGCAGATATTGGGCCAGATCATAGGGATGTTGAGGTTCATTTGCTCAGAAATTTGGAGCAGTCCATGTTGAGCCCAAGGCCCACCTCTGTGCAAAAGTCTCTCTCTCTCTCTCTCTCTCTCTCTCTCTCTCTCTCTCTCTCTCTCTCTGTGGGCATTTTAGGACTCTACTAGTGTTTAGCTATGCATCTAAATAATCGTTGGATGAGCTGCCTTGGGCCCCCTCCCCTGACTCTCTGGCTGTCCAAATGTTGCAAGTTTTTTTGTGTGTACTTTGTCTCATAGGTCCGTGAGGCCTTCTGTGATGTTAATATAACTCTCTCTCTCTCTCTCTCTCTCTCTCTCTCCTCTTCTCTTTCTCTCGCTCTCCGAAAAGAAATTCGTGGGATACCAGAGCCAGAGTATCTTCGGACACTTCATCACAAGGTGTACTAGGATTCTTGATCCAGAGCCCCCTTGGTCAAACTTCTTGTTTTAGAGGCTTGACCCCATGGGACCAGCCATGGAATTCTTACAGTGTACATTAAATGCAGCTAGGCATTGGTCAAGGATTGTTAGCTGGATTTTCTTGGTGGACCATCGTTGTCAGCCCAGTTCTCTGATGGTGAGGTGATTTGTCCAGATTTGGGATCATTTTCGTCCGGCTCCCATCCAAGCAGTACAATCCACCAGGGAGTTCGCCAGGTAGCTTCTTTTTATAGCCAAAGATTCTTTCAAAAGACAAGACATTAATAAAGTGTCGGATTTTTAAAAATTTCGGCTGCTTAAACTTTGAAAACTTCAAAGTGAGGGCCCCAATGGACGATTTGATCAGTAGGATCATAGATCTCTCTTAGCCTCCTTACCCTCTCCACTATCTCTCAGCCCTCGAAGCTCTTGTCCAGGCACAAAAAAAAAGAAACTAAGAAACCTTATTGTCTGTCACAATGCGGCATGCCTTTTCTGCCTCTAATCCACATTGGTTGTGTGAACAGCCTGTTCTCTCAGCCTTCTCAGTCATCTCTCAGCACCTCAGCTCCCTCATCCCTCTCTCAGCCCCCTTGTCCTCCTCAGCCCCCCTTGCCCTCTCAGCCTACCCCCGCTTTGCTTCAAAGTTCAGGTCACTCCTTGAGCTTTTGTTGAGCCCATGGCGCCCACGTTGGTCCTTGCTTTGTGCTTAAAGGCTGAAGGTTACCTTTTCCCTCTATCTCACCATGCCTAGACAACCTTGTCCTTATTGGTATGAATTCACTATCTACCTTGGCCCTTCCACTGCATGTGTATCATGTATGTAGAATCTACACGTCACAATTGGGTTTTCTATTTTTTTTCTTTCCATTTGGTACGATTTCAGTCTTATATGGTAGAATTTGAAAGTTTTGGTTGATCATGTACTTTTGATTCATTTGATATGTGCCATGTATGATGTCACGTGCCACAAGATCTCTGGGATAAAACATAGGTACTAGGAAGTCTCATCAGAGATTTCCTGTTGCTGCTCTACAGCGAGCTGGCAACAGAATATGATACATCCAATATAGACCTATGAAACCATTCAATGCGAGCTGGAATGCCACACAAAGTCTAAAAGGTAGAGTTGTGCAATCAGGGAAGGGAAATAGCTGGAGATGGAACTTTGAGATAAATTGGATGGAGGGTGGTGGGATGAGTAGATAACCTTTGTGCTGCTACCCCATTAAGTTTATATCGTGAAGGCTCATAGTAAAAGATAATTTTACTTGCTTGAGTCATCTTTGGTTTTGTCAATGCCGAGGCCTGTTCCTTGAACAATACACCTATCTTTTTACCTGTTTTGGTATGGTATGCAGATCATTTCTTGCTGGCAGGCAGATTACTGTCGACTATGCCCATCAGTAAACTGAGGGTTTGTCTGGCATGTTCCATGCTCCATGAAATTTAGGTTCTCAGAATCAGGTAGTGTGTATGCAAGTTTACTGAAAGGTTCTAATATGTGAACTCTGTAGGAGGATTATCAGTCTGAGGTTTCTTTTGTTTGTTTGTTGTTGCAGGAATTCGAGTGTGCTAGACTCAATTAAGTCCTTAAAAGGTTGGACAGTAGTCCTTGGATCAGTTTACATCCACAAGTATTCTTGTGCGCTAAAATTTTGGCTTCCGGCCTATATGTGAGGGATTCAAACATATGGTGTTGGTTAGTTTGAGCAGGGGGATATCTCATCCTGTTTTACTCCTGACTGTGATTATAGGAGATCACAGGTTTCAACACAACATGTATGTTGAGTCATTGCTAATGAAGAGTGGTTTTTTCACTGATGTCCTGGAGCTGAGACCACAGGAAACATGGAGTGTGTTTTGTTTCTATTAAACTATAAAAGAAAGAAATAGTTTCCTGAGTGTCAGAAGAGATGAGCTACTTGATGGACCTTTTTATATTTTCTAACTGAAATGCCATAGCAGGTTGTGCAAAGGTTCGAAGTCCTTGTAAGCTGATCAACTTCTTCACCTACTGACTATTGAGGTGCTTGGTGCACGTCTGACTGACTTTTGAAGAGTGTACCGGAACCTCCTGTTTGAGGCATCTGTAGCAACGATTGCGAATGTTATACTTGTTTCTCTGGTATATATGATACATCGGAAAAAGGCCTATTTTTTGGCATTATGGGGTTTAACCTGAGAACCTCATGCTTGAAAAACTCTCTTTTGAGAAGCAGCCTTTGAAGATTCTAGTCGAGTCACACTAGGAGGGGTATGTTTCACTCTGTGATGTGATAGATACTCTCTTGCAGGACCCCTTTGAGCAGTAGTGGTTAAACCTGCAGCAGCCATCTTCAAAAACATTGTGGCTGGGATCCCCGGGATGGGTGAGTTGCTCTATAGGAAACCCATGCAGTTGTCTGATGACAAGCTTTGCATGGATTCTAGAGTGATGGCCCTAGTGTATGGATACAATTCTCTTTAAGTGCTTCAGAGGTTGATTTTGTGTAGATCTGGAGTTGCATGACATTACACTGTCTTCCACAAATTCAGTGGGAAATAATAACAGGCCAAAGATAATTAGGTCTACTATAGCAGGAGGGTTGTAATCCCTTTTTACTTTCTAAGCACATAATGGAATGCAGGACATGAATAGCAATGTTATGTGGTCTTTGTTTGTCACAAGGAGAATCCTTTTTTATAAAGCTACCCCAACTTTCAGAGACGCATACGTTATGGAAATCTGGTCTTATTCTCATGCAAATACAAAGCTAGAAGATATCAAGAAAGAATGACCTTGGGCTTCACACAGAAAGTGTGTACAGAAAGTTGAAAGGTGAAGACCATTTATGTATATGTGTAGAACATTTTATACCCCTAAGAAAACTACAAGTTGCTTTATGAATCGCTAAGTAATGTAGATTACGAGCAGTCGTTTTCCATTGTTTTCTTGGTCCTAGCTCAACAACATGAATCTTGGGCAAAAAATTATCACAAATTCAGTAGAAAACGCGCATGTAGTATATGTATAACCAACCACGTAGGCCTTTTTTCTTACTATATAAAGGCTAGAAAGAATAGCTGCAAAAAAGCAACTGCTGCATAGGGGAAGCAATGGAAGAAAACTACTTAGAAGTGTCAGATTCAAAGGATGGCTTTTGAGAACATAATATGAGTTCTTTTCTTCAGACTAATCCTCTCACAAAGTTATATGGAATAGTGTTGTGGATTTCGTAAACCTCTTTTTAAATTAAAACAAAATACCAGATACGATAGAGCTTAATTAAGAAAGCCAAGAGACATGTAATTTTATCATGTGATGTGGAGGGCTAAGTAAGCTAAGCCAATGATGAGGTTAAAGAATAATCAATGAGGTCTTAAGGAATAAAATGGAGAGCAAGCATCAGCCTAAGCTCATGGCATTGATGTGGGATAGCTCTATCATTGGTGATTATTGCATTTGTAGACAAGGCTCACATAGTTGGAGCGATGCATTGTAAATATGTGAATAAGTTTTTAAAGCAACACCCACAAGGTTATGGGGCTCTAGCTTTTTTGCTCTCGTGCATGTGTGCGTGCGTGCGCTTGTGCACGTGTGTGAAGGGCGCAAAATGCTTAGCTAGTTTTGTCGACGCATGAGTGTAGGAATCACAATCAATGCTTGTTCCTTTTGTATGTTTAAGCAAAGTGTTTGATGGTAAGGTGTATATTGAGTTGCTCTCTCTGAAGTGAGACTCCACATCATAAAGAGTAAGTGAGACTCCAATAGATAGGAAAAAGGAGTGATGGCATGCCATGCACATGCAAGAAATAAATGGATGATAATTTTATCCAAGTTAAAGGATTTGGTGTGTTGCATTGTGTAAACCTTGTCTCCACGGCACAATTAGTCAAAATTGTCATCAAATTTGCTTCAAATTGGTTGTATTGTAGTGTTGCAAAGAAGGCCCAATTTGTGTTCGATCCCCTATTTATCTTGAATGCATGCACCATCCACAGACAAAGTGATTTAGTTTGTATACATGGCTCGGCTCTATTCACATTCTAATCTTGCACAACATTATCTTTGCAAACGACATTGGTCTTGTAATGAAACTTGGAAGCTTCATATTTTAGGTGCTTTTATAGCCATGATGAACATAGATCAAATTAAATTTTCTTTCTTTTGTTTTATACATGTGTTGGGGTCTTGTAGTCTTAATCTCTTTGTTGACGCGATAACACCATGAAGTCAAACCCCATGTTGTTCTTGGAGGAGCTCTTGGCACTACTTTAGAGGAAGTAGCTAATGCTAAGAGGCAACAAGACAAAGAAGCCACCAAGAAACTACAAAAAGAGGTAGTGCTTTCATAGTCATCATGAGTTGAACATAATAGTAGATGCATGAAAGTGAAGTTATAACTTCCTTGAAAACCACTACTTCTAGAATGGCATTGGATTTCATGATGTATTGAATTCTCTCTCTTTTTTAAAGAGCTTTCCTTTCTCGCCTTACTTCATGGCTTTTAGAAGTTCCCACATTCAATTCATCAATTTCAATGTAGTTATGTGCTTTGATGTGACAATCATTTTTTCTTGGCCTTTGATAGCTTTACATACCAATTTTACTATGCATTCCTTGAATATGCATGAGAATAGATGCATTTAAAATAAAGTGCATTGAGAGATATCCTTGTAATGAAAAGCATGTAAGTAACAAGAGTCTTAGCCAAAAGCATGGAATTTACTTGCTTTGATAAACAAAATGAGAAAAAATGAATGGGAGATTAATGGTTGCTCTTGATTTGCTTCTCTTTGCAAAGAAGCTTTAAAGCGATGCAAAGTGGGCATTAAATATATTTGAAAATGATTTTGATTCAAAGTAAATTTATGTGAAACAAAGTTAGCAAAGACATGACACTTTCTTTGAAGGAAGAAAGAAAGAAAACACTATTCATGAAAAGTATGTGAGGTATGGGACAACTCTCAAAGGTGTAAGACCATGTCCACATGCATGTGAACAACAAAGGAGGTGTGGCCACATGAAGGCTAACATTTTCAAGCGATGAACTTTTGTCTTAAATTGTGCCTTGCTATCAGGGCCTCCATGTAAGAGGGGGTAGTTGCCAAGAGACTACCAGATGAGCACAACCCCGAAGTTATGAGGGGCAAGCCATAGGTGACTATGCTCCGCCATGTGGAGAGCTAGGAATTGTTATTCAAAAGGACTACCATGGTGATCAACCTTTGAGTAGACGTTCAACTATCCTTTTCGGCTTGCATGTGGTTGCAATTAATTGGTAACATTCCCAAGGGAACTTATGTTAGCTTTTGTCGTTTTGCAAAAGCTTGGTGCTCATTAGCTTCTTGAATGACTTCTCAGAATGAATTCATTTTGTGCGCTTGCAAATTCGACACTTCGCTTAAATGTATGTGCGAAAATCCTCCATAAACAATATCATTATTTGCTTGCTGATCGTGTTTCCTTATGATTGTCTGCAAGTATTTCACAGATTCGATCATTTTTTTTTCACTCCCTTGGCCTAGTGGATAATTCCTACATCCTTTTTTTTTCTCACAAAATGTTAGATTTTATTAAGAAAAAAAAGTGAGCACACAAAGTGGCCATCTGAGGGGTAGAACACTCGTGGCCTACAGTTAAAAAGCAGCAAGGAAGAAACAACTAACTAAACCATCGTACAAGAGGCAATATCCACTAGAGCTTGTCCTACTAAGGTATCTCGTTTGCTCAGGACCATGCCTAGGTTCCGCATACCAGTCTGCACACACTTCAACACCATAGATTCCCCAAGGGCCACTGGTATATCGGAACCAAAAGCTAGCTGATTACGCACTGTCCAAACAGCTCCCCATGAATGTATGGTGAACATGCTGCGAAAGTCGAGGGAAGCCTAGCAGGGTTCCCCACCAAGATAAGCTTCCCCCAGTGATGCATCAGTTTCGAGAGGAGAAAACATCATTTGTCGGCACAACAGCCCTTCCAAATATCCCTACAGTGTGCCCGCCACCTACCTGGGGATCTGCAGAGCCCCCATTTTTAGTTTAGGTCACTGAACAGACCCTATTCTGGCAATAGATTTCGATACAATACTTTTGCAGCATACATTTTCTCGACATAGGTTCTACCAATTAGCCACAGCTTGACCCTCCCTGCAATGGCTTTTACACAGTTTCTAGGCCAAACTGAGGGACCCTCCCTAGAATTTCCTGCACCAGGTTTCTTTCTCTAGGGCTCAAGCTAAATTTTCCCGGAATTCCCTAAAGATCCATCTATTTCCCTTTTGAGTTATCCCAAATTTGAGCCCAGTTGTGTGAACCCTTCTAGAAAAGTTCCCTGGCAACCGGTAAATCCAAATGGGCAAAAGGCACTCCCGCAACATTTAGAGCTCAGCCCCACCAAATGTGCTCACCTAAACTTGCATCCCCTCTGAGGCCTGCCCTCCCTTCCAAGCCATCCTAAGGCAACAAGCCTTCCAAGATGCAACTAATCTCGTAATCAGGTCCGACCCTGCAATTTTGGAACTCTAAAAAAGTACGTCATACCAAGAAAGTGCAACCCAAAGGCCTGCCCTAGTCCCTTGAGCTCGCTCAATGAAGCACTTCGTAATTCTCCAAAAAGGCGAGGCAGCCATTCCCAATTAGTGCCGTATTCTTTACTGTAATGTCAAGCATCCCCATCCCCCCCTTTAACTTGGGAGCCTTTAGAGCTTCCCAAGGGATATAATGCATCCGCCATCGTAATCCTTCCTCCCCCCATAGAAAAGCTCTAAGAAATCATTCAATTTTTAGTAGCGAGTGACTCTTCTTGAAATTCCAAACAGTCTGATGTGTTTGATAACCAAAGCAGGGGCATTGTAGCCTAGAGGCATACCATACCAGTTCCTGAGTTTGGCTCTCACTTTCTCTTTGAACCAGTCGAACCTTTGCCTCAAAGTCACCCCCATACCAAGCGGGGCACATCAACATAGACCTGAGAGGGCGAAGCTTTTCTGCTAGCTATAGATAGATCCGGAAGCAATACAAACCAGGAGACTATACTCATCAGAGAACGGACACTATTTCTATCTTCCTTAGAGAATGCCATGATGTCATCTGCAAACAATTGTGAACAAACATGTTGCCCATTTGGAAGGTTGACTCCAAAAATACTTCCTTGAGCCATATAGCAGATCCAAATTGATGGATCAACGGGATTGTGCTAATAGCAAAAAGCAAGGTGGAAACTGGGAAGCCTTGCCTAATCAACCTGTGCAAATCAAATCTCCCTACAACACCACCATTTAGGCATATTGTAGTTGACGCAGTAGCAAACATAGCCGAAATGATTCTGATGAATCCCCCCCAAATCCAAGACTTTCCAATACTGCAAAGATGAGGTCCCAACGGACTTGGTGATAAGCTTTATCTAGATCTAAACTAAACAGCATACAACTGTGTCCTGTGGCACCAAGCGTGGTAGAGACATTTAGGATGTTGTTCAAGATATCCCGGGATTTAACAAAACTACATTCTTCTCGGTCCACTATCTGAGAGCAAACTTCCCTTATTGGAATGGCCAAAGTCTTAGCAATAATTTTGCATGAAGTATGTGGGCTTCCAATCTGCGACATGCAACCTGTTTTGTCATGTCAAAAATAATTTGATCAACCCTTAGTTCACATCCATCGACAGTGCTCTTCCCACTGTAACATTAATCATTTCAGTTAAGTCTTCTTCCAACACATCCCAGAAATGCATAAGAAATTTTGATGTAAATCCATCAGGTCTTGGGGACCGATCCTTCTTACAGCTACAATAGCTCGTTGGGTCTCAGAGACCGTGGCCTGCAAGCCATTCAGGACCTCCCTCAAGGCTCTACATCTTGAGGCCTAGGTATACCAACCAAACACCTGAGATGGTTCCTAAAAACTTCTGCAATGTGCCAAGTACTCAGTTATCAAGTTTCCCTAGGCGTCCATCACCCTATCAATGATCTCTATCTGATCCTTGCACTTGACTGCTTGAAATAATATCTTAGAGGGGCAATCTCTTACCTCCAACCAGAGATGTCTACTTCGAATTTTGGCTCATTCTTCCTCTTCTAGATCCCTATCGTGAATGGAAATTTCCATCTCCACCAGCAGAGTAGAGACACAAACATCTTGAGGTTGGAGCTCCAGAGCCTCCTTGAGACCCACTCAAATTTGTACCAAGTCCTTTAACTTTGCCTTGGACTCCCTATCTCTCCGATCCCAAGCTTTAGCTTCTCTCAGGACAGCTCGCACAGCAGTGTCCCATCTTTCACAAGGATCGTACAACCCCGATCTGGTCAGACGACAAGCATCCCGGATATGCCTGCAAAACTTAGTAGAAGCCAAATACTTTTTGTTGAACTTGAACGGGACATCCATAGAGTGACCTATCACTAAGGGGGGACAAAACTACCACAGTAAAGGAAGATGGTCTAGCAACTTGGAGTGCTGAAGGTATTGTCCCCTAAGTGGAGCCGCAATCCACCAGCCTTCCCTCGAGGAGTGCATAGCACCCTAGATGCCTATTAGACCAAAAAAACCACCTAGACCTGAAGTGAGAGAGAGGACGGAAATATGTTTTTTCTTCCCGAACCCCAGACCACGACAAAAACCACCTTTGTCGATCCAAGTCCCTCCGCCTATGCCAGACCTCCCAAGTGGGAGTGTTGAGATATCGAGCTCCACTCGTGATATGCCAGGGTGACTGTTGTGCATTTATGTCATTCGACTTGTTAGCTGCAGATGCGGTTGGTATACCGCCCATGAATAATAGCTGGATGACAGCTATCCTTATGTACTCTAGTTCGTGGCTCAGTTAGTATGCCACCTTAGTTGGCTGAGTTTGGTTTGAGACCCACATATAGGGTTCTTCTATTTCTTTGTACTTGAGTTCTTTTGGCTTTCACAACTAAGAAGAGGAAAACTGTTTTCAGCCTCCACCTTTGTGTGTATTCCCCCATTGTGTATGTGAGAAAGCCGCAAGTGAGACTCCTTCCTTCTCTCCCACTATCTTCACATGGTATCAGAGCCTGGTTAGTGATAAGGAGCTCAAGAAAGCAAACCAAGTTCGCGGTGTCCTGGTAAGAGGACCAATGTTGCTTTCCTTTTTCGAGTTTGAGAGTAGCCAAATCCTTACAATCTATCATGCCATGGTTCAAGAGAATCTCTTCTCAAGATTCTAACTTTGTAGCACTTACCACTACTCCCATAAACACTAACGTCCCTAAAGACTACTTCTAGCCTAGTGATGACAAAGACCACAACGAAGCATCCCTCAGTATCTTGAAACAACTCACTAGCTCAGAGTCAGGCTTCACTAGAACAACAGATCCCCCCTTCTTTAAACTAGATAGTATGCAAAAACTTTAAAACAAACAAACGGAGTAGAAACCAAAACCTATCACACTCACCGCACGTACACTCCTATAATAAGACATCCCGATTCATAGACTTAATGATGGATGTAAGTCCCCTCTGCTTCGTGGGATTGCACCATCCTCATAGATTCCAAGAAAGTACTGAGATGTGGCTCACCTTTCTCTCACCGTTAGAGCTTCCCTCCTCATTGATTCGCTAGTGCTACTTTGTCTGCATCACGAAGAAAATAGAACCTATTTTCTTTGCCCTAGCCAGCATATGAGCAGCATCGTTGATTCTCTTGGACATCAATCTATTGGTCTGTGACAGAGGCACCCTCCTTGCAACTTCTCTTCCAACATTCTTTTTCAGTGGTAGGCATCAGGTAGATCTTCTTCTTGCAGCTCGATTCGACCCAACATAGTTTTTCAGGGACTTGATGTTTTGTCGACGACTGACTACATGACCTGAGTCTTGCAACTGCTACAATCCCATCTTGCAACATTTGTGGTACTTGCTTGCTCCATACCTTGCTCACCGGATACCTGAGAAGCTCTAGCTTGTTTGATCCACTAGGAACATCATGCATGTTAGAGATAACCTTCCCTTTTTTGCCCACCATGTTTGAGGAGCCCTCCCGGGTTTTGGATCAACATTAAGACCTCCATTTGACTACATCTTCTCTTCTGTATCACCTAGTGCCTTTGAATCTTGACTTGCTTGTTCTGCAGTAGTATTTTCCTTCGAGGGAACCTCCATAGAGATCTGTGTGTTGTCAGTCTTCTAGGCTACAACCTCGGAGATTTGTGGAAAATTTATCTGAGAGACTTCGTCATCTTGGTATTGCACTTAGTGCAACTCATCGATTGATGGAAGCGGAGGGTCTCGAGAGGGATGCAAGGTGTGCATCTTGCCACTGGAAGGGCTGGAGCTTGAATCAGATTTGAGAGTATGTGAACTTGATGAATTGGGATCGTTTGATCGCGACAACGTGTGTGCTATCTCATCTAGTCTTCTAGGTCGATAAGAGATTGAGAAGTCGTAGTCATTGGGCTCCATGAACATATGCATGTAACTTTGTGATTGCCCAAACGAAGAGGGAGCAAATGATGTAAACTATTGGTCTCCAATTTTTGTCTTTATCCTGCTAAAGAAGCATTGCACCAAGGCCTTGATTTGATGGCATCGGTTCGGATTAGCAAAGGTTTTGAGATGTTAGAATGTCTCAATAATGCATCTTCTTTAAGAATTTGTCAAATGGTATCGAACAATTGCTGACATTCGGCTAACCACATGAACTTGTGATGTTTGAGCAAGAGTCTTTTGAGCAGAGAAGACACAACTGACAGGTGTGGAATGCATTTGGAACTGACGCCTGCTAGGCCCAAGAATCTTTGAATTTACTTAGCACTTTGAGGTAGTTGGTATGTCTACAATGCTTGCACTCTTTTAGGATCAGGTGCGATCTTCAAAATCAAGGTACTTTATAGAATAATTGAGCCCATTTGCATTTTTGTGCATTGAGCTCAAGATTTAACTTTTGGAATAATCGGAGAAATTGATCCAACACTTGATGCTGTTCTTCCCATGTGTGTGAATGTATCAAAACATCATCTAGATATATTAAACACACTTAAAAAAAAAATTGGACTTGTGTAAAGTCCAATTTTGGAATTGGAGTTAAAAAAGTCAAAAACTTATGAATACACTTGTAATAATGTTTTAAAAGCTAGAACATCAATGGATGACCAATTCTCTTAAAAAGGTCATGTACTTATACACCTTCTTGGTGTAAACATACACCCTTAAGAAAAACCATCTTTAAAGCTAGAACATCAACAGATAACCAATTCTCTTAGAAAGGTGGTGTACATATACACCTTTTTTGTGTAAAAGTACACCCTTTAGTATGAAACCATCTTTCATCAAACATTCTTGGTGTAAGAACACACTCTTAAGGCAAGTGAGGCCAAGGGATTGATCCCCCTTGCCCCTCCCCGTTGGTGGGGGGGGGGGGGGGGGAAGGGGGTAATCCCCCTCCCCACCTCCAACTCTGCCTCCCTCTCCAGGTCCTCACCTCTGCCTCCATGGCAATTGAGTGCAGATGTGTGTGTGTGTGTGTGTGTGTGTGTGTGAGAGAGAGAGAGAGAGAGAGAGAGAGAGAGAGAGAGAGAGAGAGTCGACTACGTTAGAAATCAAATAAAAAATTCAAAAACCTTAATAGTTGGAAGTTGTTGCATATGCAATATGTTGGAAAGTAATTCACCTGTTTGCAGCATCTTGAAAATTTTGCCAATTTGCACAACAGGTTGAGGTGAAGAAAGAACCAAGACTATTGAAGAATGAAGAAGGGACTGAAGATTATGCTACTTATACTTATGCTAACTAAAAAGCTACACTAAACCTAATTTTATCCTGCATCCTATAAAATACCTACTCCCCTCATTCTCACTCCTAAATTTCAATCTTCCTCCTCCTCCATCACTCTAGACCTCCTCCTCCTCCTCCTCCTCTTAGGTAATTCTTAATTCCCCTCCCTCTGCTTCCCCTCTCCTCATCTCTCTCTCTCTCTCTCTCTCATGTTGTCGATTGTGGTAAGCCAGAGTATTGTCGATTGTGGTAAGCCAAAGGTTAGGAGATGGAGGGGGGGTGGAGGGGTGGGGGAGGGGGAAGGGAGGGAGGAGGGGAGGGGGGATTGCCTCCCCCCCCAGCCAACCTGTACACAACACACACACACACACACACAGGATTGCCCCGTTGCCCCCCCCAACTTGTTGCATGTTGAACAAGAAGGGGTTTGGGGGGCGGGGGGTGGAGGGGGAGGGGGAGAAACAATGCAAAGTTGGCAAAATGAGGTTTGGAACCCATGATCTCTTTGTTGGCATAATTTTTCCTTGCCACTAGGCTATGAAATATTACTTGTAGTTAGAAGGGGTAACATTAAATTTAGGGGCACTTGGAGGGGGGGGGGGGTGATGAGGGAGGTCAGGGGGTGTGCCCCCTAGCCGCCTCCTGAAGCCTTGCTCGCCCCCGACCTCCTCCACTCGCCTAGCCTCCTCCATCCGCCCCAGCCTCCTCTCGCCTTTCGGCCTTGCCTGGCTTGATCTCTGCTCATGTCGACATCCTTTGCCCAGTGTGGCTTTGCCAGTCCGACCTCGTTTGCCTTCCCCGACCTCCTCATGCCTCTCGGCCTCACTTACCCCGATCATTGCCCGCTTCGGCCTCAGTCTCTTCCGCCCAAGTCACTACCCATCGACCTCAGTCTCTTCCATCTCGGCTCAAAAAACAAGTAAAGAAATAAATATTATTTATTATTAAAAAATAATTACATTTATTTTTAAAAATCAATCTTTTTATATTTACTTTTGGTTTTTTTTAAATTTAATAAAAAATATATTAATTATAATTGTATTTAACAAATGATTAATTTATTTTTAAAGAAAATATAAATTAATATAAATTGATTTGTTTTAAAAAATATTATAATTTAATTGAAAAAAGTAAAAAAATTAAAATTAAAGTTGCAACAACATGAAGAAGCTTGGTTTGGTTTACACTTTCAAAACTTTTTAAGATATCAATGTTTATAAAATATAAATTATAACTTAAGCGAATTTAAAATTATTTATATAATATTTATTTTTTATTAACAAATTTTTAAAAAATTAAAAAATAAATTAAGAATAAAAATATTTTCAAAAAATTGAAGAATATTAGAGAATCATAAATTAAGGAGTATGTACAAAATAAAAAACTAATCTAGAAATGAGTGAATGAATTTGTAAGTTTAGTGTTAGAAATTATGCAGCGGTGTGCTTTTATTGTATGTATGTATCTCCAATGGATGTGATACTTTGCAAAGACCTTAAAGTTTTTTTGTTTGAGGACTGTACAAAATATCATTCCCATCAGATATCATTTGCATAGTATTTTCTTGTTTCGTACCATGCATCATGCATGTGTTAAAAAATTTGCATCGGTGTTGTCTCCAATGGTTATGATACTTTGTTCAGGCCTTCAAATAAGTAATTTTAAATCCTCTACAAAGTATTATAACCATTAAATATCATTTGCATGGTTTGGAATGCATATTATAATCTTACCATGCATCATACTTTGGCGTTAAAAAATATGCTCATTGTGCTTGTGCCGTATATACTTGGCTCCGATGGGTATCTCACTTAGTTTAAACTTTAAGGCCTCTGTAAAGTATCAGATCCATTGATATCATTTCCAAGGTTTAAAATGCATATTTTCTTGTTATCATGCATCACACATGAGTGTTAAAAAATATGCATCGATGTGCTTTCGGCCTATGTGCTTGTCCCTTATAGTTATGATACTTTGCACAGGCCTTAAACATACAGAGTTTAAGGCCCGTGCAAAGTTATAATACCCATCGGATATCAATTGCATGGTTTGGAATGCATTTTATGTATTGTTTACTAAACCCTAAACCCTAAATCCTAAGCCCTAAACCCTAAACCCTAAATCCAAGATCCTAAATCGTAAACCCTAGACCCTAGACCCTAGACTCTAAACTCTTAACCTAATACACTTACCTATAAGCCATAAACCCTAAATCTTAAATCTTATACCCAAGAACCTAGGCCCTAAAAATGTGGCAGGTGGTGATCTGTATGCTGATGTGGCCACTGAGGAGATAAGGTTGCCAGGTGGCCAACCCTTGACTAGCCTCTAAACTCCAAGTCACCTTGACCTAACCATGGGCTTAGGCATATTTGCCACATGGTAGATTTTGTGCATTGCCATGTGTCATAGTGAATGAGATGCTACCGGAATCTCAAGGATTCCATTGACGCTGGTTTTCCTCTATCGGTGGCATGTCGTGTGAGCCTGTGAGCTTGTGAGCCTTCATTTGGCACTAGAGCACCCTTTGCTTGGAGGCTTGAAGCTTGTTGTTGTGTGGAGGCTTGGGAGGCCCTAAATCCTAGACCTTAGACCATAAACCCTAGATTCCTCTAAACCCTAAACCATAGACCTTAGATTCTAGACTGTAAACTCTTAACCTTATACATAAACCTATAAGCCCTAAGCCCTAAGCCCTAAACCCTAAACCCTAGACTCTAGGCCCTCAAACCTAAACCCTAAACCTTAGACTGTAAACCAAGATCCTAAACCCTCGATTTTAGACTCTAAAGTCTTAACCTTATATACTAACCTATAAGACCTAAACCCTAGACCTTAGATCCAAAACCTTAAATCCGAAACCCTAGACCCTAGATTCTAGACTCTACACTCTTAACCTTATAACTAACCTATAAGCCCTAAACCCCAAACCCTAAACTCTAAACCTTCCCTTTTCTTTAGTTATTATATCTTGAAGCACAAAATTCATTAATTTTTGAAAGGTACTAGGTGTGGCATTACATTAAATTGATCTAATCCAAATGGAGTATTTGGCAATACCCTGATTTCATATCTCGTGTACTGAAATTTTTTGAATGTGCAAATGAGTAGAGAATGTCATCCAACATGGGCAATGGGTATTTGTCTCATCTTGTCACCTTATTCAATGGTCGAAACTCTACATAGAATCAGTAAGAATCGTCAAGTTTCTTCACAAGATGAGGTTCGTAGGCCCATGGTATCTTTGAATGACTAATTATCCCATCTTATAAAATTGCAGTCATGTGTTGTCGAAGAATTTGAATATCTTTAGTGGATCTACGTCGTTATGTTGTCGATACTGGACGCAAACTTCTTGTATGTATCTCATGAAATACATTGGCCGATGTGGTCATTAATTAACCTCTTGCAAATGCTTGTTGGAATTGAAATAGTAATATTTGAATTTGGGCTTTGTTATACAAGCCTTGATGAACAATTGAGACACAAGATTAGATGAACTTTTTGAATATAACCAAGGTATAGGAGGGGTATTTGAGAGTTGTAGACATTTGTGCTTAAAGTCTATTAAAAGCTTGATGGGAATATTTGATTTGGGAGGAATAGAGTCAAGACAAGAAATTTCAAATTTGCGAAGTCTACTTTGAGAGTCGTGTCTAAAGTAGAAATAGTAGGAGTGATACTAACTCCAAAAGGGAAGTTTCAAATAAGCAAATTGTTAAAAAAAAGCAGCTGTGAAAAGTGCGTGATACAGTTAGGCAGAAGAGAATAAATGGGAAATTTGGAATCTTGAATGCATGGTAGGAACGAAAATGTGATTGAGGCACTAGAGTAAACTAAAGTGAGAACATAGTTTTTTCGGCATTGGGGTTCTATCATGAATGCTATGGGTTTAGGAGGGATGGAAAGGCTTGGAGGTCATACCTCCTTTACTAATCCAGGTGTTCTTTTCCTCCTGAACTATGGAGTCGAAGTAGTTTTGGTGCTGTGAATTTTGCATTCCTTGCAACGTACGGCAATATTTTCGTACATGTTCTTATTAATTGCATGTAAAACACCTAGGCCTTCCTTGTTGATCATGGTTTGGGAGCCTAGATTTATCAGAGTATTGAGGTCTCGGACGAAAATTAATTCTACATGAATTCTGTGCGTTTTGCATATCAACTTACATTGGAGTTGGAATAGAATTAGAAAGTGGAACTGGTAAAAGAGGAGGTAAGGTTGGAACTCGAGCATCGGACTTAGTCAAACTGAACTGTATCCGCTATGCGATCAGTAGAGCTTCACTTAGTGGCATCAGTCCTCGATCTCGTGTTTGCAGTGCAATGTCCACTTGTAATCTTAGCTAGAGAAAGAATAGTTTCAAGTCCTCTATCATGTTGGCGTCCACTCGGAGAAGAAGGTGTGTTGGCTTAAGTACAAGCTAAGAACAGACTCACTTGGAAGATGTTTAAGCTCTTGCAATTGGGTCAATGCGCTCTTTAGTGCATCTAAATAGTTGAATGCCGATGTGAGTGCAGCTTGTAAATACGATCAAGAGCCTTTCAGGCTCTCGTGGAGTTGATGCTACCATGTAACCCTGAAACGATCGTTTAATTTCTTCTCTTTTGTGCATCTGACCAATGGTGATATTCTAACATGTTCCATAAACGATCCAACCATAAAAATATACCTAGATGAATCCAGGATCATTCCCAAACTCATCCTCTAAAAACTCAACATAGTGTAGAGTCAATCTCACGATAGTCACTCATAAGATTGAAAACCATAAACTCCATCATGCATAGCAGGGACTAGCTACTATGACATCCCCACTGATGTCATCAGTGCCCACCAACAGTGGGTGTAGACCATAGTATAAAAGTATGCTCTCACACATACAAATCCACACACCCACACATACTTGAGCATCCATTTATACAAAGTCTTCGTACTAAGTTTTTGTCGGCACTCCGAAGGTGAAGGGCAAACTCAGCCATGACGAAGGCTAGCACTAAAGGAGAAGGCTAATCAAAAAGTAGTCCAAATCTCTTCATTCAAGCTACAACTGCTTGTGAAGTCTATACGATTCCATTTTAGTGTCTCCCAAACGAGCATCTAAATCTAAATCTAGTTGATAGGGCAACACATCATTTAAGATAGAAAGAATTATTGCAATACCAACAGGCCACAACTTGGACGAAAACTTCACAAGTTGAAATTTGCATGTCCGCTAATACGGCAGAAGCATATACCTAGATGAATCCAAGAACATTCCCAAACTCATCCTCTAAAAACACAACATAGTGCAGTTTCAATCTCACAATAGTCACTCATAAGATTGAAAACCATAAACTCCATCACACATAGTAGGGACTAGTCCCCACTAACATCATCAATGCCCAACATTGGGTGTAGACCATAGTATAAAAGTATGCTCTCACACATACAAATCCACGCACCCACACATACTCGATCATCCATTTATACAAAGTCTTCGTACTGAGTTTCTGTCGGCACTCCGGAGGTGAAGGGCAAACTCAGCCATGACGAAGGCTAGCACTAAAGGAGAAGGCTAATCAAAAAGTAGTCCAAATCTCTTCATTCAAGCTACAACTACTTGTGAAGTCTAAACGATTTCATTTTAGTCTCTCCCAAACGAGCATCTAAATCTAAATCTAGCTGATAGGGCAACGCACCATTTAAGATAGAAAGAATTATCGCAATACCAGCAGGCTACAACCATAAAAATATACCTTCTTCTGTTGCACTGGTACAGGGCTTTCTCGAAGTCGTGAATCAAGGCCAAAAATTACAGTATAGACAAACTGAAAGCATCGTTGGAAGGATGGAGTTTCGAACTAAGTCAAGATCATCCCACTCATCAATGGGATTACAGTATAGACAAACTGAAAGCATCGTTGGAAGGATGGAGTTTCGAACTAAGTCAAGATCATCCCACTCATCAATGGGATTACAGTATAGACAAACTGAAAGCATCGTTGGAAGGATGGAGTTTCGAACTAAGTCAAGATCATCCCACTCATCAATGGGATTACAGTAAAGACATACTGAAAGCATCGTTTGATGGATGGCATCGGAAACCCCAACAGATCATCCCACTTATCAATAAAGACAAACTGAAACCATCGTTGGATGGATGGCATCAGAAACTCCCATAATCAAATTTGAAAGTCCTTCTACAACCTGCCTTTGCACTGATGATACAGCAAAATCCTCGAAGGTCACATGCAGGAACATCATTTGTTAACAGACCTGCTAGCTTGCTAGATGAAAAACTCTTGTTGAAATGAAATGAAAAATTGTTGCCAAAACTGTTTGCCTACCTCCTTCAAGGATGCACAGCATTGAGAGGAGTACAATGCTACATTGTGTTCTCGTTTGTACATCAACGACTCACGTTGCTGCAATCTCATTTGTTGAATGTAAAGAAGGAGAAGGGGAAAACGAAAGCGAAAGATAAAAAAATACAGAGTTGTTCATTCTGTAGAAGTTAGAATGGTATCCTGCATCAGCCTTGGGCGTTGATGGCTTCCCATACGAGGTTTTTGGGTACAGGATTGCGCACATCCCTAGCTTGCAAAGCAGCTGTTCGAAGAGTTCGAACCAGCATCACGTTGGCTTCCCAGAATCCCACGCTTACATACGGCAAGCCGTGTTTCTCGCACAGGGCCTTGACCATCCCCGACACCTTTCGCAGATTATGACGAGGAAGATGTGGGAATAGGTGATGCTCCACTTGAAATTGCAGGCCTCCGTGAAACCAATCGATCCAACTGGGACAGGAAATGTTGAGGGTTCCTCTCACCTGCGATTCCAAATATTCGGTGCATTCGGGCGGATCGTCGCTCACCTCGCACGGGAAGTGGTTGAGACAGAACTGTAGGTGTTGGATTGCAGTAGTGGCGGAGCTCACAAAAAGAAATGTTAACCGTTCGGTTGTATTAGGCAGGCAGGAAAGCAGGGCAAGAAACCATGCCCAGAAACACGCTATACCAAACATCTCCATCGCTCGATATCGAATCTTCTGCTTGGAAAGAAAGAAGACGAACGCCTGGGCGAGCAGATTGATCCGTGCCACCAGCATCACGGGGTAAAAGGTCCAATGTTGATAGCTAACCAGGAAGCGAGCGAGGCCGTCGAAGATCATGGGGCGCTGGTGGTAGTGGGAATAGATCGATCCGAAAAACTTGCTGGAGACAGCGAAGAAAGGGATGAACTGGAGATCGGGGTCGTAGGCGAGGTTGTTGGTGGAGACATGGTGGGCGTTGTGGGAGCGCTTCCACCAGGAGGGGCTGAGGCCAGTGAAGCAGGTGGCGATGACGATCTGGAGGCAAGAATCGAGACGAGGTATACCGAGTAAGGCGGAGTGGGCGTGGTCGTGCATGATGTAGGAGGTGTGAGTCCAGAAGAAGCCGAGGAGAACAGCGGAGGCGAGATGGGAGACGAAGCTATGGGAGAGGAGGAGGAGGGCGACGGAGAGGGAGACGGAGCAGGCGAGGGCGACGGAAAGGCGGAGGTAGAAGAACGGATTCTTGGAGAAGAGGCCGGAACGACGGAGGAAGGAGAGAGTGCGGCGATAATCGGCGGAGAGGGCGGAGATGGAGTAGTCGGAGAGGGTGGCGACGAGGAACTGAGGGAGGAAGGTGGCGGCGGAGGGCGGGTGAAACGCCAGGAATGGGTCTGTTACGTCCTGGCCAGCGAGGCTCAGCAGCAGCTGCTCCCCGCCCGGATGGCGGCGCAGCCAGTCCGTGATGTCGTAGACTTTGCCGTGAACCGCCACCCAGAGATCCCCGGCGTCGGAATGGCGGCGCAGCTCGGCCGAACTGATCGACGGAAGCGCCCCCTCGCCGGCGCTCGCTGGCTCTCCCGTCGCTCCTGGCGGCGGCGCTGCTGGCGGCGGCGGTGTTTCCGGCAGCGCAATAAGAGCAGTCATGGCTTCCTCCTCCTCCCTTGCGTCCCTTCGTTGATTTAAAGACCCCCTCCAAAAAAGCCAGTACACCAGTTTGTAACGACCACACCATCCGATATTTCTGCCCACGTGTCCCTTCCACATCCCCGCTGACATGTCCACCTCCATTCCCCCTCCCCCGCTGACGTGTCCGCCCTTCCGCTCCCTCCGGGCCCACCCTCACTGACCCGTACACCTCGTGCTTCCTCCCCTGGGACCCTCCTTTGCTGACGTGTGCACTTAGTTGAAGGGGTCCCCTCCACTCTTGCTGACGTGGCCGCACAGGCCCGACCTTTGCTGACCTGTACACGCGTGTACAAGCCGCGCCCCCGCGGGGCTCGCGCGCTGACGTGTACCCTCGTCTGACCTGGACGCCTTCTGTCCCACAAACGCCGCCCCGGTGGGCCCTACGGCGCAAGATATCTTCATCTAACCCACCTTACACGGTCCGATCAAAACTATCCGAAACGCAAATTTAGGGGGCTAGGCAGCTGGGGCAGCTGGGCCTGTCACGCGCTGTTGCCGCCTTTTACTTTCTTGCGTTGCGCCTTCGCTGTGCCTTTTTGAACGACTCTCTTCCCACCAGTACCTTTTAATAATTTTATGCTTTCTCGAGCTCGTGCAAGAGGTGTGTATCCCGGACATGTGATACACGAGATTCGGCTATTCACTGCCCGGGATGGCACGCCAGATCTGATGCGACGCTCATTAACTTGAGTTTTAAAAGTATAAGATAATAACGAAAACGCTGAATCTGATGTTTCAAGCAGAATTCCGCAGGGTGAAATTATTATTTGACATTTTAGGCCCCCCTTTAAAACTTTGGACGGCTCGGCATCAATCATGAAAAATCACATCCGCGCGAGCCGTTGATCAGCTGTGGCCCAACATTGCACTGCTAGACTAGTATCAGGAGCTATTGGAAACCACAAAGGCGAGCGAGAAATAGAGAAGCTCGGGAAGGGTCGTGCACTATGAACACTTCCAACGAAGAGAGCCAAGGGAGGACGAAGCTACGGCCTCGGTGGATTCCTGTATCAAGCCTTTGCAATGTGAGAAGGCAACAACAAATTAGAGGAGGCAAAAAGCAAAGCGAGCAAAGGTCAACAAAACTAGGACTTTGCTTGCTCAAAGCAAATGAGCATGCTAGCCGAATATTTCGACTCTTTGTAGTGCTAGGTCAAGTGTCTCTACCACCCTTCAAAATCCAAAGTGCACGTCTAACTTCTCTTTATGGCTTTCTCCAAGCACCCAATAAGACAATTCCTACCAAGTCTTGCAACCCAATGGTGCTACGACCACCAACATGTGAAGGTCCTCTATGTGAAAGAACCAAAGCTCGATGTGAGAGAGAGAGAGAGAGAGAGAGAGAGAGAGTAAATCAAGGGAGGAAAGCAATTATCTTTTCTTTTTAAAAAGAAGGGAAAATCACCTTCTGGGTCATCCTCAGAAAGCACTCCACTTGGTGAAAGCACTATATACATCCCATGCCTTGACTTCCTTCAAAGAAAAATAAGAGCAATTACTTTTTTAAAATGAATATGGACAATTCTTAGTGGGCCTCTTCAACCTCCATCTTATGGACATTATAAATTGCTTACAAGATGCCTTCTCATGCAAGTTTCCTCCAAAATGACATTATATTCCAGATTTGAAAATCATATAAAGTTTTAGAATGTGACAGTAACGTAATCAAACTTTCATGCCTCCATATATATTTAATTCTATGGATTATAGATTCCTCACTTAATCCTCATTGTCCCTTCTTCCATGATACTCCACATAGGGGTCCTACATACAACTTATCATTGAGTGCTTCCCAAGCCAAGCCTAGCTACCAAGTCGTTATGTAAAAGGCCTACATCACTTGCAAGGCTAAGGAGGATAAAGGTGCTGCAAGCATGATGCCCTCAACCATTCTATGTACCTTACACGATCCTTACAATATATGTACCTTAGGCTTGATAAAATCCAATCAATCGTCGTCAGCTTATTTCATACAATTATTACCATTGGTGCTACAAAATTACTTTCTTCTCAATTTCTTTAGGTTATATACGAGTGAATAGGATACAAAGCAATGTTTATGGCTTTCTAGCTTGAACTAAAATCCAATCAATCCCATGTATGGCCATCATTTTTTTGCATTGTCTAAAAAATTAAATGACCTTGTCATTCAATGCTCCTGCTTGTGTATGTGCTTGATATATCAACTTATCTGATTCACACCTAAACATTAAGGCAAAGATCCATGCCCACCCACCACACTACAAGTTGCCCAATCATTGCCTAATAAGACACTTTATCATAAGTGTCTAATATATATTGGTAATGTGATGATGCATAATGCCTTTCACATTCAAGAATTAAAATTGTAGTTTTAAAGTGGATTGATAACAATTATTCAATGGCTTTTTCCTTTTACCGCATGGATTGCCTTATTTTTAGTTGTATTCTTTCTTCTTGCTTCCTTATAGAGAGGTAATGTTTATGCCTCTTTAGCTTAAATTAGAAGCCTATAAATGGACATCATTTTTTTCCAATGTCCAATCAACGCCATTATTATCTATATGTGTGTGTGCGCGTGCGTGCATGCATGCATGCATATATGTATGTATGTGTACACACACACTTTTTTTTAAAGTGAAAAATGTATATGTGTACACACACACACACACACAAAAAAGCCAAGATCAAAATTGAAGAGACATATTAGGATACTACTAAATTCAAAGTGGTATGCAAAAAAAACAAGGAGACTTCAATGCAACTACAAAAGGCCATGAGTGCAGGAAGTGCGCTCGACATACTATTTTCGGGGGAAGATGGCGCATCAAAACCAGTAAAAATTAGCACTCTTTTGGGAGCAGAATTCCAAACAGCACTGGTGGCGCTATTGATTGACTTCTCTGATGTGTTCGCTTGGGACTATGCCGATATGAAGGGCTTGGATCTGAAGTTCCACCAACATTGGGTGAACTTGAAGCTGGATGCATCTTCAACCAAGACACAGAGGTATTGAATGAATCTGCATGTGGTTAAACAAGTGCGGGAGGAGTTGGATCGCCTATTGAGGGTAGAATTCACAGCACCAATTGAGAATCCATAGTGGATCTCGCCAATTGTCATTGTGCCCAAGAAAAATAAAAAGCTGCGGATTTGTGTGGACTATTGCAAGCTGAATGCGACAATTGGACCGGATCCCTTTCCTCTACCTTACATGGACTCAATGCTTGATGAAGTGGTAGGTCATGAGGTGTACTCATTTCTGGATGGGTACAGTGGGTACAAACAAATCCGGATGGCTCTGGAAGATCAACCAAAGACAGCATTCATAACGTCTTGGGGAGTGTATGTGCAATGATGTGGTTCTCGAACTTCGGAATGCTCCATCCACTTTTCAGTGAGCCATGCAGGAAATTTTTGGCCCATATTTGACGGAGTTCATGCAGATCTTTTTGGATGACCTTAGTGTGTTTGGGATATTCATCGGGCATTTGGAGCATCTATGGAAGTGTTTCTAGCATTGTCGGGAAGTGTCTTTCAGTTTGAATCCCATGAAATGTTCGTTCACAGTGAGAAGCCGGCGACTCTTGGGTCATATCATCTCGACAGAAGGAATTGCAGCCGATCCAGACAAAGTGGCCATGATCATGCAAGCACCTGCACCAACAACACCAAAAGAGTGCTTGCGGTTCCTTGGTCAAATACGTTGGCATGGTCGACATTTGCGATTTTTGGCTCACATGGCCATTCCCCTGAATGCCCTAGCTCATGTAGAGCCAAAGAACATACTATTCAAAATTTTTGGACTTGTGTAAAGTCCAATTTGAGAAATGGACTAAAAAACAGTCCAAAATTTTCGAATATACTAGTAATGTTGTTTTTTGAACTAGATTTGACAACTCAAAACAAAAGATTTGGTGATTAAGTAGTAAGAACATCAATGCATAACCAAATCTCTTACAAAGGTGGTCTACATAAACATCTTCATAACTTCTTAAGAATTGAGCTACTATCACCTAAGAACATCAATAGATGACCAATTCTCTTAGAAAGGTGGTGTAAATAAACACCTTTGTGTATAAGTGGTGTGCACACACCTGTATGACCATTTCTTTTAGAAAGGTGGTGTACATAAACCCCTTAGAAAGGTAGTGTACATAAATCCTTTTATGTGTAAGTGGTGTACATATAAACCTCACTTGGTATTAAAAAACACCCTTAACTATAAAAATACATTGGCATAAAGTTTAAAATACACCATTAAGTATAAAATGGACCTCATAAACAATCTTTATACACAATAATGAGAGTAAAGAAATCAAAAAAGTAGTTAACTTTTTATTAGATATTCGCTTTACATAGAAGTTCAAAACTTGTGATTACAAAGCCATCAGCCATCATGTTCCTCAGTACCAATGTCCTCAATGCTAGGCCCTTGACTACCAGGGTCCTGACTAATAGGCTGCTCTAAGACAATACCAATGTCCTCAATGCGCCCTTGACTACCAGGGTCCTACCTAATAGGCTACTCTAAGACTAGAGTCTTAGTAGCAAGGTCCTCAATAGTTTGCTCTTCAGTTCCAAGCACCTGACTAGTAGGCTGCTCTAGAGTCTCATGACCAAGTTCTTGGTGAGTAGGGTCTTGGCTACTAGGTTCCTGAGTAGTAGGCTGCTCTGGAGTCTGTAAGGTCATGGTTGAAGAACCATCTATGCCTCCTCGTAACTCCTCCTGGTCATGCTTTGCCTCATCCATACCTTCTTTGGGTAAGGCTTCCTTGCTTGATCCACTTGCATGTCCTTAACCCAAGATCAAGGGTGCCTTTCTCACTTTTAATTTCAAGGGAAGTGCTTCCACCTCTTTAGCCTTACCTTTTCCTATGACGTGTTGTACTACTACTTCTTGCTGCCACGGGCCTTCCCGTATGATGAGTGGAACCTCCTTGACTCTAGTTGACAATTGATCACCCTTATTCTTTGTGTGGATTTCTTCTTAGCGTAAGTCATCGGATGTAGAGCTTTCATCCTCATCATCACTTGAGCTAGAATCATCACCCTTAGACTCACTACCCTCGTCTTCAACATTTTCCTCACTACCCTCTTCTTTGACATTTTCCTCTTCAAAGAAGATAGTGCAACTATAATATGTGTCAAAGAACTCAATCTGATGGGGGGTATCAATGACATTTACATTTCTACCTTGGCATAGCAATTTCTCAGTAGTGAAACCCATTCAATACAATGCTACTTCCCACCCATCATTCAGTAAATTCTTTGTCATCTCTAGTATCACATCAGGATCCATCGGCTTTCTGTAATCCACCATTTCTACATCAAGCTTAACCTTATTGTCCTCAAAGTAATGAAGCTTGAGAGTCCTTAAAGGAATTTTGATTAGATTGCCACCACCCCTGGATAAGAAGCACATCAAGAAAGGCTGCAAGACTTGAATGGCAGTGCCTTCCAAGATAGTCATATGATTGCATAGGACTATACCATGGTATACTTTTGAAAGTAAATACCCAAATGCAGATGTCAAACTCGCATACAAGGCATCCCTTTGTGATTCTATCACGAACAGGACCAACGTTGATCTTTTCTTATCTGCCATAGGACCTTCTATGATAAACTGCACAAGTTTAACTATCTGTGACACTGCAAGTTCTTGCAATTCATCTATGAAAAATACACATGGCTTCTCCCAAGCATGATTTCTCATTGTTATGAAATGCTCTGTATCAATGCCATTGATGTGTGCAAAATTTGTATCATTCTCTGATAGCAAGATATCATAGGAGAAGCTGAATGGAGAACCATCATCTAAACCACCAATTGCTCTGCCTTGGGTAGTGGAGTGCAAGGCCTTTTTCTTTATGTCCATATATTCCGTCTCAACAACCTTTGGCATTTTAGCTCTTAGATCCTTTGTTGGTGTGGCATCTGCATCCATTGAAGCCAACCACTTTCTAGCCCATGTCTTATCAAGGAGTTGACCCAGGCTAAGTGCTTTCTTCTTATCCACATCAATTGACTTGCCAACTAACTCATCATCAGATTTCAATAAAAACGATAGTGCCGAGAGAGCAGCCTCACTTTGAATCATTCGGGTGACCACTTCATCCAAGTTGCTATGTTTGCTCTTCTTTCCAAAGAAGCAGTCACCGCTTAGGATCTTCTTGCATACTTCTTATGTTATTGCATTTGGAACAACCTTAATGCTCTCCACCAAACAATAGACATCGGTTTCATTATTTCTTTCCTTTGAGTTGTAGTGTGCTCTGGTGCCTTAAAGGATATCTTTCCTGTTTCATATGCTTGACAAACATCCACCATGCTCTGAAACACTGAGTCCTCGCGGAAGACAATGCAAGTAACATCCCTGTATCTTGCAACGACTGTGTTTAGATCCTTTGCCTCAACCTTATTACTTGGTACGCCTTATGTATTGCTTACAACACCTTTCAAGCATCTATAGAACCGAGTCCTCTTTGCCATGTACTCAGATTAGGTCTCTTGCCCTTCACTGTTTGTGGCTTTCCACATCCCACCCATAACTCCCTTGCCTTTATCAGGATCTCAGAAAGAGAAGGGCTTTTTTTCAACCTAAATGGAGCAGAATTCAGCCTTTTTGATTCTAGAATGTACTTCGAGTCATTGTTAAATATGCATACATGACAAATGACTCGTTGAAACTTTTCCATCCACTCAATCTGTGGCAAGTTTCCTTTTCTTCCCTCATCAAGGGCGATCCTGCAAGCTTCACAAAAGTGTTGCCCATCAATGGGCTCAAACCTGCATCTTTCCAAGAATCTATTCTTTGCCAGCATGTATCTCTTCTCGATGTCAGTCCCATATCGGCTTTGGTACAAAGCCTCTCCACGAACAAAGTCACTCCTTCTAAAGTTCTCAAAAGCATCAAGAAAGTCCACGCACTTTTGAAATGTGACATCAGGCAATGTAGGATCATCTTCTTGAAGTCTCTTAAATGCCATAGGACGAAGAGTGATATTAGTGGCAACTGGAGTTCTTGTTTTCCTCGTATCTTCATACAATTTGCGTGCAAGTGTCTTATCTAGCTTTCTTTGATTTGTGAACAACGAAGCTCAATCAATAAGCATTGTGGCCACGCTGAATTGTGAAAATCCCCAAATGTACCCCTCATCCTCTGGAGGATGTAAGTTTGCCACACTTATAGAAAAGTCTGCGAGACTTGTATCTTCTTCTTGCCGATCCTCCTGATCATCACTATCCAAAATTTCGCCTGGTTTTAAATAACCTGCACTTGAACGATCTACACGTGGAGGAGTTATTTTGGATCTCTTTCTGGGAATAGCTGTGGAACTTGAATCTACTCCACAATCACTCCTCCTTGTTCCTGTAGTTGTAGCAGTCGATGGTGTAGGTACAGTTGGAGATACTATAGTTACTGCCGCAGATATTGTAGTTACTCTTGCTGGAGATATCATAGTTATCGCCATAAATATTGGCGGTACAACTTGAGGGCTACATGTTATAGATGGCGTACTTACTGCTGTTGAAGGTACAACACCACCACTTGGAAATGCATCCCACATTTTCTTTAATGCTTCCAAGGCAGTAAGTAATTCTTGGGATCCCTCAATTGAATCTGGTAAGGGCTTCAAGAAGTGCTTGTGTCTAACTTGTAACTTGTAGACCACATCGTCATTCTTCCCTTTGCACACAATTTCTATCAAATTGTTTTCTTTAATGTTGATGGTTGAGACCGTCCACCATTTCTTATTGCTTCTGGAGAATATTTCACGCTTGACTTATTCTCGGCAGTGATCACCAAAAAATACTTTGATTTGCGCTCCATAAAATACCAAGCATGCTCAAGATATTTGAAAGACACCTTGGAACCACAACTCGAAGCCATAGTTTTCTGCAAAGCAATCAAAAACAAAAAATGAGAATTACAATGATTTTCAAACTCAAAATATTAAAAAAATTGCTAATTAAATAATTAAATATTAAAAATTTAAAAGTTCAAATATATTTATAAAAATATATTTTTATATTTCTAGATACTATTTTTTAATCTAATATTTTTTAACATAAATAATTTAATTCAAAATATTTTATAAACATAGATAAAAGAATTTAATTTAATTTTTTTAAAATTTTATTTTATTTATTTATATATCTATATATTTAAAATTTAATTTAAATTTTCTATTTTTTTAAATTTTATTTATTTATTTAATTTTAATTTTTTTAAATTAAATTAAAATTTTAATTTAAATTAAATTAAATTAATTTATTATTATTATTATTTAAAAATTTATTATATTTTATTTATTTTAATTATTTAAATTTATTTCTTTATTTATATATTAAAAATTTAATTTAATTTTTAAATTGAATCTGATGACTCTGAATGAGATTCAGATGCATAAAATAATGTTTTGTATGCTTTTTTCCATACAAATGGTGTATCTATACACCACCAATAAGATGTATTGTATGCTTTGTTTTTCAAAAAAAGAGTGTATCTATACACCACTTATATATTGAATTCAACAAACTCTTTTTTTTTTTTTTAATGGTGTATATATACACCACCTATATGTTGAATTTAACAAACTCTTTTCATATGGTGTCATAGTTTCACTTTATCAGCATAGTGTTAAAATTGAACTAGAGTTAGGAGACTACTACTATTATTATTATAGTTATTGGATGGGGGCACCATGCACAAGTTTGGGAATTATAGCTTCATTGAGCCATATTTTTTTTAATTAGAGGTCACCACTTGACTTTTTAGCTTAATAAGGCCATATTTGTATATAAGTGACCCATTTAGTGCTCTAAAAAACCCAAATTTTTAGCTCACTAAGTGAAGTCGAGTGGAGAGGATATGCTCCAAAAAAAAGTCCAAACCAGGAGAGAAAGTCCAAAAATTTTGAATAGTGTGTTGAAGGCATTTCTGTGGACAAAAGAGTGCAATAGGACATACAAGCAACTCAAAATTCAGCTCTTGTGTACACCGGCGCGGCGTTGATGTCTCCCGATTGGGAGAAAAGTTTCCATGTGCTCGTCGACGCTTTGGATTGAGCCATTGGCAGTGTGCTGATGCAGGAGGATGCTGACATATGGTACTGTCCGGTCTATTATATGTGAGCAGACACCTTTCAGAAGCTGAGAAGAACTATTCCATCACCGAACGAGAAGGACTGGGAATGATCTATTCCGTCAAGAAGTTTTGGCATTACCTATTGGGACGACCCTTTGTGTTTCATGTTGACCATTCCATGTTGCTGTACCTGGTGAAATAGCAGAATGTTATGGTCGACTGGCATGCTGGGTGTTGTTGTTGCAGGAATATGATTTTGAAGTCATCCATTGGCCAAGTTCCCAGTGGAAGATGACTTTCCTGATGCTGAGCTAGCAGCAATCTTCCGGGTGGATCCAATCGAAGTTGAGCCCGAGGTGGTTTCAGAAAGCCTGTGGTCTTGGTATGATGAGATGCTGTCGTTCCTAACCACTAGGGTGATACCTAAGTACTTGAATTGAGATCAAAGGAAGATATTGGTGTTGCAAAGCCGATCTTTTGAATTGGTGCTAGGCCAACTATATCAGAGGCATTTGATGGAGGCCTTGCTGCGATCTGTTCAGCTTCATGAGCAACATGTGGTTCTAATGGAGGCACATTGTGGTGTTTCAGGTGGTTACTTTGCGGGTCCAATTATTGCAAAGAAGATTCTACAAGTGGGCCTATGGTGGCCAACCATGCGGAAAGATGCTTGTTGGTTCGCAAATAGTTACGATCTCTGTCAGAGGTTGGGTCGACCCACAGATCGCGATCAAATGCCACTAAACCCCATTTTGCCACTTGAACCATTTCAGAAATGGGCCTTGGACTTCATGGGTCAATTTCGACTGGTTGCGGTCCACACGCGAAACTGCTATATGCTTGTCCCCACAATCGACTACTGCATTAAGTGGGTAGAGCCATGGGCACTGTAAGATAACACCGTAAATTCTGTTGCAAAATGCCTCTATAGGGATGTGTTCATGCAGTTTGGCTATCCGATCAAGCTAGTCAGTGATGACAGGGGTACTCACTTCATCAACAAGGTCATTAAGCGGATGAATTCTTTTTACATGGTGATTCTTAAGAAGTCATCTCCCTATTACCTGCAAGCCAATGGATTGGATGAATTGACAAATCATACATTCAAGCGGATCATCTCGCTGCTAGTCAATGAGCACCGCATAGATTGGGATGAAAAGCTGTTAATCACATTGTGGGCCTACCGCACGTCCTTCAAGGTGGCAACCAGACTGACTTCTTTCAAGCTGGTGTTTGGGATGGAGGCCATCACACCGATCGAGCATGTGGTTTCGAGCTTGCAGATTGTAGTGGAGGACAGGTTTCTTCCGCAGGATTCTATGGTGCTCTGTCTGGATGTGCTAGATTAGTTGGATGATATACGGATGGAAAGCTATTATCTTACCCTGGAGGTTCAAGCAAGGTAGAAGCAGAGGGTGGATTTGGCTTTGGGAAAAAAGCTGTTCGAATGTGGGAAATTACAGTAGTTGCATGCAGACTACATTGCGGGTATTCATGACAAGCTTTTGTTGCGATGCCGTACTACCAACACACTGGCTGAATATTTGTGAGCCTTCCCTGGCATGGTCAACGTCAACATGGAGCAGATGGATTCGCTCCTTGCGGCTTTGCAAGAAGATGTGTGAGCAGAATGGGATAGACAGGTCGCACGTTGGCAAGAGGCAGTGGTTCCATTGACATGTCGCGTTGTTGTTCCGCACCAACGCCGACCAGATGCGGATGGTGATGCGGGTGCCAGTGCGGGGTCAGTATCATAAAGTAGTCCTCAAGTGCAGACAACCGATAGGTTAGAGTGCTTTAGCAGATGGGAGAGAAAATGCAGACAAGGGAAAAAGGGGGTGGGCGGAGTCAGCATCTATTGAAGAAGATGGTCGTATGAAGAGTTGGCTCAAGACATTGTGGAAGCTGTTGCCCGCTCAGGTAAGAAAGTATAGGTTTTGAAGTGGCAAAGGTGTTCCCTTTGTTTTTGGTTGGAGCTGTGTGCCAACTCCTTCAGCATGTCCTTGCCTCCTCATCCTCTTTGGTGGAAAGAAGCGGATCAGTTTTTGCAGAAGTTTTACAATAAGCATACTCGTTTTCCTGGTCTGCTTGAACCTCCTTATGAGCCGATTGTCATCGAGCGCCAGCTACACAAGAGGAGTGCTAGGAGCAACAATTACCACATGGTGGGTGGATTGAAGAGGTACTTCCTCTTGAGCAGTGGCCTGAGCATCTCAGCCAGTGGATTGGTCTAAACCGCATCCATTACAAAGGCTTATGGATATGGAAAAAGACCAGCGGTTAAATATGTGATTGCGGAAGAGACAACTCGAGATTGCTGAGGTAGGATCGAGTGAAGCTGAGCCTGCAAAGTGGTTGCGATCAGATTTGAGTGAATGAAGTGATGTAGGGCTGAGCAAAGTTAGGGTTTCTGGTGCACACTTGCAGTCCGGTTTGAGTAAGGGCTAAGCAAAGTTAGGGTTTCTGGTGCACACTTGCAGTCCGAATGATGAGTAAGAGTCCGAAGCGGTGGCTTTTGGGTAGCCTTGCAGTTCAAAGGCACCTGGATCACTGTGTGCTATTGCACAAGCAGGCGGCAACAGAACGATTCTTACTTATTCAATGAAGATAGATTCGGAAAGAGTTGCTTGTTTTCATGCATTCTTAGTGATTTAGTTGCGATCTTCCTAAGTTGCACCTGGTTCTCTGTCGAGGCTTTGCCCAAAATGATTGTTGCACAAAATACACAAGCACATTCTGATGTCTATCATAGGGGATGGGTATCTATTGTGGATTCACACAGTCCACTATGGGTGCCATGTGTTATTGCATAATCATGCGGGTTAACAACACTATGCACGTTAGCAATAGTGACTACGAGGGGTGTGCGTGGGTAGGTTAGTCACAAACAACTGCCGATGGTTCTCAAGCAGTTCCCAACCATTGTCTTGTACGCATACTATTACTAGCATTCTGACTCCATTCATTCTTGATATGAGAGAGATGCATTACGCAGCGTTATGGTGATCTATCTTCTTCTTCTCTTTGTTTTCTATACATGATGCGCTATGTGTTCATTTGGTATACCCTGTAGCGTCTATGCGGTATAATGATGCTACAAAACTTTCATGCATACTACATGAATGAAGGATATTTTCACATGCTTTCCATTGTGAACGATTTATAGTGTTGCAAAAAATTATTTGATCTACATATTACTATCCCAGTTTTTGCTACATGGAGATCGTATATGGTTGGCATTGTGGGTATTTAGGATCTTATTGACTAGAGTCATTTGCTTTGTTTGTCTTTAAGTGCTTTGTGGATGCTTTTTGGTTAACGTTAAGTGGTTGATGGTTGGTTTGAAATCGTTGTTCTAAAGTAAGCCTCTTGATTGGCGTTAAAGGGATTTCAAGTTTACTTAAACATTTTTTTGAGGTCGTCTCCACTTGTTGACCTTTTTATGTTCAAGGAAAAAAAAAATTATGGCTTGTTTGTCTACTAGACGTCATCTTGTTTTGGGGTGCTTTTCCTTTGTTGAGACTTTTTCTGATTATTTTTGGTGATTAGATAGATGTACTTTTTCCTTCTTTGACTGATTAAGTTCTAAGTTTTGCAGTGGATTTTTTAGTGTGACTGACATATGGTTGGTCTAGTTTGATGGCTGACTTTAGTTCATAGGTAATATATGAAACTTCTAAAGTTACATTATAGGTTCAGGATAGATTGTAATGGAGTGATTCTTTTTTATAGGGTTTGGTTTTCATTTTTTTTTAAAAATCAAAGAGAAGGCTAGAGTATATGCCCTCTTTTTGATAGTATTAAAAATTCTTCTATAAAAGTTAGCTTATAAGGCCCTTTTTGCATGTGTTGAGTTTTGAATGATGCTATGCGCTCTTAATTGCTTGTCGAGATGAGTTGATTCCATACCAAATTGTTGATAGAGTTTAGCATAGATTAGTTATGAATGGGGATGAGAGTTCATTTTATATCTTAATATATTTACACCTAATGTTAGTCGACTAGGCTTTGGTTTTATGATTAGTACTACAGCAGTTACGTTAAAAGCTCAATTACCTTGCTATGTTATGTCTTTGAAGCTAACAAGTTGGTTAATCTTGTGTCAATTTTCTTTTTTGGAGAGTGCATTGTTGAGTTCAAAATAGGGATGATTGTTGGTCATGGCTTCAGGCTTATATTTGTGCTCCTCTTATTCTTATTTCATTAAGTTTGTTTGAATTGACTTAGAGCTCAAGGGCCCATTATTGAGGTTCTTTAGACCATTTGACTAATATAAAGGAGTGTAATTATGTTAAGATAGCACCTTAATGTATGTGGTTAGCCTTATATAAATTGGGGATTTCTTATGTGAACTCCTTGTCTGGGTTCTCATCGATTAAATTGGAAGTTTCTCCGTGAGAGAGACTTCCAAAGGTGCTTTAACATATCTTTCTTTGAACTCGGCTTTTTATATTTCCTTTGTTGATTTTTAGAGTCGTATTAGTGGATGTGTGTGTGTGGTTCTTGTTTGGAGGTTCCAGTTAATATTTTTTATTGTGCTTTCTCTCTAAGAATAGGTTTATATATATAATTTTTGATTGATTTGTGCAAGCTGTGTGCATGTATTTAACAATCAAAAGTTATTGGTTTTCTGTTGATTATTAGATTACATTCTTTTGCTTCCTTCCTTTATGGCTTAATAAAAGGAGATGGGGTCTAATAATCTCGAAGGATAAAATAATGTTAGGTAGGTCTAAGATGGTCATGGTGTTTAATAATTAAAAAATCATGGTTGGTGCCTGATAGATAGATGTGCCTGGCTACACTTTTTGTTTATTCCAAAGCAGGGTTGATAGATGGGTCTTCTTGGGTAAAGTTCGTGTGATTGGTTTTTGGCCTGCCCTGTGGGAAGGGTATAGGCAAGGTTAGACGTTCTTGAAAGGTAAAATAATTTATATAATTTTTTCTTTGGATGGGCCACGTGGCATTTTTTGGTTGGTAGCCTTCATTAGTTGCCATGTGCATGAATAAATGGCATTCCTGTTGCAGCGCCTCTTCTTCCTGGGCGCATTCGTTAGCGCCATTTTTGTGGAATTCTTGCATGCGATTGATGGCATTTTGGACTCTTCCCCTTTCATGGGATTTTCTTATTCATGGAGAGGATTCGTCCGACGGCTACCTCCAGCTATGGCGCATCTTCTTGTGTGCTTATAAGGAACCATTTTGTGAACAGTTCGTAGACCTTGGAGAATCGATTTCTTTGTTTGTGGAATTGTAGATCCGTAGTATGGCTGCTAAGGAACAGCTTCCGCAAGTGATGAAAACTGAGAGTATGACATTTGGGAAAAGTTTTCGCCACTAATCTTCATCTTTTGTTTCCACTTCTTTGCTTATATTTCCAGCTCAACTTTTCGAATAGTTTTGTTGCTCGTCTACTCCATCTTCTAACTTAAGTTAGGATGCCAAAAAACTCTTCAAGTTACCTAAGGTATTCAACAATGGAACTATCTAATTGGCTAACTTGCAAGGCTAAATCATTCTCAAGTTGGTCAATGGTAGTGAGCCTTACCAAGTGGCCATCTTTCAAGTGGCACACTCATGGAAGCGATCACTTAGACGTGCAAGGGATGCAAAACAAGGATGCCATTTGGCAACCTCATGCAAAATTAAAACAAAGGAACTACATGTAGCCCCCAATATGACATCATGAAGATTCACAAGATGGAGCCTTTTCTGCATTCCAGTCCTTTCATTCAATACCATCTACTATTGCCTTCTCTATCTTCCCAGCTACCTCTTACAAACTCCTTCTCTTTATCCAACCTCCCCCCTCACAGATACATGTCATCCTTCTTTGAGTCTCTTCCCTAGCCCATGCCTGTCGAGAAGAGATATCATAAGGCAACCTCCCATGTCATTCCTCCTCACCTTGTTGATTGGACTCCTCTGAGCTAGCTCATGCCCAAAAGGAATAGATTAAGGAAGTTTTCATAGCTCTCGTGGGTAGAGCAATTCCATGTTGTTAAGGTGAAAGCAATGCTCAGCACCTACATTGGCTTAGATTGAACTCTCATCAA
Source organism: Dipteris shenzhenensis (assembly GCF_047967505.1). NCBI lineage: Eukaryota > Viridiplantae > Streptophyta > Polypodiopsida > Gleicheniales > Dipteridaceae > Dipteris > Dipteris shenzhenensis. The sequence continues at coordinate 32,443,275 of NC_141619.1, read as the reverse complement.
TGGAAAGAAAATGAATTTTCCATAGAAAATTGGTGGACTAGATGTTTTAGCTCCCATATGTGATGAATATCCCTCCCATCTCAAAGTAAATAAAGGAAGGAGTAAAAGGAAATTCCATAATATACGTATCACATTAGTAGCCCATATTCACCTTCTAGAACCTATACTCTCGGATCACCAATGGAAACCAACATTGCAAGGTTATAGCCCATACTTTAAAGGAATTTCAAAGACCAATATGGCTCTAATTAGAGCACCATAGCTCCTTAAAGAAGGGTTCTCAAGAATGGTTGCAAGAATTTCTACAAACAGTGAAAAGTAGCAACCTTTCACCTTCAATATAAAGCAAAAGCTACAACATCTTACTAGAACCAACACTATAGCGTTATAGCCAATATAATAAAGAATTTTTGGAGACCAATAGGTTTCTAATTGAGCCCTTTATCTCCTTAAATAAGTTCTCGGGGCTAATTGCATAAATTTCTACAAACACTGAAAAGTAGTCACTATTGGAACCCTTTCCCATTCATTACAAGGAAATGGTTATCTCAATCCGCTTGGGACTTGGAGCAAATACTAGAGGTATCATGTATCCAATTGATGAATATATAGTAGAATGAAAGCTGGGCATGGCACATTTAGATACGTGCCTCTCAACCATGCATATTTTAATTCTTCCTCTTTGGAAAAAAACATGGAAGCATGTTCTTCAAAGTCTAAACCATACCTCCAGAAATTCAAGCCATAAACATTTTTTATTAAAACCATTTCATGTCCCCTTCCAATCTAAGAAAGGTATTCAGCTCCTATGGTTACATAGATCATATCAATAAATCTCATTCCTCATGTATAAAAGTATAACATCAGACCTCTCAAGTAGTATAAATCCGTCTTCGACCAGCATAAAAATGTGTGCTATCCTTAGTTAACCAACTAAGACTAGCTCATAATAATGAGGTCCATGAAGAAATATTCCACTACCAACTCAAATATAACATTCCAAGAATAATTTACCCTATTTTTTAGCCAAAAAGTATAGGTATCTTACCAAGATTCAATGGGCCTAAAACACCAAGGCATACCTTCCTCATGAAAGAAGTTACATAATAGATTTCAAAACATATAAATCATCACAATGGACCTACCTTGCAACATATATGCAAGCAATACGTGCACAAAACAAATTACAAGCCCTTTGGCTAAGGCAACAACCTAGACTACTCCAAAACACATTCGCAGCATACCCAGATCTTTTAGCATGATCTTCCCAAGAGCAGTTTAGTTAAGGGAGTATACACCCTCTATAGAAAACAAAAGAGTAAGAAATCGTATGTACATGTCATCACATATCTCAAGTACAGAGAGAATATATGCACCGATAGTAGCTACAAGTATATATCACCTTGACAACTGTAGCAGCCTAGAGTTTGCCAATGTAGATTCATTAGAAGAAACAAAAACATTAGTCATGGTGGTAGCTCTTGCAATCTCACCATCCAAGCACAACACAGATGTAATTTTTCCAACCTTGTAGGAGGAGGATACTAACTTGAAATAGTGTGTGCCGATTGAGGATGTGGTTCTTATCAGCCAAGATCAAGGTCTCTTTTGGAATCGATAAAACAAAAACTAGCAATTCTCCTCTTTGTGGATGGAGATGCTATGAGGAAGTCTATTGTCCCTATTGGGAGTGTAGCCATGCAAAAATACTTGTAGAGAACTAAAGGTCAATTGAGACCGATTCATGAAAACAATAATGTGTTAGAAAGCATCTTTGACAATCCTAAAGTTGATGGGAATCTATCAACCCCTTGTCAGCCATGTATATAATGAAACCATTCCTCAACAAGAATAGCTCGAGCTCAATTCTTGGATCAATGGTCAATACCAATGAAGCCATTCCTCAACAAGAACAAGTCACCTTGCAGATGAAAAAGCTTAAGGGTGCATATACATCCATCTACCATAAGCATAAGGAAAAGTCTGAAGAGCTGCACTGTTGGAACATGAAGCCAAAGTGAGTGTTTTCTAGTATTCTAGAGTAGTACTAGACTACTTTATATCCTAGAGTGCCATGTGTCACTATGGGACTTATCTTATATACATGTGACACCTAGAGTGTGTGTGTGTCTATTCTATAAAGGCATTGTACTTTCTAGTTTTGTTACATCAATCAACATCAAGCTCTCTTGGCCTACATGTGAGTACTCTTGGTTATCATTGCTTTGCACTTGTATTGTCATTTCATTTCCATTTCATTTCATTCCGTTCCTGTGCCTTCATGTGGTATCAGAGCCACTGCTCTTTTGCTCCTAGAGATTGAGGAGAGGGAGGCCAAAAAGAGAAGCCATGCCCTCTCTGTCTTTCTCTAAGTGCAAGAGAGTATGCTCTCCTCCAACTCCTTGAAGGCAGCCCGCCATTTTCTAGTTCCCTTGCCTTTCTTCCCTTTTCTGTCTCCCATAATGAGCTTATCCTGATCTCCTCCTTTTCCTTCTCTCAAGAATGATTGCTTCTTCTGCGTCATCTTTCTTGTAGTCAAGCTATCTGCGTCATCTTTCTTGTAGTCAAGCTGTCTTGCTTTGTTATTCTGCCTTCTTTCTACGTTTTTACTCCCTATGGAAGTAAGCTCTCTCTGTTGTTGCTTTGCGTCCTTGTTGTGACGGCCATCGTTGGCACATTCCCTCATACTTTCACTACCTCCAGAAGCAGTCTTTATTTTGGTTCCCTGGTTTTGCTGCTTTGACCCTTGCGCCTGCGTTCGATCTACGTAAGGGCACTCAGCATTTTGCCTTCCCTTGCTATTTCCTTTAATGCTAGATCCCTCTTCACTTCGTTGAATTCAAGATCGTGTGTAGTTTTTTGAAATAGAGTTTTCTTCTGGAATCGACTGCATCTCTTTTGCTAGTCAATGGTTCCTCCTAAAACTGAGATTTCCATGTGCTTTCTCCTCAGCCTTTCATGCCAACAAACAGTGCCATTTTTTGCTTCTACTTGGTCGACACGTATCTGAAAATCGCCTCCATATTTCTGCTCGTTTGGTGCTGTACATTACTGGTTGATTGCTTCAATCATTGCGCTCATTTTGTGGTTGAGCTCTTCTCTTCTTCCCACGAATTTCTGAAGTTGCTGCCTCTCCTACGTAGCTATTGCCTGCGTGAAGCTTTGGTTGGCCACCTAGTTCGTGGAGAAGCTGCTGAATGCTATCGTGGAGGAGTGCTGATTACTACCTGCGTGGGGAGATCTCTGATTTCTACAAAGAAGAGTTGCTGAATTCTTCCCTGCTCCTATTTGTTTCTTTCTAGCTCGTGGCTCCCTGCTTCATTTCCTACTTGAGATATTGACGATCACAAGGTTCCACCTCTGAATTTGCTACTTGCAAGTTGATTGCCATGGAGTCCTCGAAGTCAAGTGCCTTTATTGAAAAGTTCACGGGTAAGAACTTTCCGACATGGCAAACAAAGCTGCGTCTTATCCTTATGAAAGACGGGGTATGGAACGTGGTTTGTGGCAAGGATAAAAAGCCACAATCGGATGAGAAGAAAATTCTACACTGGGAGAATTTAAACGACAAAGCCCTTTCTCTCATTGGTTTGGGTTTGGGTGATGAAGTTATTCATCATCTTGACTTTGATTCCACTGCTCAAGAATTATGGGAGAAGTTTGAAGGTCTTTTCGGCAATAAGGTAATCAATTCTAAGGTCTTTCTCCGCCAAGAATTCTTCAAACTCTAGATGAAGCATGAGGACTCTCTTCTCGCCCATCTGAATCATATGGAGTCTCTCATAACTCAACTTACTGCGTTGAAGGCCCCAGTTGGGGATGATGACCAGGTCGCGGTGCTCCTCACAAGCATTGAAGGCATTCCTAAGTATCGGGAGATTATACCAGCATTAAGAGTGGCAAGCATGAGCTACCATGACATGGTTGCTATGCTTCTTGATCATGAAAGAAGGCATATTGATACTCCTGACGCCAATGCACTATTTTCTAAAGGGAGGTTTCCTAAAGGAAAAGGTAACTTCAAACCTATCAAGTGCACTTACTGTGGGAAGCTTGGTCACACCGAAGATCGTTGCTTCAAGAAGGTGGCCAAACAACAATCTAAAGACCATGCCAACTTGGTTGGGACTATATCCAAGGAAGATGAAGACGATGCAGACATCTCTACTCCAATTCATGCTCTCACTGCTCACATCCAAGATCTCTCTCTAGATGAAGAGGTCTATGCACCAGATGATCTTGACTTTGTTTTTTGAGTGTGTCGAAGGTACTCTGCCTTGGGAGTCCCCCTAAAATGAATGCAAATAAATCATGTGTGTTGAGTCAATAAAGGTTCTCAGCCTTGGATAGTCCTCCTAAAATGATGTTATTTTCTTTTACTTTATTTGTGTGTGGCTTCCTACCACTTCATGTTATGAAGCCAGGGGGGGGTGTACTATGGGAGTCCTATTATTGGCATTGATGGATTTTGTTATCAGGCTTGGCCGAGTTCTAGGATGTTGGTGCACTCCCTAGACTGTTTTGTTGGGTCAAGTAGCCATGTTTCTCTTTTGAGCCTCTGAGCTATTTGGGATGTACACATTAATAGATTCATCATGTCATGTCCTGTTCTTGGCTCCAGTCTAGTAATCTCTCACCTTGCCTTCATGGGGCGGTGTTGGAACATGAAGCCAAAGTGAGTGTTTTCTAGTATTCTAGAGTAGTACTAGACTACTTTATATCCTAGAGTGCCATGTGTCACTATGGGACTTATCCCATATACATGTGACACCTAGAGTGTGTGTGTGTCTATTCTATAAAGGCATTGTACTTTCTAGTTTTGTTACATCAATCAACATCAAGCTCTCTTGGCCTACATGTGAGTACTCTTGGTTATCATTGCTTTGCACTTGTATTGTCATTTCATTTCCATTTCATTTCATTCCGTTCGTGTGCCTTCATGCACTCCCACAAGGTAACCATCTCAAAGCTTGAACTCCGATTGCTAGTACAAAACAATGAGGCAATGGATGACACCACAAATGGAGTCCCACTATAGAGCATGATCATGGTATACCAAGAGCTTGTAGCTACTACAAGTAGAAGATCATCTCAGAGCACGAGAACTCATCCAATGGAAATAGCTCCAACTCAATATCATATCTGCTCATCTAAACATAAAATGGAAATGATCTATAGGAGCAAAAACTCTGTGCAAAATTTGCCAAGACTTGTTAGAAGATGGAAAACATATCTTCTGCTTATCCACACATGCCGAGTTTACTGCACTCAGGACAAATGCTTTCATAACATATGTATGCCTTATGGGCAGTCCTCCCCTTAGGGTCATTGGTGGTCTGTTGCCATTGCTACAAAAGTTGTCACTCTTATCTACATGGCCTGACATGTCCAACATCCCACCCTTGTAGCTGATGATCCCATCTCACCAAGAACAAGAAGTGTTGGGCAATGACATGGCCTATTCTCACATCTAACTTGCCATATCTAACCACTCTCTATGCCAATCTCATAGCTGCACTTTCCCTTGCTGCTACCAGCCTCTTAACCTTCCCCAAGATCAAGCCAAATATCTACTCCCTTCATTGTCTCTTTGCTCATGCCTCTCACCACTTCCAACTTACACAATAGTTGCAAACTTACCAGCCCCTCACTCCTAACTTCTTCCCTACCCTTACTAATCCTACCCCTGAGGATTACCAAGGTGCTTAATCCATTTGCCCAGCTCTTCCTCCCCTCCCCTCAGATACTCCTCCCACAAATAACACTCTTCCATATTATTCCGCCATGTCCCCATATTCTCTCCATGCACCACCATCACCTTCGACACTACTTGAGATGCCATCAGCAAAAATGAACCCAGTCTTTGATTTTGAATATCAAGATCTGGATAATCCAAATCACACTCCCATGCTAGATTCCAATGATGGGTATGATTTTGATGTAATACCCTTCTAAGTAATCCCATCAAGGATTTATGGAACAAATATCCAGATATGAAAACTTGAGGCGGATGGACCATGAACGAATTCCCAGCCAACCTTCGTCAACTTCATATTATTAAAGCTTGGATCTGCAAGTTGGATCCGCAACCTGACTGGCGCCACCCCAATCTCTTTGATGTAAAATTATTGAATGAATACCTTCATGCACCTCCATGCCTCAGAACCCATCCCAAGTTCTATGCAGTTCCATGACAGCATAGATGGGAGGCCAACATACACATTTTGGGTGAGGATCGCACCATTAATTGGCCGATGATCAAGCCATACTCTAGCATAGAATGGAACATTTAAGGCATGAGGCAAGAATGTGAGGCAACATTGACCGCATCCTCCGACAAAGTGCTATCTTTTGTAAAACCTGGTAATACATTCTAGAGGTCCTCCTCAGGCACATCGTTGCCATTTTCCTACACTCAATTTCAATCCCAATGGATGGATCGATGCTCAGACTACAAGAAGACTCTATCAAAGAGTCATCTTCTTAGAAGCATGACACATATCTCTTTTTGAATATATGGTGGATATAGGCATCCTAGAAACATAGAAAAATTTGTATGGTGTGAAGACATTATAACATGATCAATTGGAATGCCACAAGTTTCACAGCCATTGGGTTACACGCATGGCATCCCAACTCTGTGATCACAATAGGCCATAACCCAAGGATGGGTGATACAATGGATCCAGGGGTATGTTAACTCTATGTCAACATGGATTCAAGTAGCACAAAATGTGTGTGTGGAGTAGTAGCAAGTACTTGCATAAGGCTAGGAATAATCTCTCTTAGGAATCCAACATGCATGTTCTACATGCAAGTCCTACATGTAGGTTTTACATACGATTCCTACATGCAAGTCCTACATGCATGTTCTACATGCAAGCTCTACATAAGATTCCTACATGCAGTTTCTAAATGTTGTTCCTATATGCAACTCCCACATGCAACTTCTACATTTGCATCCTAGTTGCAATTTCTACATGTAGAGAGGGAAAGTCTTACAATTCCTACATGTAGAGCGAGAAGCTCTCCAACTTGTATAAACCTCCTATGATGGAATGAAGCCCACACTCTTTTGTACATTGTGTTGAATTATATTTTGGTGTTTGATGCAATTGTATCCAAGTGTCCATGCTCCTTTGTACTCCATGTCCAAAAGCATGTCCTAACCTTGCCTCCTACTCCCCTCTCCTCCAACCTTGCAACTCCTCCTCTCCCTCTCCTCCTCCCTTCCCCCCTCTATCCTCCACCTTGCAACTCCTCCTCTACCTTTACTCTGTTGGAATGTGGGGAAGAATAGATGCATTGTGGCAAGAGGAGTGAGAACACAAAAGATGTAGCAATGGATGTTCTATTGATTTGAGAGGGAAATCCCTCTTTTATAGAAATGGAGAGAGGGTGGCCTAAATCAATGGCACCTCTCCTACATCAATGGAGGTAACTCCTAAATCATAGGAACTCCACAATCATAGGCACCACCCCTGTGGGGGACTTTGCATTACATCATCACCTGTGTCATGGCCTATGGCACTAAGTGTGCCTCTCCTACACACACACACACAACCATATGACTGCTAGTGGATGCACACATGCACCTAGCAAGCCCTTGATCGCACATATCCCAACATACTCCTCCCTTCTCCTCTCTCTCCCCCACCCCCACCCCCACCCGCATGCTCTTACACCTTCTTTCTCTCCCACTCCTATGCTTCCCCTAAACCGTTACCCTCTTAGATTATTTCCTCGACTCTTGACCTCCATGATCTATGAGGGAGACAAGTTCTCCACCATGTACTCTACTCTAAACCCTAGATCCTCCTTCTTACCCTAAAACCCCTTCTGAACCTTGAAACTCCTTCTGAACATTGGAACATCTTATAAACCTTGAAACCCTAAGCTACACTTATACAAGCGACAACATCAATATATCTATAGGTGACAAAAATCCTCGAAACACAGCCTGCTGCTCATCCTACGGAAGCCATGGTGTAATATGTGTGTGTATAAATATATGTATGTATGTATGTATGCATGTATGCATGCATGTATGTATGTGTGTGTGTGTAATTGTGTGTGTGTGTGTATGTATGTATGTATGTATGTATATAGATATATATAACCCGCTTTGCAATCGTCAACTCGTAATAAGAGAGAACCTATAGAAGATTGAGAGTTCTAAAATGACACCAAAGGCACTGGAAAGGTAGAGGACAATGCAACCAAACTAAAGCTCAATCTATGGAAGTACGAGAGAATCACGTTGAAGAAAGTCCATGAGAATCACGTCAATGAAGCCCAGGTACACAAGAACTCATAGAAACCTCTGACATTGCATAGGGTCATGTACCAACTTGAACATGAACTGCAAGGTAGCTTAAATCAACGACTCCATGAGCAACTATATGACACCATGAACAACAAGATCTTTGACACAGAGAAGTAAAAGCTTCAAAACTGAGGTGCTATACTCTAAGGGAGAACATGCATTCAGTTGAGCAATGAAGAAAAATGCAAACTGTTTTATATGAAGAGACAAGACCTTCCTTGGAATATCACACTCTAGGCACCATGCATAAGGGTGAAAGCACAGAATTTGGAATGGTGCTAGATTGGTGGTTACTTTATAAGCCATCTTGTACGCCCACAAAGTGGCGTTAAACTTGGAATCCAAATCCCATTGATGCGCTCTAAATATCTTGTTGAGGATGGATTCCAACACCTTGTTTGTGGACTTGGCTTGGCCATTGCACCTTGGCTAGTAGGTTTTCACCACTCGGTGTATTATCGTGGACTCTTGGTGAGTGAGTTAAACACCTCATTCTTAAAGATAATGCCTTGGTTGATGATGAAAAACCCCATGCAACACCCTTGACAGATAATATATTTGTAAATGAACTTAGTTGTGCTCCGAGTTGAGTTGTCCCTTATTGCTTTTACTTCTGGCCACTTGGTGACATAGTCCATGGAGACAATGATGTATTTGTTTTGTATGTGTTATAAGAAGATAGCCACTCGATGGAATAGTCAGAGGTCAATTTAGTGTGGGACAAATTCAAAGAGTGTTAACCGCCACAATGGTTAATAGTTCATATGTTGTAATAGCATGTGGAGATGTAGGAGAGGGTGTGAGGATTAGCATATGCTATTTGCCTTGGAGCCATATGGGCCCAAGTGTTTGTAACATGAGAATGAGAGAAATACAAGAGAGTACAAGGGTTAGCCCTCCCTTGAAAAGGTGGAGTGTATTCAAAGCCAAAAGTTTGACTTTGGTCTTCATTGTGTACTTGTAACATTTAGAATAGAAGCTCTCTCTTTCTCTACATTCTCTTGCACTCGAGTCTTCTTGTTTCATTTACTAGTTGCCTTGTGATTGCCACTCTCCCTCTCCCTCTCCCTCTTCTCATTCTCATTCCCTTCTCGCATTTTCCTTCCTCTCTTTCCCATCTCCCCCTTCTTTCTTGTAGAATCAATTTCACACAATCTAATAGGGTGACACAAGTGTGAACCTTGCACATAACAAAGCTCCCACAAGGATTTTCTTGGGAGTAGGGGATTCGATGGCATTCTTCCAAGATCCCCATGACATGTGAGTCACCGTCGAACTACACATTTTTGGAACTGTTGCCAGGGAGTTCAAGGCATGTTTCATATTAACAAGCTCTCTACCATTAACCACCCATTGCACAATGCTTCTAGCTTAACTATGCATGTTGTTAGTGGAGTATAGGGTGGGATTGAAGGAGGAAAGTGTGAGTTTGAAGTAGGAAAAGTAGAAACTATCATTTCTATCCATAGGGTGTTCTTATGCATTTGAGCTTGTTTTTTTAGTGTTTGTTGCTATCACATTGTAGGAATAGGTAGTTTGGGTAATTAAGTATCACTCAAAAATATTAAAAATTACGGTTGGATAAGATTTAGTTGAGGTGTGAGTGAGTTTTCTTAGCCACCCTCTTCAAAAATCTCCCTTTTGATAATTCAAAGTTGTCATTTTTTGTGATTTTTTGGTTTGAGTAGTTAGAATAGGTAGTATAACATCCCCTTGTGCTCACAAACCCTGCACAAAAACTCAAAAATTCCCAAAGAGCACCAAAAACTAGTCAATGACCTACTAAAACTGTGAGTCGTTGCTATAAGGTTAACACAATGACTCAGCCAATCTCGCTACTTTATAACATCCCTGACACGCGGACTACTAGTTGGCCAACCACCCCCACCCACCTCACCTAACACTATGTGGAATTTAATGAACTCACAATTATCACTTCAAAGGTCAACCCCACTTTAAGGTTAACACAGTGACTCTCAACCCATTGCATTAGGAGTTGTTGTTATATTTGACCCATTGCATTAATGAATTGTAGCTTTACCAATCGTTGCTATACCAGTCATCACTTTAATCACCCACTGCATTAAGAGTCACTGCTATAGAGCTAATGCAGCAATGACTATTGCTATACGGCTAACACAATGAGACTGACAACATAGCGACTCAGAGAATGACTGGTTAAGGCTAACACAGCAACGATGACTACTGCTTTAGGGCTAAAGAGACATAGTGATGAGACAAATTCTGATTGGGTAGCCAGGCTGACTGGGCGACACATGCACTTGAGTTCTAGGAGGGTGATAGGTATTGAACCCGAGCCAGAGGATAGCAGTACAAACAACTGATCCATCAAATGCCGCACTATCAGTTTATCCTGGATCTCAACCTTAAGTTCCTATTCGGGTACATGGTCTCACACACATGAAGTCCTCGAGTTCAAAGGATGCCATGAGCTTTGATGCTAAAATAGGAGAAAACTCAAATCTTGGGGCTGCCATGGCTCCTAATTCTAGCTCTATAAGGACCCACCAATCCCCCACCCCTTCACTGCAACCTCGCATGTGAGGAGTCATTGTCCAATTTTATGGGATAATTTGGCTTGTCTGACCTTGACCTAGTCAATCCCTTTGCCAGGAAAACTAGAGTGATTGAAGAGTAGCAAGACCCACCACCAACTTTTGCATCAGGTAATGCTCAAAGCAATCCCTTTCCCATCTTAGCTAAAGAGCATACAGGGCCACATGTTCAGTTCTATGAGGGTGAACCATCCTTCACGAGACCTTCTGAGCCTTGGGTACCTAGGTTCTGGCCACCAGGTCCCAAAGGGTAGGGGAATGATCAACTAGACTTTGGGGATAACATCTTACCACACCCAATGGCTTCTCGTCCTAAGGTAATCCCTTTCCCATGGCCACACCTTATAGGTTGGTGCCTAATGTAAACATACCTATGCTAAGGCCCATACCTTGAGGCCAATAAACTAGAGCCCACCAAATGTGTCAGAGCTCCAGGTCCCACAAGTCAAGTCCAGGACTACTAGCAGACACAATTCCTATTCGGCCAACAAACTTCTATAATGCCCCCAAGGACCACCCAATTATGGTACTATGCCAGCCCCTCAAGCACCTCTGCCTGTGCCATAGACCATACTTACTAATGAGGCAATGAGGATCCTAGTGTGCAAGCACTAGGGAGGGGGCTGCGCTGCAAGTGGTTATGGAAAGAGACATTAATGCTTCACAAAGCCATCCGGTTAATATCGCTAAGTTCATCACCTAGTTTTTAGGATAAGGGGATCTTGTATCCCACATTGAAAGGTTTGAGAAGATTTGCAAAACCTTTGGAGATATTGATGACCTAGATAAATATTAAAGTGAACACATTCGGGCTAAGCCTTGATGGTAAGGTAGGCCAATGGTACAGGGCCTTATGAATGGAGGAAAAATGAATTGGGAGACGTTAAGGAAGGCCTTTATAGTGGGATTTGCTCCCACTGGCCCAAAATGGAGTCCGATCAACTAGTTGTATGAGGTTAAGCAAAAGGAGCACAAAACCCTGCAAGAATGCCTTGCTAGGATTAAACATTTAAATTCCCACTGTGAATCATAGGAGAGGATGATGAATGGCTCCTACCTTGATTCCTTATTGGATTAAGGGATGCCAAGTTGCATGATCACTTGTTCACCCTAATCCCACATCCTTAAGGCTATGTAGCAAGACGGTCATGCCCTTTGGATGACCAAGTGGCTCAATAGCTCAAAGGTGGGTTGGGCATAAAAGGCCCTAGCAATCCGCACTTGTTTCCAAGACGAGACAATGTCGGGTGTGGAATATGCATGGGCAACCATCCTACAAATGAGTGCCCTTGGCTACGGGTAAGGCCAGCAATTTATTGTGCCGATTATGCCAGATGGGGAAACCATGAGACTTCGCAATGTCGATACCCCAAGTGCAAAAAAGGGTGGCATATCATTGCCCTTTTGAAGATGAGATTTTGAAACTTTGTCTAAAGAAATTGCGTTGACACTCAAGTAGAACTTTTTGGTTGCAAATGACTTTTAGGCCATGGATGAAGAAGACCCTATTGATTCTAAAGCTTCACCACCTCCACGCTTAGTGCCTTAAGGATTGCCTCATAATCTCTATCATCCATATCAATGAGAGTGAAGGTGAATCCTCTCCATCACCCATAGAAATATTACTTCATTCTTATTTCCATCCAAGGCTCAAAATTTTTTATCACCATCTCATATCTATGCCCATTATGGTTTCTCTGGTTGAGTTGACATTCAAGTACGTAGATAATGTTCAAATCTTGCATTGGAGTCTTTTTAACAGGCTTTCATTCGTCCCAAAAATTGTTTAATATAAGTTGTGGCTCCTTGAAACTTCATCCCAAAACCACTAAAGATTAATTGATTGTTTTTTTTGGGGAAGTTTGATTATGAGATGTCACCCTCACATTTGTTTGAGGGTGCATTTTGTTCCTCTAATTTTAATAGTTTCATACATGCCTTTGCTCCTCTTTAGTTTCATATGTGACTTTACTTCTCCTTAGTATGGGGTCTTTTGTATGACACTTTAAGATGAACTAGATTTTTATTTTTGTGCAAATTTTGGCTCTCTTAGTGATATTTCTCCAAGGACATTCCATGTACCATATCCCCATGATTCTCATACCTAACGATGTGCTAGCTCCATACCATTGCAAATTGTGTGCTAAAATGTATATCGAAGAATTCAAACTAGTTTAGTTTGATAACAATTCTAGGTAGGCCAACCAACTTAATCTAGTGGTTATGATGTAATTGCTTATTGCCTATTGCCCCTAAATTAACATTATATTATTGTTGGTAATCTTCAAATGTAGTGTTTAGAGGGCTAATCTTTGCAAGAATTCCAAACCTTGTAATGTTTCTATTTGAACATATGTAGATGAGAATATGAAAACATAGAGAGTTTTTTATAAGATGAGGGTCATCTCTCCACATGCGAGCACCCAAAGGAAGAGAGTATAATACGATGGTCACCTACAAGGATATAGAAGCTAGATTAGAGTTATTTGCAGCTTGTTCGTTTGATCATTAGCATATCATGCTATGATATAGTTGTATTTACAAACTTCAAATTATAACTTCTATTATTTCTTCTTAGCATCTATCTCCCCCCCCCTTCTCTCTCTCTCTCTCTCTCTCTCTCTCTCTCTCTCTCTCTCTCTCTCTCTCTCTCTCTCTCTCTCTGTGTCTTTGTGCATGTTTCAACTCACATTGATGGAATGTCTAGGGTCAATACCTAGCTTATGAACCTCCATATGAGGAGGATAGAGGGAAGGAGGAGTAAAATACAAGAAAGACCAGGAGAGGAAAAGAAGGAGGAAGAATCAGGGAGCAAGAGTTGGAGAAATAGCAAAAGGAGGCAAGAGAGCATGAGGAAGAGAGGGAAAGTAGGGAGAACTACATGTTGGAGGTGGTGGCCTTCACCCCTCACATGCATGTACCTAATGATTTAAGGGGGAGAGTTGGCACTAGTTGACACGTGGATAACAAGGACCTAGTCCAATATACAATAATGGGCAATTGTGGCCCTTGGATATAATGAGCACTTGTGGCCTTTGGATATAATGGCATGAATGAGTACCTATTCCAATATACAATAATGAGCACTTCTGGCCCTTGAATATAATGGCATGAATGAGGCTTTAGGGGTTGTGTGGCTACAAGGCAAGGAGTGGGACCCCCCATACTTAACTCTTCTTGGGTTGCAACTTGGTAGCCAACATCATATTAGACCAAGGGAAAATCCTATGGATTGTGAGCCATGCACTATCCACTGATGTGGTGACTCATTGTGATAGCTTCTATATAACTAGTGAACTAAATTATGTCTTTGGAGGCAACTCTTAACTATTTGATGAATACTCAATGCATGCACCTCCACATGGCATTTGAAGGCTTTGTTCATAGCCTTTATCTGGTGTGGCATACCCAAAAGACTTTGGAATGCTTTTGTTCTATCTGAAAATGATGTTGGATGACCTCCTCGCAGCAAAAATAGACCTGGAGAAGGAGGAAAATAGCTACAAGGAAGACATGCTTCGGTGGTGGGTGTATTACTTGGCGTTGGCAAAGACGGTGAATATTAATTTCCCTGGCTATTGTTTTTCTTGCTCCTTTAAGGTACTTGTCAAGCTCATGATGTAGGTTTATTTTGGCAAGACATGATGGAGGCGCGAAGTTGTATAGAGTGCAAAGACCAAGATGAAGAGGACCCCAAGTGAAAGGAGGAGTTACTATGGGTGTACAAGTTGGCAGAGTCAAGCAAGCAATGTCTGATCTAAGTGTGTGAAGAGGTCTGCTGCTATAGTACATTAGATTGGCCTAAACAGTTGGGAGATGCTTGCTATAGAGAGGTTTATAAGATAGTTGGGAGTTTGGAATTTACTTGAGCCACAAAATATTGTTGTATTTTGAAAAAGTAAAAGTCTTGCAGACATTTCTTGGACTTGTGGACTTTTTCGGCTTGCCATCATCCATGATCTATGGTGCTCGTAATATCTAATTTTGTGTCGACCTGCTTCCATGTTAGTACTTAAATGTTTTAAGTAACCTGATGGTTGAAATCTAACGATTAAAGATAAGCAGTCTAAAGGGGGCTATTTTAGTGGGGTTTTAGTATAGCACTATGCAACAAATTTTAGGATAGCACGGCAATAGTGCATGGTAGTAGTGTAGGATAAGTGATCGCCAGTGAGGTGGTTGGTTGCACTAGGATATAAACAGCCGCCAGTGCGGTGGTTTGCTTCTATTATTACAAGATGAATGGATTTGTGGATGTGCAGATTCGTTATGGGATTTAATAAGTGCGGCCTCTCTTGGATGTTTTTTGTACCAAAAAGCTCCAATGACTGCATTCCACTTCTCATAAGTTGTTCCCCAATTATCCTTAAATGCTTCCTCAACCTTGTGCTTAGGTTTTATGCATTAAGTATGGGTCATCTTCCTCATTCTCCCCGATGCAATGACAACTGCAAAGTTATCCCCCTCTTCCAGACAGTCAGTAAGGTCATTGAATCTCTCCCCAAACTGTGGTGAGTCATTTGTCTCTCCATTGTTTGTCACTCCATCTGAACATAGAGGGAAAACTTGAACTCGCTCCCATGTCTTCACAGTTGCAATGTTCTCACAATCGTCATGATCCTGATGCATGCACTGCAGAAATTAGAAAGTTTTCTTGTTTTAATTAGTTGGTTGTTTGAAAAGCCCCATATGCTATGCGGACCACGAACTCTTTTATTTTCTCACAATCGTGCTAGCTTCTCCTTTGCACTTCATCCACTTTCACTTCATGGAACACTCTGTGTAGTGCAGTAATCTTAAGGCTTTGTTTACTGTATGTTGAATGCGTGTTTGTGGAGAGGTTGGCTGTAAGCCATGTTATAGCATCATGGACATCATTGAGTTTTTCTTGATGGCATGTTAATTGGCGTTTAAACATATCTTGCTTATTAACACCACATTCATCATGTTCACCCTTGCTATGGCTAGACCCAAATAAATTCCACCATCATGTCCAGACCACAGTCAGGAATTTGAACCCTGAGATGAAGTAGAATCCATAGGTTGATTTAAATGGAGAGGCAACGCCATCTGACCACACCTAATGTTGTTTTATACTTTCTGCATGAGGATTTTCCTTTTTCAGCCATTCCCAATGCAGTAGAAAAGCATGTTGCACAAATAAGGTGTCATGTTCCCTATCATCTGAAATGTAGAAATGGTATGTGTGTTGCACTGACCTGGACTCCTGTGAGTCAGCAAGCAGATTAGCATCAGGCGTGGAAGAATCAAGCAAATGACTATATGTGATATGCACAAGAATTGTTATCTGCTTGTTGTATCAGTGAGCACTTTGTATCTCATCTTGTTCTTGAAATGAATAATTTTCAGCAAAATCTATGACAGACATAATAGTGTCATGGGGAAAATTGGCAAGGCACGTCCTAAATTGCTTATCCTACCAGCTGGCCTGTGAAATTGTGAAGTACATATTTTGGGGTGGATTGAACCTCGTGACCTATAAGCTCCCTTGGTTGAGTGCTCTTATATGAGAGTAGCCATCTCTTTTTATCAGATCCTTCAACATTGACATTTTCAAATCTCCTCCATTTTAGAGAAACATGGTTGCTTCCCTCATTTCATTTTGATAGACATTGAATGTCTTCTTCTTCAGCTTCAAACTACAATGCTTGCATGTGCCACGAATGCATTCAATGCAGTGCCACTCACGATCTTCCTTTGGACAAACCACTAGCTCCCACAAAGACCTTAGGCCACAAAACCTACCCTCCCTTGCAACACATGATGAAGATCTAGGTGGCCTACAAACTGCGCATCATCAAGGAGGCATGGGCATCGATCCCCATGGAGCAATGCTCCAACATGACCAGGTCTCAAGTCATTCATAGCTTGCCGGGCCAGGTCAAAGTCTATGTGTGTTTTGCAACAACAAACATTCCTGTTTTTGAGTTTCTTGATGTACCAGGGCTTACAATGCTCAAAGCTTCTCTGCCCAATTGAAATGTCTAGATTTTGATCGATAAACTTGAGATACAACTCCGTCTGCTGACCCAACATGTGGGAACAACAGAACAATGAGCCCCCTTTTTGCACTACTAAAACAAGACAAAACACAGTCTAATTAAAGTATATAATGAAGCAAAACAAATTTCAACCATCGAGTTGGTTTAGGACAGTTACAATTTCAACTACTGGGTTGGTTTAGGACAGTCACAATTTCAATCATGGGGCAAGTTTAAGATAGTCAACCATCGGGCTAGTTTAGGACACGTTTAGGACAGTCGCTAGTTTAGGACACATTTAGGACAGTCACAATTTCAACCACCGGGATGGTTTAGGACATTGTCACAATTTCAACCACTAAGCTGGTTTAGCCTGATAGTATCAACTTCACATATTAGACAATAACAAGTATATTGCTTTTCATTTCTGGATTTCACAATTAGAAAATAACAATATATTGCTTCAATTTATGTCAGTAAAACTGCTTGCTGTTTGTCGTGAAGCATTTGTCTTGAACCCTTGACTCCCCCTCTGGTGAACAACGTGCAAGTGGTGGGGCAGCTGTGTGTATGAGATCTGGAGTGGGCTGGTGTGGGACATCATAAAGATGGTGTGCATACGTGTGCCAGACTCTCGTGTCAATGAGGGGTGACGGAGACCTACGCTTAAGGAATCTCCGCCAAAAGTTGTTGTTGTACAAGATGTGCAGCAACTAGCACCGGGCTGGTTTAGGACAATTAAATTAAGTCCAAGCCATCCCAGTCTAGAAATAGTGGTATATGACCCGAATAGTAGGAAATTAAATTTAATGAATTTAAGTACTAAGAAACACAATAACTTCAACCACTGGGCTGGTCAATAACTAATGTCTGTTCAACCATGTTGGTTCAGGACAATCACATAGCTGGTGATTGAGCTGAAGTAGCCACCATTGCATGATGTTCAAACCAGAGGGCTGGTTTAGTAAAATAACAATATATTGCTATTCTATTGCGAAATATATTGTTGTTAATTTATGCTCAACCATGTCATCGAGCTGGATAACAAATAATGTATGTTCAACCATGCTGGTTCAGGACAATCACATAACTGGCGATTGAGCTGAACCAGCCTACAGTTGCATGATGTTCAAAACACCGCGCTGGTTTAGGACAATCACATTTAGTCAAGAAATGAAACAAGTAAACTATCGCAAAGCTCAATCACAAACAACCATCAGGATGGTTTAGGCACCACTGACCTGAGTTGTATCTAGCATGTGTATGATGTGCTCCTCAAACACCTTGCGTCTCGTCCGCTATTGCTAGATGTCCTTTCTATTTGGAGAAACTCTCGTACTTTCATGCCAAAACGTCGTCACTATAGCAATGACTTCTGCACTTGTCTCTCCTTTTCTTACTTTCTGTTGAAACCCACAGACTTCTCGATCGGCATGATCATGCATTGCTTCTACTCTACATTCAACTACTGGAGCCACAATGGTCCTTTTGATTGACAACATCTTTGACATTGTGCGCGCAAGCCATTTCTCCTTTGTTTCAGGGGACAACAACATAGCTAATGTCGCCTTTTTGTAGTAGCCAGTTGATCTAAGTTGTGCTCCCCTTTCACTTTTTGTAGGCCATTTCTTAGGTTAGAGAGCATCGCCTCTTGGATGTGCATCTCCCGAGGTGTTGGTAGGGTTGTTACTCTATGAACTTTAGGGTGCTGGCTAAAGATTGTGAAGACTCGAGACTAGTAATCACCTAAATGGCCTAATGTTACTGTCTCGAATGCTCCCACCAATCATGACACTACAGCTCGTGTTCTTCACTTCGATGGGAATGATCAAATGTGTGCATCTGCAACCGCTTCTTGCTACTGCTTTGCAAGGAGTCTTTTTTTTTCTCATTGTTTCTCCCTTCACAGATGTTGCAAAAGTGTCTTTCGTTGCCGTTTCGATACCGTGCCATCACTTTCCTCGACCCGCATTATTGTGTTCCTTGTGCCTTGACCTAGCTTTTTAGCTTTCCTATCTTGCGGCTGTTGTCTACGTCTCTTGCAAGCCATGGTGAGTTGCATGTTGCCATTGATGCCATGGCCACGATCAGTCCAGAATAGACCCAAAGAACCTAGTTAGTGAGGCAAGCAAAAATATAAGACAACTTACCCGAAAGAAGACAATGGAAAACCAAAGTCTACACAAGGTCATGTCAAGTTGCGTGGGGGTTGCAGGGCGTTTGCAGGGTGGGGGCAAGTTGCAGGTACTTAATCTTCCAAGATTTGATGGGTGGGAGGTGTGAAAATTCAAAATTTGCAAGAGTAGCAAAATTTTTAGCCATCGGTTTTTCCTTCTCCGGCGATACATATCAGCAGAATTGGATATCATAAACAAGTGCAATGTGGCCTAAAATGCTTCAAAACACAAATAGGCCAAAGGGCATACTATCGGATTTGATGCTGTGTATTATGAAATGCAATGACCTTTGGCATGCTTATGAGCCATACAACAAGCAAGTGCATGGAAAAAGAAACAATTCAAAATTGTAAATATTGTTGGATTTATTAAAAGATCTTTGCACATGCACAAATTGCACTTTTTCAAATTCTTCCATTTTAGGGTGAATCTAGATACCAATACCAACAAGTATCAATGTTTTAAGACCACCATGCAGTAGTCCCACTAGTTTGGATTCCAAATTTTCAATCCGTTTTGGTTTTCAAAACAGATTTAAAAAAAGTTATGTAGCGTGCCCTCAAATGGATATGCATCACTTTAGCACAACATTGGAGGCCTGTTAACCCATGCCTAATGTTAAGGTGTGTCCTTGGGTTGAGGAGAAGCTCATGTAGTGTACTTTTGAATAATTACTTGGTTGCATGTATGTATAGAACAAAATTTTGATGTTTTTGAATAAATTGCTATATCCTATAGTCTTGACTCTTCAGGATGCTCACTTCACATGCAACATAGCACTTGTAATGCTTTAACAGTCTCATTCCAAATCCTTATTCCATAATTTTTTGCCCTCATGTTCAAGTTTGGAATGTGTACTACAACTTGAAGACATATTTTGTCAAATTCCATTGAGCAATGCTTAAGTTATGCGTCATGTAAGATACCTATATACAAAAAAGTCCCTGAACCTCACCAAAAATGGCTACACCCAAGAAAACAATTACCCCCCACAACCTCCCACTTAAAGGCCAATGCACCTTTAAGAGAGAACAACCAATGAGCATACTATCCAATGCCCATCAATACACAATAATACTCAAACCGCTGACTAGGTAGACTCTTCGTCAACATATCTACAAGGTTATCATCTATATGAACCTTAACAAGCTCTATGCACTTGTCCTCAAGTACCTCCTTGATGAGATGGTACCTGACCTCAATGCGTTTGTTCTTTGCATGAAAGACTGGATTTTATGCTAGTTGAATAGCACTCATGGAATCACTAATGTCTGTACACATGTATGAATCCCACTAGTCGATCAAGCCATATAGCCTCCTTGCAACCCTCTGGGGCTGCAACATACTTGGCCTCTATGGTAGACAAAGCAATGCAATTTTGTGCGCGAGACATCCACGGCACCGCAACACCTCAAAGGTGAACACATAACCAAAAGTGGATCTCTTGCCATCCACATTCCTTGCATAATTTAAATCTATGTACCCAAGCCTCCCAATGCCTCTTTCCTGGATTAGCCATATATTGGTTAACAACTCCCACAACAAATGCAATGTCTGGTCTAGTAGCTATCATAGCATACATAAGACTCCCAACCGCCTCTAATGCATAAGGAACCTTGGCCATCATGGTCTCTGATTTGGGACTATCGGCTTGACTCAGTTTCATATATGGAGGCAATGGAGTACTTACTGCCTTCCCCCCCTCCATATTGAAATGATCCAATAATTTTGTAACATACTCCTTCTGTGAAAGCCAAAGGAGTTTTCTACTCCGGTCACGCATGATGCGCATACTAAGAGTATGACCTGCAGGTCCCAAATCCTTCATGTCAAAGGCCTCATGCAAGTTGGCCTTCAATGCATCCAGCTCATAATTATTCTTGCTAGCCAATAGCATATCATCCACATAAGGTGCTAGGAGTATCAGGCTATTATCATTAACCCTTTCTGTGTAGAGGCAATGATCAATCTCACTTCTTCTAAAACCCTAGGACCGAATGAAAGAATCAAACTTCTAATCCCATTCTCTAGGTGCTTGCTTAAGGCCATAGAGACTCTTTTTCAGCTTGCGAACCAAATGTTCTTTTCCCTTTTCTTCAAATCCTTCCTGTTGTACCATGTAAATTTCCTCATGCAGATCCCCATGCAAGAAAGCTGTCTTGACATCCATATGCATAAGCTCCATATCCTCTGGTGCCACAAGTCCAAGTATGCATCTAAGTGTGGTCGTCTTCACAATCGGAGAGAAGATCTCATCAACTTCCACACCCTTCTCTTGCTTGAATCCTTTAGCAACCAAATGAGCCTTATACTTAGGCACATCATCACCTGTGACCTTCATCTGGTAGACCCATTTAGAGGGCAATGCTTTCTTTCCATGTGGCAAAGAAACCAAGTCCCAAGTCTTATTCTTTGTGAGTGAACTCATCTTTGATTGCATAGCATACTCCCACTTGTGCTGATCCTCGCGCATCATAGCAGCCTCTCTATAGCAAGAGGGCTCCCCACAATCTCACATAGTCTAGCCCTGGAACAAACTTATCAAGTGGTTTAGACACTCTAGCTGATCTTCTCAAGGGCATTTCATCTTGCTATCTCATCTACATATCAGCCACATTCGTATCATCATTTCCATCAATAGATGATCCATCATCTGCCCTTAATTGTGTACCTGTAGGAGTACTTGTTCTCATTTCCACATCCCGTCTTCTACATCTTCTTCTCATTAAAGACCACATCATGGCTTCGTATGATCTTCTTTTCTTCTCGATTCGAGAGATGATAGCCCATCTCTCCACTTTCACCATAACCCAGAAAGATGCATTTCCTAGACTTAGGATCTTGCTTCTTTCGAAGCTCGTTTGGCACATGTGCATATGTCTCACACCCAAATATATGTAAATGAGAGTAAGAGGGCTTCTTTCCACTCCATTGCTCTTCAGGAATACCACCATCCAAACTCTTACTAGGTGATCTATTGATCACATGCACTGCAGTCTTCATTGGCTCTACCAAAAAACCACCAGAAAGACTTGTATTGGAAAGCATACATTGCAACCTTTCCTTAATGGTGCGGTTCATCTATTCTGTGATTGGATTTTGCTATGGAGTATGAGGGGACATGAGCTCTCTCTTGATCCCACGTGTATCACAAAAATGTCGAAAGTCATGAGAGAGATACTCTCCACCATTGTTGTCAGTTTGTAGACATTTAAGCGTTCTACCTGACTGATTTTCAACCAAAGCTGGTCATTTCTGAAATACTTGGAACACATCACTCTTTCAAGCTATAGCATAAGCCCATACTTTCCTAGTTGCATCATCAATGAATGTCACATATTATTCATCCCCTCCTAATGATCGTGTAGGCATAGGACCACATACATCAGAATGCACTAGATCAAGCTTTTCAAGCTCTTTCTTTCTCCTTCTTTTATGGGCTGATTTAGTTTGCTTCCCATAGAGACTGTGCTCACAAAATTCAAAGTAAAAAAAGCTCAAATGCGGTACATAAACCAAACGGCATAAGAGTTTCATTTTACCCTAGCTCATGTGCCCCAACTGGCAATGCCACAGAGAAGTACTTGGCTACTTGGTTATTGCAACAACATAATTAGACACCCTTGATACATGTAAGGGATACAATGTCCTACACTTGGCACCTCTTGCCAAAACCATAAAGCCCTTTTAAATTTTCCTACTCTGAAAGCCAAAGGTGGTTTGAAAACCAGCATCATCTAGTTGACCCACTGAAATGAGACTCTTAGTCAGCTTAGGCACATGTCTCATATTTTTCAAAACAAATGCAAACCCATTTGCAAAAGAAAACTTTGTCACCTACTCCCGCTATGTCACATGCATAGTTATTTCCAAGATGCACACAACCTATCTTTCCACTATCATAAGTGCAAAGCCATTCCCTATGGAATGAAGCACCAAAATCCAAAATCCAATTTTGGGAATATGCATCATCTGAAGTGGTATGCAACTCTGTAGGTAGACTAGACATAAAGAGAATGTCATTGTCATTATTATCAGTGACTTCATTTATCTCCTCGATATTCACTTTTTCTTTGTCCTCCTTTGGACTCTCTTCCGTCTTATTTGCACCCCAATTTGCATTCTTTTTCTTATCCTTTTGCTCTCTTTTTGACTATAGCAATCATTTTTCATGTGGCCCTTCTTGCCACAATGGTAACACTCAATGTTTTGTGCCGTAGATTTGCTACGAGACTTCCCTCTTTCTTGGGACTTCCCCCTGACTACCCCTTTGCACATTTAAGGTTGCATCCTACTTGTTGCCATCCATAGACTTTCGTCTAATCTCCTTGGCCAACAAGCTACCCACAACATCATCAAACTTTAGTACTCCACTAGGTGCATAGTTATTGTGATAGCTATACGGAAGGTATCCCATGAGGATGGCAATGAACATAAGAGGAATATCGCCTTAGTCTCCGCATCAAAATTCAGCTTCTAAGCCTGAATCCGGCTGAAAATAATATTGCATTCATTCAAGCAAGAAGAAATGGAGACCCCTTCATTCATCTACAGCTCAAACAACCTCTTCATGAGGTAAACTTTACTAGAGGCAGTTTCCTTCAAAACTGGTACATAATTTCTTCCACAAATCTTCCATAGTCTGCTCATTTACTACTATGAAATAAACTGACTCTACAAGATGAAGTCTAATAGTAGACTTTACTATTGCATCCAACTCATTCCAATCATCCTCAGATATATTTGTAGGCTTAGCTACAATCCCTGCCAAGGGTTTAATCTGCTTATTTTGTGAAGAAATCTCAAACAGAGATGAGGAAATCGACTCAGAGAATCAAAACTCAAAGAATCCTTCACGAAATTGACCAAAATTTTGCAGACAATAGTTCTTGCCCCTGTCCCTATCCATCGGAACAGACAGATCCGAAATGTTAGCTTGGGCAAGCGGGTTCAAACCATGGGCATCTGGAAATATAGAGAGCTCCAACAGGTTTTTCTTGCTCTTGCTTAAAAGAGAAAACTCTTTAGTTTCTTGACCTTTACAAGAAAAGCTTGTCAAAACCAAAAAATGAGTTGGTGGTGTAGTTCATTTTGAGGATGGTCAACTGTGCCTCCCACAAACTTTGACCGCCCATATCTCGCAAAGTCTACCTCGGATTCCTATGGTGTAAAAAGAGAAAATTTCTATTTTTCTATGTACTCTCCATTTCTGAGCTCAAAATCTAAAGGTTGTGTTCATAACGCACTGCCACAGTTCAAAATGATTCATGAAGCAAGATTCGGGACCTTCCCAATGGAGGCGAACGGCCTGCATGAGGGTCATCATCTATTAATGTTGTGGAGGGTGTGGCCACCATGCAACTAGATGCTTTGATTATATCATACGGGTTCACCAAATTCGGGCAATCATCAAGAAAGTTCTTCATCGAATTTCCTAGAAGAAGAAGCTACAATGCCACACCGCATCCCATTGGAAGAGATTTCATGGAGGTTGCAAGAGCTTGAAGAATCCGATGGTGATGTGCAAGATCTACAACTCCTTACCTTTGTTTTGGATTTCCTCTTTATGTTGACGAATAATTTGATGCAACATCGTGTACCATGACATCGATTTGTTGTTTGTTTTTGGTTGCCTACTCTTGGTTTTGTCCTTTACATTCATTTCCCTTTCTATGATGGCCGATATTCTTGTGTTTGTGGGCGGGTGGATAAGAACCTGAGAGAATACCTAGTGTCTTTCAAATGCCACTATGTGTCTCTGAATTTCCTCACAGAGGATCGATGGTTGTTGGTGCTTCCTACATTCTTGGATGGTTTTACAAAGGCTTGGTATGAGAAGCTGACCGATGCAGTGCAACAAAGTTGGCCGTGTTTGATTGTTGCATTGATTGAGTATTTTTGCAAGGGTGAGGAGCCCAAGAATTTTTATCTACTGGTGGAAAATTTGTGGCAAGAAGAAGGGGAGACAACACGTTGATATGTGGATTGAGTGGCCGTGCTCTTGGATGACCTAATTGCTATGTAGCCAGAAAACGTGGGGTTCATTTGCCAGAATGACTCAGTATGTGCCAAATCGTATGGTGTATGGTGCGAAAGATGAGTTTCACCTGAAGCTGAATTGGAAGAGTCCGACAACCATGGAGCACACAAAGGCAATTGCAGTGAAGTTTGATAGAATGTCTAGTGATCGAGTCATCATTCCTCCTTCCCCTTTGTAACGACTGTCAAAGTGGCTCATGGTGGATTTTCTTTGACAAAACCTCTTCTACCCTATCCTCTCCTTCTCCTCGAGAGTATGCATCCTCTACCCCTATTGAAGTTCCTTTAGTTCCTGGCCTTGTGAAGACCATTGATGAGCTCCATGGGGAATTGGTGGATTTGAAAAGCAAGACTACTCCTGCTCAATATGATAAGTCCCAGGTGGTTTGTCATGTTTGCAATCAAAAGGGGCACTACTAGTTAGAGTGTCCAAATGTCCCTCAAGTGCATCCAATGGAGACTTCCAGCTCAGTTTTACTGGGGGGTCCGATGACCATGAGATCAAATGTGATAGTGGTTGTGAATCACCTCCCCAATGGATCTACAGATGATGGTGAGCCACAGATTGCATTCACTTCTTCAAGTGCTCTTTCTCCTTCTTTGGATATTTCCTATGATAAACAGTTGAAAGGCCTTGATGGATTGTTTAATGATGGCAGCATAGATGAGCTTGAAGTCTTGGCAATGGGTGCCCGGACGATAGTGAGATCCTTGCATCTTATTCTTCCCTTGATGTTGTGAGTCTCCTGGAACCTAATGAGATGATATGTGATTAAATCAATCCTAAGGTGTCTTAAATGTTCTTGGAGGATGCTATGATGGACATGGAGAAACAATGCAACCAACTATGGGCTAAACTTGTTGATGAGAAAGTCATGGTCCCAGATGAAGTGTTGAGCATTAAAAATTTTGTTGATGCCAAGCAGTTGATCAGTGTGCTACCTATTGGAAAGGACTTAAATGTATCCCCTGATGATTTCACAAGGTGTGATCCCTTGATTGATTTTTGGACCAGTTCTTACAGGAGTGTGTGGGATGATGACTTCAAAGAAATGATAGATTCCCCTATATATGGGGGGGAGGATGTGTTGGAGGTCTTTCCTTTCCAAACCACAGGGAGTGACTAGATTTTGTGTGTTTTGATGCAACATTTGGGTTTTGTGGCCCTTTTGAGTAGTGAATGGTTTGTATTTAATCGGGGCATGTGGATATGGCTCTAGCACCATGTATTGTTTTTAATCGAGGCAAGTATATCGGGAGCTGAACCCCCAGGATGTTGGATCTATTGAAGTCCTGGCGTAAGAATGACCACATGGAAGGAAGGTGTTCAACGATAGACATCTCAAGGTTTTGTTTGTTTGTGGTTGTTCTAGGCATTTGGATCCTATGCATCTCATGCTTAGGGGGGGGAAATTATTATAGACAAAAAAAAATTGAATGCGAATGGTATAAATAAATGTGAGTGTGAATGTGAGTGGAATTAGTATCATAAAATATAGTGTGCAAGGGCCCAAGGTTGAGATGGCGGGGCAATTCCATGTGCCACCCTTCCATGTAAGAGGACCCATAGGTGTGTTGTACATAGTCCATGGCACAAATAATATTGTATGGTGCCAGACCGCATCCCGTTAGAAGAGATCTCATGGAGGGATCAAGAGCTTGAAGAAGCAGACGGTGATGTGCAAGATCTACAACTCCTTGCCTTTGTTTTGGATTTCCTCTTTGCATTGATGAATAATTTAATACAATGCCATGTACCACGACAGTGATTTGTTCTTTGTTTGGGTGCCTACCCTTCTTTTTTCCCTTTACTTTCATTTCCCTTTCTATGATGGCCGACATTCCTGTGTTTTGTGGGCGAGCGGATGAGAACTCGAGAGAATACCTAGTGTCTTTCAAATGCCATTGCGTGTCTTTAAATTTCCTCAGAGAGGATCGATGGTTGTTGGTGCTTCCTATGTTCTTGATGGTTTTATAATCATCTGGTATGAGAAGAAGACCAATGCGGTGCAACAGAGTTGGTCGCGTTTGACTCCAGCATTGATCAAGTATTTTGGCAAGGGTGAGGAGCCCGAGAATGTTTATTTTCTAGTGGCAAAGTTGAGGCAAGAAGAAGGGTAGACAACGTGTTGATATGTGGATCAAGTGGCTGTGCTCTTGGATGGCCTAATTGCTATCCAGCCACAAAAAATGAGGGGCTCATTGCCATAATGACTTAGTATTTGTGCTGAGTCATATGGTGTATGGTGCGAAAGATGAGTTCCACCTAAAGCCGAAGTGGAAGAGACCGACAACCATGGAGCATGCAAAGGCAATTGTAGTGAAGTTTGACAAAATGTCTAGTGATCGAGTCATCATTCCTCCTTCCCCTTGTGTAACGAGTGTCAAAGTGGTTCATGGTGGATTTCCCTTGACAAAACCTCTTCTATACATCAACAAGCTCCCCCTCAAGCTCAGCATGAGCTTTTGTACATCACATAAACCCAAAGCATCCATAAAAAGACAAAACTTATCTTTACCCAAAGACTTGGTAAAGATATTTGCAACCTAGGCATTTGTCCTTACATATCTCAAGTCAATTTTGTCACTTATCAGTTTCTCCCTGATATAGTGAAAGTAGACTTCTATATGTTTGGTCCTTGCATGGTAAATGGGATTCTTGGCCAGCATAATAGTACTTATGTTATCATAGTAGATCACTACACTGGACCATCAATGCATACTCCCAACTCATGTAGAAGCAATCTCAGCCAAGTTTCTTCACACGTTGCTATAGCAGCCCCTCTATACTTAGCTTTCGTGCTAGACAAAGCAATTGTGGTTTGTTTCTTTCTACTCCAATTAATCACACTACTCCCAAGAGAGAATGCATACCCACTAGTTGACCTTCTGTCATAATGCTACCAACCCAATTTGCATCAATTAACCATGTAAGCATATCCCTCCTTCCTTGGCATAACACAAGCCAACATTTATTGTGGCTTTCACATGTCTTAGTATTCTTCTCACCGCATCAAGGTGACTCTTGTAAGAATTTTGCATAAATTGGCTCAACACACCCAAGGCATAACTCAAATTCATCTAGAGATGGTAAGATATATGAGACTCCCAATGATCTTCTAGAACATTGTCACATCTTGCAAGTAATACCCATCATCAACCATCTTAGCATTTTGCTCAAGTGTTGTTTCAATCGGTTCGCATGCTGTCATATCATTATTTTCCAGCATGTCCAAAGCATATTGACTTTGTAGCATCCGAATACCATGTGGTGAATCAATTATTTCAATCCCAAGGAAGAATCTTAGCAGTCCAAGATCCTTCATGTCAAATTCACATGACAATCTCTCTTAGTTGCTATAATTTCTGCATCAAGACTCCTCGTGATGATTAAATCATCCACATAAATGATCACAAGCACCATTTGTGCTCCCTCATGCTTCACATATAGTGAGCTATCAACCTTGGATTGTTTGAAGTGCATATTCAACAAAGTTTTACTCATGCAACATGCTTTTGTACCAAGCTCTTGGAGCTTGCTTCAGCTCATACAAGGCTTTCCTTAACTTGCACACATGCATAGGATATTTGGTATGTATGTACCCCTCCGACTGATCACACAGTCTTTGTCAGCTAAAACAACTCTATTGTCCTCCAGCCAATTATCACATGATCTCTGTTCTTGTTGAAGGCTTCAATACGCCAAATCCCTCATCACCATTCTCGTGCTTTGTCTTTTTTCCACTTCCTCTAGAATCGGACACATCTTCACCACCCAATACTACAAGTTTGTTATTCTAGGCTGAGAAAAATGTGGCTATCACTTAGCGTTGGAGATGTCTCACTGCCCTGTAAAAGAAGGTATGCCAATTGCTTCAATTGTATCTGCACGACTCGTTTGTGTTCCCTCTACATTCTCAATGTGTTCCTTGTATCAAACAAACTCTATGTTTGACCAATGGACCCAAACATGTCTACAGAGGATAAATTAAGCAGGAAATGTTGATCCTCTATCTCTGTAGAGTAATGACGCCACTCTATCTCTCGGTGCCTTATTCTATCTTCATTTGTCTGCAGCACACTGTATCTGTTCACGGGTGCACTGTCTCCGATGAGCTCCTCTCTTCATTTTGGCAAGATTGTCTCAAAATTTGCACCACTTCTTGACTACATTGCAAAATTCTCTCTCTGTAGCTCTCAAGACGTAAACCAAGGGATTTCCTCTCAGGTTTCACACCATCCACATGCCTACAAATACATTATCCTTGCCAAGAGCACTCAGGCCTACTGATGAGTATTTCAATGAGAAGAAATGAATAGCGCTCAAGATCCTAAATTAAGAACAACTGCTCTTGTCACTCACACCAAGATCAGTTGCTTTAAGAGGAGGTTTTCCATTGTCAAAACACCTTGGACGACTCCCTTATCAAGCTTCAGCAACACAAAGGATCACACAACCTCAACCAATTGAAGAGGATCGATGGAGAAGGAGTATTGTTTGTCACACGCACAAGCTTTGGGAGGGGCTCATTTCGCATGTCCAGCTCTTCTACAAAAGCCTCGCTTTGTAGATCTCTTTGAGGCTAACTCACAGCAGATCCTAGGATGCCAACTCCCTATTGCACTACTCCACTACTTGCAAATTGTAGCCATCTTGCTGAATCACAATGGGCTTCTCCTTAAGATACCTTGGGCAACTACATACACCTTCAATTCTCACTAGCTCTGATACCAAAATAAAGATGCAAAGGGGAAGAGACATCAACACAAGGGAAAGATGTTCATGAATCCACCTTCAACATTACGGGTTGCTCAATTCTATTACATTCACTTCACACTTCTTACAGCTCATGAACAAGAAAGGTACTCAAGGCTTCACACCCTTGCCTTAAAGATTCCATGTCATCAATCCTATCAATACTCCACACTCCACTCTATATCCACATTCATAATCTATACACCAACAATTGATACTAAAGTAGGTTGGAGCTTTTGCAAGGGGATATCAGCAAGAAGGGTGGTACTCTTTTACTTTTCCACAGGGAGTTTAGCTGGATAGGAAGCTCTTCTATTTTCCCTATACCCATACCAGCTGCTACCGACATGGGTGAACTTTTCAAAACTCTAAATGCCAGCAGAGGGAAAGATGGTATGAAAGGTTTAGTAAGCTTTGGATTAAGCAAGTCCCTGAAAGGTGTCCTGCCTAGCCTGTCTCATGCTCCACAAAGCTATTTGGACCAATGCAAGAGGACTCAAAATAGGGAAGGGGGATGGCAAATGCAAAAGATGCCCTGGTGTTCTAAAAGATATTTTCACTTGTTTGTTGCTTACCCATATGCTAGAAAGGTGTGTAAGATCATTTAGTTTGAATATGGGGAGCTAGTTAATTGGAAGGCTATCTTATTAAGGAGATGCATGCAAAACCAAACAGGATCTTTGGTTTCTTGTAAGGGCACATGCTTTATGGTTAATTTGGATCTCTAGAAACGATTTTCAAATTAATGATGTGGAAATGTGTACTGATGCCTGGTGCATGGTGGGACAAGACAAAAGGAGACTCGAATTCCATATAATTGCTTATAATCTTGAACACACCAAGTTAAGTGCAAACTGGGCTGATCACAAAAGTAGGTGTGACTTGGAAGAAGAACATGTCAAACTACCACACTAGCTTCACAGGAGGCCTCCATCTCAAGATGAAGCTGGGCAATCGGCTGCTCAGGTTAAAGTTGCTCAAGGACCTGCTGATCAATCCCCTTCTTCACATGCTGGGTTATAGAATCATGGTGACTTGTCCCAGGAACATGAGATTTCTTTGGATCCTCTACAGGGAGTACCTTCTCAGGCTGTTGCCGCTTCCTCCTCTCAGAGAACTGATTTCAGTGATGATGCTCCAAAAAGTTTTAGTGATGATGCTACAAAAAGTTTTTCTTGTCAAGTCCCCTCTTGCATTTATAGGAGATCCTAAAGTACCTTCCTGGACTACTTCATGCATGGTTTTTTCTGTGTTCCCTTTTTGGAAGTGTTGAGATGGTGTATGTCTTGAACTAGACTAGTTGATCTACAAGGAGATGGAATCTAATGATGTACATATTTTTTTGAGATTAATATAAACACTCTTTTTGCCGGCCCCCAAAAAAAACATGCAACATGCAACATTGACTTATTTTCCCTTTTTGCACTCAGTATGAGAAAAACAAAACAAAACATAGAATGTACAAAAACACAATCTAATCAAGCTAATTAAACTATCAACCTACTTGAAAATAAAACAATTTCAACTAGTGGGCTAGTATTAGGACAGACGCATAACTAGTGTTTGACCTGAACCATCTCGGTGGTATATTCTTGTTCCAACCACTGGGCTAGTTTAGGACAATCACATTAACTCCAAGTCAGCCACAGTGCATGACTCAAACGAGCCCAAAAATTAAACAACTAAACCAATTTAACTACTGGAAAACACAACAATTTCAACCACGGAGCTGATCATCAATTAGACAATAACAAAACTCGGTTTAGGACAATCACATTAACCATCTCAATGATATATTATTGTTTCAACCACCGGGCTAGTTTTGGATGATCGCATTAAAAGTCCCAGCCCGTGTATGACCCAAACCAACCTAAAAATTAAACTAAAATAATTTAAATGCTAAGAAACGCAATAGTTTCAACTACTGGATTGGTCATCAATTAGACAATAATAATATATTACTGTTTATTTTTGTTGCAAATTATATTTTTATTTTATTTCTGTTCAACCACGCTGGTTTAGGACAATCACATCGCTGTTTTTTGACTTGAACCAACTCGTTGATATATTGCATGATGTTCCAGCCATCGGGCTAGTTTAGGGCAATCACATTAAGTCTAAGCCAGCCCGATTTAGAAATTAACTGATATCTGACCCAAACCAGCAGTCCCGAGAAATTAAACTTAACTAATTTGACAACTACTTCTTTCCTTGCAATTTTAACCACCAGATTGGTCATCAATTAAACCTTAACAATATATTAGTGTTTATTTTTATTGCAAAATCTTTTTTTTTTTCAACCACGTCAATTTAGGACAATCACATAACTGGTATTTGACCTGAACCAGCACTATGATATACTGCATGATGTTTCAACCATTAGGCTAGTTCAGGGCAATCACGTTAAAAGCCCAAGCCATCCCGATTTAGAATTTAAATAATTAAACTATTCCAAAACTCAAATACAAACAACCATCGGGCTGGTTTAGGTAACCATTGACTTGCATTCATTGACTTGCATTGTATCAAGCATGTGTATGATGTGCTTGGCAAACTTATTGCATCCCGTTTGTTTTTTCTGTAGATGTACTTATTTGGAGAAACTCTCGTATTCTCATGACAGAATGTTGTTACTCTAGCAATGACTTCCACACTTAAGCTGTCTCTCCTTTTCTTGCATTATGTTGAAGCCCACAGACTTCTTAGATCGGGATGATTGTGCATTGCTTCTGCTTTGCGTATAACTGTTGGAGCCATGTTGATTCTTATGATTGACAACATCTTCAACCTTGTGCGTCCAAGCCCTTTCTCCTTTGTTTTAGGGGATACCAACATAGCTAATGTTTCTCTCTTTGTAGCTAGTTGATCTAACATGTGTATCCCTTTCACTTTTTGTAGGACATTTCTCAAGCTAGAGAGCATCGTCTCTTAGGCATGCATCTTCGGAGATGTTGGTAGCATTGTCACTCTACGAAGACTAAAGGTTGTGAAGACTCGAGACTAGTATTCACCTGAATGGCCTGATGTTGCTGCCTCAAATGCTCCTACCAATTGTGAGACCACAGCTCGTGTTCTTCACTCTGATGGCAATGATTGAATGCGTGCATCTGCGATCGCTTGTTGCTGCTGCTTTGCAAGGATTCTTTTTTCTTCACGTTGTTTCTCCCTCTGCACACATTACAAAAGTATCTTCCGTTGTTGTTTTGATACTGTGCCATTTCTTTCCTCGCCTCATATTTTGTTTCCTATGCCCTAGCCTAGCTTTTTTTGTAGCCTCTAACTACTTCCCTTGCAAGCCATGATGTGCTGTATCTTGCCATTAATGCCATGGCAATGATGAGTGAGCTATCAAAATAGACCCACTAGAACAGAGGCCAACTAGCTTGTCATGTAAGCAAAGAATAGAAGACAACTTACCCAAGTAAAGAAAATAATGCCAAACCAAAGTGTACGCAAGAATGAGGTCATATCGAGGTGACTACACAGTGCAAGTTGCAAGACAGTGGAAGCTTGAATGTATTTTAATATTCAAAGATCTGTAAGGCAAAAGGTGTGAAATTTTGAAAGTGCACAGGGCAACAAAAGTTTAGCTACCACAATTTTTTCCCTCTCCGACGATACGTGTCAACAAAATTAGATATATTGCTTGCCCCCAAGCAAGAGCAATATGACCTTAAATGCTTCAAAATACAAATAGGCCGAAGGACATGCTATCTGGTTTGATGTTGTTATGGATTTATTAAAAGATCTTTGCACATGTACAAATTGCACATTTTCAAATTCTTCCATTCTAGGATAAATCTAGATACTAATATCACCAACTATTAATGTTTTAAGACCACCATGCAGTAGTCCCGCTATTTGGATTCCACTTTTTCAATCCATTTTGATTTTCAACAAATCATGAAAAAGTTATGAAGCATGCCCTCGAATGCGTGTGCATAATTTTACCACTATATTGGACGCTCCTTAAACCATACCTGATGTTTTTACTTAAGTGTGGCCTTTGGTTGAGGAGAAGCTCACATAGTGTAATTTTGAATGATTACTTGGTTACATATATGTGTAGAATAAAATTTTAATGTTTTTGAATAAATTATGATATCCTATATTCTTCAAGATGCATGCTTCACATGCAATATAGCAATTTTAATGCTTTAATGGTCTCGTTTCAATTCTTTATTCCATATTTTTTTGATCTCATGTTCAAGTTTGGAATGTGTACTACAATTGAACTACAATTGAAGACCAAGTTTATCAAATTCCATTAAGCAATGCATGAGTTACGCATCAGGCAAGATACCTATATACAAAAAATGCCTTACACCTCATCAAAAATGGCTACACCCAAGCAAACATTGACCTGAAAATGATTATTCCATTTAGATCTGGTTTATGCACAATAGTTCTCACTTAGTGCGCAACCGATGGTGTTTTTTTGCTCTATTCCTTGTAAACGATGTCATTTCTTTATCTAAAGATTAATCCCATTTTGGCATTGAATTTCATGATCTATTTGATGAATATGCATCTCCTAGTTAAAAAAACAAATAGCTCCTTTGGTTTCTTATTGACCTCTCAAACTTTTGACACCTCAAAAATCTTCTTAAGCTTGATCTCATTCAATTACTCGTGAATTTTATGTGGTAGTAGTGAAACCACTCTTGTACCCTTTCAGTATCTTAGCCTCTTTCATGATGTTCCTTCCTTGAGTATCACAATTTGGATTTAACAAAATTAGTGGATAGGACTAAATAGTCTATATGACTTACTTTCTTTACTATATCCAATAACAAAATTAGTGGATAGGACTAAATAGTCTATATGACTTTCTTTACTATATCCAACCATGATAGATTTCTTGGTCGTTGCAATAAATTTTCTATGATGGTCCTAAATGTAAGAATAGGCAATGCATCCAAATATCATTAGTGGTCAACTTGGGGTACCTTCCAATGATTAAGACAATCACCAGATTGCGAGAAATAGGAGCAACCAAGCCAATGTCCCCAATACTCTTTGTTCATAAGGCACAAATCTGAGCCCCCTTATTGGCAAATACAAGTTACCTTTCCTATCATATTCTCTCCCTTGAGTTTCTCTATGTTTGTTCTATTGCATGCTTATTCCCCCATCTCCATACAATTGTCCATGCTACAATAGACCATAGGTGAATAGGCGAGTAGACGCTCATTTTTCTCCTACCAAGCACCAATAAGATGTCAAGCCATCCAAGGATTGCAAGAGAGGGATTCTTAGTAATACACACACCCGAACAAGTACCAAGTGTAGGTCAACCAAGGAGGAGAAAGTCTGTCAACAATAGCGCAACCAAGTCCGTTTATTCTTTTAGGAACTCTTGCAAGGACTCTGACTGAGAAGATGGTATTCTGATGTCAACTCTTTTCTTTATTAAGTAAATTCTCCACGAGTACATAGATATTGAGAGACTCTCTATCTCCAGTTGATTGTGAGAATCTCTATTAAGAACATGATGATCTACAGTGCATGTATCTTGTTGATGCTATGAAAATATAGCCTTGAGTAATGCTAAAACATCTTGAGATATAAGTTTTGTTTCTCCACTCACACACATGGCCATCTACGAGGGGCACATCCACCTATGGCCTATGCCAACAAGCAACAGGGGGATCCCAAGAGATACAACTGAGTGCAATGGGAATGCCACTTCGTTGTTACTAACACTTGCCTTCACTGCTCACCATCTTTTGTTTCCATGTCGTAAATGTTGGTAACTTTTGGAGGAGTACCCTCCAAAACCTCTCGCATGCTATTGGCTTGGCATCTCTTTGTGCTCGCTCATTGAGAATTTCATTCATTCTTGGATTTTGAAGCCCTCTCATCCTCTCTTGGTTCCTGCTTTTTCTTTTTTGTAGCCATCTTCTCAA
Organism: Dipteris shenzhenensis; assembly: GCF_047967505.1. Lineage (NCBI taxonomy): Eukaryota > Viridiplantae > Streptophyta > Polypodiopsida > Gleicheniales > Dipteridaceae > Dipteris > Dipteris shenzhenensis. The sequence continues at coordinate 32,407,490 of NC_141619.1, read as the reverse complement.
CCTCTCTTTTCTTCGTTTATGGGTTTTAGCATTCACATGGGACCCAGGATCAAAGAGATCCAAAGCCCCCTATATCGCTTGGAAGACGCAGGAGCATGTCGTAAGAAGGAAATAAGCCATAAGTGTCGACATGGAGGGAAAGGTGAGGAGTGATTTCCTTGGTTCCAGTGACGATATGCGAGAAGCAATGAGGATGGCAAAGGTCCCAAGAAACGTAATGACAAGATGAAGGTGAGGGACTTGACTTTGAGGAAAATTTGTGACCATTGTGTCCTTTCCCGAGCATCTGAGGCTGCTATAGCCTTGTGGAAAAAGCAAAAGATCAAGAACTTCTTCCTGTGAGTTTTGGGTGGCGTGTGTAGATGCTTTTTTGTTGTTGCTTATAGTTAGACACAATTTTTCGTCGTCATTCTTGTTTCGTGGCTATCTCGTCTTCTTCATTTGCTTTGTTGAGTTTTTAGCCGTTGGCTTTGGTCTCTTCGTCCCTCCATTGCTTTTGCCTTCATTTTCGTCGTTGTCCATATCAGCGATGACCACTTTTTCCTTCTTTTGGACTTATGGTTGACCCCTTTCTCAATCATGTAGCGACTCGTCATACGTCATCGCTAGTTGATTGGTGAGCACCCTCATTGAGGCTGCAAAATTTGTAGACTGATTCTCTAGTCTTCTATCGAGCTTCAGCATAACATCCTCATTACTGAAGTCTTGTTGAAAACCTATAAAAAAGGCTTCTTTCAATTCAATCCATGCCTTGAAATTAACTGGCCAAACGCTCAATGGCTTTGTCTATTAACATGGTGGGAAAGTACAAGAAGGACTCATCCTGTTGTATTGCATTCCAGAATCGCTCTGGCAGTCGTGGTTTTTATTTCAGTCCTGCTCTTACTGTGGCAGATTCACCCTTGAAGTTATGGGTGAGCTTTTGAGCTTGGCTAGCCATTCTCGCAAAGCATGCTACTTGTGGATTCGGCAGGGTATTGCTTCCTGGTGCTTTGTCCCACAATACACCTGGATCCCTCTAGAGGTTGCAGATTTTTGTTGTTCTAAAGTCCAAATTTCTGCATTAAAAATAAAAGAGAAATCTAAAGAGAAGAAAAATGAGCTAACAAAATCTTATGAAGAAAAAAAGACATACCTAGCAAGAAAAGCAATGCTTAAGCAGCAGCAGCTATATTATACATGCTACATCCATGTAGTCCTGGTGCTGTCAAAACTCCTGTGTCAGTCTTGGGTAGTTTAGGGAGGAGAACAAAAATGCCTCCAATCTGCTTAATGCTGTAGGTCCTTGATTGAGCTCTACACCATGCAAAGGGTTGCTGGAGTTGCTCACTGCTAGTTCCTATTACCGCACCTGCAACTGCCAAATGTACGCCTCTTCAAGTACCTTTGAAGCACCTCTTCAAGTACATGGGAAGCACCTCTGAAAGCTAGTCTTGAATATATCCCCCCCCCCTCCCCAACCCAAATCCCTTCCCCTGCCCGAGAAAAAAAAAAAAGAAAAACTCCACAGAGGGAAGCATTATATAAGACCTCAGTGGCTGTCTCACAGACCCATTTTTGGCCCACCAGTGTAGGTCAGCCAACCTAACAGACCAGCAGTCTGGCTGACCTGTCGGATCTGCTCTTAGGGGCCCTGGACTGCTTGGCACCACACCTGCCTCTATGCAGAATCACCATTTTGGCAGGCCACTCTGTAGGTCATCCAGCCTTAACAGACCAGCAGTCTAGCTGACCTGTCAGATCTGCTCTTAGGGCCCCCGCACTGCCTGGCACCACACCTTCCTATATGCAGGGTTAATTGCAGCACCAGATGCCACTCCAACGGGGCCATAAACTGGCTGCCCTCCCTCCTACACCAGGGCCTATGTGTCGCCCGAAAAACTGCCAACACCATGGCTGTCCTAAACAGAGAAGACCTTCCCTGATGGATGGAATGTCTGTGCTGCCCACATAGCAGCCTGTTCATTCCTCATACTCCCCAAGTGGCACTCCCCAATGCACTCCTCATTGAGGAGCTTACACGTGGCGAGTTGACCCCTACGTTCCCATATTTCTTTCATATGATGCTGTCTTGAAAGCGTTTAAAGGATTTGTAGAAGCATCTCTGAAAGGCTAGACATGAACGTCCTCCCCCCCCTTCCCTGCCCCATCCCATGCCCCCAAAAGGGAAAACAAAAACTCCACAAGGGGGACCCTTATATGAGGGCTCATTGCTCCATTGACTGGCTGACCAGGCCGTCTCACAGACCCATTTTTGTTGATCACTCTAGAGGTCAGCCAACCTCAATTGACCAGCAGACCACCTAACCTCCCACACCTGCTCTTCGGGGCCCCCACTGCCTGGCACCACACCTGCCTATATGCAGGGCTAATTGCAAGCACCATGTGCCCCTCCAATGGGGCCATAAACTGGCTGTCCTCCCTCCTTTACCAGGTTCTATGCTTGGCCCCCAACACCATGGCTGTCCAAAACAGAGCAGATCTGCCCTGATGGATGCATCTAATTCAAACCTAAGAAGAATATGTCTGTGCTGCCCAGAGCATGTTCATCCCTCATACCCCCCAGGTGGCGCTCCCCAATGTGCTCCTCATTTGGGGGCTTACATGTAGTGAGTTGACCCTTCTGATCAAACATTTCTTTCATATGATGATAGAACTGGCTCTCTTGAAAGCGTTTGACGGGGATTTGTGGAAGCACCTCTAAAAGGCTAGACTTGAATCTCTTGCCACTCCCCATCCCCTAATCGAGAAAAAAAAGAAAAGCTCCACATGGGGGACATTTATTTAGGGGTTCAGGGCTGACCAGCTCACAGACAGATTTTGACCAAGCCAACCTCAACACACCAGCAGTCTAGCTGACCTGCCGCATCTTCTCTTAGGGCACCCCTACTCCTGAGCCCATTCGCTGCCTTACCAGACCATCACAGACCCATTTTGGCCAACCACTCAGTAGGTCAGCCAACCTCAACAGACCAGCAGCCTGGCTGACCTGCCCGATCTGCTCTTAGGGGACCCCCACACCCTGGCGCCACACCTGCATATATGCAGGGCTAATTGCAGCTGCATGTGCCCCTCCAATGGGGCCATGAACTAGCTGCCCTCCCTCCTATACCTGGGCCTGTGTGTGGCCCAAAGGAAGGCCATGGCCAACATCATGGCTGTCCAAAACACAGCAGATCTGCCCTGACGGATGAATCTAATTCAAACCTAAGAAGGAAATGTCCATGCTGCCCACATGGCAACCTGTTCATCCCTATACCCCGCTACTATCCTCATTTGGGGGCTTACATGTGGTGATCTCATGATTTCATATATTTTCTATTGAGCTTATTGGTCCGGGCTTGGCTTAGAAAACAAAGTTAATCTTTGAGAATAAATTAAGTTATGGCAATAAAAAGACCCATTGCTTTTGAATTCATAGAGGAGTTTGAAGCAAGGTGCTAGAATGGGCGAGTTTAAGAATAAGGAAACTTGGATGTTCTCATCGTCTCTTGTGTAACCTTGTTGGAGGCAATATCCACTTGTAGTGAAGCATTACTAACAATTCTTAATACACCACATTGCCTTAGAACCCATCAGATGAGTGAAGATACAAAAAATCCCTTTAGCATGGAGAGAAACACGACCACTTTCATAAGCAAATAGGATCTAGGAGCAATAGTATTAAGAGAGAAACCAACACAATGATGATGTAAGGAAGCTCCCCAACAATGAATTTCATGAGTACTGGAGGAAACAAAAAAGGCTCTGATATTTAGACAAATGTCCCGGATCCCTCTCTCTCTCTCTCTCTCTCTCTCTCTCTCTCTCTCTCAGCGGAGTAGAGGAGTTAGCTGATATGAGGGCAGCTTGGATCAGCCGAGAGAGCCGACACGCCGCCACTGAAAAGATTTCGCGTGAGACAGAGTGCCCAGAGCACATTCTATTGACGTCCGACCTATCACAGCTCTCCTCAGGGGGGGTCGACAAAGGCGAGGAGTCACTCTAGACATAGCCCAAAGATCGAGAAGACCGCACCCCCTGCCACAGCGTGAGACAACTCGACAGATGCAAATACGAGATATTTTCACAGCTCACCGGAGAGCCATCACTAAACCGGGCTTCAGTTTCGCTCCATGATTGACTTGATTCAGTTTGTACTCGATTGATTATTATCATTATGATTTTGCTAGGATAGATTAGTACTCAGCAAGGGCCCTAACGTGCCCTTTGCTCCAGCCCGTTGTGGCTTGTATGAGTCTATTTTTTGTGTGCATTTTGTCCCATAGGCCTGCGGACGTTAATACATCTCTTTCTCTCTCTCTCTCTCAAACACACACAGTCACCAACACATGAATATACTATTTCCACGAATTGAAGTATGGAAAATAGAGAGCACACGTATACTACAGGCAGAACTTCAGAACAACAGCAATAAAAGTCAAAGACTGTCAATCCTAAATGCCATATAAACAAGAAGGCAAGCCAGATATACAAGCACGCCCTAGCAGGCTTTTTTAAATTGTTCTGCGCTTTGCAAGTCCGCTCATTACAAAAAGTAGCTGTTACCACAAGGCAAGAAAAACCATCTGGTAAACAAGAAAAACAATGACAGGAAGATCTTAGCTTTTCACCCAAATCAAGTTAGTTATTGCACGCTCTTGCTGATCCTTGTAGACTCAGCGTCAGAAACATACTCTAAAACACTCGCAATCAATGTAACATCAGGGTTGTTCTGTTAGTCAATGTAATTTGGAGGAAAAGCTCTCATTGGAAAATTACCGGCAGGAGTCGTCCTAGAGACACCAAATCTTGGCTTTCGCGATCTGATAACATCAACCTTGCGCATGTATTGCCTCCCAGACAAGATTCTTAGGCACTGGCTTCGACAAATCTCTGGCTTGAAGAGCAGCAGCCCGAAGTGTACGAATTATCATGACATTAGCCTCCCAAAAACTCACGGAGGTGTATGGCAGCCCGTGCATTTCACAGAACGGCCTGACCAAGCTTGAAATCTTCCGCAAATTGTGGCGCGGTAGTCGCGGGAAAAGATGATGTTCTATTTGAAACTGCAAGCCCCCATGGAACCAGTCCATCCAACTAGGCGTAGAAAGATTCAGTGTTCCTCTGACCTGAGCCTGGGCAAATGCTTTACTGTTCGGGCGGTCGTTGTAAACGGGTGACGAGAAATGATTCAGGCAAAATTGCACATGCTGTATTCCGGTCACAGCAAAGCTCACCAACACGAAAGAAACACGTTCTAAGGTGTTGGGAAGACAAGAGAGAAGGGTGAGGAACCACGCCCAAAAGAACATTATGCTCGCAATCTCCAGACCTCTGTTACGAATCTTCGTCTTGGATAGAAGCAAAATGAAGGTTTGCGCGAAAAGATTGATCCGCGCTACTGCCATCACGGGGTAAAATGTCCAATGCTGATAACTCACCAGCAGGCGAGCGATAGGGTCGAAACTCATGGTTCTGTCGTAAAAGTAAGAATGCAGGGAAGAGAAGAACTTGGAAGAAACGGCAAAGAGGGGAATGTACTGCAAGTCAGGGTCGTATTCGAGGCTGTTGCAGGAGATGTGGTGAGCATTGTGGTTGCGCTTCCACCAGCTAATGCTGATCCCGGAGGCGCAGTTGCCGACGCAGAGCTCGATCCATTTGTCGATGTGCGGCTTTCCCAGCAGCGAAGAGTGGCCAGCGTCATGCCCGATCCATCCACATTGCGACCAGACGCAGCCGAGCAGGAAGGCAGAGACGAGGTGCACAGCGAAGCTATCGGAGAGGAAGACACCAGCGATGCAGAGGGAGAGGAAAAAGGCCATGGCGAAGGCGATACGGAGGTAGATGGAGAGGTTCTTGTGGAAGAGGCCAGAGGAACGGAGATCGGAGAGGGTGCGACGATAATCGGAAGCGAGGGGGGAGACATGGTAATCAGAGAGGGAAGCAACGAGGAATTTGGGGAGGAAGAGGGAAGCGGAGGGGGGGTGGAAGGCGAGGAAGGAGTCGGTGACATCCTGGCCGGCGAGGCTGAGGAGGGGGAGGTCACCGCCGGGGTGGGAGGGGAGCCAGGAGGAGACATTGTAGACGTTGCCATGGATGGAGATCCAGAGGTCTTCAGGAGAGGAATGGGAGGCGAGCTCAGCTGAGGTTATGGAAGGGAGCTTGTTCTTCGCCATAGCCACTGAGCTCCGAGCTCTGTGTGTCTACAAGATGAACAAGATGATGAAGATGATGAACAAGATTATGACGATGAAGAAGATGACGACGAATCGAGTTTTGAGTCTAACTATAGCCAGCCCCCAAAATATCCTCCCCTTACCTAACCCCGGTTGCTCTCTGGAGCCACACCTGCTCCCATAGTCACCACTCGTGCTCATCACTTGAGGGAGCCTGGCACCATGGCCTTCGGCAAGCGGCCAACTCTTGCTTTTCCCTTTACCCACTTGCGTCGGGATGCAGTTTCCATCTCCTTCGTCCGATCATCATACTTTTAGAATCGTAACCTGCCTGCCCTGCATATACGGCTAGTTTCACACACATCCGCCACCCAGTATTTCACACACGGGTGGACATCAGAGCAAATTCCACGAATGGGATTGGATGAGAGAGAGAAGATGGGGCCCGAAACATAGAGTACTTTTTGGCTGTTTGCACCTTGGGTGGCCTGCCTAGGCCGGATGAAAAAACATCCAACGTACAAGAAGTTCCACCAATGACTTTGTGCCATCAAAGCTGAAGGCCCCTTCAAGCTGCCTTGTCCGCCCGTGTGTGAAATCAGCCTAAGGCAAGGGGTCGGTCCCCTAAAGACATGTAGTCGGCCCTTCAGAGGCCCATAGAATGTGACAAGCAGCCACCAACACGTGCTTTCCCATCAAAGGCTTGGCTCAGGGTGCAGTTTCAATCTTCATCGTCCGATTGTGAAACGTGCAGAATCGTCACCTTGCCTATCCTACATATAAGGCACGGGGTCGGTCCCCTCGAGGCCTATAGCCGGCCCATATATCAGCTCCTATATGCAAACCAACTAGGGGGAGTAGGGGCTATATATAGCCCCCCCCCCCCCCCCCGGTCCATAAAAATACACCCTCTCTCGAATCAACATGCATCAGTAACACACGTGTCACACCTGAAACGATTCTCAAGGTTGTCTCGGATGCCACCTGTCCATAAATACATAACTTGCGTCAGTCATACACATCTCGCACTTGAAACGATTCTATAATTCGTAGAGCTGATTTGTCACCACCTCGCCAATCCTTTAACAGTTGGGAAAGGTGGGCAAGGAGGCATTTCTCACCTAGAAAATGGCAAGCAAGCTCCTTCTCAGGAAGGAAGCCACCAAAATGCAAGGAGCAAATGCTGAGAGCATTTTCCCAGCAAGTAAGGTCCAGTGCACCTGCTCCTAATGGTGCACAACTAGAGAGGATTGGCTTTCTATTCACGCGTTTCTTTTTTTAAAGAGCATATTCAAGCACATTCAATGCAGCCTCTAGTACTTACGAATACAAAGAGCCTCTATCAAGCCTTAGGTGGCCTGGAATCGGCACCCCCCATTACACAACAGCTGCCCATCTTGAGATCATTTAAAAAATGAGTGCCCACGGATGGGAACCCCTTTTACACACCGCCCAAGTACAAACCCCTTTTGTAAAAATAGTGCCCAGATAGGCGTAGAGTTGGGGGACCCAAATCATTATGGTGATTGGGTGAATTCAGCCTTGCCCATCGGTGGTGGGCAGCCAAGCTTGGTTACCCAAGGAAGGCCTTTCTCAGGGCATGATGTGGACTCCACGTTGGATTCAAAGGTCTAAGCTTGGGTGTTGTATGTGTAAAGAGGTACCTGCCTATACCTTAAGTCATGGCTTTCTATTGGTCCAAATGACTAGCCAACCTTGGGCGCCGTTTGGTGTGTAAACAGCCTTAGTTGGCATTGATAGATTGGCTCTTTAGCATCCCTAGCAGGCGTTCAGGGTTCTTCACCAATGTACAGTGGCAACTGATTGGCTGAAGTAGCAATGGTGCTCTAATGTTCCATTTCGCACCCTAAAAAACGAATCGCTCATTTTGAGCATTTGTGCGCAACCGAAACACCTAAACATTCATGTTCCCCATCACCAGTTGTGCATTATGGGCACTGTGTGCATTGGCCCTACGCTAACAGAATTCAAAAAGCAACTTTCAGGAGGGGTCAAAAGTGTTCCGAGAGCACTTTTCTGAGAGGGGCGCCAACAAAGTGCTGGGAGCGATCAGAAGCTCTAGAAGTACTTTCTCGAAAGAGAAGCCGATGAAATGTGACGAGTAGTCATCACGAGCCAAAGGGAGCGGGTAATTCCAATTAACATTTTATTTTATGGGTCAACATACATGTGTGAGTCAAGTGCAGATTTGCCATTTACCATTCAAATTTGCCATTTGTCAAATGAAAAATGTGTCACCTAGTATTTTCATGTTTGTCGTACGCTTATGTGTTATGTTTTTATGGATTTAGTTTTCCAATTCTTTACATTTTACATTTTCGGTTGTGTTTTTCATGTTAGTTTTCATTATGATCGTACAGTGTGGATTTATTTTCCACCAACCTCCAACCTTGCCTTTTGCAGATAGAGAAACCTTTCCACCTCACACCTTTTACTTGAAGCTTTCAAGTCTTAAGACCAAAGTAGAACTAAAACACGAAGATTCTTTGAAATATAAAAAATAAATATCTCGTATAGATTTGAAATTTTGATAGTTTCATTGTACATAAACTGACGGTTTTCTATGAGCACTAGCTAGACCATGTGGGTGGCACATGTGGACCGTCTAGAATAAAATGGATAAACCTAAATATCTTACTCAAACATATATTAGAGCTCCTATAACATTATCAAAACAAGGTGGCAAGCCACTAGGGCCTTGCTCATACGATAAACAAGGTCACAAAATAAGAGGGCCATTTTATGAAGAAGCTGACAAGTGAACTCTCTAAAAAGGGAAGGAAATTAGTATTCTTTAACTTTCATGGGATATACAAAACTTGTATTGAATTGCATCATGAATACGCCATTTATTAAGGAGCCCACAAGTGGACCATCCCAAAGGGGAAGGAAATAGTGCTCCTTAAGTACAAAACTCATCAAACCAAGGGAATAGCGATTTATCAAGGAGCCCACAAGTGGACCATCTAGAACTTAAGGAAATAGTATTCCTTAACTTTAATGGGATATAGAGTCATAAATAAGCCATTCATAAAGGGGCCCACAAGTGGACCATCTAGAAGGGAGGGAAAGAGTATTCCTTAAGTTTCATGGGATATTTCAAAACTTGCATTGAATTCAATCATGAACCCTTGGACCCTTAGCAAGATCAAAAGCTACGGTATTTCAACTTTCAAGAAGGATACCCATAAACCCTTAGGAGGGTAGAAGAAGAGTCACCTTAACTTGATACTCTACAAGAAAAATGGCCTATGAAGGTCCTTCCTCAAACCATGAGCTTTGGAGATGGGTCCCCCCTCAGCCTCCCCACCCCTTTGCCCTTTTTACACTCATCAAGGGCAACCAAGAGACTTTGACAATGATGAGGAAAATGGCTTGCAGATGCACAAGATTAAACTTTTGAAAAATGTGAAGGCCTTTTATCAACGAATCAATATTTTGTGCTAACCAAACCTTGACCTCGATAGGCAGATTAATTTCCACAAATGAAAGCTATGAGGAGCCTTGGCCTTCATAAGTACATTCATTTCCATGAACAAGAGCTATGAGGAGCATGCATCATATGACACCTAAACAAAGAAGTAGTGTTTGCTTTAGGCCTTTCTATTGCATTCAATTCAAGTGAGTACCCAATTTTCCTTTGATGCTGCTGACTGCGTAGGAAGATTGGCTAAGGTTTCTAGTCTATGTGAGACTTCAAAGATAGATGTTTCTTCAATCCCTTTATCATCCTCACCTTTGTCTCTCTGAACATCAAATCCTAGTTTCTATACATGTTCTTCCTTATGGTTGGGATCCCTTTACCTACATGCCCATCTTCTAACTACTTGTATGGCTTTTGCTTCATTCTCTGGTAAACAATGACATATCATGGGCAGCCCCCTAAGAAGCAAGGAATACAAAAGCTTCACCCAGTACAGTCAACTCCTCGAGCAAAGAAAACCTATGTGGGGGCTAGACGTCTCCATGCACTCAATAGTTCTATCAAAACTCTAATAGTTGGAAGCATTACTCTCTCGATCCTCATCATCACCATTCTCTCCCTAAAGAATTTTGAATACTAAAGATCTGGTAGAGAGTGTTGATGCACCATCAGGTGTGTTGAGTAGTTTCATTGCATCACAACATAGTGTATAATTTTGCATCCCTCTCTCCCCTACTTCCTTAACATTTGCTAGGTCTTATATATCCCATCCTTAACATTTACTAGGTCTTATATATCCCATCCTCAAATATTCTTTAATCTGCCTAGCCATCTTGTCTTCTTCCTTTTGACTCAATGGATATGGATTCATAAAAATAGGCTGAGTATCTGGTAGTTTGGTAGTCTCGTTGAAGGCCTCATATGAAGATATTACAAATCATGAGTGGATCCATATTTGATACTTTGGCACTCATATGTCTGAACTATTAGATATAATGATCCAATCCTTGTGAGTTTATCTCAATAAGCTTGCCAATTCATTAAAATGGTTGAACTCTTGCAGAGAAGACTTCTTGGATGAGCTCTTTATGGAAGACTTCTTGGAATTCATCCCATGTGAGAGTTTAAGTTTTTAAGTCTCGCCACCACGTCAGGACTTTACCCTTCAAATACCCCTACACGATGGTTAATCTTCTTTGGTCAATGAAATTGTATAAGTTCAAATGGCTCAACATCTACTCAAGCATGTCTCAACATGATCTAGAAAGTTTCTCTTCCTTCTTTCCATCATATATCTTGGGGGGCGAAAGAGGATTCCCAAGTATTTCTTGCAGCTAGCAATTAGCATTAACAAGGGTAATCATGTCTCTTAGTTGTTGAAATTTTGCTTTTTAAAGTTCTAATAGTGTAGTGCCCTCTTCTTCTTCCTCTAGCTGTAAATCACCTTGGGAATATTCTTGTGCTTTACATCTCGATCTTTAAGAACCAAATAGACAATCTAAATGAATGTTTTTATAGTGTAAGGTTTCTTATAATTAATTGAATCTCTTTTTCATCACTAATTTTATGTTTGATCCCCATAAAAATTTATTTCCAAAGAAAGATAGAGAAGGTTTCAATTTAAAAAAGATAAATCTTTATCTTTACAAGAGCTTAAATTCAAATAAGAGAGGCTAATACTTACCTCTCAAATATATTCATCCCTTGGAATTGTAGAAGACACACTCCTAGACGCACGAACCACTCCGCTCATGTTCCAAAGTCACTTAAAGAGTTAACACTTCCCATGTGAGATCTAGAAAAATTGAAAGACTCATGTAGTCACTGTGTTAGCAACCCCAAAGAAGTCAAGGTAGTTTAGAATAAATATGCAATCCATTCTAGCCACCTATGTAGTCTGAGGTAATTTTTGAACATTTTGCATTGTTCACATTACATATAGTCTATCACAGAGCCCCCCTTCTACCCTTTGAACAACCCTACAAATGCATAGGCTATTTTGAGCATTGCTTTGCCTTTTCATGTTGTCTAGGGTTGCTCTATTCATAGCCTACAACTTGTTTCGAGCTATACATAATCTGTTTCGTTGTCCTACGAATCCTATGAGCAACTTGTGAGTTGCTCCACATAGCCCCTATCCTATTTCTAGGTTGCTTTTTGCAACTATGCAACCAATAAACTACTCAAAGTATGAATTCCACAAGGGCCAACCTTCCCATACATAGTTCATAGCTTGTGGGTCTATGTTGCAGCTATTTTGAGCCACATTGGCTACCCATTTTTACCTCTTTTGTTGCATGTATCCCCTTCTATTGCTGCAAGCTAATGTGACCTTCTATTGCAACTTACCATCATACATTATAATCTTTTCAAGTGACCATTAATTAATATACTCACAAACACAACCCATGAAAGGGGAGAGGGGTCGAATTGTTAGTTCCCTATTAGTTCATATAGTCTAGTCTCTAAGCAAAGAGAACATGTATGTGACTGAGTTGAAGAGAGACATTCAAGGACTGAGCAAATCCTTTCCTACCATAACTAATATTGCAAATAAAAATGCAAAACCTAGAATAATGTAGGAAAGGAGTTACCTGGCACAATCAAATCTATTAGCACAATATTTATGATCTCTTGTCTATTCTCTTGAAGGCCTACAAGATTATGAACTATTCAAGCCTAATGTTTCTTTTAATCTATTAGCTCTCCATAAGACTATCTCGAGCTTTGTGAAAAGTCTTTCACCATAGCTTTCCCTTTGAAAAGATTTCACCATAAAAGCTGTCAACATAGCTTTCAAAAACAATTTCCATGGCTTTTTATTCTACTTACCCTTATTTTTACCTTACCAATATACGAGAATATTGATTGGCCTTAAAATGCCCTTTAAGACAAGATATAGGGCAACCAAGATGGCCATCCTTTTGCAACCACCTTTTTCATTATAGGGTAGCTTTATAAGGCCACCCTTCCTCCATTAGGGAAGTTCTATAAGGCTACCCTTTCTCCATAAAGGGCAGTCATAGAATGGCCGCCCTTTTTTGCATGCCTTCCAATATATGGCGGTGATAAGAGTTTGCCCTTTTCTCCATGTATTCAAATATCAAAATAGGGTGGCCATGGTAGACTACCCTTTTGCCTAGAGTGTCCAAAATAGGGTGGTCATGGAGTCCAAAATAGTGTGCCTTGCCAAGGCCGTCTCTTTTACCATCTCATTCCAAATACAGTGGATTGCTAAGGTTGCCATTTTGCAATTGTTATGTGGATGATAGGGCAGTTTTGGTAGGCTTCAAGAATTGGGGGGGAAATATAGCGTGCTTTTGTGCTTCAAGGAATTCAACCATGTGGTGAATTTCCATTCTTTGCAAAATAATTATCACATATCAAATTGGTATATTAAGTATAAAGTACTTGGATTGTGTATTCAACTTGATGAAGCAATAAACATAGCATGTGACCTAGTAAAGAAATAAAAGAACCATTTTCACATAGAATAAATATCAAAAGCTCCTTACAATAATAGAGTTGACTCCTAAACAACTAAATACAAAGGAAATTACAATGTCCAACTTAAAGTAGTGAACTAAATACAAAGGAAATTACAATGTCCAACTGAAAGTAGTGAATGCAGCAATAATTTTGAGAGCTTCAAGTCACCACGTTGCGCTTATATTCTCACAAAAGCTTTTGACTCAATACTTAAATGTTTTTTCGAATTGAGAGATTTGCATTCTGCTAAGAAAAACTAAAAATTACATCTGAATTTAGAAAATCAATAGATCCTTCATAATTAATTTCTTCAATTAGTTTCAAAGTAGATTTTGTAAACATACTTTGAGACTTCAACACAAAATCATTAATGTTAAAGAACCATGCTTATTACATGGCACTGGTCTTTAGAATAATGCTCTTTAGGCATTGCAAGTTAGGGCTTGCAACATTGTTCAGGGTGCATTCAGCTAATGAAAACACAGAACACACGTCAACTCATATGCAACAGGTGCAAGGAGTTGGACAAGAGACTGATAGGAGTCGAGTTGCATGTAGACGAAACTAAACAATGTAAGAACAGCAAAGAACTCATGAACTTGCAAAAACGGGTATTTTGTATTTATGCATTAGCAGAGATAAGGAACAACTCAACCTCAAAATGGGTTGTTACAGGACTTTTATAGCTGTCCAGATCCCTTTCGACTATTATACGTCTATAGTCAGTTATATTTTTAGTAACAGCCCTTGTTACAAAACATCATACTACTGCTTTAGCCCACTACTTATCAGTTACAGACAGTGATATCCACTACATGCTTAGTAACCGCCTTGTTCCATGGGACTGACGTATCCTAACCTATGTTGACCCTGGGTTATTGGCCATGTAGGCGGAGACTAAGTCTTCAACACCTGGCACTTCCGGTGGAGAGACTTTTTCTCAAAAAGTTGGAGACTCGAACCCTTTACTAGAAATAATCCTTCAGGTCAAGCTTGAAACTGTGTGTCACTGCCAGGTCAATTTCGATACTCTAAGTAACAATAGGGTGAGATGTGGGCTGGTCTTCCTCTGTGTCACATTGCTCTGCATCTGTACTTTCTGCTGCTTCTATGGTCTTAGGTGGACTAGCACACCATGATTGAGTTGGGCTATGCAGAGCATCGCAAGTAATACTGGCATCTTCGGTTGCACCTGGGCAAACTGATTAACCTCTTCTGCCTGCATTGTAGGAGGTGTTGAGGTGTTAGCAGGTTCTTCTTTTGGAAGGGAAAAATGTTGCTCAAATGGCATTTGTCTGTGAGTTCCTGCCTTTACTCTTGCCCTGAGATCCTTTAGCTCGTGTGCCATAGCCTCATATGCATAAACAGCTGAAGCAAATGCTTGATATGGGCATGTAGCAATTGCAAAAAGCCTGCTTTTAAGATTGTCCCATGCTTCCTGTGAAGTTCTGCTGAGTTGATTCTTCATTTTAGTGACATCAGATGTTGTCATAAACACACCGTCAACTTCTGCTGCCATTTCCCTGAGTTGGATTTCAACATTTTCAAGCGCACAGATGCGGTCTTTGAGGAGTGTATTCTCAATCTATAATTCTCTCTCATCAGCGCCCATTTTGTCAAGTTAAATAAAAAACTCATCCTTCATTTCTTGTAGCCATATTTTGATAGTGGGCATGCATTCTTGTTGTACTCTGACTTGCCCTGTCAATTTTGCTATGTATGCCTCTTTCTCTCTTTGTAATTCCTACACTTGCTTTTACAATTCCCGGTTCTTTTTTCTTTGTTGATCACAGTAGTCTTTCAATGTGATTAATGCATGGTCTACCTCCATTGTTGACTCCTCCTCATGTGTTCTCTTTGCCAGTGCATCTGATAGCGGGGTTTTCAAAAGAACAGTCAATTTGCATAGTGGGGAGAAACCATCTACCGGGATATGTGGAGGAGAGTTGAGTAGGATCCTTGAGAGGTCATCTTCAGGCTGCACCCATGTCTGTTTTGCAACTGTCTTTGCTCTTGGATTTAGCTTAATCTTCCTTGTTGCTAGCTTTTGTGATTGGCTTGGGAGCTCTACTTCTTTGGCAATGGGAGTATCCCATAACAATTCAGCGAGTGATGTGCCATATATCACTTGCATGCTCTCTTCATGCGAATAGTTGGCTGCCTCCAAATCTTTTACCAAGGCATCTTTTACTGGATCTGGGCTATGCCTGTCCTCTTGCTTTGTATCAGGGCTGTGTCACATTTTCGTTCTTTTCTCCCGATATTGTATACTCACATGAGGTTTCTCAGTCGAACTCTGTGTTGCAAACTCGAATAGAGCAGTGATGATGGGTGAAATCTTCCAGTGTGCATTTGTTGATGTTAAGTCCTTCTTCACAATCTCGCTCATGACCTTGGAATGCAGGGTATGAGCCCAACTGATTCTAGTCCCCTTTTCTGCTGCCCTCAGCGAGGTATATGAGTCGCAGCTCATGGTATTGGTTTTAACCAACAATTGCATTCTTTCCAAATACCAGATTAATTGTTGCCTCCTCCCATTGTCCTGGACATTACTGACAATAAAATACTTTTTGGCCATCTCAGGTGGGCCGAGAACTCTTGCTGCATCTCTTGATCAATATCTTTTTGATATGTTATCTCCTCCCTTATCAATGGTAATTGAAAGACTTCAGCAACAACGACTTCGAGGGTAACCATCAAGGTATTTGTCAACTTATCTCCCATTTTGTGGAAATGCTCGTACTGTGTGAGAGCATCGGGTGAGGATTTCCAAGCCGTCCAGGGCAGTGTCGCATAGTTTAGCAATCCGATCTTCTTCAGCCACTTGTGGTTCTTTTGCACGTCGAGAGAGACTTTAAATCTGGGGAACGTAGCTGTAATGATTTGCTTCTTCAGTGCTGGCTGTGGTGTCTCATAGTCGCTTTCTGTATCTTCGTTCGCTTTCGCCATGACGGTTTTCGCTACAGCAGGGCTCTGGCGTGGGCTCTTTCATGCGAGGGTCATCGGCTTCTTCCTGGGATCCATGCTCGAGTCGAGGAGGGTGGTAGAGATGAGGAGGTCGAGGGATGGCTGTTGAGGCTAAGAAGAGGGAGGGGTTATGGGGCGGGATTTCCGTTTTGGTGCCATATGTACCAGTTCATGTGGCATAAAGCTTGCAAGAACTAGCGTTTTCTGGCTGATGTTTGTGGAGTTTCTTGTTGTGGACTGGCAGTCGGAGTCGGTGATTGGGGTAGAGTTGCATCAAGATCCCATCGTCGGATTATGAGAGTCCTTGTGAGGATTGCGACGGTGTCATTTGTAAGGGCCATGGTTGGCCACGTCGAGACTGGAGCTTCGCATGAAAGTGGGGAATTATCCACATAGTGTGGATGGTGAGGTCGTATGCTCACATTTTGAGGGAAGAGTACGATGAATCTCGCGAATCGTGCGTTGGATGGGACAAAATTCTCTTGGTAGTAGATAGTCGGCGTGCGATAGTCGGGGGTGCAGATGATTGACTGACTGGAGTTGGGGCGAAGTCAAATGCTAAGCGGTGTGCAGACTTTTAGTCAGAAGAGGGGCGGGGACGCGAGTCGGACCACGTATGTGTCAAGCGGGTGTGACTCGTTGCCTTAGTATCAAACGGACAAATTGTGGTGGAGTGCCTGCGGACGCCTGTCGAATAAATTCGACTGAGCCGGATGTGCTGTATATGTGAATGGTGTAGGGAGTCGGATTGCTACTTCTATCACATATAGTTTTTGTGTATGTTGCAGCTCTCCTGTGATGACATTATAATTAATCCCTTGTTTTCCAAGATATAATAAAATTACCTTGATATTTTGCTGCTTCATAGTTGGTTTGAGTGTCTTGCTGGGCGGGCTACCGCTTGATGTCAGAGCTGTTTTGTCAGGGTGGCACAGAGATGTCTAATGTTGGTGTTGATGTTGTAGTAATCTTTGTTGTTGCTGCCTAGCATAGTGCTCTTTAGTTGCTGCTCTTGCTTTCTTCCATCTGTCGGTGTGTATAATAATCATGGTATTTCATTATTTTCTTCATTCGTCACTAGAGATAGTTCTGCTTTGATTTGCTGAAGACTAAACAGTTGTAATTTCTTAAATCCTTGTAAATGACATTCTTCTGCAGGTCCTTGGTTATGTGATATACATAGCATTTGTACTTTGGAGATGCTTGGTACTTGGGTAACTTGAAATGTTAAAACAGAGTGAAAATATTATGTTGTTTTTACAGAATCATGCAGAGAAATTGTATTTATTTTTGCCTCTGTTGTAGGGTCTTCAATGTATGGTTTCAACCTGAAGCCATTTACTGGTTTGTCAAATGGATTACCATGGAGATCTGAGAGAAGAAATGTTCCTTGTTCATATGCCTCAAGTATTCTAAATGGACCATCATATCTGAGCTTAAATTTTCCTGGCATTTTTCCCAGTTTGGTGTTGAACATCAACACTAAATCTCCCTTTTTAAAAAGCTTAAACTTGATGTTTCTGTTTATCCATGCTACTCTTCTTCTTTGAATAATGTCAAATGTATGAGAGCTTGTCAATCTATCCTCATCCAATTGTAAAAGTTGCTCCAATCTTGCATTGATGGAGTATTCTGGGGAAAGTTTGTTGTCAATTGCTACTCTCAGACTTCCTGCGATGAATTCCATGCCTACTACTGCCTCACGTCCATACACTAGCGTGAAAGGTGTCAATCCGGTGGCTACTTTATGAGCTGTCCTTAGTGCCCAAAGTACTGAGTCTAAATGCTGATCCCAATCCTCTGGATGTTCAGCAATGGTTCTTCTATAAACCTTTTTCATTAACTTGTTTGTACTCTCAGCCAAACCATTGGCTTGTGGGTAATATGCGGTAGACTTTTTGTGCAACATCATGTGCATTTTTGTCATCTTTTTGATTGTTTTGTTTATGAAATGGGTCCCTCTATCAGATACAATCTCAATTGGAACACCAAATCTGGTAACAATATTATGGTATAGAAAATGTGCAACTATTCTAGCTTTGCATGTTTTGAGTGCATCCTCAACCCATTTTGTGCAATAATCAGTAGCACCAAGTATATATTGATTACCGGAATATTTTGCTGGAGGCTTGATTGGTCCAATAAATTCCAATCCCCACTTTTGAAATGGACCCAATGAAAGGATGGGTTGGTGTGGCATCCTGTCACTATCCATTGGTCTATCATCTCTTTGGCAAGGTAGGCATGATTTTGCATATTTGTGGGCATCCTTTAACACTGTGGGCCACCATAATCCAGCCTGCAAGATTTTTTGCCTGTAATATCTCTTGAGAAATGTCCTCCTGCTGGACCTCCATGTGCTTCTATTAACACAGCTTTTTGCTCATGGTCCTGGACACATCTTCTGATGACCTAGTCAATGCCTCTTCTATACAACACTCCAGCAATGATAAGAAAATGTCTGCTTTGTAACACCAACTTCTTTCTTTGATCTTGATTCATTGTTTCTGGGATTAGTCCATCGGTGAGAAAAAATAACATTTTGTCGTACCAGTTTGGCTACTCCTTAATTTGTACCATGAACAGATTTGCATCCGGAAGTTCGTCTGGTATACCTGTCGGAGGCTCTCCTGACTGCTGCTTGCTCAGATAATCTGCAATTGCATGCTGCTTCCCTGGGCTATGGACGATTGTGTAGTCAAACTCTTGCAACAATAGCATCCATCTTGCTAATCATCCTATTAGATGCTGTTTGTTGACCAAGTAAATTAAAGCCTGGTGGTCAACATGGAAATGTACTTTGTTAGCCAGAATATAATGTCTAAATTTATTCAAAGCATACACCATACCAAGCACTTCTCTTTCTGTTGTTGCATAGTTCTTTTCATGTTTTGTCAGGATTCTACTTGCATAATATATAGGTCGAAACCACTTAGGCGATTGTTGTTGCATGAGGACTACTCCCACTGCTGAATCCGATGCATCCACAAAGACTTCAAAAGGGAGAGACCAATCAGGGGGCTGTAATACAGGAGCAACCATTAGTATTTTCTTGAGAATGTTGAAAGCTTGTTCTTGAGGAGTGTCCCAAATGAATGCTTCACTATCCCGTGTGAGCTTGGTAAGAGGATAACAGATATCAGCAAGGTATCTTAGAAATCTATAGTGCCATTTTATTTGGCCAATGAATCTCTGTAGTTGCTTGACATTTTTGGAAGCCTTAGCATTTTGGATTGCTGAGACCTTGTCAGGGTCAATCTCCATGCCTTCTTTTGAGATAGTTTGGTGGTAGAATATAATTTTTCCAAAAAAAGGGTCTCGGGTTCAAATTATGAATCCCCACAGTGCCACATCATAGCTTGCGCATTTGCCATGTCATCATGGAGAGTGCCACATCATCAGACGGTAGGAGTTGCCACATCATCATGAGAGTGCCACATCAGCAAGGTGGGAAACTACCACATCATCCTATTTTGCTACACTATCAGATTCTACCGCATCATCAGCTTAGGGTTGTCATGTCATCATCTGCCACATCATCAACCCACATCATCTGTTCCCACATCATTGAGCCCTTTGGCAATTATTTCAAATGGCCATAACTTTTGATGCAAAATGAATTTTTGCAGTGGTCCCAAAAGCAAAAATGTCAAGAGATCATGCTCTAATGTGGCGAGCACCTCATATCTTTAGTATGACTTATCCTCATGTCAACATCATTCAATCTGCTTCATCAGAACCAAGCAAGGGAAAATGACACGTGTCTGGTCCGCAAAAGGGACATGTGGCAGTGTGGCAGCGGCAATGCACGTGGTGTTGAGGACACGCAGAAGTGCCGCCAGCAAGGTTACATGAGGGGGGAGAGAGAGAGAGAGAGAGAGAGAGAGAGAGAGAGAGAGAGAGAGGGAGAGAGAGAGAGAGAGAGAGAGAGAGAGAGAGAGAGAGAGAGAGGTGATGGAGGAGAGGAGAGCACGTCCGGGGGGGCAGTCGCAAGGTGAGTGAAAGAGAGAGAGGGAGTGAAACAATGAGTTTTTTTTCCTTTTTGAAGAAAGAGAATCGCGAGAAGGAGACGAATCAACAATGGAAAGGAGGAAGATACAATAGCAATGGTGGTGAGCTATCTTCATTGTGGAGATTTGTATCCCAACAACCACACCATCTTTTGTTATGCAGAAAAGAAACCACTAGACACTGTCAGGCACAAACCATGACGAGGATCTAGAGCCATGGGGAAGAGGGAGAGAGAGGGAGAAAGCGATAGCATGAGTGGGGAAAAGGAAAGAAGAGGGGTGGAGATGAAGAAGGAGGCTATGGCACAAGAGGGAAGGTGGACGGGGATAAGAGGCATGTACGTGGTAAGTGGGAATGAGGAGATAGAGAGATCGGCATACTTTATTAAAAGTAGGATGGGAAATCACCTTGGACCACTGGTGGTTACGAGGAGGGTGGGGCATTGAGCATATCTAACACCCCCCCTCAATGTCCACCCGTAGGTGAACTACCTTCTCGACCCAATGCCGAGTCTTTGAAGATGACCCTGAAGCTGATTTTTTCGAGTGCCTTGGTGAAGATATCTGCTCCATTTTGCTCTATTGGACAGTAGACCAATTCCACTATCCCCAAATCATGCACATAGTGATACTGAATCTCTATATGTTTTGTGCGTGCATGAAACACTGGATTTTTAGCAATGGCCATGCAACTTTGATTGTTGCACCTCAGCACAGTTGCCTCATCCTCTTGCACTCCCATGTGCCATAAGATCCTCCTCAGCCACACTGCTTCACATGCAGCAAAACATGCTGCCTTGTACTCAGCCTCGATAGAAGATAATGCCACTGTTGGTTGTTTCTTACTGATCCAAGAGAAGATACTTGAACCTAAAGAGAAACAATATCCAGAAACTGATTTCCTGGAATCAACATCTCCAGCCCAATCTGAGTCACAATGACCAGCCAAGGAAGTGCCCATACCATAGGTGATGCCATAATCAAGAGTGCCCTTTACATACCTAAGCACCCGCATCCCTGCATTCCAATGATTCTCCCGAGGCTTATTAGAGAACCTACTCAAAACGCCAACAACAAAACTGATGTTCGGTCTGGTGTTGCACAGATAGATGAGACTGCCGACCAACTTCCTGTACCTCCCGATGTCTGCTGGTGGTGAGGCATCCTCCATAGACAACCTCGCATTTACCTCCATAGGTGTAGCTATCTCCTTGCACTCGGACATACCAAATGCCTTCAAGATCTCCCTTGCATATTTTTGCTGAGAGATGAAGATCTTGCCTGGCTCACTTCAATCCGCAAACAGTAGTGCATCAAGCCTAAGTCTCTGTCATCTCAAACACCATGCTCAATGCCTTTCTAGTCTGCTGGATCATGTCTTCATAGTCACTTGTAATAAGAGATCATCCACATATAGAACAATAATAGCAGTTTTTCCACCTTTCCTTGTTCTCAGAATGGGGGGCCTCAAACCCAGGTGGCTGAGCCACGTACACCTCCTCCTTGAGGTCACCATTCAAGAATGCTGATTTAACATCCATTTGATAAACTGGCCACTTTTTATGAGCAGCCACTGATAGTACTGTGCGAATAGTGGTCATTTTGACAGTTGGAGCGAAAGATTCCTGAAAATCAAACCCTTCAACTTGTGAAAATCCTTGTGCAACCAATCTGGCTTTGTACTTTTCCAAAGTCCCATCGGCCTTGTACTTTACCTTCCAAACCCACTTTAACAGAAAGGTTATTGGCTTTGTGCCAATAACCTTTCTGTTAGGTGGTCGATCTACTAGCTCCCAGGTTTCATTCTTCATGATGCTGTCATATTCTACTTGCATAGCATTTTTTCAATCTCGGTCTGCAAGTGCTTCCTCCAAACTCGCTGGCTCCTTTACTTCTGCAATAATCTCAGCCATCAAGGCCATATTGACTATGTGAGCAGAAGCCCTCCTTTGCTCCTCGATTCTCTAAGACCGCTTCTCTGAGACCGCCTTGGTCCATCTGCATGCTGCTCAACAAACATAGGCATTTGGTTATCATGGTCGTAGGGCTGCCTTACCCATCGCGGCAATGGCTTTTCCGGTGGTGTAACAACAGGTTGGTGACTTATACCTTCATCATCTGATATTTCCTCCTCCTTTATAGCTCTTGGGACAGGTCCATAGTGAATTACCTCTTCGCTTGATGATAAAGTGGAAGAGCTCTTCTCTGCCTCCATTGCATGTGGCTGCTCCCTGAACACCACATCTCAGCTCGCTATGATCTTCTTTGCCTCTTGGTCATACAACTTATAGGCTTTCTTCTCATCACAATAGCCTAAGAAGATACATTTGGTGCTTTTTGGTTGTAGCTTGTTTCTCTCTTTGTCTGGTACATGCGCATAGCATTCACATACACTTAAATATATTAATATTGGAATCAGATGGCACTCTACTTAATCATCTAAAAACTCATGAGCCACCTTCAATTAATTAAAATTCAAGCCGCTAATTAATCACATTCCTAGCATCATGGGCCATTGTGGTGACTGGAAATTAAACTTCACCAAGTTGATAGATGAACTGAATGTGAAGGGGGGATACATTGTCTGTCAAAGTCAGAGGATTAACATCATTGAAAGCATGATTGAAAAGGTGCTAGGCATTCCTAGCGATAGGCTAGCATAATTTTTAGAGAAGTCATGGAAGAGAAATGATATTTTTATATTTATATCCCAATGCTTAGACTAGTGCAGATGGTGGAGTTAAGGTTTCAAGCTTGCTTATAGATGTTCAAGATGTATTAAAAAGACAAGGCAGTGCTTTCTTGATATGAGAGGAACCTTGAAGTTTTGGCATGTTCAAGCAGTAGTAGAGCCATTGAGTGGATGTATGGTCTCTTTCTCAAGGGTAATCCCCAGGAGCATGACGATTAAATTGAAGAATTGTATGGATGGCAAATCCAAATTGTCATCTCAATCCATCACAGTTGTTGCAATGCACCCGATGGGAGCTACCCTCAAATCAATTTTTGAGTAATACAATAAGAATATGATTTTTCTACAATGAAAGCCCCACCAATGCAACAAAGACAGCACTACATGAGAGAATTCTCAAGGAGGGTGCCAAAGCCAAGCCAGAGGAGGTAGAAGCAAAGGCCTTGTAGGCATGAGAGCAAGCCGAGGTTGCTGAAAAACTAGATGAGATGGGAAGGCATAGAAGAGAAGAAGTAAATAACTGCATCAAGCAACTGTAATTGCAGCTTGAAGATGTTAGATTGGATGGGGACAATGCAAAGCAAGAGCTAGCAAGGGTAAAAAAACTTCTTGAAGATCAGAGAGCCGAAAAGGAGGGTCTTTACAATGGCTCTGCAACATGCAGAATGCATTGAAAATTGATAAAGAGGAATGATAGAGGAACTGAAAAGAGAGAATGTAAAAACTAAAGCAATGATGCAGGAGCTACGAGAGAGATTCAAGGCTAAGAAGGATGCAGATTGGATAGAGAGAAGCCATGGTGGAGAGACTGTGCAATATTAGCAAGATAAGTACAATGCCCTACAATTCAATTAAAATAGGGTTTTGCACAATCTTGCCATGTCTCTTGAAAGTTTTCAAAAGTAGTCGTCTTCCTTGACTGAAACCAGACATAGAGTGGATGTCTTGGAAGAGGCCTATGCAAATGTTATAAACAATTTCACCAGCTTCAAGGCAGTTGATGGAATCTGATAGATCTATTGTAGAGATTAAGGAGCAAGTGGAGGTGCTGAAGGAGAATGTCCACACTCTCAGGATGAGGCAGGAAGGAATCAAGAAATAGCTTGCTCATGTAAAAGGTTAGACCGTGGTATTGATAGCCAAATCTAATGACTATCCTCTTAAGATCTGACAGGGTCATACGTGTTGGGATATCTCAAGGTGTATGCCTCAGGCACACCTTATGTTTCTATGTGTGAGTGCTAGAGGCACAGTTAGGTGCCCACAAGCACAGTTAGGTGGTGGAGAGCCACATAGGATGATTGAGTGAATCTAGGAGCAGATTGAGGAGATGATTGTGGAGCTTTGAGGTCATCAGTGATGTCAGTGACCTTGTATGAGGTGCCTACTTAAGGACCTCTCTTTTCTTCATTCTATAAGCAAGTATTCTGATTTTGTGTCCACTCTACTCTTTCCTTTTAGTATTCCAACATGGTATCAGAGCCATTTGATCCCCCTTGAGCCCATTTTTGCCACATCATCATCATCATCTTCTTCTTCTTCTTCACCATCTCTCCCTCTTCTAAGCCTGTTCTCCTCCGATTCTCAGCCATTTCCCACGCCCTTCCAGCTGAAGATCCACCTAGTTGGGGCGAACTTCTGGCGGCAAGGAATCGACGAATCCTTGCTTCTGCTCGTCGCCATTACAGGAAGATCGTCGAAGTTCTCTGCTGCGTTTTCTCTGCGCCTGCTCCTTCTTTGTCTAATTCCTTTCAGGGCAAGCTTCTCCATACCTAGAGCTACCTTGTGCTGAAATCTGAGCAGCAATGGCTGCATATTGAAGGAGAAAACAGAGAAAAACCAGTCGACTTTGTTGAAGAAGGAGAAGGCGACCTGACGCATATTTTCGCCTCTTCTTCCCAGAGGATCTACTGTGGTATACCAGCTTTCTTTTGCCTCAGAAAGCCCCCTTTCTTTTGCTTTGAAGAGTGTGCTATGAGCCCTCCAAGTTCAGCTCTCTAGTTTTGACATGCTTTTGAAAATGATGCTACATAAAATGCTACTCTAGCAATTCTGGTCTTTTGAAGTTTTCAATAACTTCACTACAAGTGTTGCTTCAGTTTTGTTTTGACTTGCCAGACCTGGTTGTGATTGGAAAGTGTTTATTTCATCCACTTCTATGAAGCATGCAAAAAGAAGCATCATTGTTTGAAATCTAGTCACTACTATTTGCTACATCAAGTGCTCATATTTTGGAAGTCTTTCAGTTATTTTTGCCTTGTAAGAGAGATAGACACTGCCCAATATCTGGGTTAGACCCTCTCATGGCTACCTTATATAATCTTGAGAAGTTCAATGGAAAGGGCTTCCATACATGGCAAATGAAGGTGAAATTTGCATTGATGCAGGAGAACTTATGGGGACTTGTCAAACCTACTCCTACCGCTTCTTCTACGGCCTCCAATGCTGGACAATCTTCAACTCCGACATGACCGGCAAGGGATCCAGCAAGAGAAGAAAAAGCATATGGTATAATTGCTTTAGCTTTGGGTGATGATTACATACATCATATCTCTGACTTGGAGTCTCCTTCGGAAGCTTGGCAGAAGCTAGACATGATTTTTGGTGCAAGCTCTCACATCTCTAAACTATCACTTAAAATCTCTTTCTTTGAATTAAAGATGGCAAGTGATACTACTTTAGCTGCTCATGTCAACTATATGCGGAGTCTTATGACTCAATTAGCTTCTATCAACTCTCCTATCACCCCTGATGATGCTATGGCAGTGTTACTTAAGAGTATGCCTGAAGATTATGATCACATAGTTACCACTTTGAAAAATCTTCCTAATCCTAATCTTGAAGGTATTATCTCTGCTCTCCAAGAAGAAGAAAGGCATATGGAGCTCAGGAAAGGCAATGACACTGTTTATGCTGTAAAAGTCCAGAAGGGCAAGTATACCCCTTGCAATCACTGTGGAAAGACAAATCACCTTTCAAAGGACTGCTTCAAAATTAATCCATGCAAGCACTGTGGCAAGAACAACCATAATGAGAAGTTTTGCAGAGCCAAAGCAAAGACAGAAAATGCAAATCTACTTTCAGTTAAAGAGCCTCCACAAGATGAGGCATCCTTTGAAGATTATGCATTTTAAAACATCTCTATGTATGCTCTAGATCTCTCTTTTTATGTCAAGGTACTCAGCCTGGATAGTCCTCCAAAATGAATGAAAATAAACTATTGTATTTTGTGTGTTTTGTAAACACCTCTGGTCACCTTATGATGTAGGCCATGTGTATGTTTTGCTCCATGGTACCTCCTGCAGACATTGTGTGCATGTACATGCAGGGGAGATAACCATTGGAAGGTCTTTTTGTATCCCTTTTTGTTTACCTTACACCCAAGGGAACCCTTGCTAGCATGAGAACCTAGCCATAGATTTATCCTTGACCACCATGAGATGGCATGAGAAACTATGAGACTAGATGTATCCTTGACATAGCCTGAGGCATTTCCTTGAGGGGGGGTTTGTTGGGATATCTCAAGGTGTATGCCTCAGGCACACCTTATGTTTCTATGTGTGAGTGCTAGAGGCACAGTTAGGTGCCCACAAGCACAGTTAGGTGGTGGAGAGCCACATAGGATGATTGAGTGAATCTAGGAGCAGATTGAGGAGATGATTGTGGAGCTTTGAGGTCATCAGTGATGTCAGTGACCTTGTATGAGGTGCCTACTTAAAGGACCTCTCTTTTCTTCATTCTATAAGCAAGTATTCTGATTTTGTGTCCACTCTACTCTTTCCTTTCAGTATTCCAACAATACGTGCTTTGTCCACCGTGGGTAAATCATAAATGAGTGCATGATCTGATGGCCCTAGTGTAGCTACACTATGAATACATTTCTCTTTGGTGTGCAACCTCGAGATGCAAAGGTCTTTTTCTATTGCCCAAGTCATGGGTAAACTTCCTACTATGCGTCTGTACATAGTAGGGTCTTCCAGAAGCTCACCTGCATCTGCGCTCAGCTTCACATTCTGGTCCAAAGGAACTGAAATAGGCTTACAGCCTGTCATCCCATATTTGGACAATATGTCCAATCCATACTGCCTCTGCAAGAGCTGTATCCCACTTGGTGATCTAATCACCTCAATGCCCAAGAAATAACGTAGCTCTCCCAAATCCTTCATCTCAAACTTCTGCTTCAATAGCATTTTCACATGAAGGATGTCTTCATCACTATCACCTGTGATGATCAAATCATCAACATAAATGACAAGCAGCATAATACCTTTCTCTGTTTTTCTCACATAAAGTGAGAAATCTGCCTTGGAAATCTGAAAGCCAATAGTGACAAGATACTGTCCTATCTTGTCAGACCATGCTCTAGGTGCTTGCTTCAAGCCATACAAGGCTTTCTTCAACCTGCAAACAAACTCGGGATGAGCAGCATGAACATAACCTGGTGGCTGCTCCATAAAGACCTCTCCTTGCAAATCACCATGCAAGAAGGCATTCTTTACATCCATCTGATGTAAAGACCATCCTTTCGATGCAGCCATTGCTATGACTGCTCTTACGGTTGCCATCCTTGCAACCGGACTGAATGTTTCTTCATAATCAATGCCATATGTCTGTGCATACCCCTTGACAACTAATCTTGCCTTGTATCTGTTCACAGAACCATCTGCATTGTGCTTCACCTTATAAAGCCATTTACAGCCAATTACATTCTTGTCTTTAGGCAAAGGCACCAATTCCCATGTTGCATTTGCATCCAAGGCATCCATTTCTTCATCCATGGCTTTCTCCCATTTTTCTTTTCCCATGGCTTGCTCAAAAGAAGTGGGTTCTGGTTCCTGTATCACTTTGACCATATAGGCATAGTGAATGGCTGTAAATCCATCATATTTCAGCCTATCCACAGGATACCTAGCTCTGGTAGACCTGCGCAAAATAGGCTCACTTCCAGGTGCTCTCAAAACATCCCTGGTCTTCCTTACTCCAGGTGTAACAACAGAAGGAATACCCAACTCATCATCAATGCTCTGTTTTGAGCCACTGGATTCACCATCCACATAAGAGTGACTTGCATTCACATCAAACATGGGCTGATCTACCTTCTCTTTTCCTTTTCATGATACCTGCATACCACTCTTTGCATTGCTTTGAGGAGATTCTCCTGATCTCAATCTGCCGGTCCATGGCGAAGTATGTGAACCATTGCTAGAGGACACTCTAGGTCCACTAATATTTTGTGATTGCTGTTGTGAATTCTGTGCAGCATTACCGTTTTGTGCATCTACATCATCAATCACATTTACTGGTTTATACCAGCTGCTCATCTCATCAAAAACAACATCTCTGCTCACTGTAAACTTACGAGTAGAAGGGTTATAGCATCTATACCCTTTCTGCTGCAGAGAATAACCAATAAAGATGCACTTCTCAGCTTTTGGATCCAACTTGGACCTCAACTCATCTGGCACATGAACATAGGCAATGCAACCAAAAATTTTCAAATGAGAAATATCTGGTTTCCTACCAGTATACATCTCCTCTGGCGTCATGCCATATATTGCTACAGTGGGAGTCCTGTTCGTTATGTAAACTGTTGTAGCAACTGCTTCAGCCCAATAAAAATCTGGCAGGTCTTTTTCATTGAGCATGGCACGAGATACCTCTCCAATATGCCTGTTTTTTCTTTCTGCAAGTCCATTTTGCTGTGGAGTATGACTGCATGAATATTGCTGCTTTATGCCATGCTCCTGCAGGAACCTTGCAAACTCGTTTGAGAGGTACTCTCCCCCTCCATCTGATCTTAGGCATTTTATTTGCAGGCCTGTTTCTTTTTCAATCATAGCTTTAAAAGCTTTGAAGTGCCCAAACACTTCACTTTTCTTTTTCATAAAATACACCCAGACTTTTCTGCTGTAATCATCAATAAAAGTGACAAAGTAATGACAGCCTCCAATAGATGCAGCTTTAGTAGTCCACACATCAGAGTGGATTAATTCCAATGGGTTCTTACTCTCTTGAACATGCCTAGGAAATGCTTTCCTTGCCTGTTTTCCAAATTGACAGGCTTCACACACCTTATGTATTTCTGCAACCTTGAATTTAGGCAATCCTGCAACAATATTTTGGGCCAGCATTGATTTAAGTCGCTGTACATTAACATGACCAATGCGTTTATGCCAGATATCAATATCTGCAACTACACCGGTCCCATGTGCAAACATTGCTGCACTCAATTTAGGCATGTCCGCATCCAACGTAAACATCCTGCCCTTCTTCTTTCCTTTTGCTATCAAGCAACCATTATTCTTCATATCCTCAACAAAGCATCCATGAGGATTAAATCTGACCTGCAAGCCCTGCTCAACCATTTGACCAACAGAAACCAGGTTCTTGGTGATATTCGGGACATGCAATAGATCAGACAGGTATTTCTTTTTCCCATCCTGCATAGACAAAGGAATTTTACCAATCTGCACAATAGGATGTGCAGTATCATCACTAGTCTCCACAAATCCTGGTCTTTCCATTTCCCTTGCATCCTGCATCCATTTTGCATGACCTGTCATGTGGTTTGACGCACCTAAGTCAACATACCACACATCATTGCTTTCTTCTGCACTTGTCACAGAATTGGTCATATGCTGCACCATAAACAAATGCTCATTTCTGTCATCACCCTGTCTACTAGAGGATGCATAATTGCCTTGCTGCAATTTTCCATTCATAATGTCATTCTGCTTTTTGTAGCAGTCTTTAGCCATATGCCCCATTTTACCACAGTAGTAGCATTCAACATTGTTGTTTGCATTTTGGCCTCTCTGCCATCCACCACGACCTCTTTGGCTCCCCCTGCCTCTAGAGTTACTACGTCCTCCTGCATAGGACTGGTTTTCTTGAGTTTGCTGCATATTCTGATTTCTACCACGGCCTCCAGATCGGCCTCCTCTACCTTGCCTCTACCTCTTCCAGCATTTGAGTAGAAGACAGTTTCTTTTGAAGTTCCTCCTGAAGAAGATGCACCACCATTTCTCTGCTCTTCAGAAATTAGAAGAGCAATCAACTCCTCAAAATCAGGAAATTTTTCACAGACGGCAATGGATGTCCGGAACTGTGCATAATCCTTGCCTAGACCATTCAAGGTCACAGAAACTAAATCGTCATCATCCACTGGCGACCCAATGGAAGCAAGTGCATCTGCAATTTTCTTCACCTTCATGTGGTAGTCATTGATGCTCATATTTTCTCTCTGCACATTGTGCAACTCCTGCTTGAGCTGCATTTTCCTGGCCTGCGTATTTGTGCTGTACATTTTTGCCAAAGTATCCCATGCCACCTTTGGCGTACTTACATCCTGAATATGCACAATCATAGAATCTGAAATACTGATAGATAGCCAGTACATAACTTTTCTGGCTCTCTCATGCCATCCTTTAAATGCCTGCATTTCCTGTTGATTGGGAACATTAGGAAGAACTGGTTCTTCTTCATTTCCTGTAATGAACGGGACAGTAGCCTTTTCCCATAAGGAAATTCGTCATTCTAAACTTCCATGCTTGGAAGTTGTTCTTGTCAAGCTTTTCAGTGACAATCTGTGAAAGAGAATCAGACGCCATTACAGAACACTGCAAAATATTCTGTCACTGCAAAAAACACAGCTTCTGCCTCACAAGGGCAAATCTGCAAAACTGACGAAAGTGGTATTTGACCACACAGTCACTTCCTAGTGACAATTTTGCATCAAATAGGCAATAAGGATGATTCTGCAACTCCCAATATCTCTGCGCACATGCATACAATGCAATTTCTACGGCAACTTTTTACCGACCTGCAGAGCAGTGGTTGCATAGCAAAAACAAGGCCTTTTTCTGAGTGCCTGCGGAGAACTTCCGCCCCCAAAACGGGCCCCGAAATGACCTCGAATCAGAAAAATAAAGTCACCAAGGGCGGTGCCCTTTCCCGCAGCATATAATGCCCTCTCGCCACACCGCGAAGGGCGTCTCAATCTGAGACAGTGCACTCTTGCACTTCCGGCTGTGGTACCTACAGAGATTTGCTCCCAAACTCGAAAAAGGAAAGCAACACTGGTCATCTTACCAGGACACCACGAACTTGGTTTGCTTTTTTTTTTGAGCTCCTTACCACGAACCAGGCTCTGATACCATGTGAAGATAGTGGGAGAGAGGGAAGGAGTCTCACTTGAGGCTTTCTCACAAGTACAATGGGGGAATACACACAAAGGTGGAGGCTGAAAATAGTTTTCCTCTTCTTAGTTGTGAAAGCCAAAAGAACTCAAGTACAAAGAAAATAGATTAACCCTATATGTGGGTCTCAACCAAACTCAGCTAACTAAGGTGGCATACTAACTGAGCCACGAACTAGAGTAGATAAGGATAGCTGTCATCCAGCTATTATTCATGGGCGGTGTACCAACCGCATTTGCAGCTAACAAGTCGGTGACATAAATGCACAACGGTCACCCTGGCATATCACGAGTGGAGCTCGATATCTCAACAGTTTGGTGCAAAGGATGAGTTCCACCTAAAAATGAAGTGGAAGATTCTGACAACCATGAAGCACGCAAAGGCAATTGTAGTGACGTTTGACAAAATGTCTAGTGATTGAGTCATCATTCCTCCTCCCCCCCAGTGTAATGAGTGTTAAAGTGGCTCATGGTGGATTTGCCTTGACAAGTCCTCTTCTTACCCTATCTTTCCTTTTCCTTGAGATTATGCGTCCTCTACCCCTATTGATGTTCCTTTAGTTCCCGATCTTGTGAAGACCATGGGGAATTGGTGGATTTGAAAAGGAAGGCTACTCCTACTCAATATGATAAGTCCCGAGTGGTTTCTCATGTTTGCTGTCAAAAGGGGCACTACCAGTTAGAGTGTCCAAATATCCTTCAAGTGCATCTCATGGAGACATCTAGTTCAGTTTTACTGGGGGGGGTCCAATAACCATGAGATCAAATGTGATAGTGGTTGTGAATCACCTCCCCCTGAGAGTTGTAATGGATCTACAGATGATGGTGAGACATAGATTGCATGCACTTATTCAGGTGCTCTTTCTCCTCCTTTGGATATTTCCAATGATAAACAGTTTGAAGGCCCTTATGGATTGCTAGATGATGGTAGCATAGATGAGCTTAAAGTCTTGGTAATGGGTGCTGACGATAGTGAGATCCTTGCACCTTATTCTCCCCTTGATCTTGTGAGTCTCCTGGACCTAATAAGATGATATGTGATGAAAGCAATCCTGAGGTGTCTAAAATATTCTTGGAGGATGCTATGATGGACATGGAGGAACAATTTAACCAACTATGGGCTAAGCTTGTTGATGAGAAAGTCATGGTCTCAGATGAAGTGTTGAGCATTGAAAATGTTGCTGATGCCAAGCAGTTGATCGGTGTGATGCATGTTGTTGAGAAGGCTATGAATGTATCCCTTGATGATTTCACAAGGTGTAATCCCTTGATTGGTTTGGAAAGGAGCTTGGACCCATTCTTATAGGAGTCAAAGTGGGACGATGAGTTCAAAGAAATGATAGTTTCCCTCTATATGGGGGGGAGGATGTGTTGGAGGTATTTGCTTCCAAACCGAGGGGAGTGACCAACTTTTGTGTGTTTTGATGCAACATCCAGGTTTTGTAGCCCTTTTGAGTAGTGAGCGGTTTGTATTTGATCCAGGGCATGTAGATATGGCTTTAGCACCATGCATTGTTTTCAATCTAGGAAAGTATATCGGGGGGGGGGGGGGGGGCTAAACCCAAGATTTTGGATCTATTGAAGTCCAGGAGAAACAATGACCACATGGAAGGAAAGTGTTCAACAATAGACATCTCAAGCTTTTCTTTGTTTGTGGTTCTAGGCATTGGGTTACTACACATCTCATGCCTAGGGGGGGGAAACTGTTATAGACAAAAAAATTTCCAATGTGAATGGTATAAATAAATGTGAGTGTGAATGTTTGTGGCATTAGTATAATAAAATATAGTGTGCAAGGGCCCAAGGTTGAGGTCGTGGGACAAGTCTATGTGCTACCCTTCCATGTAAGAGGACCCATAGGTGTGTTGTACATAGTCCATGGCACAAATAATATTGTATGTTGAGATGGGCAAGAAACCCCATGTGCCACCCCTCCACCTAGGCGGTCCCATGAAAACACATTAAGTGAGATACGGCCAAGGTAAATGGGATTTATAATATTAAATTGGTGGAGGTTTCAGGGGATCTTGGACTTTGTGCTCAATGTGGGCTAGTTCCATCTGGGGTGGCGATGTATAGTCCAAGAAATAATATATCCATAAGGGAAAAGTAGGATGAGGTGGCAAGCATCTTTGTGACAACCCTCCACTTGTCCTCCTAGTAATTATAGGAAGACATCAAATACACAGGAGATTATCACATGGACTAGTCAATCACCTACAAAGATGGAATATAATCAACAATTTGTACAAGGGATGGGCAATCTCTACATAATTGTAAATAAATCGGTGGTAGTATCTCATATTCCTAGGGAACCACTGTATACCCTTTGAATTTGTGGCTGGGGGTAATTCCATAATTAGTTTGATTTTGTTGTAATCAGTGGAGATTCCATTCTTCGACACTACATGTCCAAGAATTACCCCATGTTTCACCCAAAATTAACACTTCAGGGGAATGAGGGAGATTCTATAGAGATGACATCTTTCAAATACCAATCTCAAATACTTAAGATGATCATCCCAATTTAGAGTGAACACACAGATCATCTAGGAAAACTTCTAAAAAATCCCCCAAGTATTCCTTGAACGCAATGATGATAAGCCGTTGGAATTTTGTGGGCGCATTCAAGAGACCAAACCCTGGGGCGCCAACTCCCTTTAGTAAAAAAACCCATCAAAATCTTGAGTATGAGATGAATTTAACAATATGCCATGAGTAGAAATTAGTTAAATTAACATGGTTGTGTTCTACAGTAAAAGAGCTTCAGATATGTCTATACACCGTCAAATTTAGGTAACACATGAAAAAGTTACATTAATTTGAAAGGAGATGGGTTTTCATATTTTAGTGTATTTTTTGTTTCCCCCCCCTCATTCAAAAGACACCCCTCCCTTGGGCCTCACATATTATGAAAAATATGTACAAATCTTAAAATCTTGCATATTTTTCAAGGTATATACCTTATATTTTGTGGGAGGGGGGACATGAGATTTCATATTTTTCCCTTACATATTTGAAAAATTTTAAGGAAATCCATGCATATTCTATATGGACCTTGTCCCCCCCATACCCTGGATTTTGGACGAGGGTAGTAACATAATACATATTGAGTTGGTGCCCCAAGGACCAAACATCATCACTTTTGAATCATAGACTCCACACTCCATGGAAAAGATTGTTTTATGCTGATATTGGGGTACTATCCACACCTGTTTATACCCTCTGAACCCATCCAAGAAGCTATAGCTTCCTTTCTTGCAACTCTTCCTAGGACATGCTTTGTAAAGGGAAGTGGGTAATGACCCTTACAGGTTGTGGCATTTATCTTCTTGAGATCAATGCATACTCTAACCTTACTATTCTTTTTCAAAATTATAATGATGGGAAAAACCCACTTTGTATGCTTGATCTCATAGATG
This sequence comes from Dipteris shenzhenensis, assembly GCF_047967505.1. Lineage (NCBI taxonomy): Eukaryota > Viridiplantae > Streptophyta > Polypodiopsida > Gleicheniales > Dipteridaceae > Dipteris > Dipteris shenzhenensis. Next base: position 32,373,110 of record NC_141619.1, on the reverse strand, counting down.
AACCCTACATCAATCTGCTTTTGTATTTCCTCTTGGATGATCATTGCATATTTTGGGTTCATGGGATAGGGTTGTTGTCGTACTGGTCTAATGTGATCCATCATAGGAATGGTATGTTGCACTCCTTCCGACGCCATGCCCTTCATGTCTGTGTATTTCTAGGTAACACAATCTTGAAATTCATGCAACAAGGCAAGCAAGGCCTATTCTTGCTCAAAAGTTGGTCATCAACTATGTAAACTAGCTTAAGGTCCTCTCTTAGACTGGCCAGGTTCACTTCCTTGACCTTTGCAGGACCATCATACCCATTTTGGTCCCCTTGCTCAGCAAACCTCTTAGCCTGTTGTAGCAATATCCTGTAGTTCTATATCGTGTAAGCTTTAAAGTGTTTCGGGGCCTTATGCAAGTTAGTCTCTTCCTCATCCCCATCATCTTCTATGGCTTCTGGAACGATTTCCTTTCCCTTGCAGGGAGCCCTAGATTCCTTGGCCTTTGAGGCCTGGGTTTTGCAAGGTGGTTTATCCTAGAAGGTAGGGAGGTAAGGGGTGAAAAATAAATAAAATTTCATGCTAAGGTAATTATATATAAATAAGTATGTGTGTGTGTGTGTGTGACTAAATAGGTTAGAAACAAAGTGAGCATGAAAAGGAGGTAAAAGGCTTACAACTATTAATAATAGCATATGAATGATGATCTGGAGAGTCTAGCTAACTTTAAATAACAACAACAGATAACAAAATTCCATCACAAGTATATTTTGCTTTAAGTGCATATATATATATATATATATATATATATATATATATATATGAACACATAAATATAAACATGGTTAATGTAGAGAAAAAATATAAAAGAAAATAGACAAACGGCTTTCATAAAGGAAATTAATAAACAAAAAGACAAAATATGAGATCAGCTAAAGTGAGTTCCTCGGCATCCTAAGAAGCACTCACTTGGGGGGTCAATCTTGGCTTCATAAGGATACCCCACGGCTAGACGTCATGCTATCGATGGATGTTTTAGTAGATCAACACACAATGCCCATCTTGGAGAGTGTGCATAGGAAGCTACTATATTGGAGCTCCCCTAAGCTTCCTCTTGCAGGTCGAGTATTGAACAAGGTTCTTTTGGCCATGGCTTAGTACATAGAGCAACAAAAGATGACCAATGTTTCTAGTAGGAAGTACATGAGATGACAAAGGCTCGCTACAACAATAGATCATGTGCATTACATGATGCGACCTTTGGAAAGATCACCAATGCTGCTAGGAGAACTGATGCAAAGCGAAAATCCACCTTCGAGAAGGGTGTGGCAAGGCAAGCGATTCAAGAAAGCAATCCACGAATCAAACCAAAAAGCTAGAAGAGACAAAGGTACAATAGACCCACCCGAAAGTGAGGGCACACCAAAATGTGAGGGCACGAAAAAGGAAGCATGTCCGAAGAGATCAACAGGGAAGAAGGTGTGCGTCACGTTGTGACACAGCCCTTAAATGAAGGCGACAATGTTATACCTGAGAGTTGGAGTTAGCCATTAGATATGCAAAGAGGGAATTGACAATTAGTTTATAGCGGAGAATTGGGAGAAGGGAGGCATGAACATTGGGAGCAATGTATGGCGAGGGGGTTTGAAGTAGTAGCAGTAGTAGGGAGGTTCAGCATAAGCTTAAACCAAGCAACAATAGGTGTAACAAGAAAGTTTGCTGCACCACAATGTGCGTGGTCATGGGAAGTGAAGAAAACAGTGATATTGGGGATATAGTAAATTAGGTGAAAGGTGGTTTTGGGGGGTTAGTAGTTTAGGTTACATTTAGGGGGTTATTTTCTAAGTAGTTATAAGTAAGGCATAAATAATATTGTGTAAGTCTTATAATCCTCTAAGAAACTATTATTCATCCAATTAAACAAAACATGCTTGAGGGCATTTGTGAAAATAGCTTCTAAGTGGAATAAAAGCACAAAAACCACAACAAAGAACTAGTGGCCTAAAGTAAGCTAGCAAGAGGTTAAGTAGGAAGAAATCTCGGATGACATGTTAAGTAAGAAATTAAAGGTCGTGTGTTTTCGACGACTAGCAGAACAAAGGCGAAGGGTCAGGAAGGAGAATCAAAGATCAGTGGAGGCCAAAGGAAAGTTGGTAGGGAGATAACGCTAATGTTGTATCATAGCTTGGGTGTGAAGATATGCCATAAGCCATGAAGTAAGGAGGTAACTAACGAAGAGGAGAACCACCTTATTATTAATTATTAATAAAAAAAAGGGGGGATAATTTCTATTAATTATAAGGAGGGAATTTTTTTTAAATAAATCATAAGAAGGAGGGAAAAGGGGTGTTGGTGGGGGGAAAGGGAGGGGGGTGAGGGGGGGGTGCTAGTGGAGGAAGGAGTAATTATTTAAAAAAACTACATGATTAAGGAAGATAACTTAGCACCATTACAAGGGTTAAGCATATCATAATTAGATTTATGCACACTTAAGAGAGTAATAAGGTTTCATTATCCAATCAAGAAATTGTGCATACACCACCAAGGGTTTCCCATGTCTTATGAAGAAAGGGGAGAAACATCAATCACCACGGTGGGTCCCAAACTTTGTAAGCATCATGTGTCAATCCTCCATCAATGATATCACTCCCTACAACCATACAGCCAAGTAAAATGTTTTTGGCATATTTGTTGATCCGTATGTGTGTATGTGTGTGTGTGCGTGTGTTGAGAAGTCCTTGAGTGTGAGTGAAATGTGTGAGAAATATTATTTTTATATAATTGTGTGTGTATGTGTGTGTGAAAAATTATTTTTATATAATTGTGTGTGTGTGTGTGTGAGAGAGAGAGAGAGAAATTATTTTTATATAATTGTGTGTATGTGTATGTGTGTGTGTGTGTGTGTGTGTGTGTGTGTAAGTTCTTCTTATAAAATGTTGACTCTGTGCCAACATGAACTTATGAAGAAAGAGAAGGTGTTACAACTTTGTGATACAACTTTGTGTTGCAACTTTGTGTTACAACTTCTAGACACAACTTTGTGTAACAACTTTGTGTTACAACTTCTACATGTAGAGAGAGAATGTGTTACAACTTTGTGATACAACTTGTGTAACAACTTTGTGATACGACTTTGTGTTACATGCAGAGAGAGAAGCTCTCCAACTTGTATAAATATCATGTCCTAACCTTGCAACCCTTCTCCCCTCTCCTCCAACCCTGCAACCCACCCTCTCCCTCTCCTCCTCCCTCCTCCTCCTTCCTCCTTCTCCTCCTCCTCCCTCCTCCTCCTCCTCCTCCTCCTCCTCCTCCCTCCTCCTCCTCCTCCTCTCTCCTCCCCCTCCCTTCTCCTCTTCCCTCCTCCTCCTTCCTCCTCTCTCTTATTTCACCCATGCTCTTACACCTTCTTCCTCTCCCACTCCTATGCTTTCCTAAACCCTTAAACTCCATGATCTACGAGGGAGACGAGTTCTCCACCATATACTCTACTCTGAACCTTGGATCCTCCTTCTAACCCTGGACTCCTTCTAAACCTTGGAACCTCCTTCTAAACCCTGTAACTCTTTCTAAACCCTAGAACCTCCTTCTGAACCCTGGAACTCTTTCTGAACCCTGGAACCTCCTTCTGAACCCTTAAACTCCTCCTAAACCCTACAACTCCCAATGAAGGCGAAAGCCTTCATTACCTCAACAAAGATGGTTTACGTTTCTTTTACACATGCTTGCACTTTGTTTGCTTACCACACTTAAGCCTACGTCTCTCACCGGAACACGACTCGAGGTCCTAAGCTACACATATACTACAACCGACAATCCCAATATATCTGTAGGTGACAAAAAGCCTCGGAACCCTGCAAACATAGAATACCCAGCTCTTCCTACGAAAGCAGTAGGAAAGAGCCAACATTTGGTGCCGTTGCCGGGGAGACTAGCGTCTCAAGTAGTGAGTAAACATACGTAGGTATGTGTAAAACAAGTCACTACTTCAAACTTTCACGAACATAACACTCAAGGGCAAGGAGAGTAAAATTTTTTCCAATTCTAGCCAAACATATCAACCCCAAATATCCACTTTGGGTTACTACCTTAAGAAATTTTCTTAATTTCTTAAATAGAAGCCACATGATATACAATCATGCTAGGTAGTGGACACGGATGCGTAGAGCTTTCAATTTCGATCATTTTACCTTTTTACAGAAAAGCAAACCGAGCTCTCCATAAAGAGTTATGGCTCGGGAAGAGTTTAGGGTTAAACCCTAAACCTAAACCCTAAACCTAAAATCCAATCCTATAAAAACCTACTCCACCCCCCTCATTCTTCATCTTTCACTTTTTGCCTCCATTCTCTTCCTGTCGTTGTAGTTTAGTGGTAAGTATTCCCGCCTGTCACACGGGTGACCCGGGTTCGTTCCCCGGCAACGGTGCCAAATGTTGGCTCTTTCCTACTGCTTTCGTAGGAAGAGCTGGGTATTCTATGTTGCAGGGTTCCGAGGATTTTTGTCACCTACAGATATATTGGGATTGTCGGTTGTAGTAGTATATGTGTAGCTTAGAACCTCGAGTCGTGTTCCGGTGAGAGACGTAGGCTTAAGTGTGGTAAGCAAACAAAGTGCAAGCATGTGTAAAAGGCACGTAAACCATCTTTGTTGAGGTAATGAAGGCTTTCGCCTTCATTGGGGGTTGTAGGGTTTAGGAGGAGTTTAAGGGTTCAGAAGGAGGTTCCAGGGTTTAGAGAGAGTTCCAGGGTTTAGAAGGAGTTCCAGGGTTCGGAAGGAGGTTCCAGGGTTCAGAAAGAGTTCCAGGGTTCAGAAAGATTTCCAGGGTTTAGAAGGAGGTTCCAAGGTTTAGAAGGAGTCCAGGGTTAGAAGGAGGATCCAAGGTTCAGAGTAGAGTACATGGTGGAGAACTCGTCTCCCTCGTAGATCATGGAGTTTAAGGGTTTAGGAAAGCATAGGAGTGGGAGAGGAAGAAGGTGTAAGAGCATGGGTGAAAGAAGAGAGAGGAGGAAGGAGGAGGAGGGAAGAGGAGAAGGGAGGGGGAGGAGAGAGGAGGAGGAGGAGGAGGGAGGAGGAGGAGGAGGAGGAGGAGGGAGGAGGAGGAGAAGGAGGAAGGAGGAGGAGGGAGGAGGAGAGGGAGAGGGTGGGTTGCAGGGTTGGAGGAGAGGGGAGAAGGGTTGCAAGGTTAGGACATGCTTTTGGACGTGCAGTGCAAAGAAGCATGGACACTTGAGACAAATGCTTGGAATACCAAAGTAGACTCAACACAATGCCCCAAAGAGTATAGTGGTAAGTATTCCCGCCTGTCACGCAGTAGGAAATGGCTAGTTCAACCCCCTCACCGATCTTCGAGAAGTGCCGGAATACTTTAAGAATTATACAAGTGGCAGTGCACCAATAGCAATGCCAAGACCAATCAGAGAATCTGAAGTTCAAGAAACCGATAGCATTGGAGAAACTCCAATCTATGAGGGACCGGTAAAAACACGCACAATAAACCTCGCCCTTGAAGGGGAGGAAGAAAAATTGGTTTTCATTGGGAAACAGCTCCGTCAAGAAGATGAAATCAAACTCAAAGACCTCCTAATGGAATACCGTGACTGCCTAGCATGGTCATACAAAGAGATGAAAGGAATTTCACCAGAAGTGGCAGTGCACACGATACCTATAAGGGAAGGTGCTCGCCCTAAGGTATGTGGACCTTATCGCACAAATCCTAAATATGGCACCATGGCTTATGACGAGCTGGAAAAACTCCTAGATGCCGGATTCATCTACGAGATCGAGCACACTGATTGGGTTTCCCCCATTGTCATTGTACCTAAACGCAATAAGAAGCTCAGAATATGTGTAAACTTGAAAAATGTGAATGCCGCCACAATTAGGGATCACTACCCCCTACCCTTAACAGAAACAGTGTTGGAAAATGTGGCAGGATCCGAAATATATAGCTTCTTGGATGGCTTCAGTGGCTATAACCAAGTGCAAATTGCTCCTCAAGACCAATCAAAAACAGCATTTGCTACAGAATGGGGTATTTTTGCATATAGAGTCATGCCATTCGGCCTTTGTAATGCCCCAGCCACATTCCAGCGAGTCATGTTCACAGCTTTCAAGTCATTTTTGAATAAGTTTTTACAGGTATTCTTGGATGATTTGTGCATCCATTCAACCAAACAGGACCACTTCAAATGTCTGGAAGGAGTACTAATCAAATGCAGGGAGTATGGCATCTCCCTAAATCCAACAAAATGCCAGTTCATGGTCACCCACAGAGTTGTTTTGGGACACATCGTCTCTCAACATGGGATTGCAACTGACATGGACAAAATCAAAATCATCATGGAATTGCCTCCTCCTACAAATTCCAAAGGTGTACAGGTCTTTATGGGACATGCCAGCTATTATAGAAGATTTATATTGCGGTATGCCATGATAGCTAGACCACTCTACAAATTATTAGTGGAGTTCTTATGGACCGAAGAGTGCGACCAAGCCTTTGAGCTTTTAAAATGGCGCCTAATCACAGCACCCATCCTTATATCTCCCAATTGGGATATTGATTTTCATGTTCATACTGATGGATCCAAGTATGCAATTGGGAGTGTGCTTTGTCAACCTGGTGAACATAAGAAAGACTGCCCCGTCTACTTCGCCAGTCGACAACTCAATGATGCAGAGATCAACTATACAACCACAGAAAGAGAAGCCCTAGCAATGGTGTGTAAAGAAATTTTGGCACTATCTACTCGCAAATGATTTTGTCTTCTACACCGACCATCAAGCATTGCTTTATCTTGTGAACCGTCCGTGTACCACAGGAAGAATAACCAGATGGCTCCTCTTGCTGCAAGAATTCAACTTCAAAATCGTGGTCCGCAAAGGTGCCCAACACTACATTGCCGATCACATGTCTCGAGTCAAGACAGAAGAAGAAGCCACTGGAGTAGAAGACGACTTACCAGATGCCACACTATTTCAAATAGATGCTGTTCCAGAATGGTGTGGAGATATCATTGGGTACTTGATGGCAGGAAGACCACCCCCTGACATGAAAGCAGTAGATGCCAGAAAATTGATTCTAAAAGCTGCACCATATCAACTCATTGCAGGACAACTATACAAGATGGGCAAGGACCAGATATTAAGAAGATGTAAGATTTCAATCCCCTAACAACAGTTGTTGCACAACAACCATTTGAAAAATGGGGAATTGACTATGTGGGTCCCATCCATCCAGCAGCAAAAGGAACACAGGCATGCTACATCATTGTGGCCACTGATTACTTTACAAAATGGGCTGAAGCTAAAGCAGTCAGAAAGGCAGATGCCAAAAGCACAGCAAGATTCTTATACGAACATGTGATCACCCGATTCGGATGCCCCCTTGAAATTGTGTCGGATAGAGGCACACATTTTGTCAATGAGGTAATCCAAGAACTCTTGTCTGGCTTCATGGTCATCCATAGAAAAAGCACACCCTACTACCCCCAAGGGAATGGACTAGCAGAATCCACAAACAAAATCATATGCAATATCCTCACCAAGGTAGTAGAACCACAGCGTTCTGATTGGGCAGAGAAACTGAATGCAGCCTTATGGGCATACAGAACCACATTCAAGGTCAGTACAGGGAACACACCTTTTCAATTGGTGTACGAAGCCGTGGTCCCACTCGAATTTGTAATACCAAGTCTACGCATCGCAGTACAGGAACGCATGGATGATCATGAGTCCTTGAAAGAAAGGCTCTGCCAGTTGGAAAAGCATACAGAGACAAGACTAGTCGCTTATCATGCCATGACAACAGAAAAACGTCAAAGAAAGGCATGGTTTGACAGGAATCTGAAAGCTAAAGACATCAAGGAAGGCGACTTAGTCCTGTTATACAATGCCAAAGTACACAAGGGAAAACTGAAGTATCTAGGTCAAGGACCATACCGAGTACGAAAGATGAATCCCATCGGAGCTGTGCTACTTGAAACACTAGATGGAGTCCAATTCAACACAACAATAAACGGGAGCCGACTGAAGCGCTACTACATCAACACGCGAGCCATCCCCGACAAAAACGAAGATTTGGGAAACCAAGTCTTCCTTAGTTAGGATTAGATTGTATCACGAGCACTCACTTGCATATGTACGTCTTCGCACATATAGGTAGCCTCAATCGATTTTACCTAGAGCTCAAAAGTGATGATGAGTTCTAGCTGCCCTATGAAAATCCCAGCAAAAAAAGCATATAGTTAGTCCCTACTTAGCTACTAGGTCACGTGCACTCACACGCTTTCGCTTAGACACATAGATGATTGCATGAATAATTGTACCACACCACACTCTCAAAGGATGTATCACCAAAAAAAAAAAAAAAAAAGGGATCTCTCTCCCACACACACACAGAAAGGTAATACAGGCATGCCAATCAATGATCAATGGTACACTACATGTACATGGATGCAGGTTCAGAAAAGATGCCGCCACTAAAGAGGATGCGCAGAAAGAGCCCACCGCCTCAACCACGAGACCCCCTCCAGAGTTCGCAGCCATCTACATCCTCTCAACCACGGAGACCACAGGCGTTCGTGGTCCAAAGCGATAGCTCCGAAGAAGATTCAGTGCATGACCAAGCAGAACAAATGCCACCCCAGTCACAGCCGGCCTACACAACCGTTAACAAGGCCCAATCATTGGAACTTGTCTGGCCACCCACATCGACTTATGCTCTTTCCCAGGAAGCAACATCTTACTTAGAGCAACGGGGTCTAGGCAATTTGCATGAGAGCCTCAAATCCTTGGAGGACAGTCCTATCATGACAGCCTACATCAAGGACTTTCTCCATTCTTACTACTCCAGCAATGCAACGGTTGGCAAGTATGGTACAATCACCGTACAGCAGAGCCCACTGAACATTATCCTCGACAGTACGGTCATTCAAAGGGCTTTCTCACTGCCAAAACAAGGTGGATGCAAAGTTTATCGAAGTACAGTCTCTCCTCACCAAGGGTACCCTGATCCATAGAGATGGCATATTGCTTCGCACAATCCTTGACCCTCGCCTCAAGGAAGCAGCACAATTTCTATCCACCATCCTGGGAATAAAGAACGGCAAGGAATGCTCCCTTCCACTCTGCACATTTGTTTTGCTGAGTAGGAAGCTAAAACAAGACTGGGTCCAACACTTCGTCATTTTCTTTACCAAAAAACTCGATGGTTCTTCAGGCCAGAAATGTAAAATTCCGCACTTATTGGCTATAATCATCAAAAAGGAACTACAAGAAAGAGAAATGACTCTGCCCCAGTCTCCAAAGCCAATTGAGGAGTTGGACATACCCTTCTCACCAGTATGGGAGCCGTCATCAATTGCTCTAGCTATCACATTGATAAGTACAGATGCCTTAACAGAAGTACCTATTCTGGAAAGCAGGATTGCGGAATTGCCCCAGGAAATGCTACAGCTCGGTGCACAACTGCAACCACTAAGTCTCCACCAACAGCACCAACCCGAGCTCGAGACAAGGTTGGCACCCGAACCTGAGGAACGACCAGCACCAGAGCTTGAGACCACATCAGCACTCGAACCGCCCATCGACGCCATGCCAGTCGATGAGCCCAAGGAGAGCTAGTGCCAGATCAGCAGTATGACTATTGTACACAAGGGACTGAAATGCCATTGGAACAACCTCCCCCAAGTACTACAGAATCCTTGGGATGGCTACATGGGCACCACTTGTATCAGCAATATCGCTAGACCTCATCACTTTCTGTCATTCTCCAACATCAAGCTAGCCAAATGATCCAAATGTCAGAACTCTTCACTAGCTTGGCTAAGGAAGCATATGCAAGAGAATTGGAAAGGCAGACGGCATCAGAAATCGAAGACCAATTCCAGGCAATCGCCATAGAGGTCAAGGCACTTCGGGCACAGATAGATGAGAAGGAGGTAGAAGAAGTGCGCATGAACCAGGCTCTCCAAGCTCAAGAGAAGGCCGTAAGGGATGTGAACTCCAGCCTCCACCAAAGTCAAACACAGCTGACTGCAGCAGTAGAAGCAATGGCAATCCTACAGACCTCCTATAACTCCCTGACATCTGCACATGCGCAACAAACAGAGGTAGTGGCACAAGCTCGACTCACTCTCATTCACAAAGAAGAAGAGCTCCAGGATTGCAAAGACCAGCTTGAAGACATGAAACAATCTTTGGCAGTACGTGCCTTTAGCATTGATGAGCTTACAAGGGAATGCCGACTCTTAAAAGACCAACTTGCTACTGTTCAAGAGGCCAGCACTTCACAAGCCCAGGTCTTGGACCAATGGTCCAATACCACTGAAGACATTCCTCAACAGGCAAAGGTCACCTTGCAAATGAAAAAGCTTAAGGAGGCATACATAACCATCTACCATCAGTACAAAGAAAAAATGAATGAGATGCACTCCCAAAAAATAGCCATCTCCAAGCTTGAACTCCAATTGCTAGTGCACAACAATGAGGCATTGGAAGACAACACCAAGGACGCCCCACTACAATGCACAACCGTGGTGTACGAAGAGCTTGTGGCTGCTCTACAAGTGGAAGATCACCTCAACGCACGCGTGCTTATCCAATGGAAGCAACTCCAACTCCGGATCATATCTGCTCATCCAACAATCAACTGGAAACGATCAATCGGGATTAAAACCCTGCGCATAATTTGCCAAGACTTGTCTGAAGATGAGAAGAATATCTTCTGCCTGTCTACACATGCCGGGTTTATAACACTCAGGACGGATGCTTTCATTGCATATGTCTGCCTCATGGGTAGTCCTCCCCTCAGGGTTATTGCAGGTTTGTTGCCATTGCTACAAAGGCCATCCCTATTATTTGCACGGCACGACATAACTGACATCCAACCCATACAGCTGATCATCCCATCGCACCAGCAAAAAGAAGTGTCGGAAGATGACAAGGCCTATCTCTCATCCAACTTCCCCTATCTAACCACTCTTTCTGCCAACATCATAACCTCACTTCCCCTTGCTGCTACCACCCTCTTAACCTTCCCCGAGCTCCATCCTAACATCTATTCCCTCCATCGTCTCTTTGCTCATGCCTCTCACCATTTTCACCTTACCCAACAGTCACAAACTTACGAGCCCCTCACACCTAGCTTTTTCCCCTCCCTTGCTAATCCTACCCTTGAGGATTACCAAGCTGCTCAAACCATTTGCCCATTTCTTCCCCCCCTCCCCTCTGCTCCCCCTTCCGCCACTATCACTCAGCCATATTTCTCCCCCATGTCCCCTGATTCTCTCCTGGCCCCGTCATCACCTCCGACACTTCTGGTGCTCCCATCAGCAGAAAATGATGCAGTATTTGATTTTGAATATCAGGATCCGGATAATCCAATTCGTACACCCATGCCAAGTTCCAATGATGGGTATGATTTTGATGAGATACCACTTCCCAGTAACCCCATCAAGGAATTTTGGAGCAAATATCCTGATATGAAAACTCGCGGTGGATGGACCCTGGGTAACTTTCCTACCAACCTTCGTCAGCATCAAATCAGTGAAGGTTGGATTAGCAAATTGGATCCACAACCTGATTGGCGCCGTCCCAAGCTCTTTGATGTAATCTTCTTAAAGGAGTACTTACGGGCACCTCCATGTCTGAGAACCCATCCCAAGTTCCCATCCCAAGTTCTATGCAGTTCCACGGCGTAAAAAATGGGAAGCCAACATACACACTTTGGCTGAAGATCGAGTCATTAATTGGCCAATGATCGAACCCTACTCTGGTGTAGAATGGAATATCCAAGGCACCATGATCCGAGCACTTCAGCAGCATGAACAAACAATGCGCTGCAACATTGATCGCTTCCTTCACCAAAGTGCCATATTCTGTAAAACATTAGAATTAATTCTAGAGGTCCCATGTTACCTTGATTCCCATTTGCCTCCACTCAGCTTTAATCCCAATGAACGGATTGATGCTCAGATTACAAGCCGACTCTATCAAAGAGTGATCTTCTTGGAGGCACGCCACATATCTCTGTTCGAGCAAATGGTAGATACAGGCTACCTGGAAACTGCGCAAAAATTGTATGGTGCTAAGGCTCTACAGCAGGATCGACTGGCACGTCACAAGTTCCACAGCCATTGGACTAAAAACATGGCAACCCAGGTACGTGATCGCAATAAGCCATAACCCGAGGACGGGTAATCAAATGGATCCGGGAGTATGTTGACTCTGTGCCAACATGAACTTATGAAGAAAGAGAAGGTGTTACAACTTTGTGATACAACTTTGTGTTACAACTTCTAGACACAACTTTGTGTAACAACTTTGTGTTACAACTTCTACATGTAGAGAGAGAATGTGTTACAACTTTGTGATACAACTTTGTGTAACAACTTTGTGATACGATTTTGTGTTACATGCAGAGAGAGAAGCTCTCCAACTTGTATAAATACCCCATAATGGAATGAAGCCCACACTCTTTGGGGCATTGTGTTGAGTCTACTTTGGTATTCCAAGCATTTGTCTCAAGTGTCCATGCTTCCTTGCACTGCACGTCCAAAAGCATGTCCTAACCTTGCAACCCTTCTCCCCTCTCCTCCAACCCTGCAACCCACCCTCTCCCTCTCCTCCTCCCTCCTCCTCCTTCCTCCTTCTCCTCCTCCTCCCTCCTCCTCCTCCTCCTCCTCCTCCCTCCTCCTCCTCCTCCTCTCTCCTCCCCCTCCCTTCTCCTCTTCCCTCCTCCTCCTTCCTCCTCTCTCTTCTTTCACCCATGCTCTTACACCTTCTTCCTCTCCCACTCCTATGCTTTCCTAAACCCTTAAACTCCATGATCTACGAGGGAGACGAGTTCTCCACCATGTACTCTACTCTGAACATTGGATCCTCCTTCTAACCCTGGACTCCTTCTAAACCTTGGAACCTCCTTCTAAACCCTGTAACTCTTTCTAAACCCTAGAACCTCCTTCTGAACCCTGGAACTCTTTCTGAACCCTGGAACCTCCTTCTGAACCCTTAAACTCCTCCTAAACCCTACAACTCCCAATGAAGGCGAAAGCCTTCATTACCTCAACAAAGATGGTTTACGTTTCTTTTACACATGCTTGCACTTTGTTTGCTTACCACACTTAAGCCTACGTCTCTCACCGGAACACGACTCGAGGTCCTAAGCTACACATATACTACAACCGACAATCCCAATATATCTGTAGGTGACAAAAAGCCTCGGAACCCTGCAAACATAGAATACCCAGCTCTTCCTACGAAAGCAGTAGGAAAGAGCCAACATAAAACGAGTTTTGATTGGGGTTTTTCCTTGTGGGTAGCTCTTCACTCATCATTAATGGCACTTGCCACTTGTAGATGACGTCCCCATCCTTGAGGCAGTCCATCCCTCATCTATTCTTGCATTGCCCTAAGTGACATGATTTCTTGCTTTTGTTACAGCAATAACTTTAGGCTCATCTAACTAGCGTTTCTTTTGAAAATCATTCTTGATTCTTTGGTTTTCATTCTAGTCAAACAAGGTTTTGATCTCCTTTTCTATTGGGTTTTTCATTGGGCTCTATGGACCTTATGGAAGGACCGCAACCATCGGGTCTTTGGTGATCCGACTCTTGCTAAATATTATTTCTTCACAGCATCTCTATAAAAATCGCTTTATGATTGTCTATGTGCATGAGATTTAGATTATTCGGCTTTCTTTCTAAATATTATTTCTTCACGACATCTCTACAGAAATCACTTTATGCTTGTCTATGTGCATGAGATTTAGATTATCTTGCTTTCTTGTCCAGATAATGATATCTTTTGGTACTTGTAAACTTGAGGTCCCTTGTTTTGGGGTTGTTTCTTGTATCATAATCTTTGTTCATTGAAAAAAAGCGTGTGTGCATGTGCGTGTGTGTGTGCATGTGCATGCGTGTGTGCACGCACGTGTGTGTGTGTGCATGCACGTGTAGGTTGCACTTGATATATGTGTATACTACAATGATGATTGAGACTAGGTAAGGCACCTTAATAGGATATATTTTCTTGTACTCAAGTCCCTAGTGTCTAATGTGGTAGTGTTAGGGTTTACCCCTAAAACTCCAAGTGTTCCCCACATGCTACTTCCTTGCACTCACGAGAAGGAGTCATGCACCACATCTGATGCAGTTGTACTCATGTGAGAGTGGCCATGCCTTTTATTTTTGTTGATGCTTTGATATTCCATTTATGGATTGTTAATGGTTTTTTCCCATTGATGATATGGGGCATTGATCATGTTGTTATGGCAATCATGGTGATTGCATGCCAATCGAGTCTTGACTTGCTAGATGAGGTAGTTAATTTGATGGCTTTATGTTGATATTTATGGTTATGGGCTTTATGTGTATTTTAGAGCTATAGCAGTTGATTGGTGGATTTGATGATATAGTCTTGTAGAGGATGTTAAGTCGACAAATTTTGGATTTTGATCATCTAGATCCAAGAAGTCAGTGAGGAGATATCCCTTCGCAATGTCATGTTATCCCTTCTTGATGTCATGTTCTTCTTGAGATGATGTTGGATTGTTGAATTATTATTGATAGTACATAGGTTTTTTGCTAATGACGGACATGATATAGTTTGAGATATCATCGAGGGAGTACTTTTTCTTTTTGTATCTCCTTTACCCAACCTTTTGACAAAGAGATAGATGCATTTTTCTCCTATTTTTCTATTTCTTGTTACATATATATGGCTAACTATGGTACAAAAGGGATAGTAGGGCCTTGGGATTAGGTCCCATGGAGGCCATGTGGCATCAAGTGACTTGAACCTCCCTCCCATTTGCTTTATCACAGATGTTGATTCCAAGTCATCTTAATCAAAGAACGGTTGCATGAGGGGGAAATGTGGGGCTTCATAGGTGGTGGCTTCAAGGGCTTGGGTTGCCTATTGGAATGGGAGCACCATGACAGATTTGGATCTCTCATATTCCTTGATCTAGAGTAGCTACAATGGCCAGAGTAGTGAACATTAACACAAGGGAAGACAACATGCAATCGAGTGGAGAGGAAAACAAGAAAGCCAAGGCAACACACAGTCGCAAGTGAACACCTTAGAACAAAGATTGTTTAAGAGATAATTAACAAGGTGGCGTAACTGATGATCTTAGAGTGTAAAAGCAAGGAAATGAGAGATAGAGGTGAAGCAAAGGAGAAACTACGATTGGTGCCAGGAGGAGACACATTGGATTTATGTAGGAAAAGATCTCGAGGCTACAAAGCACAAGATTAGAACAAGTTATGAAGGCGAGGGCCACAATAATAGAGTCGCCAACCCATAAGGCATGAGCAAAAGAAAATCTCGTAGAACTTGAGATAGAGGAAGCACAAGAGTGTTCACAAGCCTCATTGAAGAGGGAAGAAGATTTTTTAAGGGGAGCCATAAACAACCTTCATTATACTGAAGAGGATGGACAGGACATGTAGATAGTTGCATGACGATACACGATGCAAGAAAGGCCAAGCTATGCCAATGAAGTGAGTATATATGAACTGGGAAAGAAGAGAACAATGGCAGCAAGGTAGATGTAGGAGGAGCCCATGAGGACAGGAAGATAGGCGAAGTGGATGAGAGGTAGAGGACCAAGTAAGAAGATCAATCAAAGTAGCAAAATGGATATGAAAGATAGGAAGGTGTCGAGTTGTGAACAAGGTGAGAGGCAGTGAGCAAATGAGTATAGCTAGTGATTAATGGATGGTTCTTGCAAGAAGACATTAGCAGTGCCAATTACTCTTCATGCATGGGAGTACATGTAAAGGATGGTGGGAATGCTACATTAAATAACATTACCAATTCTAAATGAAGGGGGAGGAGGGGGGTTTTGGGGAGGGGGCAAGCATAAATAGTAAGTGCACTAATTAATAAGGAAAGTTAGTAAAGAAGATCAAGATTGAATGTAAGAGAGAGGGGAAGCTTGTTTAATTAATATGTGTATATTTGAGGGGGGGAAAGGGAAATCTATGTAATTTAGTAAATCAAGATAAAGGGATTAAGAAAACCATGTTTATGTGGGGGGGTAGTTTATAAGAATTCAAAGAGGTAATTGTCTCGAAGTTAGGGGAAGTGAGTGAGTATGTGTAGGTCGTGGGGCTATTGTGGGGTTGTTTCTATGTGCATGAGTGTGTGTGTGTGGGGGGCCAGGGATAATAATGTTAAATAGAAAGATATAATAATTAAGTAATAATCTCAAAAATATAAGAGAAAATAATATATAAAAAGCATAAAACCCATAGGTCCTAAGTTTCAAAATAACCGATGGAATCTGTATACTTTGTGTGTGTGTGTGTGTGTGTGAAGAATCGACAAAATTCTGTTTCATAGTGAAATGAAAATAATTTTGGTAATAGAAACAAAAGAGAAAATTGTTATGAGACATTACAAAAAACCGAGAGGAGCACAATTTGCAAAAGACTTATAGAACGCATGACTCTACATACAAATTTTGATATGATAAGTCATCACAAGCATCACTTTTATTGGAGAGGGGAGTCTACATACGTGCCACCATTCAACAAGAAAAATGATAAGAACCGTATTTTAACTTAGTTGGGAAGAAAGGTGTCATAAACACCCCTCCCTTGTTATCGGGATCACAATAAAAATAGTTGCTCACGCTATAGACTTATAAAGCTAATTTTTGATATTATGCTTTAAGTATTAAAATAATTGGGGTGAGTTTAAGGAAGAGTAAATAAATGGTTATGTAAGGCAGAAAAACTTAGTGTATCTAGGTGTGTGAACGTAAAGGAGGAGGAGGGGAGAAATTAAGGATTAGAGTAATAAATGTAATTTTAAGATTTAGAGCATAAGGGAAAGAGAATTTATATGAAAGAGGAGCTTAAAGGAATTTCAAAGGTATTTAAAGAAATATTTATAAGAATTAAAAAAAAGAAGATATTAAGAAATAATTTTAAAGAAGGAATTTCAAAGAAGGGAAAATTAGAAAATTTGGGAAGAATTAGGGGAAATAGAAAGGATTTGACGAAATTAGAAAAAATATGAGGCAATACGGAGAAATAGAGAATAATTAGGGGGAAATAGGAAATTAGGATAAGAATTAAAGAAAAAAGGGGGGGAATTGGGAGAATAGCAAAAAAATAGGAAATATTTAGAAGAAATTAGAGGAAAAAAGGAAGAAATAGGGAAAATTACGAAACTAGGATAAAATAAATTAAATTAGGAAAAAAAGGGGGGGGAAGAGGAAAAGCAAAACTTAGGAAAAAATAGGGAGAGGAGAAATTTGAGAGGGTTGAACTTAGGGAATTTAGGAAAAAGAGAGAGGAGTGATTATTGAGAGGAGACAATAGGGAAATTGGAAGAACTAAGGGGAAGTTGAGAGAGAGAGAGAGAGAGAGAGAGAGAGAGAGAATAAAGAAATATTAAAAAAGGAATTAGACAAAATAGGGAGAAAAAATAATAGGTAAAATTTAGGAAGATTTTAGAAAAATTTAGAAAAATAGGAAAATATTAGGAGAAAAAATATTTTTATTTAAATACAGGTTTTAGATTAGGGAAAAAAGGGGAGGGGAAATTAGAAGAAAGAGAGGGGAAGGGTAGAGAGTGTGGGAGGAAGTTTTATTTGAAGAGAGAGGGGGGGGAGAGGTAGTTAAAAAGTTTTACCAAAGGGGTAACAAGGGAAAGAATGTAAGTTGCATGGAAAAAAGAAAGAAAAGCATTGTGTGTGTGTGTGTGTGTGTGTGCATGTATCCACCTTTGCCCCAGTAGGGTACACCACACTAGGTGAGACACTAGGTCATCACAAGTGTGATGATCTACTACCAAAAGAGACAGAAGTATCTGTAAGTCCAACTTAAGAGAGAGAGAGAGAGAGAGAGAGAGAGAGAGAGAGAGAGAGAGAGAGAGAGAGAGAGAGAGAGAAAGAGAGAGAGAGAGGTGAGGGGGAAGGGAGAGGCTTGAGTGAGGGTTTCAAGAGTAAAAGAAAAGGTCACAGAGTGAAGCTTTAGATGATAGTAATGCTAGGGAAGGGAAAGGAAAGAAGGAAGGGAAGGAAAAAGGGGGGAAGTGGCCTATTTTGAGAAGTGTTTAGGATACAAGAGTAATTGAGATGTGAAACTCAAATGATTACTGAGAGACGAAGTGTTGCTCTAGAGAGCAATGAAGTGAGTCAAGAGGAAAAGAGCCATAATGACTTAAATGTACTATGTGCAACCGTCCAAAGTTGTAGGGGAAACATGACTATGTGTGTGATGACTCGACAAAACTCCATTTTATAGTGAAATGATAATAATTTTGGTAATAGAAACAAAAGAGAAAACTACTATGAGACATTACAAAAAACCGAGATGAGCACAATTTGCAAGAGACTTATAGACTGCATGACTATACATACAAGTTATGCTTTGATAAGTCATCACAAGCATCACTTTTATTGAAGAGGGGAGTTTGCATACCTACCACCATTCAACAAGAAAAATGATAAGAACCGTATTTTAACTTAGTTGGGAAGACAAGTGTCATAAACACCCCTCGCTTATTATCAGGATCACAATAAAACTTGCTCACGCTATAGACTTATAAAGCTAATTTTTGATATTATCCTTTAATTGGGGTGAGTTTAAGGAAAAGTAAATAAATGGTTATGTAAGGTAGAAAAACTTAGTGTATTTAGGTGTGAACGTAAAGGAGAAGGAGGAGGGGAGAAATTAAGGATTAGAGCAATAAATGTAATTTTAAGATTTAGAGCATAAGGGAAGGAAAAGTGATAAGAAAGAGGAGCTTAAAGGAATTTCAAAGGTATTAAAATTTTTTTAAAAAAAGAATTTGAAAAAAGAGGAAAATTAAAGAAAGAGATTTATAGAAAGAACTTCAAAGAAAGAATTTCAAAGAAAGAATTTCAAAGAAAGAATTTTAAAGAAGGAATTTCAAAGAAGGACAAATTAGAAAAATTGGGAAGAATTAGGGAAAATAGAAAGGATTTCAAGGAATTAGGAAAAATACGAAGCAATATGGAAAAATAGAGAACAATTAGAGGGAAATAGGAAATTAGGATAAGAATTAAAGAAAAAAGGGGGGAAATCGGGAGAATAGAAAACATCTAGAAGAAATTAGAGAAAAAAAGAGAAAAATAGGGAGAAATAAGGAACAATTAGGGAAATTTAGGAAATCAAGATAAAAGAAAATAAATTATGAAAAAAAGGGGGGAAGAAGAGGAAAAGCAAAACTTAGGAAAAATAGGAAAAGAGAGGAAAAATAGGCAGAGGAGAAGTTTGAGAGAGTTGAACTTAGGAACAAATATTTTTATTTAAAAACAAGTTTTAGTTTAGGAAAAGACGGGGAGGGAAAAGTTGAGAAAGGGTGTGAGGGAAATTAGAGAAACAGATGGGAAGGGTAGAGAGTGTGGGAGGAAGTTTTATTTGAAGCGAGAGAGAGAGGGGAGAGGTAGTTATCAAACCACGTATAGAAAACCATGACGGGAGAGACAGAAAGTATGAAACACTCAATCTATTCCAATGTGTGCATGAACAATACAAAGATAGGCTTCTTATATAGAGAGAGCCTTTAGAATAGTCAACACTTGTGGGATCCTCTGATCCACATCTCTCCTAGTGGATGTCCTTGCTCAACATCTTCACATCATGTAGTCCACATCCTTGGGTGGCTACTTTAATACATTCCTACACCATACCTTAGTGTCTAATTTATGTGTTCATGGCACCATATCTCAACACCTCCCCTTGGTGCCATGCTGCATTGGCTACCACAAGGTGGTCAGATGTGAGTTACAAATCCATCACCTCCCCTTAGTGCATACCTTGCTACTTAAGGTGGTCAAGTGTGGTTTTTACATGTCAATACCTCCCCTGAGTGCTAACATGGCTACTTGTAAGTGGTCAGGTTTGATTACAAGAATATAGGCTTAAGGTGGCAAGGTTTACATTCTTAGTACATTTTGTTGTTGTCACCATTTTGCTCATGGCTTGATGATGACTCCACGTAGTTGACTTGCTGGTTCTTCAATCTACAGTCTTCTTCTTTGGGTCCCAACTTCTTGCAATGGTGACACTTTGGTTTGTTCTTCAGTCTGCAATCACTTTGATAGTGACCCATCCTTCCACAATGGTAACACTTCGTCGATGCTTTGTTGAACAATGCTTGTTCTTTGAATGATGCTTTGTTCTTGATGTTGTTTGCTTTATTTTGCATGGATGCCATGCTATGTGCTATGGTCGTGATACGTTTGTGCATTGCAAAGTTCTTACCATTTGAGCTTTTGAGCTTCAATGCCGGTAGTGTTTTCTTGCATACATTTGACTTGACAAGCGTGTAGAGCTCAAAAAGGAAATCGCTTTTCCTTTTTAGAGCAAGTGTAAATTCTTTTTGGATTGCAAGTTATGGCTTGTCGAAGTTTTAATCAACAAGAGGCCTTTTGTGAAGAGTGGGAGAGAAGTAAGGAGTCTCACTTGCAGCTTTCTCACATACACAATGGGGGAATACACACAAAGGTGGAGGCTGAAAACAGTTTTCCTCTTCTTAGTTATGAAAGCCAAAAGAACTCTCTCTCTAAGTACAAAAGGAATAGGTGAACCCTATATGTGGGTCTCAAACCAAACTCAGCTAACCTAGGTGGCATACTAACTGAGCTACTAATTAGAGTACATAAAGATAGCTATCATCCAGCTATTATTCATGGGCGGTGTACCAACCGCATCTGCAGCTAACAAGTCAGTGACATCAATGCACAACGGTCACCCTGGCATATCACGAGTGGAGCTCGATATCTCAACACTCCCCCTCGAGCTCATCAATCCCAATTCTTGCACACCAAGCAGGTCTCTGAACTTGCGTAGCTTCTCTGCACCCAATGCCTTCATGAATATGTCAGCTACCTGATCCTCTATCTGACATAAACTAGATCAATAAAACCTACTAGAACCTTCTCTCACACATAGTGATAATGCACCTCAATGTGCTTTGTTCTAGCATGATAGACTAGGTTATTTGCCAAGTGTATACTGCTCATGTTGTCACAATAAATGACAACTGGCCCACTGATGCATATCATAAAGTAGCTTATGCAACCAAGCTACCTCACATGCAGCCATTGCTGCACCCCTGTACTTAGCCTCTATGCTTGACAAGGCAACTATAGGCTGTTTCTTACTGCTCCAAGTGACTGCAGCACTCCCAAAAGAGAACACATATCCACTGGTAGATCATCTATTAGAAATACTACCAGCCCAATTAGCATCAGTGTATCCATGCAACTGTATTTGAACCCCAGTCTCATAAAATATTAAATTATGAATGAGTACTAGAGGATGCATCGCCAAAAAAATGTTAGAGAAAAGAGATACTTACCTTGCACTACCACTTTAATGCCTTTCTATGGTTTTTTTGAAATTAAAATGAAATGGTTTCACTCACAAAGGAGGAAAATTTTTGGAAACAATAAGCATGCGTGAAAAACAAATAAACTATAACGTATTGAAAGGAATAAAACTTCATGATTTTTTAACATTTTGTGGGTTTTCAGATAATCATGCATTCTTAGGCTAATTGAAGATTCGTCTAGAAAAGATTGGGTGCATATTTTGCATGTAAAGTACCTTTCATGCACGTTTCCATCACATAAAAATTCAAGGGACACATATCATTTTGTTGGCTTTGGTCCTCCATGGTTATTTTGGAGAGTATAGATGAGTTCTCTGTTGATGCTTGTTGTAATTTCTCAACCTATACACACAATAAGACTTAAGTTAAAGACCCTTATGTAGGAAATAGCAACGGTATACTTGAGTAGTAACATTCTTGACTAAGAATAATTCCCAGGTGAGTATTTATAAGTACATTTAGGAATAGCTATACTACTAGAAAGCATTTAAACCACGTAGGAATGTAGCTCTAGTATATATGAATGCTTAATATCAACTAAATAAAGTTTGGGTTTTCAATGTAGGCTTAGAAAATAGAAGCTTCCATACAACTTAAATCTACATGAATCTAAAAACATGCCAAATTTTATCCTAAAATAAAAGAATATTACAATGAAAGCCTCATAGCACAAAAAATACTCATCATGCAACATAGGCAAATATGCATGATGTAGGCATGCATGTGTGTACTTTATGGTCAGATTCAAGGAATTTCTCAAAATTTTACACAAGTCGAGACATAGCCATTTACACAGAGACACATCAGATTCCAGAGCGCCCTTTGCCTATAGTCGGTGGGTACACATGGGAGACAACATATCGAGATGAGACCCGGGAGACAGGAGTCGAGAGGAGTGGCAGTGCTATATCCATCCTTTCTTACCAAGATAATCTCTATCAAGATATGAGACCCACATGCGAGGTTCCTATGGGTTCACATCCCCAATGGCCACCCTATGAGGACTCTTCATCACAGTCTACTACTCTCTCCCCCCCCCCCCCCCCCTCCCCCCCAAGACCTCACACGTTGCTAAGGACCTAGGTGATAAGAATGAGATCTCACTATACACAGCCATCTACCCGGATGAGATCTCACTATACACAGCCATCTACCCGGACATCATGGATTTTTCAAGCCAATGGGAAAGTCCTCCTTGTTGGAAAGGATAGATACATGCCAAGTATCACTTTTGATTTTTTGTGATGATTCTATCTTCCTGCCAGATGTTGATATAGATGCGGCCGAGATGTCTCAAGTCTCTACAAACAGACGGCGGACCCTAGTCACATCCTATAGCATGCACTACTAGACGTGGGTAGGATACATGATCTTATCACACATTCAGGACTTGATTGGCACCTACTGAACTCCGTGTGAAGCTCAGCTCCTATAGAGACCATTGCCTATGGTTTTTAGCGGAGGCCTTCATTGATCCACTACGATACACACGGATCTACCCCCCCACTCCATGAGGATTTTGATTGGGTAGTAGTTCCGGATCTCATCATACCATCTTCATATTGAGACTGGTCGAGCAAAGGCTTACCCAAGGAGGGTTGCACCTACATGTTGTAAGATTCTTGGGAGGTCAAATCAGAGGAGCATTTCACTTTCAGATGCCCTATGTACTATGAGATCAGAGGTCGATATCACTAACCTTTCAAAGATGGTTTCGGCGGATCCCTACCCAGCTTCATGTCCTACCAAGCCCAGAGATGCTTGGTACCAGAGATGCTTGGTAGTGTTCAACCATGAGGCCATACAACAAAGCAAGCGGTTGCTCAAGGCAAATAGGGGAGATTAGGACACATAGGCAGACTCCACTCAAAGCACAATCACTGAGCTTTTCCATCCAAATAGCACCGACCAACAGGACTCATGGGGGTGGGGGCTGTGAGAACCCAAGCCTTGAGTCAGAGATTCGCCAGACTCGTCAGCGTACTAGGACACAAATCACACTAGGGGACCTTCCTTCCACATTCCTCAGACCAGATGCATGAACCACAACGGTTACTGTGGCACGTGTTCACAACAGGGCCACAACTAGGAGACCACAACGGGCTACAGATGACGACAGTTGCCAATGCTCTATCATAGGGTTTATGCTACCGAGGTAGCCTCACACATCGATCCCCCCCCCCTCCACAATGGACAGTCTCATCGACTTCCACTTCATGAGCTAGATACTTTTCTCTCTTTATGTACCGACCCCGTTATGATCAGGATTATGAATTCTCTTTTGTATTCATCCAAGGTGTTGATGCTCACTTAGTGGCTCTACCCCTCAGCTCATTTTATCAATTATTTTAGTCTCATAGACCCTTTTTGGTCTTCTGAAGACTTGTAATAAACTCTCTCTCTCTCTCTCTCTCTCTCTGCACATGAGATCACAATCGAGAGCCAAAGACCATATGAGATGATACATAATGACATCATGGAGTTCTCTAGGTAGCATGAGACCCACCTCCCTGAGTTCTGTAGGTAGCACAAGAACCACCTCCTGCAATTCTCTAGGTAGCACGAGACCCACCTCTTTGGGGACTTCAATGCATGCATGTGGAGCCAATAGATGTTCCAAAACTAAATTTTGGATCTAGATGTGGACCTTTTAGAGCTTAAGATATTGAGGCATTTGGATGATGCACTATTGGTGATACGATATGGTAATACTATAGATGGAGGCAATACATGACTTAATCATCTATAATGGTCTTCATCAAAATGTTGATTATCTAGAGAAGTCTATTATTTCATGGAACAAGTAGCGTGAACTACTTAATGGGGCCCCAAGCCTTTATTTCACATGTACATAACTTCAGAGCTCCTCCCTCTAGCTTAACAATATATTTTTTCATCTTGACTCCTACATTAGACACAAACCCTAATCCCTTGCTAAAACCTACGTCTAGATACACCTTCATCATGCTCTTGAAAGACACATACTCATGACGTATCGACCTCCATTGGAGATTATGTAGACCTCGCCCATGCCTCCAAGACCCTAATATAAATAGTTCATGATGCTACTTCTAGATCAATCCACTACATCACTCCATCCACAGCACACTCCCTAGTCGACAAGATGCCTAGAACTCTGGTTTGATGTTGAGTGTCAAGAGATGACATAGCACCTCATATGCGATCAAGATTTGGGACATTTGAGGGTGTCTAAGGCACAACATAAGAGGTTAGATTTTCTCTCACATAGGCTAGATGAGGTGATCTCTCTTTTAAGGAGGGGACCGTACTGTTGCATGGTGGCTTCTATCATAGAGGAAGCGACCCATACCTACCATGGATCTGACGATCTAGTACACATGCCATGTCACTTTGACACTCCAGACCAAGCAACACTAAATGTCATCCCAACAAGGGCAAATCATGCACAATGGAAGAGCACTGGAGCCAAAGTCACAAAGACCATGCACAATATGTCGTCCCAACAAGAACAAAGCATGAACAATGGAGGAACAATGGAGCCAAAGTCACAAAAACTATTGAAAATGCAAAGACAAACTAGACCATGCACAATGGAGGTTAAATATCTCCCATTAGAAGAAAGGTGTCACTCTTGATATGGCCCACCACATACAAAGGTTGTAGAGGCCACAACCCCCACCATAGTGAGAGACAACGCAACAAACGGTGATACAAGATACCTCATATCCCATCGGAGGGTGTCGAGGTTTAAGTATCAACTATGATACTTCTAGATTCGAGGTCTTTTGGCTCACAAGACTTTGAGTTTTGGATTTTGGGTTTTGCGATATAGCACTCAGCAAAAGCCCTAGTCGAACCCGCGGTAGCTTGTATGAGAAACTACTTTTTAGTATACTATGTCTCACAGGCACATGCCGCATCATTAACAATTCTTTCTTTCTTTGTACACACATACACACATGCAAATGTACTCACACACACATAGACACGCACGCACGAATGCATGCATGCACACACACATGCACGTGCACGCTAGCATGCATATAATGTCATAAACAAAGGAGAGTGCTCAATAGGAGAGAAGATCATGAAGAGAGATGGAGAGAAAAGGAAGACCATACAATAGGATCCAACACATGAATGGTATTAGCTATCATATTTATTAAAGGGAAGGCGAAGATAATCCACTCCATACAAGAGGGGTGAACACCCATTAAATTGAAACCAAGTCCTCATCACCTAATCCAAATTTCATCCAATATCCACATCCACCAATCATAAAGATGTATATTTAGACCACACCAATCACATCGATCTATAAATCTCAACACTCTGGATCAATACAAAATGGGAGAAGTATTGTACTAATTTTAGGTGATATCAACTAAGGGATAAACCTTTATGAGATAGGCTATTACAGGTTTTGGGTATAATCAAAGGCATGGTATTAATTGTCAACACACTTCATAAGAAGAGGAGTGCATTGATTAATGTGACTCTCTAAAGTTGCTTGACCTACTCAAAAACTGTGCGCGTTATACTTTAGTCATCCTCAACACTTCCCTCAAGATCAACATCATGAAGTAGGCCTTCCCTCAAGATGATGATTATGGGGAATCAAAGAAGGACTGAGCATTACATTCCAGCAGATATTGTTGGAACATGAAGCCAAAGTGAGTGTTTTCTAGTGTTCTAGAGTAGTACTAGACTACTTTATATCCTAGAGTGCCATGTGTCACTATGGGACTTATCCCATATACATGTGACACCTAGAGTGTGTGTGCCTATTCTATAAAGGCATTGTACTTTCTAGTTTTGTTACATCAGTCAACATCAAGCTATCTACATGTGAGTATTTTGGTTCAATACTATTGTCTACTTCCATTTCATTTTTATTTCCATTGTCTTGCATTCTTTCCTTTCCATTCATAGAGATAGCTTGCCACATGTTCCTTCATGTGGTATCAGAGCCACATTGCTCTTAGAGATTGAGGAGAGGGAGGCCGGAAAAGGAAGCCACGCCCTCTCTCTCTTTCTCTAAGTGCAAGAGAGGTGCTCCCCTTCCTTAACCTCATCATCGTCTTCATTCTTGCTACATCTCCCGAGTTCATGTGGAGCTGCCCGAGTTCATGAAGAAGCTGCCCACGCTGTGGTTCCTTGAGCAATGACGTCTTCATTCTTGCTACATCTCCTTGCTAGAAACAGGCCGCCACTTTCTGATGGCCGTATCTTTGGACAGAAGCTGAATTTTGACCTGAAATCTAAAGCAAAGTTGTAGAGGACTTTGAGAACTTCATTTTTTGTTTTCACATCTTTGCAATCCGAGGTTCTGGTGAAAAGTTATGGCTCCTGCAAGAAAGTGACGAAATTTTTCCTGCGCGAATTTTTCTGCTTGCCCACGAGTTCTGTTGCCCGTCATTTCTTGGAAGCTGCCTGCCACCACTCTTCTTGAAGCAACTGCTCACTTCTCTACATTCGTGGAGCTGATTCGGCCTGATCTGCAGCAAGACAGTGCTGATTCGTGGAGTTGATTCGACCTGATCTACAGCAGCAAGACATTGTTGATTCTTATTTCTCCTATTGCCTCCCTCTTCCACGTGTTCACATCTCTCATGTTGACTCCCTCTTTCCTCTTCTTCACCAAATCAACATTGACGACAAATGTGATGTTGCTCCTATTGCTCATAATGCTTCTCTCGTGATGCCCTCTCCCGTGATGACTTCTTCCATGTCCTAATCAAGAATCATTTACAGCCATGGAGTCTTCAAGATCGAGTACCTTTATTGAGAAGTTCACTGGTAAGAACTTTCCGACATGGCAAACAAAGTTGCGTCTTATCCTTATGAAAGACGGGGTGTGGAATGTTGTTTGTGGCAAGGATAAAAAGCCACAATCGGATGAGAAGAAAATTCTACACTGGGAGAATTTAAACGACAAAGCCCTTTCTCTCATTGGTTTGGGTTTGGGTGATGAAGTTATTCATCATCTCGACTTTGATTCCACTGCTCAAGAATTATGGGAGAAGTTTGAAGGTCTCTTCGGCAATAAGGTAATCAATTCTAAGGTCTTTCTCCGCCAAGAATTCTTCAAACTCTAGATGAAGCATGAGGACTCTCTTCTCACCCATCTGAATCATATGGAGTCTCTCATCACTCAACTTGCTACGTTGAAGGCCCTAGTTGGGGATGATGACCAGGTTGCAGTGCTCCTCACGAGCATTGAAGAAATTCCTAAGTATCGGGAGATCATACCAGCATTAAGAGTGGCAAGCATGAGCTACCATGACATGGTTGCTATGCTTCTTGATCATGAAAGAAGGCATAGTGATACTTTTGACGCCAATGCACTATTTTCTAAAGGGAGGTTTCCTAAAGGGAAAGGTAACTTCAAACCTTTCAAGTGCACTTACTGTGGAAAGCTTGGTCACACCGAAGATCGTTGCTTCCAAAAGCTGGCCAAACAACAATCTAAAGACCATGCCAACTTGGTTGGGACTATATCCAATGAAGACGAAGACGATGCAGACACCTCTACTCCAATTCATGCTCTCACTGCTCACATCCAAGATCTCTCTCTTAATAAAGAGGTCTATGCACCGGATGATCTTGACTTTGTTTTTTGAGTGTGTCGAAGGTACTCTGCCTTGGGAGTCCCCCTAAAATGAATGCAAATAAATCATGTGTGTTGAATCAATAAAGGTTCTCAGCCTTGGATAGTCCTCCTAAAATGATGTTATTCTCTTTTACTTTATTGTGTGTGGCTTCCTACCACTTCATGTTATGAAGCCAGGGGGGGATGTACTATGAGAGTCCTATTATTGGCATTGATGGATTTCGTTATCAGGCCTGGCCGAGTTCCAGGATGTTGGTGCACTCCCTAGACCGTTTTGTTGGGTCAGGTAGCCATGCTTCTCTTTTGAGCCTCTGAGCTATTTGGGATTTACAGATTAGTAGATTCATCATGTCATGTCTTGTTCTTGGCTCCATTCTAGTAATCTCTCACCTTGCCTTCATGGGGGGGTGTTGGAACATGAAGCCAAAGTGAGTGTTTTCTAGTGTTCTAGAGTAGTACTAGACTACTTTATATCCTAGAGTGCCATGTGTCACTATGGGACTTATCCCATATACATGTGACACCTAGAGTGTGTGTGCCTATTCTATAAAGGCATTGTACTTTCTAGTTTTGTTACATCAGTCAACATCAAGCTATCTACATGTGAGTATTTTGGTTCAATACTATTGTCTACTTCCATTTCATTTTTATTTCCATTGTCTTGCATTCTTTCCTTTCCATTCATAGAGATAGCTTGCCACATGTTCCTTCAGATATCTGCAACATTCTCTTTGCTGTCACAATATTGCAGTGTGATGTCACCAAGTAACACTCTTTCTCTGATGAAGTACTCTCTGACAACAATGCACTTTGTCCTTTAGTGATATACTAGATTCTTAGCTAATGCTTAAGCCGATTGATTATCATAGTATATTCTTGTTGGCTTTGACTCATCAAAATAATATATTTCTAACAATAGTCTTCTGAGCCATATGGCTTCACATGCACCTGTTGTGAGTGTCTTATATTCTTCTTTTTGAAGACAGGAAAACAGTTATATTCTGCTTTATTTGAAGACAACGAAACAGTTGGCTGCTTGTTTGACAACCATGATATAGCAACTTAACCATTTACTCTTCCAAGTCATTATGCCCCTTACGCAATGGTACCCTCCAAGCATTTCTCTTGCACATTGGTTTGTTTCTCGCTGTGCACGTCTCACAAACCAAGGTGTGGGTAGGGGCACTGTAGACTTCTTATACTTTCCCAAAATAGCAGACTTGAAAATTTTGAAAACAGATGTGTAAGCTTCACGACCTACACCGGCAGTATCACAAGCTGCAAGCATCTCCTTTGCATCCACAATATCCTTGAAGTCCTTCATCACCTCTTCAGCCAACTTGCACACGTAGGCGCTTGTGTCTTGGGTCCCTTAGTATCCCAATGACATTGCTTGACTTCAATAAACTACCTAGAGCATATGTGTTAGATATCAATGCTCCACTCTCATGTAACTACGCGGGAACCAGCTAACTCTACTTGTAAGCCCCCCATATGAGGAGAAGGCATTTGAGTAGCTCGGTTATCCGGTAGGTCCTAGTTTGGACACCAGATGGGGGCCATGTGTGGCCTGATGGCTAAACGGCTTTAGATAGAGTTGGCACACTGCCAACTAGGCTACATGCAAGTGCGGGAAGGCATCCCATGACTGACCGCACTGAGGGTAGACGGAGCATTTCCTGGGGCAGCCCACTCTCGGGTTGCGAGGCCCATTTGGAGCCCCAGATGATCCCGGATGGCTCTGGGCCGAACGGTAACCATAGGTTAGTTGCTCTATTCTGCGCCACGATTCTAGCGTGTGGTCGGTGGCCTATTTCGGGACCGACCTCCAGTCGGTCGTTTTGGCCGACTGGGTCGTTCTCCCAATTGGGTCTAACCGACTATGACTGGTGGCTATATAAGAGCAAGCCCGTGAAGCCCATAATCATCACTGGCTACAGCAACCCTGATTCCTTAGCATCCAACCTCCGTCCTCTACTATTTCCAGCATGCCATCGAAGCTTCTCACATAGGAGCACATGGCTGGGAGGCAGCGCCATCTATTGTATCAGTTTTACAAGAATCAAATTTTTGATTCTCCATACTATCTGCTTTTCTCTCTTGCATACGAGATCCTGTTATTTGTTGAGAACAAACGTTGTATTGTTTTCTTACATGGTATCAGAGCTTGGGCTCTAGCAAGAAGATTTGGTAGTGTGTTTCTGTTTTTTGCGAGCAGATTGTGAGAGATGGCCCAGCTCGCAAGACTGCGAATCCCACCATTCAGCGAAAGCGAAAAGTTGGACGGCATTAACTATCCACTCTGGAAGTTCAAGATGAAGACCATCCTAAGCGCATACGAGCTTTGGGATACTGCTACTGGGGTGGATGTGAAGCCGGTTGTGAGACCGGATCCACAGCCAATGCAGGACAACAGATAGTACCAACTGCGGATCAGATTCTCACGTGGACAAGAAGAAATGCAGATGCGCTGTGTTCTATTGTCTGCAGTGTAAGTGATTCTGTCATGGCGTTAATTCAACATGTCACCACAGTGGAGGAGGCATGGACGTTCTTGAAAAATCAGTACGAGACCACGAATCAGACACGGATTCGGAGTTTGGAGACTCAACTCGCGAACGAGAAACTGTCTGAGTCTGAAACGGTAGAGAAGTTCATCACCAGGGTGAAGAATCTACGTGATCAGATGACTGCGATTGGCATCACCATCACCAGCGAGAATCTAGCACGAAGGTGCATACAGATTCTCCCACCAAAGTACGACGGTCTTGTTACGGCGCTGAATACAATGAACAAAAATCCGCCCCTCAACTTTGATGATTTCAACGCGATGCTTCTGGAGGAGGAGATGCGTCAAAAGATGAGGACTGGAGAAGATTCGGCTTTCTCGGCTGGATCAAAGAAAGGTAAGGGTAAGGACTCTGGTAACCCATCTTCTTCTGATGATAAAAAGAGAAAGAAGAAGATCAAGTGCTTCTATTGCAACAAGGTAGGGCACAAGCAGAATGAGTGCCAGAAGAAGATTACAGATGAGAAGAACGGAGTAAAGAAAGAGTCCAGCAACAGCGCACAGGCAGTACCAGTAGAGCTGTTCGTAGCAATTGAGGAGATTTGCACGGAGGCAGTTCATGTACCTGCGGATGAACCTTGGATTATTGACAGTGGTGCATCGCGCCACATGACCACTCAGAAGGATTGGTATACCTCTCTACATCAGATATGGAATGACATCCTGGTAGCAGTCGGCAATGATGCAAAATGTCCAGCAAAAGGAAAAGGTAAGATTGCTCTCAAGTCAGATGGAGTTGTAAAACAGTTCTTTATGTGCCAGATATCAAGAGGAACTTGTTGTCTGTTTCTGCGATAACAGATCGGGACCTCAAAGTTCACTTCAATAAGAATGGTGCACAGATTTTGGATCTTCAAGGGAAGGTCATTGGTAAAGGTACACGGCGCAACAACATTTACGAACTCTCATCTTTCAGTGCTCGAGCTGATGTGAGCAACACTAAGCTGTGGCATGAGAGGTTTGGTCATCTAAACCTTAGTTCTTTAAAGGAGATGCATAAAAGTGGAATGATTGCAGACCTACCAGAAATTACAGATCTGCCCGATGTATGTGAAGCTTGCATGATGGGCAAGCAGCATAGGCAGCCCTTTCCTAAAGAGGCCAGCAGGGCAAAGCCTCCTCTAGAGCTCGTTCACACGGACCTCTGCGGAAAGATGGAGACGGAAGCTTTGGGTGGTTCCTAGTACTTCATGACACTGATCGACGACTACAGTAGAAGGATATGGATATACTTCCTAAAGACTAAAGATGAGGCTTTTAGTAAGTTCAAAGAATGGCATGTAATGGTCGAGAAAGAAATGGGGAGGAAGGTGAAGAAGTTGAGATCAGACAGAGGTGGTGAGTTCACATCAAGTGAATTTGAAAGTTACTGCAAAAGTCACGGGATCAAGAGGCAGAAACCCCCGCCACATACATCACAGCAAAATGGAGTAGTAGAGCGCAAGATGCGCGTCATCTGTGAAATGGGCAGGAGTATGATGAAAGGGAAAGATTTGCCAAAGACTTTCTGGGCTGAAGCATGTAACACGGTAGTTTACATTCTGAATCGTAGCTACACAAAGGCTGTGAACGGGATGACTCCACTGCAGGCCTTTTCTGGTAAGAAACCTTCAGCTGCACATTTCAGAGTTTTTGGATGTGATTGTTTTGTGAATGTCCCTAATGCTAATAGAGGAACCGTCGGAAGTGTATTTTCTTGGGCTGCAGTGAACAGGCGAAGGGTTACCATCTCTATAATCCTGTTACCAAGAAGGTAATAGTAAGTCGCGATGTGGTCTTCTCAGAATAGCCGCATCAACTGGAGGAGGATGCTTCCTTCCCAGACAACCAGGACCAGGATATCCATCCAGTACAACCACCAACAGCAGACCGAACTCCCCCAATGGTGCTTGGGAGGATTCAAGATAAAGAAGAGGAAGAAGAGCCTGTAGAACCACAACGGCAATGGCCATTCCCGAAGTGGGTAAAGCAGCTTTTGGATGGCAGAGAACCTCCAGCCATTGAGGAGGAACCATCCACCACCGGTCCAAGAGATTAGAGGAGCAAAGAAGGGTGCAGGAACACTTGGTCAACTATGCTTTGATGACAGAGGTGATCCGTGCTGAAGAACCCAAGTGTCTTGAAGAGGCACAGGGTGATGATAGGTGGATGGAGGCTATGCAGTCAGAGTATGGCTCCATAATGAAGAACAACACTTGGGACCTTGTGGATTGACCACCAAAACGCAAGGTAATTGGCACCAAGTGGGTGTACAAGACCAAACCGACGACACGTTGGATAAGTACAAGGCTCGGCTCGTGGCAAAAGGATTCGCATAGGTACTGGTTTTGATTATCAGGATACTTTTGCTCCCACAGCTCGACTAACCACAATTTGCAATGTTTTGGCCTTAGCAGCACAGGAAAGTTGGCCCATGTTTCAGATGGATGTAAAATCCGCCTTTCCGAACAACCACCAGGATTTGTGATCCCCGGTTCAAAAGGTAAAGTCTGTAAACTGAAGAAGGCACTTTATGGGCTGAAATAGGCCCCACGAGCATGGTACCAATGGATTGATGCCTACTTTCTGCAAAACGGGTTCAGGAGGAGCCCATCTGATGCAAATTTGTATATCTACAGAGAAGGAGGCAGGTGTATGATCGTGGTCCTTTATGTGGACGACCTTGTCATAACAGGGAACCATGAAGAAAAGATCTCGCAGACAAAGCAGTTGCTAGGAAGAGAGTTTGAAATGACAGACCTCGGATTGATGCATTTCTATTTGGGGATTGAAGTTTGGCAAGAGCCAAAACAGATCTTCATCTCACAGCTGAAGTATGCTGGAGAGATACTGAAGGCATTTGGCATGGCTAAGTGCAAGACAGTTGGCACCCCAATGGAGGTTGACGTGAAGCTCTCAAACGAGGATTCATCACCACTGGTGGACGAAGCGAAGTACAAGAGGCTTGTGGGCAGTTTGATTTACTTGTGCAACACGCGGTCGGACATCAGCTTTGCGACTGGTGTACTAAGCAGGTTTTCCAATAAGCCCCGGGAGAACCATTGGAGGGCAGGGATGCGGGTGCTGAAATACATCAAAGGCACACTTGATTATGGCATCACCTATACCAAGGGCAACATCTTGACCGGATTCTGTGACTCGGACTGGTGGGCAGGAGACGTGGACAGCAGGAGATCAGTGACAGGTTATTGTTTCTCACTTGGATCTGAAGCTGTGTCATGGGTCAGCAAGAAGCAACCCACAGTTGCTCTTTCTTCTACCGAGGCTGAGTACAAATCAGCATGTTTTGCTTCTTGTGAGGCAGTGTGGTTGAGGAGGATTTTAGGGGACATGGGTGTAGTGCAGAACAAGCCTATGCAGTTATCAGGTGACAATCAGAGTTGCATGGCAATTGCAAAGAACCCTTTGTTCCACGCTCGCACAAAACACATTGAGATTCAATATCACTTTGTATGCGAGCTCATCATAGATGGAGAGGTCGACTTGGTGTACTGTCCGACTACAGAGAATGCTGCGGACATCTTCACGAAGGCTCTTGGAAGAGACTTGTTGGAGAGGCATCTTCATTGACTTGGCATTGGGCCGAAAAAGTAAGTTCACTTGCGGGTGGACATTGAGGGGGGGTGTTAGATATCAATGCTCCACTCTCGTGTAACTACGTGGGAACCAGCTAACTCTACTTGTAAGCCCCCCATATGAGGAGAAGGCATTTGAGTAGCTCGGTTATCCGGTAGGTCCTGGTTTGGACACCAGATGGGAGCCATGTTTGGCCTGATGGCTAGACGGCTTTAGATAGAGTTGGCACACTGCCAACTAGGCTACATGCAAGTGTGGGAAGGCATCCCATGACTGATCGCACCGAGGGTAGACAGAGCATTTCCTGAGGCAGCCCACTCGGGCTACGGGGCCCGTTTGGAGCCCCAGATGATCCCAGATGGGAACGATAACCGTAGGTCAGTTGCTCTATTCTGCGCCACGGTTCTAACGTGTGGTCGGTGGCCTATTTTGGGACTGACCTCCAGTCGGCCGTTTTGGGCGACTAGGTCGGTCTCCCAATTGGGTCTAACTGACTACGACTGGTGGCTATATAAGAGCAAGCCCGTGAAGTCCATAATCATCACTGGCTACAGCAACCCTGATTCCTTAGCATCCAGTCTCTGTCCTCTACTGTTTCTAGCACGCCATCGAAGCTTCTCACACAGGAGCACACGGCTAGGAGGCAGCGCCATCTATTGTATCAATTTTACAGGAATCAAATTTTTGATTCTCCATACTATCTGCTTTTCTCTCTTACATACGAGATCCTATTATCTGTTGAGCACAGATGTTGTATTGTTTTCTTACAATATGAACAGTCAATATCATCCCCGTCCGTTCTTCCCATCACATCTAGCTCATGCATTGTATGGAAAGAAGGGCTCTTTTGGTTGGTAGGATCTAAAGGATACAAGGATCCTTCTACCCAAAGGTCGAGATGCTTCTTTCCTTGCGAAGGAAGACTCTGGATTTTGGAAGCTCCCCTCAATCCGAGACTACGTGTGCTTGCATATTCAGCCTCCAACTCTAAGTGAACTTGGTACTTGTTGGAGACGTCCTCGAATGGTGCCATGACTAAAGGAGTGTAGAGAATGAGAAGGTGGGGAGATGTAGGCTTGAAAGAGCAGCACGCAGGAAGAGGGAGGGCAAGGAGGAGGAGGGATGGGGGAGGACCAATAGTTGAAGAGGAGGAAAGGGGGGCAGACCAACAGGTGTGGAGGGTGAGGAGGAGTACGCGTGGAGGAGGGAGGGAGGAGGGAGGAGTAGGAGGGAGGGGGGAGGAAGAGCAGCAGCAGTGGAGGAGGAGCAGGCGTGGAGGAGGGAGGGAGGGGGAGGGCAGGAGGAGCAGGCATGGAGGAGGGAGGGAGGGAGGGGGAGGAGGAGAGGAGGGAGTGAGGAGGGAGAGGGGGAGGAGGGGAGAGGGGGAGGAGGGAGGGAGGAGGAGGGAGGAGGAGGGAGGAGGAGGAGGGAGTGAGGAGGGGGAGTGAGGGAGGGGGAGGGAGAAGGGGGAGGGAGGAGGGGGAGGGAGGGAGGGAGGAGAGAGAAGGAGGGAGGGAGGAGAGAGAAGGAGGAAGGGAATTCAAAATTCGAATTTTGAATTTTGAATTTTTTTGTTCCCACCTAGTAGTAAGAGTTGTGTAAGAGGTCTCATCCATCCTATGTGAGAGGAATGTCCACCTCCTATGCAGCATCAAATATCCTGAAACTCGTTGTGCCTCAGATCTTGTTAGGTATCCTTCCGTATGAGGTAAGATCTTAGCTCCGGGCACTCATCATCAAACCACGGGTTCTCTGGCATCTTCCCAATTGAGGGGCGAATTGTAGATTTGGTTGTAGGGAATGATCTGGCAACAGCATCATGGATCACTCATACTAGTGTGTTTGAGGCAAGAGTGATGTCTACATCATCTTATAAGGGAGTCACTAGCCTGGGGGATAGGTGGCTCATGTAGACTGCATCAAGGGCATGATCAAAATGTACCAGGACTTGGGTAGGGGTAGGTGGATCACCTACTATGTTTGGCAAAGATAGTCAAGGTACTAAATGATTAGCATGAGTGGTCGGCACTAAGAGGGGGGGAGAAGAGACATTGAAGACCTATACTCAAATCACAAAAGTCGGGGAGCCCATCAAGTAGTCTATGGTGCTACTGCTTGCTCCATGTGGGAAACATGTAAGCCCTCTAGACAACGCCATTACTGAAGACCATTGTATATGATCAAGTCATGTATTGCTCCCATCTCCAGTAAATGTCTCCCATACCCTATCACATGTGGTGCATCCTTTGAGTGTCTCTCTATCCCGACCTCCACTCTGTCTACCTTTGGCATTGGAAGGGTTATGAGTCAAAATCAAGTAGCTCCACTATCCATTCCCCATGCATGCATTGAAGTCACCAAGGAGGAGTACCTCTCCCTATCTGGAAAACTCCACAATGTCCTCATAGATAATCTCATATGGGCTATGACCCTCTGTGATGACCTCATGCGCATAGGATGATGTATCTGGATGAAAATAGCACATTTCAATAAAGGGAGGTTGTGTGTCAGGTGGCTAGAATTGTACCCACCTATGCCGTCCATGATCCTCCTTTCGCATCATAGAGATAAGTGGCCTCAGATGTGATCTAAACAAGACTAATACTGCTCCAAAACCTTGTATCCCACTATCCCTCCTCATCTCCTATTTGAAGGTTAACTCCCAGGTATATCCTGTGATTGTACGTAGTCCTCTTTCAGGACTCTCGTGTGTCTCGATGTAGAATATCATCTCTCTATTGGTGTAAGTCTTTGAGAGGCCCCTTGGGTATGACCGTAGGGTGCCATTACAATTTCATACTACTATTTTCAATACATGTTGTCCCCTCACGCCATGGCCTAGGTGTCGTCATGTGCTGTCCCCACCTATTTCTGCTCCTTTTTCTTTCCTTTCTCTAATTATGACATTTCCATCTTCACAGACATGCCACTTTCCTTCTTCTTTGGCTGCCATGACACGTATCATACTTTTCAACGTGGCTCTCATACTTTCAATTCTCCTGCTACTGCAAGAGTGTAAGATCATCATCCCGGTATGTTTTGATACCTTTCAACATGGCTCTCATACTCATGAAAGTGGATCTATTTCTGGAAGTCTTGAATTTAATTATGAGCGGCCTCGTGGCTGCGTCATCCTTTCCCACTCACCATGTAGCCTCAAAGGTGAGGTTGATCCCCATCTTCATCACGAGTGCCTTTGCATAGGCCATGAGGTATCACACATTGCTAGGCCCCTTACCAACACATTTAGGGCTTTGCTGCCTTGTCTTTTCTCCTCCTCTAATGCGTAAAAAATGAAGCCCTTCTTTGAGGTTGATGCACCTTTCTTTCTTTCTTTCTTTTAATGCACTTTCTTAACTTCCTCTTTCCATTCTTAGAATTTTCTTTTCCCTTTGTTATTTGATGCGTGAATTCTACATGTTTTCCCTGCATATTAGATTGAATAGTAGCCATCTCCTTTTTGAAAGTTTCATTTGCTAACTTGAGCTCTTTGTTTTTTTTCTCTTCCTCTTGTTCCTTGAGGGATTTGACATGCTCTTTGATAGTATGCAACTCTTCATTTAAAGGTGGCTAAAATTCACCTTCTTCCCACCACGTGCACGCCTTCAATGCTTCATTCTCTGCTTTGAGGATGGCAACTTGTCCTTCTAAATCCTTGATGAGTGAGGCATGGTAGCTAGCCTTTTCTTCAATTATTCGATCCATATCTTCTTGCATTTGCTTTAATTGAGCTTTCCATTTTGTTTGCATCTCCTATTTCCACTTGTTCAAGTCCCTCTACATATGATCCTTAACTTGTGTATAAAATCTCATCTCCCTTGTTTCTCCCAATCCTTTTCTACAGTGACTCAATTTTAGTGTCCTACATTTTGACAATGTCCTTAGTTGCAAATATACAAGCTTTGGCATTTGCATAATCAACTTTCTGTATGTTTGCCCCAATGACACTACATTTTTGTTGTTTCTCCCCTCATGTTTTCTTGTCTGGTGAGTTATCATCTTCGAACTTCGAATCCAAGATTGTTTGTTAGTGTTGTGAGTGAGAGAACTTTGCTGAATCTGAATGCATTGTACTCACACCTCTGACAAGTTCTTAGAGAACTCCAGCAATATCTAGGGGCTATGTATTGCAATGCTCCCTGATCCTCTTCTTTCCTTACTATTTGTAGGTGTAGAGTCCCTTCGACGCAGTTCACTTGGGCAATGTGAGCCCAAGTGAAGGGCTAGGTGAAAGGGTCAGCCCTTAGGCATTTCTAGAAGCACATAGGAGTAGAGGTGGGGGGCTAAAGAGCCTAGGTTAACGAGACAGGTTGAATCAGCCAGTGCTATAGTTTATAGAGATGGGGGTGTTGGATGGCACCGTGAGGTAGGAATCCCGCTCAACCATGCAGAGGTGGGCTGGTTGGAGGGGGGAGAGAGAGAGAGAGAGAGAGAGAGAGAGAGAGAGAGAGAGAGAGAGAGAGAGAGAGAGAGTTTATTAAAGTTTACTAGACCGATGGGTCTATGATACTGATAGAAAACTTGATACAATGAGCAAAGGGTGGAGCTACTAAGCAAGCATCCTAACCCATGCTAGAGAAGATTGTGTAGATATAGTCAATGATATCATCATACATGTCACCATAGTCATATACATCCTTGGCAGCATCACCCCTGTGGAAGATGCAATCTAATCCAATACATTACGATACAATGCATAAAAGAAAAAACGTCAAGATACACATGATGACAGACTAGTCAGTGTAGGTAAGAAGCCCGTGATAGATTATTGTCTGATGTCTAGATGAGTAGTCCATCGTACCCTCCTGGTAGCTACCCAACGCCCAATGAGCACCACAGTAACCCGGTCAGCCATACACTAGGTATGAGAGGAAATGTCGATCAGTGTGATTTGTGTGTCAGTCCTTTGTCAAGTGTGCTGCACCTCGATCTCGGGGTCTCTGCCTTTGCTGCTATCTGTGACCAGGGGGAAACTGCTCTAATTGGAAGAACTTTGTGATCATACTTTGGGATGGACCAGGAAAGGTGCCCCGCTCCTGTCTCCGTGATCTGATGAGATGTTCTCTATATTAGACCGCCTCGTGGATGAAAGTGACCAGGCATCTCTGTTCTAAGTATGAAAGGAGTCTGGAGAGGCCCTCAAATCCGTCTCTAAAAAGACAGAGGTATCGTCCATGGATCTCGTAATACACTAAGCAATGGAAGACAACATGCTCCTCTGAAGATCCCATGATCCATTTGCTCGCCTACTCTCAATACAAAGTTGGTGCGATGACACATGGAACTATCCAATGGCAATCCTGATTGAGTGTGGTAGATGGATCTGGGTGGGATGATGAAACCCTCATTGGAGATGTGCAAATAGTGGTTCCGATAGAAACTGAGCTTCATAGGAAGCTCTGTCTCTACCAACCACAATTATTGTACTGACATGTTGATATGGAAATCCTTCATCAAATTCCATAAGTTGTATCCAGAATCAAGAGATGGATCCCCCTCCAAAGTGGGGTTTACCACCACATCTTGCGTCCCATTCAACACATCTTCATATATACGTATAAGTGATAATATGATGGATAAGGTTGTTAAGGACAAAACTACAACTCTATCAGAGGTATCACAATTGGTAGTGCGGAGCCCACCAAGGAGAGCAATGAGCCCAAGGGCTTGGATATGAGTGAGTTGGCCTCCAACTTACTGAATCAACTGGGCCAGTATTGGAAGTCAGGAACTTCCAAGGAGACACTGAGTAACCCCCATTTGTTTTCTAGAGAGATAACGTGTGCTGCGGGGTATGCAATGACAATCACCCCTCCAATGAGTGCCCCCACCTTAGGGCAAGGCAAGTGCTCTACATGGACACTGCTATAGATGGGGAAACCATGACACCTCCCACTACCGATTCCGGAGGGTCCTTCCCCAACCGATTTATCAAGCAATATATATATATCTATATATATGTATATATATACATATATATGTATATATGTATGTATATACATATATATGTATGTATGTATGTATGTATGTATACGTATACACATACACACACACACACACACACACACACACACACATATATATATATATATGTATGTATGTATGTGTATACGTATACGTATACATATACATATACATATACAGACATATATATATGTGTGTGTGTGTATGTGTGTGTACATATACATAAATGTATATGTATATGTATATGTATGTGTATGTGTGTGTGTGTGTGTGTGTGTGTGTGTGTGTGTGTGTGTGTGTGTGTGTGTGTGTGTGTGTGTGTGTGTGTATGTGTGTATATGTGTGTGTGTGTGTGTGTGTGTGTGTGTATGTATGTATGCATGCATGCATGCACACACACACACACACTAGACCCACTCAACCAATAGATGGGAAACACTGGCATCCTCAACCACTCCATAGCCTTATCAAGTTTTGATTGTTATGTACATTCATATTGTGGTAGTGCCAACTGGAGCCTTCTCATCTTGGATCCACTTTATGACTTGGGCCTAGATATCTATTTCTTCCTACCAATTAATTGGCATCTTATATTTCTTGCTAAAACAACCATCGGGCAACTCTGGACCTAGAAAAATGTTCATTGCTCTTGTCATAACTTAGGCATCAACAACATTTTTGTTGGAAAACTCATTCTACTCTTCAAGACCCACAATATGTACTATATTCAGTTGGGGAGGACCAGGCAAGGTCGTGGCAGTTTACATGTAAAAGTGCTCCTTCTTAGACTGATGTCTCTTAAACAATTCACATTGTTCTTTAGATGACTGGAAACACCGCAGTAGTAACAAGCAACTTGTACGGGGGTACCTCCATTGGATTTGTACTGATGAGGGTAGTAGGTATGCCCCTTGGTAGTGGGTGGCACGACTAAGGAAATGGCCTAGGTCAGTACAACAGCAAGCGTGAAGATGGTGTTTGCTGCGGCTTGTCGAGGTTCTCAATGAGCATTATATTAGCATCCCTCAGTCGTGTGTGTCGCAACTTGAGTCCACATCATTCAGGGACATGTCCATTGTTTTGTCCATGCTTGCGCCATCTTTGGAGAGGCAAGCCTTGCCAGCCGACTTCTCCAAAGTCATCTTCTCTGCCTTCTTCTTCGAGCACCGCTGATCTTAGCATTTGGCATCTTTTTCATCCAAACTATTGTCATCAAAAGAAAAGGAGTCAGACTCGTCCAACAAGTTTGCCTTTTTGGACTTCCCCTTTGAGAGTTTCTAATGCTTGTGAACCAATACTTCTTTAGCACATTGTGCACACTTGACAATATTTCCCATGGTAAGAATTGCAACATCTGTAGAAGCCACATCTTATTTTAGTTTTTTGTTAAGACCATGAAAAAAATATGAGTTAAATACTTTTGCTACAAGTGCATTAGCCTGCAGTAACCGTAGCAGAAGTGACCAGAACTTAGCCCCATATTCATCCAATGTCATGTCCTTTTGGTCCATATAGCTTAGCTTGGCTAGGATGGGGACAGTCATCTTTTCCTTGTGATATCGAGTGAGAAGGGCGGTACTGAGGGTCATGAACGTAAGGAAATGGGCTCTTGCATACTGGGTTGCCCAAGTCATGGCCTTCTTTTGAAGAGTGGGAAAGAAGGTTGCCATCTTTACCTCCTCAATATGCGATGCCAACATGACGTTTGCCCACCAAGCACTCTCAAGCATGGGCATTAGCATCATCAAAAGACTTTTGGGTTACTTGACCATCATGGCTAGGTGAGGAGAGGCATGAGGATGGGGAATATATATAAGAAACTAGAGGTGGGCAGGAAACGATGGTAGAATAGGGACAACCCCTACAACAATGATGGTAATGTACTAGGGACAAGAGGATAACAAGCACTCAAAAGGACCGTTGTAAAAAAAGTGATGTCATTGACCATGAGAGGATATAGTTGTTCAGTCTCAAAAGCCATTAACAATGATGGACATAACATGCATCTCATGTAGACATAAACCATGCAGGTTCTTGTGATGAGAGTCGTGGTTGCCAAAGTGGTAGTGCGACTTTCTTGTGCTAACTATTGATGAACGTATCGAGGGTGTGTTTGTACTAATATGGATGAGCTGAGTACACAGATAGACAATGTTAGAACTTGGAATATAAAATGTCAAAATACAAAAGAATAGAAAGAACATAATAAAAAATAGAAAATTCTAGCCGTATACTGGAAAAATATGCCAAGCTCCCTCTACTGCGGAGTTTGCCCAATTGAGCTGCAAAGATAATCAAATTCAAATACATAATACTATGATAACTGATAACCCTTACAATGGGGCAATCTGCCCTTTAAGTAATCCTTTTTAACAATGGTCATCCATGTCTTGTGATGATGCCAAGTGTTGAACCTATCTAAGTTTTTCAAACTAGAAATGCACCAAGTAGATATTAAAGTTGCAGGCACTAATTTCTTGTAGAAACCAACCAAGTATTGGCCACCCACTTGGTTGAAATTTGAGACTATATAGGTTCATTTTTGCACCTGCATTATGTATTTGGGATATCTATGAGAATGCTTTAGGCTTTTTCTGGAGATTCTTTGAGAAAAACAATATTGTTGTAGTCATATGTCTATAGTGTAATTTTGGGAACATATGGAAGAAATCATAGCTATTTGAGAAGATTTTGCACCTTTGATATTGGGTGTATGTTCTTAAGATTGTTGCTTCTACATGTGTAAAGATTTATTTGTATTCATTAAAATCATGTGGACATGTCATTTTAATAAATAAATGAGTGATACCTGTATTTGAAACATAAAAAACTTGAGAAAAATGAACTCATTTGTATGTATTCCCATTAATTTAGATGCTCAAATGTTTTTGGATTTTGAATCTTTGTTTGTTTGTATGTAGGAAAACTAACTACTCAAGTTTGTGTCCTTGAAGTTTTGGACATTACAAATATCATGGATGGGACAACAACCATAAATGAAGTAGGGAAGGCTATAATTCAAGATGTTTTCTAAAAAATAAATGTACAATTTGATTTTTGGGAAGATAGAGCAGCAATCATATCTAACTAATCAAAATTTGCATTTTTTATATTGGTTATGTGTTCAATGAATGTTGCTTCTATATATGGGTAGGACTATTGTTATTTATATGTAAGGACGTTCATTGCTCACAATATCATGGGTAGGACAACAACCATAAAAGTAAGTAGTGCATGCTACTTTTTGAACATAAATCATTACATTACAATGCCTAGTTTTGTGAAAGTCGCTTCCTAGCTACAGCTCCTCCCTGTCCCCTTGCTCCCCTCAATGTCCCCACCCCCCCTGCCATCCCCTCCCCTCTTAGCCCTCCATCCTCCCCTCTTAGCACCCCCTGATCTCCTCTCAACTGCTCACCTTCCTTCCTCACTTCTTGCCTCCCTCTCCCCACCTCCCCTTTCCTACACCACCTACCCCCTTTCCCTCCTCTCAACCCCTTCCCCCCCTTCCTACACCACCTACCCCCTTTCCCTCCTCTCAACCCCTGCCCCACCTTCCTACCTATGCTTACCCCCCGCCTCCTCCCCTATCCACCGCCACCCCTCTCAGCCCCCCCCCCCCCTCGCCTCCCTCTCCTCTCCCTTGCCCCCCCTTTCTACCCTCCTCCCACTCCTCTACCCTCTCCCTTCAGTCTCCCTACCTCAACTCCTTCTTCCCCCCCCCCCTTTCCATCCCTCCCCTACCTCCCTACCTCCTCCCCTACCTCTGTCCCCACCTCTCTCCCATCTTCAACCTCTCCCTTCTTCCTTTCTCAGCCCCCTTTCTCAATCCCTCCTTCCTCCTCTGCCCTCCTCTCATCTATTCTCTCTCTCCCTCCCTCCCTCCCTCCCTCCCTCCCTCCCTTCCTCTCTCCCTTCCTTCTCTCTTTCTCTCTCTCTCTCTCTCTCTCTAGCCTCTTTGAGGCAGATTGAGCTTATTTCTTTTGTTTGAGTAGGCCTTTCATCTCTGATTGATGAATGGTGCATTCAGTCAATCCTCGCCTGCTTCCATCAACCACAAGAATGTGCACTTTTCCAAAAGACGAGTTGCTACAGCTTCAAAAAGATGTGGAATGGGAGTCTTCCACCACACTTTTCACTCACATCTTTGGTTCTCACCCCTCAAGTCTTCAAGCCAGAGATTGGATGCTGACGTTGCCTATGCCTTAAAGATGTTCGTTTATTGGAATGGGGACTCTTCTAGGTGGTCTTCGATTCTCCAAAGGCTATGAGCATGGTGCTTAAATCCACCCCACTACAGTTGGGTTATAGGAGGATCTTCTTGGCTCCTTTTAAGTTGGGTTATAGGAGGATCTTCTTGTCTCCTTTTAAGCTAGATTTTGACCCAATAGAACAAGATAGTCATAGCACTACACTCTT
Source organism: Dipteris shenzhenensis (assembly GCF_047967505.1). Classification (NCBI taxonomy): domain Eukaryota; kingdom Viridiplantae; phylum Streptophyta; class Polypodiopsida; order Gleicheniales; family Dipteridaceae; genus Dipteris; species Dipteris shenzhenensis. The sequence continues at coordinate 32,328,623 of NC_141619.1, read as the reverse complement.
CATCAAGTTCCCAGTCTACCATCTGCTTGTTACTCTTATTGGAGAGCAGTTTAAAAATGTCGTAGAGGTACTCCCCCTCCTATCTACCCTCTTTAGCAGCAGAGGTAGTTAGATCAGATGGGTTCCTAGAGTGAGGTTTATTGTGTATGACCCTAACTTATTAGATGATCATATCATGCTCTAGAGTCTTGATGGTTCCTTTTCCTGATAGAGTCAAGATTGCATATAGGACTAGTACAGGATCTGTAGGACCTTTGGGCATTTTTCTAGGAATTTTCCAAGAAAGAAAAAGAGGCCCAAAAGGCCTTCTCGTGCAACTACTCCATGACCTCCTTAGACTATTCCTTCTCAGATTGTTCTTCCAACACTACCTCAGACTCGTGGCTCTTGGCCGCTCCCGTTGCTCTAGTAGTCTCCCATTGGATCCCAATTAGTTTTTGTGCACCTCCACCAATTGCAAATCAGGAGGGGCCCTCACACACCCTAAACCCAGCCATGCTAGGGGCTTTGGACATTCCCATTTCGGTTGTGGCTAGTGACTCTCCTCAAGCCGCAACCTCAGTTGTACTTCAAGCTTCGACCTCAGTTATAATTAAGGTTACCCCCTGCTTACCTCAGGATGCTGCTCTAGACACCACTTCGATTGTAGCTCCCTCTCATGACCCTGTTGCAGATCTTTGTGGTCATGGTTCTTCCGAGCAAGCTCATTCTTCGTCCTGTCTTCCCTTCAGGATAGAGGGAAAGGGGTTGTACACACCATCTCTATAGTCTTGACTCTGGGCATTTCATGTACCTTGATGCTAGGCCTAAACTTCAAAATTTCCTTTTTGGCATGGCAGATCTAGTAGACTTTCATAATGAGGAATTAGGGCCTTTAACCTTTGGTGAGGCAGTGATTAGTATTCCTTTTGATCCCAAGTTGGCTACCTCCTCAGGTGGATGGGTTCTTTCACCCACAGATTTTCCTCTGCTTGGTTTTCTCCCTCGCTCTTCAAGCAAGAGGTCTTCCCCCATTGAGGCGTTAAGTAAGGTGTTCCATGCTACTTCCTCTTGTCGATGATGATTGTTAGTTGGGAACACATAGGGCCTTAATGGTATACCACATCATTGCCATAGGTAGCTTATCCATACTCAACTCCATCCAGGTGTTACAAGGGGCTCCATTGACATTCTTTTTATTCAGGAACACAAGCTAAATGGTAGAGATTTCACTAAGCTAGGTAAATTGCTTCCAGGTCACACGTTTTGGTCACTTGCCTTGGATACTAGGGGTGGGATATGCATTTTAGTTTTAGATTCTTTTCTTCCCCTTATGGTTGGACACGTATCATTATTCACTCCAAAGCTCAGTGGATCATTCTTTTGATTAGGGGACATAAGATTGGTTTTCTCAAACTTTATGCCCCTAATAATCATCAGGATCATGTTCTTCCACAGAAGGAACTTCTTTCTTAGGCCCCCATTGCAGATTCATGGATCATAGGAGGTGACTTCAACATCATGGAGTTGCCTTCTGACAAGTAGTGGTGTAGAGAAGCAGGTATATTCACTTCTTGGAGAGAGAATCTTGGGATGCCTTTTGGTTCCAGTTCAATGGCAAAGATGTTTGGTTGAATGATGCTTTTCACACTCCATCATAGTCTCTTAACAGATTCTATGTTGACAATTGGGCTTTAGATAGAGATGGTTTGACATGCATTCTTCTGGGGTCTCTACTTTAGACCACTTTCCAGTGGTGTAGAGGAGGACCTCATCGAAGCAGTTTTATAGATTTGGGTTTCTCATATGAAGTGAGGAGTGTCACCCACTTTGCATGTGGCATCAGCCCTCTCTGATATGACTTCTATAATTCGGTCACTAGTACCAGAAGATATTAAACAGGAGCTTGGTCTTCATCGATAGTTGGCAGCCCTTTAGAGGGAAGAGCAAAAATGGTCTATAGATGCTTGGATTCAAGAGCACCTTTCTGCACAACGAGGGCTCTTTAGCAGACATTGCTAGATCACAGATCAGAGTATGCCTTTCATGCACAAGAGTCCTTTTGGAGTCATATGGGTGGTAGATTCACATTTCTTCTCTGCTCATGGCCTGAGACATTGTAGAGATGAGTGTCACTCAGCTCATTGACTCAGATAGGATTTTACACATTGATCCAGATGCCATCATGTGGGTAGCTACAATTTTTATGCGTCCTTTCTTGTAGTAGATCCTGACACGCTAGTCAGAGATGCTGTCGGGGTTGCTCTTCATAAGGGCAAGTGCCTGGGTTCAGATGGGCTTTCCCCAACATTCTTTATCGCCCATGGGGATAAGATTCGGAATCACATCACCTCAGCTCTGTAAGGTGTTTGGGACTCTGAGTGCTATGCCTAGATCATTTATAGAGAGTCTCATGCATTTCATTCCAAAAGGGGGTTGTAGAAATTTGGTGCCACAATGGAGACCTATCACTCTTTTTGGCACCTTGTATAAAATTTTGGCAAAACCCATTAGCTTATGATAGCAACCCTTTCTTCTTGACTTTATTCATGACGCAGATGGGCTTTGTGCATGGAAGAAGCATTTTTTATAATAAATTTTCTTTTTGGGAGGCTTTGGATTGGACTATCCAAAGTGGCAAAAAATTAGCGCCATTCTACTCTTGGATTTTGAAAAAGCTTATGGCAAAATAGATTGGGATTTCCTAGAGGGCACCATTAAGTGTTTTGGATTCTCATATGCATGGATTAGAGGGGTCTCCTCTTTGTAAATATCGGTCCACATCCAAGTAATCATGAGAGGAATCAAGGGAGAGAGATTTCATATTTATAGATCAGTCCATTAGGGATGCCCTCTTACCCCCTTTCTTTTTCTCTTTGTGGTTGAAGCTATGAGTATTTTTCTAAGATCACAAGTTGATATTTTTGGACTGAAGCTTCCCATGAGACGTAATGAGGAACTCATTTGGTGAATGAAGCTGCTATTTTTTTGAATGCCACTCCTCAAACACTCATTTCTTTTAAGGCAACCTTGGATTTGTTTTGTACTACAATCGATGCACATATTAATTAGAACAAATCCAATGGCTTTTGGATTAGTGATGAGGACACTCTAGATTGGGGAGCTAATTTTGGATTTACATGGATTTAGAGGGGTGTTCCCATCACATATCTAGGATGCCAGGTCGGTATGGGTATCTCTTCTTCATGGCAATTTGCTCTAGTGTTGGAGAGGATTAGGAGAAAACTCCTCTTTGGGAGTTCAACCAAATTGGACCTGGCTTCGCTATGATTCTTGCTCATCTGTCCTCGATCCCTAGTTTGTTTGATCATTAATAGGTGTTAGTCAGCAGTGTACACTATGAGCATACATTGTAGAGACTATATGTATTTGTAGGCCATTTGGGCCTAAGAAAATATGAACAAAGTAAGGTCCCTTTGAATGGATTCATAAACTAAAGATACTGATATAGACCATACACATGCATATCACCTCATGATGGATGAGAAACTTAATTCAAATAGAAAGGCTACGTCTTCCTGTCATAACTTCATTCATTGCTTACAAGGCATTGTTTGAAGCTTTGCGAGTCCATGCAAATCTGTATAAACAAAATTGTGCTATTTGTTTAAAGGCATGACATTTAGCAAGAGATTGTTGGTAAAGAATAGTTTATCTAATTGAATATCCTTGCTCATTTGTGCTAATTCCATCATTTTATACATAACTAGGTGTATAGTTCTATCAATTATATTTTCTAAGGTATTTTACTTAGAACCACTCATTTGGGACAGATGAATATGAAATACTCTTGTCTTTACAAGAAGCTATAGCTTGGATGAACAGAATGTGGACTAATCTTTTATTATCCTTTTCCTTTAGTGCAAGCCTTTTTCATGGGTGAGTGTGGCCTTTACCTCTAGAATACAAACAAGAACTTAGAATGGAGGCCTTTACATAAATAAATACCTAAGTATATGTGGTTTTTAAAAATAAAAGATGTATGTGGATGTGTGGATATATGGGTGAGACCATACGTTTACACTATCGTGTACACTTACTATTGTATGGATATATGGGTGCGAGCATATATTTACACTATTGTGTATGCTCACAATTAAGGCATTGACGAGTTGATAAGGGTGTTATAGTAGCCGGTCCCTACTATGTAGTATCAAATTTTAATTTTGTGCATGACTGTAGTGAGGTTGAAACTATTTATTTTCTTTTTAGAGGATGTGTGGTCATGTTAATGGACTCATATAGATATATAAGTAGGAGAAAAATGGTTAAATCTACCATGCTAGATGCATAATGAGTGCCATGGTTTCCATAATTCTCAAACCTCCAATTGTACTTATTCTCTTTTGGTTTTGGCCTCTTGATTAGGTTCGTGATTAGCCATATGATATGTACATTGATTATTTAAATATACACCTTGGAACGCTTGCCTAACACCAAAATGTTGAATGTATCTTTTTTATAATTACCACAACACATATGCTTCTACCAATAGTTGCCCTAAAATTAACCAATTCCACATGTAATTGCATCAATCCCACTCCCTGAAGCCCTAGCACCCCCTTCCGTTAGCCTAGGTGTTGCTTCATGTTTTGCATTCTATACCATTTTGAAACTCTTAGATGACATGTTTTGCAAAACTATTGAGACTCTTGGACAAGAAGTTTTACTGGCATGTATATAGTGTATACATAAATATTCATACATACATATATATCATATTTAAAAAATTAATTTAACATTTCATGGCATTTTCATAGCTTGATTGGAGGGACCATTTTTTATGAAACCTTGAAATACAAAACATGTCATTGTGATGTGATTGAAGCTCATAATTGGCACATTTCTATAACTATACATTAGCAAAGAGAGAAATGCTTGATAACAACACATTAAAGTATCTCTTGTTGTCATTATTTTAAATAGGATAAATTTACTAGATAAGTCTAATGAAATGGTCATTATGGTACCAAACAAAGACCAAGAAGAGCTTGCTCTAGGCTGCATCAAAGTAAGATTGATTCCTTTTTGGGATTATACCCACTAGAAAGGTTTGGTTTCTAGTTATAGAATATCTATAGACTTTTAAGGATTGAGAAATAGATATTTGAAGCATACATATGATTAAAAGAATCAATGCATATAACTATTATTAAGATGAGACAATTTATTGATTACAAAATTTCACATAGGACAAGCAACATAACATTGAAGAAGTCTATTGAATAGGGCAGGCACTTAGTTTAATAAAAAAGAGTAAGGGCATTTACTCATTTATTATTTGTGCACTTAGTTTATTGAAGAAGAGTGAGGACATTACTCATTTATTGTTGGTGGCTACTTCCATTGCCTCTTGGCAAATAACATGGCCAGTCCTACTTTTTCTTGGTTATCTTAATAGTTTATTGTAAAGGACTTTAGGAAGCACAAGCATGTCCATTCTAGATGATTTGAGATTTGGAAAGGATTTGACAAGATTACCAGTTCAGTGTGCTTAAATGTTTAAATATCTTCGTGTAAACCACATAAATCAAAGGCTTACTAATATTTACTTATTGTAGAGTGGTTGCCTAAAACTTTGTGACAAGAACAATGCCCTTTGAATCTTGGTTCTAAGATCCATGGCTCATGTTATAAATTGAAATTAAAGGAAACCTTTGGCCTAGGGGGGGACTGGAGTGGGATCGATATTCTTGTTTGATGTCTGTGTCCTAGCTTTTTGGATCAAACATTACTAAAATTGTCCATTTCAGCTAGGCTTGTACTTTACCTAGTTCATTGTTTTAGAGTCCAATTAGAGGACATGAAGGGTTTACTTTTTTAAATCTATTAGTGATGATTTTGTGTCGAATTTTTATCTTCTAGGAACTTCTAGTTAAGATATCAATTATAACAACATTCTTTCTTGACACTAGAGCCACTTACTTTTCTTGATATGAGTTTGCTTTCTTTTGACCTCCATTCTAGAATAAAATGAAGATTTTCTTCTCTTTATTTTCATCCATTATTCCAGCCCCTAGGCTCCTTCCTGGCCTTATCAAATGCCTCCCAGAAGGTAAAGATGTCCAAGATAGTGTGTTTTAAAACAAAACCTATATGAGTGTCATGAATAATGTCAATATGATGGGGCTCTAGTCACAGGCTCAAGATCTTGGTTAAGATCTTAAAGGGGATATCCATTAGGGTGATCGTGCGCCAATATCGAATGCCTGATCGTTTGCTCAATGACTGGGGAACCAAGCTAGAGTCACACTCAGGGAAGGCCAGAGTGTGCAGGGGCATATGTATGCACTCCCCGAAGCACATGAAGAAAGATAGTGTTGATTCATCTCTGCCAGCCCACTTCTATCGAGGGAGGGCCTTCAAGGATCCCAAGAGCTCCTCATCAATAAATGGGGCCTCCACCTCCCTGCTCATGCTTGGAGAGCCCACTAATAGAGTCTGTCTAGACTGACGCTCGAGATGCAAGATCCTAGGGAGAAAGCACTTGCTTTAATAAATTTTGGGTAGGCTGTTTTTACATGAAAATCTAAAAGCGTGCTTCTAAACTACTTTTACCACTTTCAGAAACAACATGCCCCAACACCTTGAGGCTTGTCCTTGCTAAGTAACATTTTATTGATTGAGCTGTCCACAACTCTTAACCAACCTTTGAAATACTTGATCCAGCTTCTCAATATGATCCTTACGATCACTATAAACACAAATGTCATCAATAAATACTTTGCCGAACTTTTTAAGGAACGGTGCCAATACCTCATCCGAGTTCTTGATAATGTGATGGAGCATTAATATGACCAAAGCACATCCTTCTATATCTGAAGCAGCCCCAAGGAGTAATAAAAGTGGTCTTCTCCTGGTCTTCTGGAGCAATACCAATCCGAAAATAGCCAGCATACCCATCACATAGGCTGTACATCTCAAGCTCGGGAATGTTCCTCAAAGGAAGGAAACTTTAGCCTTTGGTGTCTGAGATCGATTTGTGAGGCCTCCCTCACCTTTCTCCTCCTATGTTAGGGAAGCTGGTGAGGCTCTCATGTTCACCTACTGTCAATGACGTGTACAATTCTACATAGCTCTTTTGCCTGGTTTCCTTCCATCCACCAGAGTCCAAGCTGTCAAAACATGTGTGCCTCAGGATCTATGGAGCACTCTAAGGTGGATGGAACCTATGTGGAAACATGATGAAGAGAGTGCTCATGACATGTATCTCAAGTCAATTAGGTTCCAAGATAGATTAGCTTGGACTCATAAAGAGAATCTTGAGATAGTGCAAAGTGCTTGATTGATATTACTTCAAATGAACCTCCCTTTTATAGGTGAGGGTACTTACATCCATTTGCTTGCTCACATGTGGGATATCTCCTCCATGCCATGTGGCAGCTTACCCTTTACTCATACCTTTGCTCTACATGTGCTCATGGCACCATATCTCAACACCGGGGACGAGCATTTTCTGAGCGAAATCTTCCGAGCGTCCGAGCGAAGGAAAAAAAAAGCTTCCAACTATGCATAAATATGGCAAAAATCGATCAGAAGAAAACATAGTTTCACTTAGAAATATGCAAAGTATTATAGCAATGCCTATTTTATACAAAAATATTTAGGTGAATCTGTAGGAATGGTGAGAGCATAATGGGATGGCTTTTGAAGAAACCCACATGTAGAGTAGACTTCTCTATGAAAATTTCCTTATGATCCTTCTTACAACTTTTACTTAATAGGGGGTGACATTGAAAACCCTCTCTCAACCTATCTTCATGAAAGAGTTTCTTCAAAGAAAACTCATTGAAGCAAGCCATCCAGGTAGTTTCGCCAGCGAAACCCCTTTGAAGCATCTCTCCCAAGGTAGTTTCGCTGGCGAAACTACCTTGGACAGCACTTTTAAAAGTGACATAACTTTCATATCCAATGTCCAAATATAGTCATTCAGCCACTCAAATTGATCGGAACACCCCATTTGAGCACATCTATGGAGTTATATTTTGGAAAATCTTTCATATATAGTATTAAATATTACATGTATTTTATGAGAGTGATATATAAGCCCAAGTTAATACTTATTTATAGTAATTTAAACTTCTTTAGAAACATGTCCATAAATATGCTATAAAAACACTAAAAAGATATTGCCATATGATATAAATGTGTTAATAAGTAATTATATATGCATAGTATTATTACATTGAGAGTGATTATGAGGAATGTTTCTTAAAGGAATCAACACTTTTTTAAGGTAATAACAGGGGTACAAAGGGATGTCTCTAAATAAGAAAATTATGTTGTTTAAAAATGAATGAGTGACTAGTCTGTATATTTTTATGATAAAGAGATCTAGTTCTAGTGAAAATAAAAGTGTAAAAACCATGTTTCCTAAAGAAAAACATTTTTAAAAATCTCTTGAAAAACACGCTCGGATAAACCTGCTCATAGGTTTTTGCTCGTAAAATTGACGCATCCCTCAACACCTCCCCTTGGTGCCATAATCCTTTGGCTACTGCAAGGTGGTCAGATGTGAGTTACAAATCCATCACCTCCCCTTAGTGCATGCATTGCTACTTAAGGTGGTCAAGTGTGGCTTTTACATGTCAATACCTCCCCTGGGTGCTTTCATAGCTACTCTCAGGTGGTCAGGCTTGATTTACAAAACATAGGCAAGGTTGGCAAGGTTTTTGCTTTTCAATAGATTCCATTGATGTCACCTTTTGGCTCATGGCTTGATGACGATGTCGTTTGCTTCTTTGCTTGGTGTAGCTTCATGCATGATGCTTTGTTCTTCCATGTGCCTTGATGCTTTCTGTGTGGATGCCATGTTTCGGGCTATGGTCATCTCATACACTTGTGCTTTTGGCTTGCTTTTTACATCGATGTTTGCATTCATGCTTTGCTTTTCCATTTGTTGCAAAGGTCTTACCAATTGATTTCTTTCAATATTGGCAGTGTCTAATTGCATACAATGATTCTGATTTGACAGGCGCGTGGAGCTCGAAAAGACAATCACTTTTCCTTTTTGGAGCGTGTGCAAATTCTTCCTGGATTGCAAGTTACGCTTTGTCAAAGTTTATGTGAAGAAGGGGGGGTCTTGATGATGTGGCACAGGGATTCACATGCTGAATTCCACATTGTGCTTAGCAAGGGACTCTGTGCTTAGGTGGCACTACTGACTGTGTATGCTTATGTGGCAGTTAACCAATCTTAACTCTAACAATGGTGGGTTAAGCTAACCAAACCAGAGTTTTATCTGCCACGTGTCACATCAATTAATTAACCCTATCCAAAAAGTAACCTTACGCTGGTCAATTTGACCCAACCTTATCTGCCACGTGGCAGAAGGAGGTTTAGAGAGAGAAGCTGGCTGGCTTCTTCATGGTGGAGGCGACGATGGAGTTGGAGCGTGGAGTCGTTCTACACCCCTCGCCTCTGTGCGGTTTCACTTGGAGGAGGCATGGCTTCGCTTCGTAGGAGAGTCGTCGGGGCTGGCTGCTGGGTAGACACAAGCTGCGATGCATGAAGGAGCCCGTGGAAGCAGCGTCGATGGAGGCTTGAGTGTGCTTGCGGCTGAAGCTTGGAGCTGAGAAGCTGAGTGAGCAGCTCACATGCAGGGTCGTAGGCTCTGTTGGTATGAGCCGTGGCGCACTACCTGCTGTAGGTCGCGCTGCTTTGGCTGCTGGCCTGTGAGGCTTATTGTCGGTGTTGGCGTTGGAGCCCTCGGTGCATCAGAGGCTGTTGAAGGCTGGCCTTCACGTAGGACTTGTCGTTCGCTGGAGGGCACAGTAGAGTCGCATCTGCCGTGGAGCTAGCGTATGCTGGAGTAGCAAGGTTGTGTAGGGAGAGCTTAGTTGCTGGGCACAGTTGCATGGAGCTCATCCATTACAGAGTCGAGGAGCTGGATGCGCTGCTGTTGGTCAAGGATTCTTGTAGATAGGGGCCTAGAGCTGTCGTGGAGCCTTGCAAGAGGACCTCTTTCATTGGCGAGGCTTCTTGCTGCAGGGAAGAGTCATTGAGCCACTCCAACCTCAGTTGATGGTCGTAGAAGCCGCTAGGGAAGGCCGTGTACAAGGCGTTGATGGAGCTTGCAGCCAAAATAAACTCTCCAATCCTCTCTCTCTCTCAAAAAACTGATCTTTCTGTGAGCTCTCTCAAACTTAGATCTATCCGTTACTCTATTTCACAAATCTTTCAGTCTATCTATCTCTTTGGAAGAATGAGCAACTCACTCACAATAAAGAAACAAGATCTCTCTATGTCATAGAGATGAATGGAATGGACGGAAATTTTCTTACAATCTAAAAAACTAAAACTAACCTAGGAGGAAAAAACATGAGCTCCTAAGACATGCCTACAACTAATCTAGGAATGGAAGCAATCCTAGTGAACTACTAATGAGCTAAACTACGAGAGCTAAACCTATGCTCTGATACCATGTCAAAACATGTGTGCCTCAGGATCTATGGAGCACTCTAAGGTGGATGGAACCTATGTGGAAACATGATGAAGAGAGTGCTCATGACATGTATCTCAAGTCAATTAGGTTCCAAGATAGATTAGCTTGGACTCATAAAGAGAATCTTGAGATAGTGCAAAGTGCTTGATTGATATTACTTCAAATGAACCTCCCTTTTATAGGTGAGGGTACTTACATCCATTTGCTTGCTCACATGTGGGATATCTCCTCCATGCCATGTGGCAGCTTACCCTTTACTCATACCTTTGCTCTACATGTGCTCATGGCACCATATCTCAACACAAGCCACCTCGGAAGGTTCAACCCACAAGGTCTACATCTCATAATGTGGTGCACAGCCCATGATGTTGAGGGCGATTTGCAAAGCAAGAAGGTGGATGATCCCCAATAAAATCTTTTATATTTGGAGTTCCAAAAACTAGGGAATACTTGATTCATGCAAAGGATTTGTGCTTCCTTGAGCAAAGCCTAAGTTTTTGATGTTTAAGGATTCATGCAAAGGATTTGTGCTTCCTTGAGCAACGCTTAAGTTTTTGATCTTTAAGGACTATGCAAAGGATTTGTGCTTGCTTGAACAAAGCCCAAGGGCCTTGGCACATGTTTGGATTAGAATGGAAATTTATTTCTCCCATCCTAGACCAAGTGGTCTAGGATGGTGGGAGTAGCGACTTTTTCTCCCATCATCGACCATGGCCTCTAGACCATGGCAACCACGATGGGCTCCCTTTTTTTAGGAATTCAAATCGAAGTATGACATGTGTCTTACCTCCTAAACACATGAAATGATGCCATGTATCCTCTTCCACCTAAACCCATCCCTAGTTTTTTTTTTGGTGTGTTCGCACAGGGTAGGATGGGAATAGGATAGAAATATGCATGGGACTTGGGGAGCACTTTTTTCCCATTCCCATCCTATTTCTTACCATGTGCTAAGCCCCTAATAAGTTGTTGATCTTTAAGGATTCATGGAAAGGATGTATGCTTGCTTGAGCAAAGCCTATAAGTTTTGGATGTTTAAGTCTTCAAGAGACATGAAAGCAGAGAGAGAGAGAGAGGATGGACAAACCAAGGTGCATCAGGGAAAAGGACTCCGCATGCAGATTACGGCTCATTCTGACACACAGCCTTCTGTCCTAAGCCCCCAAAAGGTCTCTCCGTATGAGAATCCTGCCCAATTAACTTTTATCTCTATTGTTTTATAAACCATAGAGAATGCATTTGTTTCCAATTTCTATGCTCTTCTTTATCTCTACTCATGCTTTACAGTTACACGTAGGAGCCGTTCGAACAAACTAACCTCGTTCTCACCGCTCACTAAGCTTGATGGTTTGGATTCCTCCTGAAAATGACAGTATCTCTCCACGATCTCTGGCACGCTGTTCGCAAGAAAAAAAACGCTCAAGTCTGTCAGAACTACCAGGGCATACCTGATAAGCTTTCACGTGATTTTATTATTACAACACATAGAAATGAAGAAGTTGGCTGTAACTAACGAAAACCATAATATAAGGAGTCGAGCTTGTTGAGCACTCTGAGGTTAAGAATGGCCCCTTTAACAATGACCTTGGATTGTTCTGCGAACACATTTCTAAAGTCCAGCCCTCCCTTTGCTCCAACTCAGGACTATCACACATCTTTATGTAAAGCAACGAGCTATTTCAGAAGTGAAATATTTCCAAGCTTGCATCTATTAGATAAATATTCTCCAAGCCGATCCTCTAAAGAGCAATGCTAAAGTGTATTTCTTTGAGAAATAGGATCTACTTTTGCCACAGCATCGAACAAACCATCCTCTTTTTTGTATTAATAATATTTTACTCACAAGGGATAATACTAATGCCATTCTCCAACTCTTGATTGAGTTTCAGGTTGCATGGACTCGCAAAAACACTCTCCTCATTCTGTAGGTCTACTAAAGCTTGTTTCGCTCTACTGTACTTTTCTTTTGTGGTGCCAGGTACGTGCAATACATTCACACTCCTTAACACAAGTACAAACAGAAATAAATAACAAAATGGTAGAAATACTGGAGTAACTAAATGCTTAACGGTGATTGCTCTAAAGAGTACAAACGTAGATCTTTTTGGCAAGGTTTTACACCTGGAATTGTACAGCCTTCCCTTCCCTCCCTTCCCCCTTCTTTATTTTCCCTGATGGATGCTTCTTTATCTTTCCAATAAGTGCCCATGTGCCCAGCTTGGGTGGGGGGTAGGTGACGGGAGATCTTCCCACTGCCTCTAACTTCAACTACAGCTTGGGCTAGATTACTTGTTATTTGTTATCTACTGCCCTGTTGGAGTCAGATTGGCCAGCATGGAGGACAGCATGTTCTAGGCTGCCTTTAATGATACTCGTTTTGCAGTTATATAACTCATTAACCACAACCATGCATATTTTGAGATTGTGATCATTCGTCTTTGGCTAAAACAGAGTCTTTGGAATAGATATCATGGAGCCCTTTGAAGTCGCTATTATGTATGATCGTTCGTCTTTGGCTCCAGTAGAGTCTTTGGAAGAGATATCATGGAGCCCTTTGAAGCCATTACTATGTACCCAAAGCGTTGGAAAGCTTTCCTTTTCCCTCTTTTGGTCTCCATTGCACTCAATAGAAACTCTTTTCGCAGGAGTTTTTAAGATTTTGAGTTAAGACTTTGGAGAATCTCAAATTATCCTGTGGTTGCTTAGATTTAGGGAAAAACCTTATGGAAAGCTTTGAACCTGGCAGTGTAGAAAGTCAATGAGCCCTACCAAACCCTTTAGTGATAAAAGATCTAGTGTCCACTAATTCACTAAGAATACCCTGCCAACTAGTCTCTCCAAAACAGGTCAACAGCCAAGAGCCTTCATTAAGAGGCATGTGAGAACTCTTAACCAGTCCGGAGGCTCAAACCAAGCTCATTCACGAGCTAACGCATACCAGCAGAAAGACAATCTCCCGGCAGCTGTCCATGCAATGAAGGCAACCTGTCTGTGCGAAGCTCTGACCCTGCCTGCACACCCGTGCTGTAGTAGTTGGTAAAAGTCATGTCATGGCCATACAAGATGAGTCCGTAGACAGTAGCCCATGCACTCGTACATCCCATAATGCAGTAGCCTGCAATCCATACATGTCATACTTAGCCTTGGAACTTGTGCAGTCATACTTACTCCGTACGCACCAATCCGTACAACTGCACTTAAGCTACCATCCATACGTGATCCACCAACCGTATAGTTTGTGTCAGTACGTCCGTACTCAGGATTCCGTACCCAACGATTCGTACATTGCATTTCTACTCATTTCCACTGCACTTCTCACAGTGGCATACCCCTGTATTTGCCCCTATTGCCTCATCTAGTGGGGCAATTTTAAGGCCTTAACCAATGGCCCACTTTGGTTCTAAGGTTATTTGCCCCCCTCTTTGGGTCAATCACCAAATTTACCCCCAAGGCACAATTCTCTAGGGTTAATCTTACATATCCACAATTTTCCAAGGTATGAACATGCAAGTACATTCACGCCCTCATGACAGGAAAGGTGGATCTGAATGAATCCTAGTGCCTAGATGAGCCCGTTCTCACACATTTGAAGAATCCCTATTAAAGGCCATCTTCATCTTGTGTAGTTGTGGGGGCTATCCATGTCCTACCTACCATATATAATCCTGTATGATCCAATGAATATCTTGATGAGTCAGATGCAAGAAGGGACATAGAGAGAGTATTGGCATGAAGGTAAATGTTTGATAGACATGCCTTATGACCAAACCATCTGGATGCCCTTGCATACAAGCATAGCTGTGGGGGCTATGTCCTACCTACCATATATAATCCTGTATGATCCAATGAATCTCTTGATGAGTCAGATGCAAGAAGGGACATTGAGAGAGTATTGGCATGAAGGTAAATGTTTGATAGAGATGCCCTATGACCAAACCATCTGGATGCTCCTGCATACCAGCACTGCTCATCTCCCTCAGCTACAAGCTGCATCGATGACAAGAGAGCTCTCCATGGTAATTTTTGTTGACTCGACTCTATCTAGATATGTAATGAATGAGGCATCTCTATGGAGAGATCTCATTGCAAACTCAGCTAGGATGATGTCATGTGGGGTAAATCAAGCTTCCCCCAAATTAAGCGAGATAGCATCATGACCTATAGGCTCTCAAATCTAGTCCATTCATGGTCTCGGAGATCTACTGCCCAGAAAGCACTTGCATATAAAGCCATTGGAAACTATAGAATCAAAGAGGAGTGTTCACATGCTAGTGACTTCGTGTTTATATGTTGAAAGTGTGTTTGGAAACATTTCCTCACATGTCCATGAAATAGTGTCCATTGGGGTCTCTTCCTCATCCGAGGAGTCATCTAAGAAAATGTCTTGCACTAGGAAGAGCCCCCTATGGACACTAGCTTCTCCATGACAATGTATACCACTCCAAAGTAGGTCTTTGAAGGCCTAAGAATAGTAAGTCCTCTTCGATTTAGTCCTCGATAAATTGATAAGGCTTTATGGATCCTACTGAAAAATTAGGCTAAGAAATTAGCCTTATTAACCTTATTACTTACCCAATCCAACTTTCCCAAATCCTTGACGACCAAGTCAAGTGAGTGGCACATGGGGTCCACACAATGGATGGTAATGCCTCTTCAATCATCTCACCCATGCTCATACTATAACAAGCATTATCCCTAGTTACTTGCACAACCTGTTCCACCCCCACATCCTCTATAACTAGCTTGACTTGTCCACCACCATTCAGCATTAATAGATATCCCAAGTACACATGAATTCATACTATGCATGTACATAGCACCATAGCAAGAAGAGATAAGCATATTAATTAACCCTCTCTTGCAAACGTCGATCCATCTATTTGTGAGAATAGTGCTGGCCATAGTGCCTTGATCCTTCCTGTGGAGTTTTGAGTGTGCTCGACCAATTGAGACAAGTTACTTGTCCTCATTTGTTTGGCACTCATTGTGCACCAAGGATCCCCAATCTGAGGTATAGTATTGAGCATTTTTATCCAAGGGGCATTCCAAAAGATAAAAGCACAAATTACATTTAGCTCCCCATTTCAGTATTTTGGCTAACAGGCCTTGTAGATCGGGGGCTTTCCATTTACTAATTTTTTCATCCCCTTTTCAATATAGCTCCAAACCATAAGCGTATGTTTCATTTTCCACACCTTGTAGGTCACAGCCTTTCCATTTGCTAGTTTTTTCATCCCTTTTTCAGTCGTAGTTCCAGCATACGCTTGTGTTTGGTTTCCCAAACATTTGCAAATGTTTGTAACATACGCATATAATAAAGGCCGAACATACCTCACCTATGGGCCAAAAAAAGAAGAAGAAATAGTGATGTTTATTCCATATCATTTGGCAGCTTATGTGCTCACTTCCTTTGTGTGCTATTTACCCTTTTAAGCAACCGATGTGCAATAGAAAGCAACATTTTCAATCCCACACATCAGTCCATTGCTACTCCTCTGGTCCATGCTGACCCTTCATGAATATAGATACTAGAAAGAAATGTTTACTTTTATACCATCTACAATCTGAAATTTGTTGGGTGCAGGAAGCAATGGAACGGGAGTGGAGTGAGGGAAGCAAACAAGAAGCTAGAGCAAAACGTAGTACTTCTCAAATGGATAAGAGGAAAATACAAAGGGTGGCCTATATGGGCCCCAAGTCAACCATATGGTTGACCACAGAAGTCAACTCATAGAGTTGACCTGACCTACAAGGCTCATACTAGGGCTAAGTGCTAACAAACCTATGATACGTACAGAGTGATCCCTCACGTAACAAAAGGAGCCAAGTGTAAAGCATGTGGATTTGCCTCAAACTTGGGCCACGGTAAAGCTTTCGTGAAAAGATTTGCCAAGTTGTCCTCGGTGGGAACATAGGACAACTGGATGTTTCCATCAAGGAGTCGCTCTCGAACATAGTGACAATGCACTTCAATATGCTTTGTGCGTGCATGAAACACTGGGTTTCTAGCAACTGCCAAAGCACTCTGGTTGTCGGTGTAGATCGTAGTAGAGTCGGGTTGAATGATATCAAGATCTACAAATAACTTGCAAAGCCAAACACGCTCTACTGTAGCTCTGAAAGCTACTCTATACTTAGCCTCACAACTGGATGTGGCAACTGTAGGCTGCTTCTTGCTGAACCAAGAGATGCATGAAGCTCCAAGCATAAAGCAGTTGCCGTTGTGTGACATCCTAGTGTCGTAACATCATGCCCAGTCGTTAATGCATGCAAAACAAGTGGGGCCTCTGAACCATAGAGTAAACCCAAATGTTGCATGGCCTTCAAGTATCGAAAGACCCGCTTCCCTACTTGCCAATGCTGCGTACTAGGCTTGTGCATGTACCTGCTGAGCTGGGAAATGGCATATTGAAGATCAGGCCCAGTATGACAAAGGTATATGAGGCAACCAACAGCCTGCTAATAAAGGGACGCATCAAATGGCAGACTTCCTTCCTCGAAGGAGAAACGAAAGCCAGGCTCCAATGGAGTAGAAACTGGCTTGTATGCCCAAATAATAGTGGAACCGGCCCATATCTATCATGGCAAAAGACTGCTATAAATCAGCCTTGAAATCTGCAATTTGTTCCATATCTGGCCCAGTGATAAGCATGTCATCCACATATAAAATCAAAATAAAAAATTCTGAGGCACTCTTTCAGACATAAAGAGTGGCCTCGGTTGGGTTGTTCTGAAAGCCACACGCTGTCAAAAATGCATGTATCTTCGCATACCATGCTCGGGGTGCCTGCTTCAAGCCATAGAGGGCTTTTCTAAGCCGGCAAACCATATTTTTAGAACCTAATTTTTCAAAAACCAGGTGGCTGAGTGACATAGACCTCTTCCTGAAGATCACCATGAAGGAAGGTAGTCTTGATGTCTAGCTGATGAACCTCCCAATGCCGATTAGATGCCATAGCAATAACACACCTGATAGTATAATGCATGAAGTGGGAGCAAAGGTCTCCTCAAAGTCAATGCCGTGCTGTTGTGCATATCCCTTTGCAACCAAGCGGGCTTTGAGGCGGTCAACACTACCATCAGGTTTCCTTTTCACCTTGTAGACCCACTTTGTGCCAATGGCATGCTTCCCTACTCAAGTCACACAACTCCCAAGTGTTATTTGCATGAATGGATTCAAGCTCAGCCTTGATGGCATCCATCCATTCCTTGCTGTTAAAGGCACTCCTTGTGACATAAAGGTTCCTCATTGTAAGCAGTAGCAACCAAAGCTACAGCTAAATAGTTGTCATGCATCTGTTTATCCGCACCTCTAGTTTGTTGTCCCTGAGTGTGTCCAAAAGCCATCTCGGGACTGATTTTTGTTGTTTAATGACAGCACTCTCCTGTGCAACTGCCTGCTTAATAGCATGATCATCAACTAAAGGCATATCAGGTTGAGCAGGAACTATTGGAGGAGGATGTGCACTGGTAGAAGTGTATGGCACAACACTCTGCACTAGCTGCTCTAGATCTGTGGGCGACTGAAAGAGAGGCAAAAATGTATCAAAGACATCTAAGGAATCAACAGTAGGCTGTTTTTTGCATTCTAGCCAAGGTAAAGGCACATTTTTAGTGAATACAACATCCCTATTGACAATGACCTTGCCCAAGATGGGCTGATACAACTTGTATCCCTTGCTCTCTGCGCTATAACCAATGAATATGCATTTTACATCTTTGTATTTAAGCTTGTGCCTCAGTTGAGATGGCACATGAGCATAAGCCAATGACCCGAACACTCGCATATGAGAAATTTGCCACCGTGCCATGCCTCATAAGGTGTGATAGTCTTCAATGCCTTTGTGGGTGCCCGATTGAGCACATAGTTGGAGCACATGACAGCATCCAACCAAAACTTATTTGGCAAAGACTTTCCTTTGAGCATGCACCTGCCCATTTCCATCTTTGACTGATTTTTCCTCTCTGCCAGCCCGTTCTCCTGTGGAGTATAAGGCACTGTACATTCATGAATAATACCCCAAGCTACCAAAAAATCAGAGAATTCACAGGACATGTATTCTCCCCCCTTGTCAGTGCGTAGAGTAAGGAGCTTGTTCCTTGATTCATTTTCAGCCATGGCAAGCCAATGTTTGAAGCATGGGAACACATCAGATTTGGCCTTCATGTACCTAGATGAATCCAGGAACATTCCCAAATTCATCCTCTAAAAACACAACATAGAGCAGTTTCAATCTCACGCTAGTCACTCATAAGATTGAAAACCATAAACTCCATCATCCCCACTGACGTCATCAGTGCCCAACAGTGGGTGTAGACCATAGTATAAAAATATGCTCTCACACATACAAATCCACACACCCACACATACTTGAGTATCCATTTATACAAAGTCTTCGTACTGAGTTTCTGTTGGCACTCCAAACGTGAAGGGCAAACTCAACCGTGGCGGAGGCTAGCACTAAAGGAGAAGGCTAATCAAAAAGTAGTCCAAGCACATCAGATTTGGCCTTCATGCCATATATCCAAGCAAATCTGGTGTAGTCATCCACAAAGGTGGAAAAGTAAAGGTAGCCCCCAAGAAATGCTATCCGCATCAGCCCGCACACATCACTATGCACAAGGTGAAGCTTCCTGGATGCACCATCTGTCCCATCCTTTGGAAATGAGAAACGGTGCATTTTGCCCAACAAGCATCCTCACCAACATGTTTAACCGGTGCATGTATGGGTGGGAGAGCAACCACCATGTTTTGTGAATGCATTTTAACCAAGCTTCTGTAGTTGAGGTGACCCAACCTCGCATGCCATAAGTGGTGTGACATGAAGTTGGGGGTAATAAACTTCACGCACCTCTTCACTTCCTACTGCTTTTGAACTGAGTGACAAAGATATTTATCATTGAGAAAGGGACATTAAAAGAAGCTTTTATGCCAAGATACGACACCATACTTTCCTCCCTTAGATGAGAATGAAGATGGTAACATCCCAAGTGATGTTGTACTCAAGCATAGGGAGAAGAAAAGGATTAGCAGAGGCCATAATCTCAACAAGCCGGTTTGTGCCAAAGAGAAGAGCGATACCTTGTTGAAAGAAGATCTTGCAGCTCAACATGACATTAACAGATATATATCGAGGAGCTTGAAGGGCTAATTGGGTCGGATGGGTAGGTTCCAAGGAAACATTGCACCTCCTTCATGGATACCTTTACACTTAGCTCAAAACACTCTGCAAACTGTCATTAGACACAAAGGCCTACAACTTTCAGTAGAGACATGATACCAAAGATTCAAACACATATAAAGATGCACCTTGAGATGGGCTTCGCGCTGATATAAATTTTGTAAGAAACAAAGAAGCGGACAGAAAGTTATGGGCAATTTACTAGACGGGGGTAAAAATGTCATGAAAACAGACTGTCAAACACAGATACTCATAACTTTTTATTGTAATATCTGATTCAAGGTCTAATAACACAAAGACATTCTCTTGAAGAGAGCTTCGTGCTGATATAAGTTTTATCAAAATTAGACTAACGAGCGAAAAGTTATGAGTAAAACACTAACAGGGGGTCAAACTGTCATGAAAACTGCCCTCCACCCATGCTAATTTCGCTTGAGCAAGATGCTCCCTGAAGACTCCACCTTCATCAACGATCCACCACTCATAAATTTTGCCTAGAATAGGGTAAGTAACTCAATTGGTGGCTCGGGAAATGGATGGACCATGTGTATGCAATGAGCGGCCGAATAGAAAGAACTTTTAAGGCTTTGAAAGGAAGAAAAGGGAAGAGAGACTCAAGAGAGGGAATACGAAGTGATCTTCATTGTCAATAGAGTGAGACCCCAATCCAATGCAACTCAAAATACTACAAACACAAGGGAGAAGACGAGATTTCATATGTACAAGATGGAGTGGAAGCTCCAAGACTACTCATAGAGAGAGAATGAACTAGAGAGAGTTGGACTCAAAAGTGTACATAAGAGAATATCTACAAGAGGGAGAGAAGGCTCATGGAAGAGGCTTGAGGAGACTAGAGCTACATCAACATGAGGCCTAATGGTGGAAGAGATGATGAAAAAGGAAGAGGAGGGCTCCTTTTATAGAGATTTAGTCACCCTCCTTCACCCATTTACAATTACTGCCTGTAGATTCTTTTCCCCATCAATCACATAAGCCCATATGTCACCATCCATGTTCTTTTTGGCTACTCTTGCCATGTGTCCCAACAAAAGATGCTCAAGAGTCTCCCCACATGGAGCCCATAGGGACCCTCTCTTTTCCATATGTCCACATCCTCCTTATTCCACATGGGAATTCTAGAAGGATTCCTCTTGACTCCACACTCCTCCACATGCCTTCCACACGCTTGGCATGTGGCCTCTCTTATATTATTGGAACACATGAACATGAGCCCACCTCTTTATATGACTCACTCTTCCTATTTTCTAAAAACCCCATAATATCCCATACACAAATACATTCCAAGGTATTTATAATTCATACCTATGGTATTTACAATGATCCATTCCACTCATTCTCTCAATCCCATACAATATCTTAGAAAATAGAAATAAGTGAGAGCCGCTAGGCTATCACTTGATACTCTAAACTCTTATCAAACATAGAAGAAAACAATACCAATGCCAAATAAAAATATCAATTTTTAGCATCACATCTTTCCCCCCCCAGTAGATCCTCTCTAGTGACAGAGAGGGTTTGTTGGCCGTCAAGGTAGTCGAGCATAGAAGAATTTAAGGCGATACTCATTGGTGCGTCCGGGTATCACCACGCCATCAACATCCTCAAGCTGATAGGTTCCATTCGTGAACTTCTTTTTGACTCGATATGGTCCCTCCCATCGTCGATAAACTTTTAGTCTAGCCGCTTATCCAGACGGCTATCAAATCTCATGACCAAATCTCCTTCTATAATATCTTTCTTCTTGCGTAATTTGGTGTCAAAAAGGGCCTTGTGCTTTTTTTGAGAAGCTTCCCAGTTTTGTAAGGCCTGTAATCTGCATTCCTCCAAGGCTTCTAGCTGTACCAAGCGTTGAGCATAAGCATCCTCCTGTCCTTCTTTTCTTGCAACAATAGTGCGAAGACTATGTATCTCCAATTCAATGGGCAACATGGCTTATATTCCATACACTAGTTGGAATGGTGTAAACCCAATAGCTAGCTTATGTGTGGTTCTGTAAGCCCATAAAACTTCTGCCAAGTGCCTATCCCAATGTTTTTTCTTGGTGTCTACAAGGTTTCCCATTGAATTACATAACAATCCATTTGTTTTCTCAGCCAAGCCATTACATTGGAGATAGTATGGCATGGACATGCTATGACATCCCTTGTACATTCATAGGTGGCTATATCCTTTTGGATGAACATGTGCCACCATGACTAGAAAATACCAGGTATTCTGAGACGTTTTCAGAATACTTCAGCCCATCCCATGGAGGGGGTTTGTAGGCCATCTTCTGGTGGTTCTAGTGATGCCCTATAGGCCATGGCATGTGCCTTGTAGGCATAAATATAGGAACTTATAGTTTTAGTGCCTTTTAGGCCACATAGGACACTTAGTCCTATGTGACACCTAGGACACTTAGTCCTAGGTCTAGGTACAAGTACTTTGTACTCTTTCTTTTCTACTCTCTAGTTGACGTGACGGCTGATTCTCATAGACTCTTTGTACCTTGTATTCTCTCTTTTGCTTATCGATCCTACAATTGCATCATTTCCAACCACTTCCATTAGTTAAATGCCACTGATAAACAATCTTTGAAAACACTTAAAAGGAGGCTAGAGTGCCCCTGCTCAGTAACCAGACACAAGACACCCACTGGCCCTCAATGCTTTGGTGCCCCTTTTGGTATTTATTTAATTCTTCAAAAATGGAATATGCTTTACAACAAGGGCCTAACCTCATACTGTGCTTCTTGCAATTCCACTATCTGAGTTAGACCTTGGCTTCCAGTTCTAGTGATACCTGGGAATTGGATGCATTCTGATGCCAAGTACTGGCTTGGGCAGTGGATTGCTACTGTAGCAGAGTGCAAGGGTGAGCCTTTGATGTAATCACACAATTGCCATTGCCTAAAGAATTAAATAAATACCGAAAGAGATGCCAAAGTGTTTGGGGCCACCCATTTCCTTGTGTGTGTGGTGTGGGTGAGTCCAAAAAAGAGAAAAGGGAAATCCGAAGGACTATCTAGCCCAAAAATGGATTGTATATCTTGCTTTCATATAAAAAAGCAATAATAATTTTAGCTATTAAGAATATTTACCAACTCTGGAATACAGAATTTTAAGATAAAATTTACTTGAGAAGTGTGCTAATAGCTCTAGAAGACACTCTAAAGATACATATAACATGGAAAGTAAGAAACGGCATCAAAAGCAGCTAGCTTCGATAGACAAGAAACTTGTATTTGTATTCCAAAGCCACATGACCAATTTGAAGCATGGCCTTGTCTCTTTAAATAGGCTATAGTTTATCAATTCACAGAATCAAAATGTATATAGACACGAAAAGCTAGTCCTTATTTAAGAAAATTGGTCCCTCTTTTTTATTTTAAATAAATGAGTAAATAATTCTCCAACGCAATAAATGATGCTAGCCAAAATCTCTTGAATGCATATACCTAGATGAATCCAGGAACAATCCCAAACTCATCCTCTAAAATCACAACATAGTGCAGTTTCAATCTCACAATAGTCACTCATAGGATTGAAAACCATAAACTCCATCACGCATAGCAAGGACTAGCTACTATGACATCCCCACTTATGTCATTAGTGCCCAAGAGTGGGTGTAGACCATAGTATAAAAATATGCTCACACACATACAAATCCACACACCCACACATACTTGAGCATCAATTTATATAAAGTCTTGAATGCATGCTCATAGTTCTACAAGAACGTATAAATTTATAAGGGAGACAATAATAATGTGAAAGGAAATAGGTGGCTAAGCTTTAAAGAGAGAGAAAAAAGAGACATATGATAAAGGAAATTTTTTAAGTAGCATTCATTTGAGACGAGTTTGTGTTTTAAATCTCCTTCCAAACTAGGAATCTTCCATCTTTAGAAGTGTACATGTCAAACCAATGAGAAGCTTTTATAGTTCAGGAACTATTACTCTCTCTTGAAATGATTCTTTGCAATTGTTAAACAAATATGTCCGTAAAATCATCTGAGTGCCTTAAATGTCCAAATAGTAACTTACAAAAGTACCACCTCACAATCTCCTAGCATTGGTTATTGATACTCTTACCTTGTGAGCATTTGTAATCAACACACCCTTTATTCGTGCTAATTGTGCTGCTATACATTCCCTAAACTTTTTAATTATAAACAAAGGAGCAAGAAATTTGACGTTGGGCACTCCCTCTTTATTTTACATGAGAGAGAGAGAGAGAGAGAGAGAGAGAGAGAGAGAGCCAAGGGACTTCCAAAAATAGTAGATTTCTTTAAAAGCAAAAAACATATGAAAGATCCCAAAAATCACCATCCAAGTCTCCCCTACAAAGTCCTCTATTGAGGAGATGCTAATAAAGTAGCATTCCACCAACTATTCAAAGCATCCTTGATGTACCATAATCATCATTGCTTGTTGACACCTCAAACTAGCCTCAAACGGACAATTTATGTTGTAAGATGGCATTTCATAAACTTTTTCTTTTGCGTTAGTATATTTGTCATATTTATATTTATGGAGAAATAGTTGTGGCCATAATTGTACAATTATATGTATTTCTATTCGAACTTGGTTGATGCTTTCATTAGTCTTTTGATGTATTCTACAAGCTAGAAAGTCACAATTATACTCTTGTCTTCAATAATTCCCTAGGCCAACAATTTTGGATCTTACAAGTACATTCCATGGGAGCAAATGTTAGACTCTACACACTAAGTCTTCCAAATGAATACACTTGTAAGCTTAGATATACCTTCATAAGACTAGAATACATCCAATCTTATAGATTAATTTTTTAAAATAGAACAAGCAAAAGAACAAAGGAAAGAAGGGAGTTTGTAAGCGACAATAGACAAAATTGTGAGTAAATGAGAAAAATAACAAATGAAATTAACTTACTCAGCAAAGCTACGCTTACGTTTTCATTAGTACCCAAGCATACTCTACAAGTCTTAAAATAAAAAATCTAAGCATACGCTTAGATTTTTTATTTTAAGATTAGTACATCCTCTATAAGTTTAACTAGGATATGGGCAAACTTATGAAGTTTAGCCTCATAAAGGGCTTTTAAGTTTGGACTCTTGTTGTGGTCCTCCATTTAATGTCGAGGGTGAGAGCAAGATTGACATTGGTGGGATTGATAGAGGGGTGGACATGATATTTTCAGCCACATGTATGTAAGATATGAGTAAATCATAAGTTGATTCATGACTAGATATTTCTCATCATAAGTTGGTTCATGACTAGTTATTAGTAATATATATTTTATGTTAAAATCGCAAACCTTTTGTTTATTTGAGTGCAAAGTGTAGAAACTACTATTATTGGTTTTATAAATCATATTTTGCATGTATTTTTTTGCATGTATTTTATGCATTCTTATATTATTATACACTTCATAGGATTGGCAAAATGATCTCAAGATAAGAGTTAGGAGGTGTGCAAAGTACTAAAATGTAGCGAACTCTCTCTTGGAATTCAACATAAAAACCCTATCATTTTATAATTAATAAGATCAACATTGGCTTTTCCTTATCAAGCACCTTTGCAAAAATGTGGATTTTTTCTTGCCACATTATTGAGGAGAACATAGGCAATGGAATGGATGATGCAAGCAAACGAAACAACGAACAAAAGCTTTTTAAAATGTATTTTTTTTCATAAAACCCAAAGAACTTCTCGAATCAATTCATACAAACATAGAAGGGTTTGTCCTATCTTTCATGAACCATTGCGGGTAGGATATGAACTCTATGTTTGGGATAAGGGCCTCTTGCTTAGGTCAACTGACGAACACTTATTTAAGCATCAAGCAACATTGTTTAATCCATGGAGTAAATCAAAATCATATGAGTAGGTCAAGAATCCTTACCTATGTGATCATGTTTCCAACCAAGTACTTGAAACATAGTGAGAATGCCGCACCATGGCTACTTACTTTTGGCCACAACATTTCACTTGACCTTTGCCCCAAATATCAGCAACAACATTTGGTTTGACATTAACTCTAAATTAAGCTCCCACTTTAGCTCAAAGAAAAGTCCCTTTTTATCTTACTTAGTATCTAGGTTTATGTATCCATACATTAGACACTCATTCATGTGGTCTAGAGCTAAGAAATATAGAAGCATAATTCTTAGTGTTGACTATCTAATTTCATCTCTTGGAAAAATACAAAATGATGCATTGTATCTAACCAAGTATGGTCACTAGACATACAAATTTACGATGGGCAATGGTTGACAATACAACTATCCTTTGAATTGTCTTAGATTTAACATATACATTTGAGAAAAATATTCTTTGAATTAGTATTAGTGGGAGTAAAGAACCATGCATATCTTTATAGATCTACTTGATGGTCCCTTGATGGTCTTCATAACCAATTCATTCCCCCCTCTATATATCTAGATGAATCCAGGAACATTCCCAAACTCATCCTCTAAAAACACAACATAGTGCAGTTTCATTCCCCCTCTAACCCATTTCCTATGACTATCGTATGTTGGTTTGTTTGTAAAGTTTGAATGGCTCAAGTGAACTTCAAAGTATATAATCCCACTCTAGTTACAACTACTCTTGGCTAGTGACCCAATCATGATTACTTTGGTAACAACACTACATATTTTACACAACTTGTAGTACTTGAACTTACAAAATGAAGGCTTGTCTAATGTTTTATATCTTTTACATGCAATTGGAAACTAGGATATCCCCTAATAAAAGATAAAATAATCTTAATGCAACCATATCATACTTTAGAATATTAATATACTATTATTAGGCAATGCTGATTAAACCATGCTTCAACAATGTACAACACCTAGTTTTACATTGCTAATACATTCCTTAGTCTATTAAAGAATGCTTCCCACTCAGATTCCAATACGAGTAAGTTTAATAGAGGGGGCACTTAAAATCTTTTGCACATAATGTTTATCCATACTAACTACGGTTCTATATTGTTAACATATATTCACTCTAACTTTACTAAAAATTTACTAATATTTTTAGAGAGGTGACGTGAAAATGAACCACTTTCAATTTTAAAATGCTAAAAAAAGAAGAAAAAGAAGGTTCTTTAGTTTCACAAGCTAGTAAATTCTTTTAGTAGAGGGATAATTAGGGGTATGCATTACCCAAATACTAAAGTTACAAACTCTTTCATATAAACATATATATAATGTTAGTAAAGGAAGCTATTGACAAAGATGACCACACCTTTGGTAAGTGTACAAAATTTAAAAATTCAATGACTTCTGAATTGAGAACAATGATAGCATGTATCAATGCAAAGTCTCAGTGTTGCATACATTAGTCTAGATATGCATCTTCTTCCATTCCTTGAGAGTCAAGGGTTTAAGAGGTTAATAGCTATTCTAATATGTGTTTAATTAGATGACCAAATTTGTCGGTACTAATTTCTACACCCTTTGATGTGATGCCTTTTTTATCCTCATTTATAGACGGCTTATCCTTGGTCAAGGTGGCTCCAAGGCTTGGAGCCTTGTAGAGGTCTTTAAAGGGGGCATGCTTTTGATTTGTACTAGGAATCTACTAGATAGGACATATGAAAGTGGTGAATATTTACCTTAATCAAGGAAACTTAGAGTAAGGTCTAGAGAGGGTTTTGAGCCTAGTTTTTAGAGTGGCAGTGGTTCATATACTGCTTAAATAGGACAAACCCTTCGACATAAAAGATCCAAGGCTGTTAATGTTTTTTCTTTAGTCAAGGGTGGTTCAAGGCAAGACCTCGGTTCCATTTAAACATGCCATGAGAAGTTTGAAAGCATTACCTTTAAAGTGCATGAGCTTGCATCAAGTTTTAGAATTGACTTAACCATAATGATTTCTGGGTTTGTCAAGGTTCAAAAGTGCCCATCAATTTGAAGTAATCAATCATGCTTTGTATCAATAATGATAATCACTCCTTTCTATTGTATGATTGTCTTGAAGACCATCCTATTCCTCATCTAGGAACTGTTGGTTATCTCAACCTTCCTTAAGACCCTCTCTATGTTTGACTTATCTTTAGCTTCACTGAGATGCTTTCCTTGTTGTTCTGAGAAATAAGAGGAAAGTGCATCTCTATGTTGGGATCATATACTACACCTTGTATGCCATTATATTTGGCAGTTTGTCACGTTGGAGGTAGAAGCGAGGTGGTTGTCAAGTTGGACGACAGACATATGCTCTTTTGCAAATTTCCTTTAATGTTTGGGTGGGGTCTTGAGAAGAGCCATGGACTGTTGCTTTTATGTTTTTATTATTCTATTAAGCATGGCATCTTTATAGATCGTATAAGCTACACAAAATGAGAAACTTGAACGAACTCCCTATTCTAATGAAAGGAAACAAATTTAAAGGAGTGCACCTTGATATCATGATAAGACATGTACTCACACTAATGGGAATGTAACCAAGTTTCAATTAATTGAATATAAGCAGTCTGTTCAACTTACATTAACTCCTTAATCAAGTAGTTCTCTTTATTTCCCAAATCTCAGTAATGTACCATTTTAATATGCAAATGGATGAACTAATGGTAACTACCAGTGCTATGTTAATTTAATTATGCCATGATGGCAAAGGTTTTAGACTATATTTGGTGGTTGTTTATGCTCACATCAAACAAGATACATTGTGAAAGCCTTTTGAGAGACTATAGTCTTGATTTCATAAGATAGTTGTATGTTAGATTCAAACCATAATGTCTTGATTGGTCAAGATAAAGGGACAAAAGGATTTCTTATCTTTGTGTTGTGATACAAGAAATAAGAAGATCCAATTGCAAAGACTCACACACATACTCTATTCAAAGTAATAATGGTCTTGCCAAGTATGATGCCCACATTACACAAGGCATGTTTTGAAGGTTATGTGAAGTATCACATTCCCTCACATATGATCATTTTTGTGCCTCCCATTTACAATTTTATATGAATACATATATCAAGATTGCTAAATTGTGAAGCCTAGCTGTCATCCATGATGGGAGTAGTATAAGCTATATTGTAAGCATTGTGGAAGGATTTCTTGAATACTTGTGGCCCAAAAAAACCTTGTTAATATGCGATGATTAAGTATCAAATGCTTCAAAAGTATTAAAGAGTCTTTGAATTGTTCAAATTATGTGACCTTAGACTTCTAGCTTGAGGTAATAAACTGTGTGTTGGCATTGAGATTCGTGGCAAACCCTTAGAATCTCGATTCACAAATGGTTTGATGTTGGGCCTAACTTTCTTATTATTCCGATTAGAGAAAAGATACATTTTGGAATTTGAAACCGTTTCCAATACCATCAACAAGTTTGGATAGTTGGGTTGTAAATTGTGTGAGGTGTTCTCTTAGATGAGATTATGTGAAACCTTATTGCATCACCTAGAATTAAAGAGTTGCAAGCAAAGATGCAAGGACGCCTTGCAAATGTTTGCCTAATAAAGCTTGCTGATAATTATTTGGGCTTGATACTAGTAATTTGTCAAAAGGAAGAACTACTCATTTTCCAAAGGAGTCATCAATAACTAGGCACCTTATTTGACACAATTGATCATCGTGTCAATGAAGTTTCAAGAGCTATTTTTTCACCTGAAAACTTTCAAGGAAAAGGTTGAAAACTCACTTTTGTGTAGCTACATAAATGGCCAAGTCAACAAAGAGAAAAGTAAAGCTACTGGAATGTAAACTAATGGGTTGAGGAATCATCATAGATTGAATAACAAGATCCTTATGATAAATGAAAAGCCCAAAGTTCCTAACCGAGGATCTCCATATGATATGTGCAACTAGAGTCTCAAGTTAGATTAACACACATAGAAGTCCAAAGAATGGACAAAAATATTAAATCTTTAGTTTGCAACCCTAATGGCCTTGAGAAGTTTCCATGTGTTGCATAGATGTGGAACTCAAGGATAAGCTTCCCCTTTTGTAAATAAGATGAGTTCATCAATGTATTGAAGAAGCTCTTACCATCTAAATATGATACGAAGAGTATTAATCTTACTTATAGGCAAGCTTATACAAATGTAATCCAAGGATACCATAAAAGTACGAAAGAGTGTCTTTAACATAAATTATGTGGTGTTACAAAGTAGACAGATGGCTTAACTTTCAAGGGAAGCTTATTAGCCCTGTAAAGTTTGCAAGCTTTAATATTCTACATCTAGTCTATGTGGAAGCATATAAAGACTACAAATGTGTGTGTGCGCTCGCACGCATACACATAAGGATTACAAAGTTTGCACGTGTGTGTGTACATGCATACATGCGTGCATGAATGTGTGTGTGTGTGTGTGTGTGTGTGCGTGTGTGTGCGTGTGTTTGTTCTTTTCACTTCTAACTCTTGTGAGCTTTTCCACTTAAGTGCTATTTTTGTTCCCAAGTTGACCCCAGTCCTATAGTCCCTTCTTGAATAAGTGCCAAGCGTGGCTAACTTCATCATTGTCAAGCTATTGCATCTTAAATATTATAGAGAACTATATGGATTTGGAGCCACAAAGTTCCCTTTCCCTGACCATAGTATGTTGGAGTTTAGTGCCTAAAATGGAGACCAAAGTGACCTCCCTAGGGGGTTCCTTTGGTATAGCATGGCTTTGGATTATATAGTATAGACAATCCGGGTACCTTTTCCATATCATTTCCCTTACAAGTCTGAGTTGTTGGTAATTTCATAGAAGCTATAGGGCCCAACTTTTGTTTCACTTGAGTATGGCTTTAACAATCCATGCAGCTGCCAGTTCTTGTGCAGCTTCCTTTACATCGATAACCCCAAGTCTCGCTTCTTACTTGCCCTTTGTATAGAATGACCATTTGACTTGGGAGATCTTCCTTCTTTGTAAGCATCCACCCAAAGGAAAGATTTGCACATCTTTTAACCGTTTATGAGAGGAGGCTCAACGTGAGAGAAAGAAAGTAGCCATTGGATAAATACAGTGATTTAGGATCATTTTTCTGTCAATAAGATTGGGTTGGAATCCATTTCATTTTTTCCCTCAAAATTTTAGCATAGCATCGAGAAGGGTTGGTCCTTTGATAGCAGAGGATAGTAGGCTATTTTAGAATGACTCCAGAATGATTGAATGAGAGATCCTAATGTAAGACCAAACATGGCACTCCATCACCTTTGCAACATCCTCTCTATTGTTTCTTAGAGTCAAGGTTGTGTCATCAGTTAATCATTGATTGACAATTGTGAACCAGGCAATTCATACCTTTGATTTGACCCTTATTCACATCATTTTGTAAGAACCATCCCAGAGCATCTTGTAGCTATGGAAAAAAGAAGAGGGGCAATAAGGCAAAGCCCTATAGAAAGGTTCAAAAACATCCCCATTGAGCTATACATAGGAGTCTACTTATGTAACCTTTGTAGATGGAACCCATTCCCCATGTCAAGTAGACATTGGGTGAGAAAATCCTAGGCCAATCTATCATAGGTCTTATTAACGTCGACTTGAATGAAACATATATCTTGCTTGGACTCCTTCACATATTCAAATTCTTCCCATAAGTTGATGAGAACCTCAAGAATGTGTCTACCTTTAAATCAAAGCATTCTACTTGGGTTTAATCCAAATTTCCATCTTCCTCCTTATTTTGAGAGCCAATGTCTTAGCCAATATTTGTAGCTATAACTACGCATGGTTACATGTCTCCAGTTCTTGAGTTCCTTCTTGTTGTCATCTTTTGGAATTAACTTAATGATACCCCCATTGAGGTGAATAGGGAGAGATCCATTGGAGAGACTCTCTTGCTAGACCTCAAGACAAGGTTCAACTACCTGCCAAAAATGTTTTTGTAGAGCTCTATGGGCGATCCATCTTCTCTAGGAGTTTTACCATGTGCTATGACATTAATAGCCTCTTCTAAATCCTTGAGAGTCATTTATGCTTCTAGCTACAATAAATCTAGCCTGCTGACACCCTAATCGAGCTTGAAGTACAACATGATTAACTTTAGTCTCTATTGATAGCAACTTGTTAAAGTGATCCATGATCATCTTAGCAATCTATGCCCTTGAGAAGAATTGTGAACCATTTGTTGTATCAAGCATGAGGATCTCTTCCTGGTCTTTTTTCTTTTTGATAATTTTCAATGGTTCTCTTGTGGGTCTATCTATTTTCTTGCCCACCAATCTCTGAAGTAGACCTTTGTTTGATCATGACTAGCCTCTGTTCTTTTTTCATTTTGAGCTTCAGGTCTCTGAATTCCATTTGAGCTGTGGTGTCCTTGGATCAAGCCAAAGTTTTCAGCTTGATTATTATGAGTTTCAATTGATCCCTTGTCCTGGCAGCCTCCCTTCTTGCCCTTTTAAGCAAGCCTTGGGTTGAGCTAATAGCTTTGTTCAGGCACTTCATGAAGGCAGTTATCCAAATTTTGGTAACCTAGATTTGATCAACTTTCATGTTGAAGAGCTTTGGATTTGCCTTGAATCAAAGATTTGGTTTTGAGCCATGAGTCAACGTCACATGACTGTACCACTGGTTTGTGGTCAGATTCACGACAATATAATAAGTTCTAGCGTCCACCTCAATCATAGCTTCCCAAAGAGGTTTTAAGTTGTAAACCCTATCCAATCTCACTTGTCTTCTAAAGTCTCCTATTTGCCTATTGGACCTAGTGAATTTCTCTATATTGCCTTGATCCATGAGCTACCATTTTTGAGCCTCTGATTATTGTTCCCTTTTCCAACGACTAGTCTTTCTTGTTTTCAACAATGTTAAAACACCCATCACAATCAAGTGGTCTCCTTGAAAAGAAAGAGAAGGCCATAGATTTTTCTTGAGGGAGCAAGAAGTAGGACAATACGTAGAGACTACAATGAAATGTACCCCCTCAAGGTTGATTCTAAGGGCTACTCATTTGCCTAATGGATCTATTATATGACTTATGATGCTAGAGCTATATGAGCTAAGAACTCCTATTTTTGTTCCTCCTCTGTCCTAAACATGTTCTATAAAATACCAACATCTTCTTTTATCCACACTTTGATGTCTCTTCTTGAGTGTTTCTCCACATACCTCGACTTCTTGAAGAGCAAGGAACGTGAGCGAAAATCTGATATCACTAGACTAAAATGCTATCTAACTAATTAGATCAGTGAGTCCACATATGTTACAGACACTATAGAAGATATAGGTTTAGTTACCATATTTTGTTTTCCTTCTTTGATTTTGGTCTAGGGCTCTTAACTGTGAACTGCATTCCCACCCTTTAGATTCTTGTCTCATTCACTGCTATGGTTGAAACTGTAGACTACTCTCTGCCTTTATCACTTTGGACAATGGAGTCTCACAACTTTTTTAATAGCAACTGTTTCAAATTGCCCACACACATAAATGCTGTAGTATTAGAGACTGCAGCAGAGGCTGAATTCAGATTTACACAGCTTAACAATTGCTGACAACAAAACGAGATTGCAATATGGTTGAGGGGCCAAGACAGCCCCCCCCCTTATCCAGGCTCACTTTATTTCTTGAAATAGGAGATACAAGACCAAGGTGCAAGCACCTTCCAAACTGAGAACTCACTTATTGACTAGGACTCAAACAGATGATTTGGGGACTACTGTAGAGAGATATAGACAATAGAGAGAGACAGATTCCAAGGCTGCACGGGCTGACAGAGAAGCAGCTTCTGGCCATCCCAATCCACAAGGAAGAAGCCTGCAACAATCACCACTTCCATCCAACATTAGTTGCAAGACTAGTTATCTAGAAAGAGAGCAATATCAACATGAAAATGTGATGTAGATGAGATAAACTTGAAATTACAGACTCCCCTCATGACTTGACTCCTTTGGAGATGGAGTCCTTGACGCATCTACAGCCCCCTTGGGTGGGAAGAGTGAGATCATGGGGCTAGAGTAAGAAAAACTCAAAAAAATGCCATGTAGGCTAGAGAGAGAAAGCTTGAAAGGGGTTATACTTTTAAAGAGAGAGTGTTATGGCTGCCCCCAAGCTAAGAGATGAAAAGGAGATGCTGCTGCAGTTCCAGAGGTGCAAATAGAGGCTATTTTCTGCATGGAGAAGGGGTTGGAACAGTAGAGAGAGTATCTTATCCTAGAGAGAGAAAGCTTACAAAAGAGAGAGAAAGCTTGCAGCAAGAAAGAGAAGGATAGTGTTGCTACTCACAGGCTCGGAGAAGGAAAGGGGAAGTTGTTGCTACTCCAAAAATACTAAGAAGGGGCAGATCCTTGAAGAAGAGGAGTTGAAACTGTTGTAGTAGAGAGAGACAATGTTGCAGTAGAGAGAGACAATGTTGCAGTAGAGAGAGAAGATGCTGGAGAGGAGCAGGCCTGAACCCCAAAGGGTGGAGGAGGGCTGATGCATCAAGGGAGAGGATGAGGGACTAAATTGGACGTTGGATTTTTGAAAGAGGGGGGAAAGGCCTTCTTTTATAGGCTTAGCCCACCCTCTGGCCAGTTAAGAAAGGGCACTGGCCCCCCTTGGATTTTGGTGGGCTACAGTTCCTACAATGACAAGTGGTGCCATGGTCCATGCATGGTCTCCACATGTCCCCACAGGCTGCCATGTGTCCCATGAGCTACCATGTGGCTATGCCACATGTCAAGGCTACCATGTCAGCATGCCACGTCAACATGCCTCATCACCCAAAAACCCTAAAAATACAAAGTGGTCAGAATTCAATTCTGGTTTCAGTATCGGGTACCTAATACCTTGTACTATGCAATGACGTACTCTAAAGTCACAAATGAGTCATAACTTAGCTCACTAGTTTGTCGTCTTATCCTATATCTCCATGTCTCTTTGGCATGCTTCCAGGCTCACACCCAAAGCCTGGAGACATTCTCCTAAATGGTTGCTAGGTCGGTAAACAATCTGTGCATTTGATTGGTCGCATAAATCGGGTACTCAGGTGGAGTGTGATTTCCAATGTCCCTCCCAAAGGAGGTCATAACTCTGTGGGACACTAATTCCCGTAACCCCAACAAAGGGGGTCCACCTTCAAATGCTAGACCTTGCCCCCATGTACCTAATTGAACAGTAGGAAAAACATTTTTATTCTTTTGCAAAGCATATCAAATCTAAATCTAAAAGAAAAATTACCAAGCAAGTGGATACGGTGTGAAGCCAAGTGACATTCCCCTTGTCTTTTATTCAGTTGTCCCCAACTGAAATGCCTGCTCATAAGCATGAAGGATTGTTGACATTGCTGAAACCATATTCTTTCCACCCATTTGGCATCCATGGATGGAAACCCTTTGAACTTGAGAAGGTACTTTTTCCATACCTTGCCTCATCTACTGGGGTGATGACGAAGTTATGCATAATGATTTGCTCTGGTTCCATGATGATCTCATTATCTTCTATATCCGGTGGATCCTCCAGAATAGGGTCTTGTAGTGGAATCCCAAGAAAGGGTTTAATGAAGCTTACATGAAAGATATAAGGTATCTTCCAATGATGTGGTAGTTCTAGCTAGATCCATACCTAATTGATGACCCTCAACACCACGAAAGGTCCATAATATTGACAAGGCAATTTGATGTAGATGTTCTTTTGCTTGGCCTTGGTCCTCAGTCGAGCTTTGTCAAACTTCAATAGAACCCACTGTCTTTCTAGAATCTCATATGCCCTCCGTCTTTTATTGGAAGCCTTACTCTATTTTTCCTGAGCTTCTGGTATGGCCAAACCTCCGGAATACTTGTTACTTCGGCTGAGATGCTCACAACATTTCCCCTATGTTGGAGGGTGATGATATTAGTCTTGTAGTCAATTTAAGGACTGACTTGCTGAATCCAAGGCATGCCCAGTATTACATCAGCACCTTGGATGTGAGTCACCATAAAGGATAGGTGATCCATGTAGCCCTCAATGTGTACTTGGAACTTATCAATGAGAGGGCATGCTATTACTTCATGATTGTTGAAAGTACCTTGTACAACCTGATGTGCTCCTTTGGGCTAACTCATGTGATATGAAATTATGAGTAGCACTACTATCAATCAAGAAAAGAGTGGAGTTATCTTGTACCTGGTTTCAAACCTCGAAAAAAGTATAGGCATTGTCATCACCTTCTTTCTGGAGAGGCACCACCTTATTGACCACACCGGTGTTGCCTTCTTTAGGGCTACTTCTTTATTGCTACTATTTTTGGCAGCTAGAGAACATTCATAGAAGTTGTGGCCTCACTCACCACGCTGGAAACACCGGCCTTCGGAGTAGTACTTTTTCTTTTGTTGAGGAGAGAGAGAGAGCTGAAAAAGATTTTTCGCTTCATTGGAGGGAGTTGACTTCCTTCTTGTTGCTTCTTCAGGGTCTCTTGAACTTTGCAGAGCTTCTCTCTAAGGGGCACTCTTTGTTGAGCTGTCCTTTGTGTTCTTGGTTCTTTGCCAACTTTGGAGTGGTCTTCACAACCTCTTCCTTGGGATTGGGGCCCTAATTCATGAGTTCCCACCTCGCGACTTTCCAAGACTAACACTTATTTCATTAATTTTGGACTCATATGTCTACTTTTGGACTATTCCTTAAAATCCTTCCCAAATGAAAAGTTTACTTTATGAAACTTTCATTCGAGAATCAAAAGTTTACTTTCTTGCACTGTCATTTTCACATAATACATTTCAAAATATCTCTCTACAATGTTGTACAAATAATGCAAAAACTACTATTAAATCCTAAATTTGTATTTCTTGTTTATAAGAATCATATTCTTAAAATAAAAAATCCGAGTTATTAGTTTAAATCCATGAAAAACCATGCTATTGAGGATTCACAACATTTTAAAAATGTATACATAAGAGACCTGTAAGACTCTTTTTACTTTCAATGTAGAAAACTATAACACTCTTGAATATTCAAGAAATTAAAAGGTTTATATAGACATGAGACATGATGGAAGCCTCTTTTGTACTCCAAAAAATAGCAATAGCTATGCTTGCAATTTTACATTATCATATCATAAGTTTTACAACAAATATTGCTCTGGATGAGTCTTTTGTACAAAGGATCTCCTGTGGCCTTTTCAATAATTTAATTTTTCCTTTACAATGAGTTTAGTACAAATGGGCGATCCAAACATTTGCTTGTTTGAATGTCCTTTTCTATCATGATCACAGAAATGAGCGATCCAAACATTTGCTTGTTCAGAATGTCCTTTTTGTTGTCACTTGTCGCTTGGGTGCCATCTTCATTCACTCTCATCTGACTACCACCACCACCTTCACTCTTTCTCGATATTTGAATGGTGTTATCATGGGCATTCTTCATTTGCGCTATCTCCTTCTACTTCCTCCTGGGCGAGCATCTTTATGAACTCTGTAATGTGCATAATAATTGGTTGCGGTAATTTTATTTTGTCTTCTACATCATACCCCATGTGCTTCTTTGTTTTCTTTGACCTTGATTTCCAGGATACTATGACTTTCTCTGTGGAAAGTCTTGAAATTGCATCATGGTTTGGGACCCATTCCTTTTTCAGACAACTACTATACAATGTACTGTTATCTCGGTTCTCCTTCCTACCCCTTGGCTCATACCATACCGCTGTAAATGTTGTAGCTCTCCCCCGGTCATCCATGCTCACGTTAAATACTTTCGCAACCCAAAACTTCACGTTCTCATGTTCATCATCCGCCGATGGTCGAACTGCAACAAAACAATGGACATCTATGCCTATTTGTGGCATAAACTCTCTCTTCTTGGGTCCACAATATGGATGTGGGAGCAACAATTCAAACTCATTTTCAAAGAGACCACATGCTGGACGCAAGTCATTACCAACATTTGGCCAAAATAAAGGCCGTTCTGCCTTAATATCATCTTCTCACATTTTTGCAAGGTCCTTTATCAATTGGTAGGTCTTGCTAATTACAACAGTAGTGTGTTCCTTCCAAGAGGGCTCCAATCAGGAAATCTTCGGAGCATTTCCTCTTTGTATGTAATAAAAGCTTTTAAGCCTTCTATTTCACCTTTGGATTTCTCGCTGAATTCTTTTATAGGAGCCCATGTTGGATGCATTTCTTTGCTCGGGATTGAAGTTAAGAGAGAGTAAGGTTCTTCAGGTTCCCATTTTGTATCAAGAGAATAGTGTTGCCATTGCATCACTGGTTTTTCATCCTTTAAGAAAAAGTGAAAATAGTGTGGAGCGCTATGACCTATCAAGGCATCACCACCTTTCTATATGAAAGGTAGAATAAAGCTCTTCCAATCATACATCCTCTCAACCATTGAGCATATTGTTCCTTCCTTACAGCCACCAACTTGCCTCCCACATTTTCTTATCAAGTCATCCATCATCTCCATGTCCTTGTGTTTTAGTTCTCTTAAAACTGTGCTAAATACCTGATCGATATCCTCATGTGTGTGCCCAACCAACAAAAACCCAACTTCAATCTCATTGAAGATTCTATGAGCGATTAGCATTGAGCAAAATGCAAAGAAGAGTACATTCTTATTCTCTCGTCCGCAATTGTCTACTTGTACTCTCAAAGTTGCTGGTAGGCGACCTTTTTCTGCATGTACATTGTGAATTGCCTTCATAACGGATGTTACAACTTGATTGCTATCATGTAGATGCAAGGAATCAATCCATATGTCTGCAAAAAACTTAAATCCGTGCACTAACACTCCACATAGATGTGTCTTTAAAAAGTATTTTCCTTGTAGCTTAGGTGGAGTGTTAACGAATCGAGGTAATGTTGTTGTATTTTGATCCATACCATCTACAATAATGCACATGTACTCATTTGGGTGAGAAATAGCTTGCTCCTTCCAAAATGCATATTTTATTCTAGAATGTCGAACAAGTCCATGATGAAATTCTCTCTTTTTTTTGTAAGCTTCTTTTTGTTCTGGAGATGTTGCACTCTCAAGTGCTCGCTTTAGATCATCATAGTCGTTGCACTTTGACATTTTTTGCCTCTTTGGGATTTTAACATGTCCAAAGCTTTTTTTCCAAAGAGTATACAAAGTATGAAAAGATGCCGGTGCATGCCCTCTTTGCCTCTGTGTTTCTCCAATAGAGTTAAATACTTCTTTTTTGGTCAAACCTATCGGAAGATGCATTTCTGATAGATGGGGTTGTGGTAAAGCATTTTCATAAATGTAATCTTTCAAAATTGCTGTTGCCGCAACCGTTGAGGCTCTTGTTTTGGGCCTTCCTATGTTTCCATGAATGTTAAATTTAACTCCATACTTTGCTTTATTAGCCAAATTCCAATATGTGCCATGTGATAATCCTGTAATAATGCGATATGCATTATTGCAAATACTTTTTCCATTTATAAGAGGCCTTATCTGTTGTCCTGAACTTCGCCTTCTCTTATCATTTACAAGAAAGCAAGACAATCTCGTGAGTAGGTATTCATTTCTTCTGCTTCCTTTCCTTTGCCAGACATGTTCTCTACAACCCTTGATGTCATGTAAGTGAATGGATTGCATACATATACGCTTACAGCATGTAGATCGCATTGCTTTTAGCATAACATCTTCATTCATTACTCTTATTCTCTTTGGTTGCTTTTCTGGATCTGCCTGGACTCGTTGTCTTTTCATGCATCTGTATGTCCGTTTTGGGACCTTTTGTACATCCTTATTTGGATTTGTGTAGTTCTCCTTGTAAGATTTATTTGTCACGTTGTTTTCATGAGATGTTGCATCCTTGATCTTATCACTCTGACAGTCAAATACTGAATATTCCTTTGTTGATGGCATCCTTGCTTTTGATACATTTGTCAAACCATTTGTAACATTAACTATTTCACAATCAAAGTCAAATACCAAATAGTCCTTTGTTGATCTCACCCTTACTTTTGATACAATCGTAGAACCACTTGTCACAATGGCATTAGAGTGTCCAGAATGATCTTCAAACTCATCTATTCCTGAGAGAACATCACTCATTGATGCACTTTCTATGGATTTCATAACTCCATAGTCAGTGGTGATAGAGTGTCCATAATGATCTTCAAACTCATCTATTCCTAAGAGAACATCACTCAAACATCACTCATTATACTATCGTGCATGATTTCCATAATTCCATAATTACTTGGTTTGACTCCATGAACTTTATCAGTATCCATGAAGCCATCCATGCTTGAAAATATATCACTTTTAATATGTTTGCCCAAGTTCTCAATGTGCATGAACTCATCCACCCCGGATAAGGCATCACTTGTGAAATATTTTTCTTTCTCGGTACCAATGAACTCATCGACTTCTGATAAGACGTCAGTGCTATAGTTGAGTGCATTGGAATCATCCATCTCTGAAGGAATAGAGCTTGGTACATTGGCATATTCTTTCAATTCTTTGATGTTGTAGTATACATTATGTTTATCACTAAAAACCACATGCCGAGTCTTTCCAATCTTTAAAAATTGCATGCTCCATCTCAAATCCTTACCTACCTCATAGTAGGGAGCATCCAATGACATTGAGTTATCATCCATACCATCATCATTAACTTTTTGAATTCTCATCTGCGCAAATGTCCAGTGTTCCACTTGTTCAAATCCCAAGACTTGACCTTCTGCTACATTCTTATTTGCAAATGATAACATTTGTAAAATATCTCCCACTCTAAAATCCAAAGATATGCACTTTGTATTCCTGATGACATGTGTTGGATAAGTCTCATCTCTGTCCCATGTAATAAATGCTTTGTTGGAAGTATTATAGGGCATAACATCTCCAAGGATTTCCATATCCCCACACTTATGCTTTAGCTCAACATGTGCACTAAGAATCCTTGATACGATAACCGCCACCTTATCTTCGCCAAGTCTTCTAAAGTGACAAATAGAATTTGGATCACTTTCATGGATTGTAGCAAATGCAACTACTTCTCTTTTGCAACATAGAAGCACCTCGATCCCCAGAATAAATTTTGTAGCCATCTCCTTTGTGAGTTTCCTTTGCAAACAAGCTATAACAACCATTATAAAGAACATTAGTCTCTTCTCAATAATCTACTTTATTAATGATTTAAAAATCTAGATCTTGTTTAAAAATTTAATCAAACCCTAAACCCTAAACCCTAAATCCTAACCCCCAATCCCCAAACCCTAAACCCTAATTCGACCCTTGAAACCATAAACCCTAACCCCTAATTTCTAAACCCTAAATTCTATACCCTAATCCCTAATTCCTAAACCCTTAAACCCTAAGCCCTAGATCCTAAACCCTAATTCCTAAACCTAAATCCTAAACCCCTAAATCCTAATCCGTAAACCCTAACCCCTAATCCCTAATCCCAAAATCCTAATCCCAAAACTTCTAATTCCTAAACCCTAACCCTTAAACCCTAAACCCTAATACCTAAACCTAAACTCCTAAACCCTAATCCCTAAACCCTAACTCATAATCTTTAATCCCTAAACAGTAAATGTTAATCTTGACTCTCTAAACCCTCAACCCTAACCAATAAAAACCCTAAACCCTAAACCCTAAACCCTAACTCCCAAACCCTAAACCCTAAGCCCTAACCCCCAAACCCTAAACCCTAAATCCTAAACCCTAACTCCCAAACCCTAAACCCTAAACCCTACCCCCTAAACCCTAAACCCAAACCACCAAACCTTAAACCCTAACCCCCAAACCTTGAACCCTAAACCCTAACCCTCAAACCCTGAACCCTAAACCCTAACTCCCAAACCTTAAACCCTAAACCCTAAACCCTACCCCTAAACCCTAAATCCAAACCACCAAACCCTAAACCCTAACTCACAAACCCTAAACCCTAACCCTAACTCACAAACCCTAAACCCTAACTCACAAACCCTAAACCTTAATTCCTAACTCACCAAACCCCAAACCCTAAACCCAAACCACCAAATCCTAAACCTTAAATCCTATGAGTGTTTTCAGTAATATCATTTATCTAAGTAATAGTTTTAATTAGAATTCATAAGTAGTAGTGGAATTGATAGTAGGAATGTGGGAATGGGAGTGGGAGTTGGGAGGGTGGTAGGGGGAGAAAGGGAGAGTGGGAGTGTGGAGAAAGGGAGTGTGGGAGGGTGGTAGTGGGAGAAAGGGAGAGTGGGAGAGGGAGTGGGAATGGGGGCGGTGAGGGTGGGGGTGGGAGGATGGGAGTGGGAGTGGGAGAGGGAGTGGGAATGGGGGAGGTGGGGGTGGGGGTGGGAGAATGGGAGTGGGAGTGGGAGAGGGAGTGGGAAATGGGGGAGGTGGGGGTGGGGTGAGGGTGGGAGGATGGGAGTGGGAGTGGGAGGAGTGGGGAGTGGGAGTGGGAGGATGGGAGTGGGAGAGGGAGTGGGAA
The DNA here is from genome assembly GCF_047967505.1 of Dipteris shenzhenensis. NCBI lineage: Eukaryota > Viridiplantae > Streptophyta > Polypodiopsida > Gleicheniales > Dipteridaceae > Dipteris > Dipteris shenzhenensis. Next base: position 32,286,739 of record NC_141619.1, on the reverse strand, counting down.
TGGGGGAGGTGGGGGTGGGGGTGGGAGGGGTGGGGTGGGAGGATGGGAGTGGGAGAGGGAGTGGGAATGGGGGAGGTGGGGGTGGGAGAATGGGCGTGGGAGTGGGAGAGGGAGTGGGAGGATGGGAGTGGGAGGGGTGGGGTGGGAGGATAGGGGTGGGAGAATGGGAGTGGGAGTGGGAATGGGAGTGGGAATGGGGGGGGGAGGGGTGGGGGTGGGAGGATGGGAGTGGGAGTGAGAGGTGGAGGTGGGAGGATGGGAGTGGATGGGAGAATGGGAGTGGGAGTGGGAGAGGGAGTGGGAATGGGGAAGGTGGGGGTGGGGTGAGGGTGGGAGGATGGGAGTGGGAGTGGGAGGGGTGGGGTGGGAGGATGGGAGTGGGAGAGGGAGTGGGAATGGGGAAGGTGGGAGAATGGGCGTGGGCGTGGGAGTGGGAGAGGTAGTGGGAATGGGGGAGGTGGGGTGGGAGGATGGGGATGGGAGTGGGAATGGGGTGGGAGGATGGGAGTGGGTGGGAGAGGGAGAGAAGATAATCTAATGGAGAGGCCAATGGGAGAGGAGATAATGATATAGAAGGACCAATGAGAGAGAAGCACTTAAAACCCTAGTTTTTCTTATATATACTCTCCTCTCATTGTTTCTCTCATTTCAACAAGGAAGAGCAAGAGGAGAAGGAAAAAGAGGAGGAAGAGCAAAAGCAAGCACAAGCATAGATCTCAACTTTTTTCCAGGTACTTTTTTTAAAAATTGTATTCTTTGAAATTTTATTATAGAGAGAGAACTTAGAGAGAGAGAAAAGTGAAGGAAAGACTTTTAGAGAGAGATTGTAAGAGAGAGAGAGTCTTGCTGCCTCGACAGCAAAAGAGAGAGAGAGGGAGAAAGAGAGAGGGAGAGAGAGGAGAGACTTTTAGAGAGAGAGAGAGAGAAAGAGAGAGGAGAGACGTTTAGAGAGAGAGAGAGAGGGTGAGAGGTAAAAGAGAGAGAAAGAGGGGAGGGCCGCACGAGAGGAGAGAGAGAGAGAGGGGGGCCGTGAGAGGAGAGAGAGAGAGAGAGGGAGGGAGAGATTCGCGAGACAGAGAGAGGGAGAGAGAGACCGCGCGAGAGGAGAGAGATGTGAGAGAGAGATAGAGGGAGAGAGAGCGGTAGAGGGCTGCGGGAGATGGGAGAGACGAGAGGGAGAGAGAGGCGAGAGGGAGAAAGGGAGAGAGGGAAAGGAGAGAGAGCGCGAGAGAGGGAGGGGGAGAGAGAGAGAAAGGAGTGCCGAGAGGGAGAGAGAGAGAAAGGAGTGCCGAGAGGGAGAGAGAGAGACCGCGAGAGAGAGAGAGGGGGGAGAGAGAGAGAGGGGGGGAGGCGCAACACGAAGGAGAGAGAGAGAGAGAGTGGGAAGGGAGAGAGAGGGAGGGAGAGAGTGGGGCGCACTACCGCGGCAGCGCGAGAGAGAGAGAGGGGGGAGAGAGAGAGTGGGGAGAGAGAGAGAGAGGGGGGGAGGCGCAGCGCGAGGGGGGGAGAGAGAGAGTGGGGAGGGAGAGAGGGGCGCGCTGTCGCGACAGCGCGCGAGAGAGAGAGGGGGGGAGACAGAGAGTGGGGAGAGAGAGAGAGGGGGGGAGGCGCAGCGCGAGGGGGGAGGGAGAGAGAGGGAGGGAGAGAGGGGCACGCTGCTGCGACAACACGTGAGAGAGAGAGGGGGGGAGAGAGAGATTGGGGAGAGAGAGAGAGGGGGGGAGGCGTAGCACGAGGGGGGGGAGAGAGAGAGTGGGGAGGGAGAGAGGGGCACACTGTCGCGCTGCCGTGGCAGTGTACGAGAGAGAGAGAGAGGGGGGGAGGCACAACGCGAGGGGGGGGAGGGAGAGAGTGGGGAGGGAGAGAGGGGCGCGCTACCACAGGAACGCACGAGAGAGAGAGGGGAGAGAGAGAGTGTGGGGAGAGAGAGAAAGGGGGGAGGCGCAACGCGAGGGGGGGGAGGGAGAGAGAGGGAGGGAGAGAGGGGCGCGCTACCGCGGCAACACGTGAGAGAGAGAGGGGGGGAGAGAGAGAGTGGGGAGAGAGAGAGAGCGGGGGAGGCGCAGCGCGAGGGGGGGGAGAGAGAGTGTGGGGAGGGAGAGAGAGAGAGGGAGGGAGAGGGGCGCGCTGCCACGACAGCACGCGAGAGAGAGAGGGGGGAGAGAGAGAGAGGGGGGAGAGAGAGAGAGAGGGGGAGGCGCAGCGCGAGGGGGGGGGAGAGAGAGAGAGGGAGGGAGAGAGGGCCGCACTGCCACTGCAGCGCACAAGAGAGAGAGGGGGGAGAGAGAGAGTGGGGAGAGAGAGAGGGGGGGAGGCGCAGCGCGAGGGGGGGAGGGAGAGAGTGGGGAGGGAGAGAGGGGCGCACTGCCACGGCAACGTGCGAGAGAGAGAGGGGGGAGAGAGAGAGTGGGGAGAGAGAGAGAGGGAGGGAGGCATAGCGCGAGGGGGGGGAGAGAGAGAGGGGGAGGGAGAGAGGGGCGCGCTGCCGTGGCAGCGCGCGAGAGAGAGAGGGGGGGAGAGAGAGAGAGTGGGGAGAGAGAGAGAGGGGGGGGAGGCACAACGTGAGGGGGGGGGAGGGAGAGAGTGGGGAGGGAGAGAGAGGGAGGGAGAGAGGGGCACGAGAGAGAGAGAGAGAGTGGGAGGAGTGGGAGAGAGAGGAGAGCGAGAGAGAGAGAGAGAGAGTGGGAGGGAGAGAGAGGGGCGTGGGCACCGCGAGAGAGGGAGTGGGAGAGAGAGGGAGTGGGAAAGAGAGGAGAGAAAGAGTAGGAGAGCGAGAGAGAGTGGGAGGGAGAGAGAGGGGCGCACTGTCGCGGCAGCGAGAGAGAGAGAGAGAGAGAGAGAGAGAGAGAGAGGGGAGTGGGAGAGAGAGTAGAGAAAGATAGAGTGGGAGAGAGTAGGAGAGAGAGAGAGAGAGAAGAGAGAGAGGCGCAGCGTGCAAGTGAGAGAGAGAGAGAGAGAGAGAAAAAGAGAGGAGAGAGTGGGGGAGAGAGAGAGAGAGAGAGAGAGAGAGAGAGAGAGAGAGAGAGAGAGAGAGAGAGAAATGAAGAGGAGGGGAGAGAGTAAATAAAGATGAGAGGAAACGTAGACTAGAGGGGAGAGGAAATAAAAAGGAGAGGAAAGAGAGAGAGAGAGAAGAGAAAAAGAGAGGGAGAGGAGAGAGAGAGAAGCGTACTAGAGTGAGAGAGAGAGACAAGAAGAAGAGAGAAGCGTACTAGCGTGAGAGAGAGAGAGAAGAAGAAGAGAGGAGATGAGAGGGATTGACGAGAGAGGGATGAGAGATGAAAATTTAGAGAGGGAGGGCGCAAGAGAAAGTACGATCAGAGATAGAAAATCTTACCAATGAGGAGGAGAAATGAGTGGGCGACGATCAAGGAGAGATAAAGAAGAGATGTTTTGATGGAAGAATTTGGGAGCTACGATCAATGAGGCATATTAGAGGAGATTGGTGTGTGATTTAGTCGAAACTTAAACAAACAAAACTATAAACCTTGGTGTTTGAAAAGAGAAACCTGTGGAAACTTGAATTTCAAATTTCTCGCCTTTTTTTAAACTATGAATCCTTGTGTTTGAAAAGATAAACATGTGGAAACTTGAAAATTGTGATAAAAGACAACCTTGTGTTTGAAAAGACAAACGTGTGGAAACTTGAAAAGTGTGAAAAGACACTTGAAAAGTGTGAAAAGACAAACGTGTGTGAAAAGGAAAACTTGCGGAAACTTGAATTTTAAAATTTCCTTTTTTTTTAAATTTAAAATGAGTTTCACTTCCATTTTCAATTTACTAGTTTAATTTCTCAATTAAATTTTCTGAAATATAGTTTACAAAAATGCATTTTGTGTTGGAATATAGAAAGTATAATTTTAATTTTATTACATTTTTTAAAATTTTAAAAGTAGTTTAACTTACATTCGTTATTATTACTTTAATTTATTTCTTTTTAGGGAGAATTAATATATTCTTCTAGGTAAATATTAAATTTTTAATTTTAAGTCTTATTTTCTTAATTTTACGTTATGTTTTCATAAATTTTAAGTTAAATTGAATTTATTTATATTTCAAATTTTGTGATTTCTAAATTTTAAGTCTTATTTTCTTAATTTACGTTATTTTTTCATAAACTTTAAGTTAAATTGAATTTATTTATATTTCAAATTTTGTGATTTCAAACTAATAAGAATTTACTTTGTCAAAGTTTAAACTTCTTATGATTGTGAATTTTAAATTCTTATTAGATTTAAGTTAAATTAATTTGAATTAAAAAAGAATTTGGGGGTTTGGGGATGAGGGTTTAGGGTTTCGGAGTCAGGGCTTAGGGTTTGGGGTTAGGGGTTAGGGGTTTACGGTTTAGGGTTTGGGTTTGGGGTTAGTGTTTAGGGCGTTAGTATTTGGGGGTTAGGGTTTAGGGTTTAGGTTTTGAGATTCAGGGTTTAGGGATTAGGGTTTAGGATTTGGGGGTTAGGGTTTAGGGTTTGGGGGTTTGGGTTTAGGGTTTAGGAATTAGGGTTTAGGGTTTTGAGGTTTGGGTTTAGGGTTTAGGGTTTTGAGGTTTGGGTTTAGGGCTTAGGGTTTGGGGGTTAGGTTTTAGGGTTTTAAGGTTTGGGGGTTAGGGTTTAGGGTTTAGGGTTTAGGGTTTAGGGTTTAGGGTTTGGGGATTTGGGTTTAGGGTTTAGGGTTTGGGTTTAGGGTTCAGGGTTTGGGGTTTTGGGTTTAGGGTTCAAGATTTGGGGTTAGGTTTTAAGATTTGAGGGTTTGGGTTTCGCATTTAGGGTTTAGGGTTTAGGGTTTAAGATTTGGAGTCAAATTAAATTTGTAGTTTTTATTATTTAAATTCAAATTTATTAAGATTTTAACTTCTTATTAATGTGAATGTTCAATTCTTATGAGTTGTAAGTAAATTAGTTTTTGAAAATATAAATTTTATCTTTTTTAAACTCGCAACCTGAGTATATTAAAAAGAATAATGGAAAATAGATTATTTCTTGCTTTTAATTCGCAACCTAAGCATATTAAAAAGAACAATGGAAAATAAATTATTTCTTGCGTTTCTTTGCTTCGACGGTTGGTGTAGTCTAGATTAGCATAGATTAGTTTGTCCTTAGAGGAGAGAACTCCAAAAAAACCAATCAAAGCCATGCTCAAAATTTCCCGACTAGTTCCGAATCGGAGTTAGTCCATTCGTTCACATTTGGTTTCACACTCACAACAACCCTACCATTTAAGCAACGATCAAGGTTTTTAAACTTTCAAGATGATTGAAAGTTGTATCAGTGGACATGACAGATTACAGTTGAATCAGTTAAGGGACTAGACAGAGCAGATTATATTTGTACCAGTTGTGGGAGTTGACAGAGCATTTTACACTTATATCAGTTGCGGGAGTTGATAGAGCATTTTGCACTTATATCTGACAGACTTCAAATTTGTATTCGATTGTACTTTATTTCATTTTACACTATCCACGAGTTCATTGTAAATCCTTATTTTTTTTCACATTTATGCATGTGTCTAAGCCTTGTAAAGCCTTTTAGGCTATTCCCAAAGCATGAAATTGACACTTATACGATTGGGAAGAATAAAAACTTGAGGTGTATTAATGGGACTCATTGTACTTTTGATTTATCAAAGTAATTGTAGTTTGTCAAAGTACCTAAAATTTTTGTTGTGCTTTAATATAGGATGGATCTTGAGGCTACAACATTTGTTAATGGTATGACACTGAAATACAATGGAAGAATTTATGCCCCAAAGGACTTCACAAACTAGATCGTTGTTGACACAACAAAGAAAGCATGATTCTTGGTATTAAGTAAAGGAAATCTCATTCTAGTGATGACAAAGAGAGAGTTGGAGAAAGATGAGTGGGCATCAAATGTATCTTTCTCAAAGAGCAATTTGATTCAAGAAGACACCTTACTAGGAATAAAAATTGAAAAAGATAGCAGTACAATGATGATTTACACAAAGTCAAGAATGAGCAACAGATTGTTTCTTCTTTCTAAGAAAGATGCAATGCACTTTGTGATGCCGCCGCCAAAAGCACCTAGATTTCCTGAATTGGTTCCTGCATTGGAGATCCTCCAACATGTGTGGGAGGAATTTCCCATTGAGGAAGCAAGAAAAATGCAGTCAAAGATTATCCTTGAATACTTTCAGGGTGTCATTAAACAAGGTTCAACTTCATTGGAGGGACCTAAGGTGCAAGAATCCACACATGAGAAAGGAAGTGATGAGACATGCCATGTAGACCTGGTTCATGGTAATACAAATGAGAGAGGAACTGGAGTGGATGAGACAGAACACATTGTAGCATTGGGTGAGGGTCTTGTACACGTGGATGCTTACAAGGGATCTACATCTGAGACAGGAATTGAATTGGTGGAGACAGGACATGCATCAGATGATATAGGACATGCACATGCATCTCAGACAGAAATTGAATTGAGTGAGACACAACATGCATCAGATAAGACAGGACATGCACACACACATCTCTTGTTCATGGTATTACTCACTTAGATGGTGTAACTCATGAAGTTGATGGAATAACAGAACAAGTGAAGCCCTTAAGTATACCTAAAGTTGAGGCAATAGAAGAAGAAGTAGGGCAATCTAAAGCGGTTCACATAGAGCCCCTAAAAAATAAACCTCGACATCAAATGCAAAAGGCAAGTACTTCACGAGCTATAGTTCCAAGTCCTATAACTCAAAAAAGAGGTCTTTCATATACAAAGAAAGGGCAAAGAAGAGAAGAGGAAGAACACGAAGAGGATGCGGAGGGTCTTGAAATGGAGTCAGATTTAGAAGCAGAAATGTTATCAATGAAGAACCTAAATCTTCGCTTGAATGAGGCTGTGACAAATGAGGATCCAGGATATATATGGGGCCAGAAGACTCAAGTTATACATGCTTCAACGGTGGTCAAAGCAAGTGTCTTCACCAACAATGGGACCTTAGATATTGTCTATGCTGAAAAGATTTTTCAGGCTTTGATTGATGGAAAAAAACCAGTTGTTTCTAATTTGGTACTCTGTCCAAGAGCATTTTGGCCAGTCAGAGGAGATTATAGTCAATCCATCAATTTCTCTTAGCCTATAGATTTTGAGATGCAATTCACTAAGTTCCTCAAAAAACAAGTTCCCTCACTTCAAGAAGGATAGAGTGCAGTGAATGATCCAGAACGACATATAAAGGATGCCAAGAGAAATTTCTTAGCTCATTGCACATTTGAGGCAATAGATGGTCAGCACTATGCCTATGCTTGTAATGAGCGCTCTAGAGAGGCATACAACAAAGGAGAAAGTACTTATCAAACCTTCGCGAGTGTGCCTCAATTTCACTACTATTCTACATGCATTTGTATCTTCAAGAATGAGAAAAAATATTTGATTGAGTTGGAAAGACTTAATCATGACATTTATGCACTACGAAAAATCACCTCCACTTCAGAGATGTTGCTCAAAGCTAGGACCATATGGAGAACTTTTCATTCTCCTGTGACCACTCTCAAAAGAACTGCAACTAAAGTGGAAGCGGATAATCTTGTTGACTTCTACACATGCTTGAGTGCCATTGTACCAAGGGGAAAGCAGGAAAGAGTAGAGGTGATTACAAGCTTTAAGACAGTAAGGGATAGGTATCAAGACTACACAAGCATACTTTTCCGTAGTGATGAAGTTTTTCATCAGATCAAAGACGTGTGTCTTGCATGTGAGAAGGGAGATGTCACATATGAGGATCCATCATTGATTAAAGACAAGGCAAAGAAGATTGAGAAAAAAGAGATGACAGCTGGGATGTGGAGGCCTCTAAGAAACTTACCAGACAAATACGCAAGTCTTGCTGCAGAGAAGTTAATGTCCAAAGAATGGTTTTTTGGCAAAAGGGATAAAGATCATTGCATGGAAGATTGCATCATCCAACAGGTCAAGCGTGATGCAGTAAAGAGTGCAATTGAATATTTGTTGGCAGGAAAAAATATTCCAATTAGCCAATGTAAAATTGATCATAGCATTGTGAGGCAGATGGCATCAACTTTACCGTCGGCTAAACAGAAGGCTTGGGCGCATAAATGGGTGAAGGTAGAAGATGATGGATCTGAAATTACTCCTTCTATGACAAGTGACATTCCAGAAAATGTGTATGCATATGCACAAAAAGTCATCAATAAGCACACTCTCAGAAAAGAAAAAACTTTGAACAAGGGCTTTTTTTTCATACATGAAATCATTTCAGAGTCTGGAAAGAGTGTTGAGTGCAAGGGAGTTTCATTGAATGATTTTTTGTCCGACGACATTGCTTGGGAGAGGCCTCAGCTTTTCTTTGTCTATGAAATATCACCGGATGACATTCGTCAACTCCTTGACAGAATATTACATACCACCATTGGTAGAGTGGGACTATGTAACATAGTCATATTTGCTAATAAAGATGACAAGGAAAAAATGTCTGCTACCCTAGAAAAAAAATATGGCAATGAGCTTAAGATTTACAATGGTATATACTCAAGAAAAAGGGACAAGAGAGAATGCAGTCTCAAGATATAGAGTCTTGAAACCTTTTTCTTGTGCATGAAGAGCCCTTACAATGATCACTCCTTACAGAACAACATAAGAGGGAATGCAAAGAGATTGCAACTACTGCTGGAAGAGCATGAAGCTCCAAGTCCCCTCCATCGCAACGCAAATCACTATGAAAGGCCAGCAAAAAGTGCTGATCTTTTAATTAGTATGATGGAATTTTTGCTGCCGTCCGGATGGGACATTTGTTTGAAGCTCTTATCAGAAAAGGACACCATGTAAATATTATTGAGAGCCCTGCTTGCTTGGAATACCTTGACACCGTGGCTTCTCTCACAATAAAGTATGATAAGAAAGGTCCGATCTCACATGAAGAGGATGCTGACATAGAGATGGTCATGTATGACGAGAGTAAGAAAGATGATAAAAATGCTGAAAGCTCTGGATATGATAGTGAGGACACCAGCAATAGTAAGGAAGCTGAAGAAGATGGATATGACACTGACCTTGCCTCAGAAGGTTACATAAAAAGACCACGAAGATATCTAGAAGTATGAAAACTTATGTTTAATTTTCTTTATTCATTTAAAGGCCTTTTTAAATTTATAATTAATTTAAAATTTTGAATCTCATAATTATTTTATCCTTTTATAGGAGAAGGGAAAGGAGGAGGATGAGGAGGACATAGCTGGAGTAGAGAATATAGAAAGCTCATCTCAAGAAAGCAAAGCTGCTTTGGCTATCCATCGGATGACTCTAGAAAATAATCATACCTTGCAACAAATGGAGAAGTCATTTCAAGTTAGGTTTCAAGTTCGAGAACAACCTCTTACTTTTCTATTCGATGAAGAGAACATTTCAATCCTTATAACTTCAAGAAAGAGGTTAATGACAAGGTCATAATAGCCATCCTCAAGTTTGACACAAACTTTTTATTGACTTTATGCTTTTGTATTTCCATTGGATCAAATGAACTAATATTCTTTTCTTTTTATTGCAGTATGGTTTTAGAACAGCTTCCCCTATATATACAGAGATGTGCATATATGTCAATCCTCTTGTTTCTAGTGTACTTAGCAATAAGCAGAAGACCATAGATGATGTTTTTAAGTGGTTGCAACCTGTTGATTTGACTGCGGCATATCATGAGGAGTGAGTATCAATCCCTACCTAGCTTATCTCTTACATTGTGGAGGATTATATCAAATAATAATTATTCTTAATTGATAATGCAGCTCGCATTGGAGCTTGGTGATTGTGGACATCTTAGCCAAGCAATGTTTCTTTTGTCAATTCAATAGCATCTATCCATGGCAGTGTGTCAGAGTAAGTATAACCTACTTGTGTCATAATTACGTCAATGAGATGCATCCTATGCAATGCGCACATTCATTTATGTTTTCTATTTTGATGTGTAGATCGGCTCGAAAGTTGGTAGGTGCTATAGATGCACTTATGCAAATGGAAGGTGACTTAGAAGATCAAATAGAGTATGTAACATGCCTTGCAGCGAAGCAGAATGATGACCACAGTTGTGGGTGGAGAGTCGGATATAACTGCTTTTTGCTCGTTGCTCAAATTTTTAATTTGAGCGGCGGTGAAACCTCATTGTCGACATATACAGACTTGCATCTATATGCATTTATGTCATCTATCATTAAGGCATTTATTGATAACGTGGTGGAGCATCCAGAGGAAACATTGGTTGCTACGCCCATAAGTTATCCTAATGTAACCGCTGTATTGGACGAAATGGGGAGCTCTTTTGAGGTTAGGGTTATCATTAGCAAGCAACCTCGTGTTTTGACATTTGGTAGCGAGGAAGTTACAATCCTCTCCGACCCTTTGAAAGAGGCTAATGACAAAGTCATGATGGCCATCCTCAGGTTTGATATGAACATCTCTTGGCTTGATACTTCAATCATTTGATTCAATCTGCTTCTAACATTTGTTTATTTATTGCTGCAGTATGGTTATATCTCACTTTCCTAGATCAGTACAGAATCACGTGTGTATGCTCGATTCTCTCCTTTCAGCTGTACTTAGTGATACCAAGAAGACAGTAGATGATGTTTGTTCAATGCTACAACCTTTAGACTTGGATGGCATGCTAGTTGTCTTTATGCCATATTATGAGAAGTAAGTATCGTCTCAATCTTTCTTTTACTCTTTTATTTGTAATATTGTGTCAATTAATACTTAATATTGTGATAAATCTTATCGCTCTTTATTGGTGATGTAGCTCACATTGGGAGCCTGATAATATGGGATCTTGATGACAACCATTGTTGGTTTGTCAATTCATTTATAGGCTTTCACAGGGTGTTCAAGTAAGTGTTCTTTTATCATATCATTATGAACATGCATCTTACTATTTACTACACAAATTCACTTTGTCATATGTCATGATGGACAAGCCTGCAAACAAGTTAGTTTCCGCGATTATGAAAATCAGGGAGCATCAAGACCAACCAAATTTCCAGACACGCCTCGCAGTGGAGTAGAAAGACAAGTTTAGTAGTAGGTGGAGAATTGCCTACAACTTCATGTTGTTCCTCAATGAAATTTTTGAACATGTCTCAATAGAAGCATATACAAAGCTCGAGCTACAAGATTTTATGGCTAAGACTGTTCACTAGCTAACTGCTACCATTGGGAAACAACATGATGGACTCAATGAAGAACTTGAGGGAGCCAAAGAAAAACAAGAGACAATTCAGTCTCCTTCTGCATCACAGCCTCAAGTAGAAGCATTATAGTCTCCACTTGAATTAGAGACTCAATGCATTCTTCCTACACAAGAAGTAGAGACTCAATGTGCATCTACAACATCACATCTTGCAAAGGAGGAAGAGATTGAGTCTATCCCGATTGCACCAAAAGTAGAATCTCAATGTACACCATCCACACAAGAAGTAGAGACTCAATGTACTCTTAGAGAATCACAGCCTCAAGAGGACTCATCAGACTCTATTCAGTTGTAAAACATGTAGAAAGAAACATGAGTCCTTGAATATTTTTATCTTGTTTGTATTGACTAATGATAGTGTTTTTTAAACTTATGTTAAATGTTACAATACATTAGGATATTTACTTATGATATTTATTCAATTTGTATTATTATTGTATTAGCAATTCTAAAAAAATAAATTATATTAGCAATTCTAATATTATGATCTACTCAGCCCTACCAGACTTGTTGCAGAGAATACAAAACTATTACAAGCCATAGAGGCCAAGATCACACTAGAAGATCTCATAATTAGTATCTCTTATCTTCTCAACAATCCAATCTTCCACAGACTCCACGTCCATATCCTCAACATAATAACAATGAAGGAAGAAATTCAAGCAATCATGATGGACAGGCCGCAGACTCCACATCCATATCCTCAACATAATTACAATGAAGGAAGAAATTCAAGCAATCATGATGGACAGGCCATAGAGTCCGAGATCACACTAGAAGATCTCATCATTAGTATCTCTTATCTTCTCAACAATCTAATCTTCCACGGACTCCACTTCCATATCGTCAACATAATTACAATGAAGGAAGAAATTCAAACAGTCACTGGACAGGCCATAGAGGCCGAGATCACACTAGAAGATCTCATCATTAGTATCTCTTATCTTCTCGTCAACATAATTGCAATGAAGGAAGAAATTCAAATAGCCACAGATTGTTTCTTTATAATCTCTTTGGGAGGCCTTTATTGTTCTTTCAGCATCCCGATCAAATCGGCCATACTGAGTGCTTCGATAACGTAGGTTGCTTAAGAAGTCCAAGAGATCTTGTCGTGCTTTTATAATACATTGTAAAAGTCTTTCGCTCTCTGCTATCTTCTGAGTCTCCTCCCTCTCTATCCGCCTCTATGCGTCGAATTCCTCTCTCTCCATCCGTGTGAGTGGAGAGCCTTGTCGAATTCTTGCATCTCTCCTTGCTCCTTGGTCAGCAACCCATTGTTTGAGACTGTCGATTCCAGACTCCACGTCTTCGACGATGCCAAGGACATCCATGGTGGGTGGAGAGATTATAAATTAAGAGTGATAAACAAAGAATGTGCTTGTAGAAGGACTAGGATGGACGAAAGAAGGGAGTCTAATTATATTATTCTTGTCTTCAATCACTTTATTTCATAGATTTAAACCGATTCAAAATCTATCATCTCATGTGTCTCTCACATTTATGGTTTTTTATTTTTTACTTTACTCAATGAACAACTCACCTCTCTAAATTTATTAAATCGGTTTTACTTTTTTGAAAGTCTAATTTGTTATATACAATAAATATCTTATGATGAGAATCTAATAATTATATCATTCTTATGTTCCATCACTTTATTTTATAGATTTCAATGTACTCAAAATCTATCATCTCACATGTCTCGCATTACGGTCTTGCATCAGCGAGTCTAACTTATATTATATTAAAAAAATATCTCATGATGAGATTCTAATAATTATATCATTCTTGTGTTCCATCATTTTATTTTATAGATTTCAATGTACTGATTAGTGTCTTACATGTCTTAAATGTCTCGCATTATGGTCTTGCATCCCATCATTTTATTTTATAGATTTCAATGTACTCACTATCTTACATGTCTCACATGTCTCGCATTATGGTCTTGCATGTGTTACTTCAGATAATCTAGTCATCTCAGCCTCTACCAATTCTTTATTCTAAATCTTTCATCCCACATTATGAGTCTGCAGTTCTATAAATCCCCTAGTAGTCGTTCGTCTTCTATATCTCACCCGCAGCAAACACTTCTTCCACTTTGCTCTTCTTACCTTACTCCTCTCCTCAAGCTTGCTCCTTCCATCTTGCCCACAGCCTTACCTCCTCTTCTCAAGCATACTCCTTTTATCTTGCCTTACCTCCTCTAGTTACCTTCCTCACTCTTGTTACCTTCCTCCTCTCGTTCATCTTCTATATCTCACCCGCAGCAAACACCTTCCACTTTGCTCTTCTTACCTTACTCCTCTCCTCAAGCTTGCTCCTTCCATCTTGCCCGTAGCCTTACCTCCTCTTCTCAAGCATACTCCTTTCATCTTGCCTTACCTCCTCTAGTTACCTTCCTCACTCTCGTTACCTTCCTCCTCTCGTTTTTATGGATCTTTTTAAGGTAATCGATTCTGTCGAGCAAGCCATTAGCAGCATCAAAGTATGGATTGCCGAGAACCAAGGAAAGAGAGAGCAGAGAAACTGAAATCCAGCTCCATTAACCCAGTACGAGAAGGATGACTTTACTTGTCAGAAGGGCTTAGAGAAGGAAGAGAAAAGAAAAATAAGTATGGCTACTAGTGAAATAGATAAACTGCAGTCATATAGGAGAGAGCTGATAGACTTTCAAAGTGAGATATCTTTGCATGTGGCTCGTTATGGAAGATTTCCACCCCAGGAAACGCAAGCCATTCGGAATAAACAAAGTGTTATGCAGGAGAAAATTCATGAATCCTTACTTCTCTTCTATAATTTTAACTACATCGATGAGGATGAGATGAGCTCATGGGTTGAATTTAGGCTAAAGTCTTGAAAATAGAAAATTCATCAATCCTTACTCTTCTATAATTTTAACTACATCGATGCGGATGAGATGAGCTCAGAATGGGTTGAATTTAGGCTACAATCTTGAAAATAGATTTGCCTTCTAGTGAGAGGCTTATTGTAACTTTTGGTGTTTTTCAACACCTTTATAAATATTGTGAGAGTTTGCTACTTCCACTTGTAACTTTTGAAAGTGTTTCCTAAACACTATTATAAATATTAAGAGAGTTTACAATTACTGAACCACTCTTTTTTGTGTAACTTATCTCAGGCTTATTGTAACTTTTGGTGTTTGTCAAATTCTATTATAAATATGGTGAGAGTTTCTTTAATACTGTAACTTTTGAAGGTGTTTATTAACACCATTAAATATTAAGAGAGTTTACAACTGCTGAATCTTATTTTTTCATGTAACTTATCTAGGCTGCATTAAATTTTATAATTTTAGTTTCATGTCCTTAAAAAATATATAAAAATATGCTTGTTTTTATGTTTTTATATGTGCTTTGACGATTGGGTTTTTCTTAAATTTTATCTGAAAACTAGTCCAAAAGTATATGTAAAAATGAATTTGTACATTGACAAGTCCAAAATTAATGAAATAAGTGTTGACTTGGATTTGTTGGGCTATATTATTCAAAGACATACGCAACTCATGGAGATTGGAGGTAGGATTGGTGGGACCATGGGTGGCCATAATGGCAGAATGACTCAATGGGTAGCAGATAAGTAAAGACTCAATGAGAGAAAGCATAGAGTACAGGACCACTACCTAGGCTCTGATACCAATGTAAACTACTCTGTGCTTTTATCACTTTAGACAATGGAGTCTCACAGCTTTTTTAATAGAAACTGTTTCAAATTGCCCACATACATAAATGCTGTAGTATTAGAGACTGCAGAGGAGGCTGAATTCAAATTTACACAGCTTAACAATTTCTGACAACAAAACAAGATTGCAATATGGTTGAGGGGCCAAGACGCCCCCCCCCCTTATCCAGCCTCACTTTATTTCTTGAAATAGGAGATACAAGACCAAGGTGCAAGCACCTTCCAAATTGAGAACTCAATTATTGACTAGGACCCACCGGAGAGATGATTTGGGGACTACTGTAGAGAGATATAAACAATAGAGAGAGATAGACTCCAAGGCTGCAGCTGACAGAGAATCAGCTTTTGGCCATTCCAATCCACAAGGAGGAAGCCTGCAACAATCACCACTTCCATCCAACATTAGTTGCAAGACTAGTTATCTAGAAAGAGAGCGATATCAACATGAAAATGTGTTGCAAATGAGATAAACTTGAAATTACAGACTCCCTTCATGACTTGACTCCTTTGGAGATGGAGTCCTTGATGCATCTACAGCCCCCTTGGGTGGGAAGAGTGAGATCATGGGGCTGGAGTAAGAAAAACTCAGAAAAATACCATGTAGACTAGAGAGAGAAATCTTAAAAGGGGTTATACTTTTAAAGAAAGAGTGTTATGGCTGCCCCCAATCTGAGAGATGAAAAGGCGATGCTGCTATAGTTCTAGAGGTGCAGAGAGAGGCTATTTTTTGAATGGAGAAGGGGTTGGAACAATGGAGAGAGAGTATCTTGTTCGAGAGAAAGGCTGTAGAAAGCCTACAGCAAGAAAGAGAAGGATAATGTTTCTGCTCATAGGCTGGGAGAAGGAAAGGGGGAGCTGCAGTTGCTCTAGAAATACTGAGAAGGGGCAGATCCTTGAAGAAGAGGAGCTGAAACTATAGAGAGAGAGTGTACTGTAGTAGAGAGAGAAAGTACGGCAGTATAGAGAGAAGATGCTGGAGAGGAGCTGGCTGAACCCCAAAAGGTGGAGGAGGGATGCTACATCAAGGGAGAGGAGGAGGGACTGAATTGGACATTGGATTTTTGAAAGAGGGGGGGGAAGGCCTTCTTTTATAGGCTCAGCCCACCCTCTGCCCAATTAAGAAAGAGGGCTGGCCCCCCTTGGATTTTGATGGGTGGCATGGGGGCTGCAGTTCCTGTAGTGACAAGTGGTGCCATGTTCTATGCATGGCTCTCCACATGTCCCCTCAGGCTGCCATGGGTCCCATGAGCTGCCACGTCACCCAAAAACCCTAAAAATACAAAGTGGTCAGAAGTCAATTCCGATTTCACTATCGGGTACCTAACAGCTTGTACTATCCAATGACGTACTCTAAAGTCACAAATGAGCCATAACTTAGCTCACTAGTTTGTCGTCTTATCTTGTATCTCCATGTCTCTTTGGCATGCTTCTAGGCTCACACCTAAAGCCTGGAGACGTTCTCCTAAATGGTTGCTAGGTCAGTATACAATATGTGCATTTGATTGGCCCCATAAATCGGGTACTCAAGTGGAGTGTGATTTCCAATGGCCCTCCTAAAGGAGGTCATAACTCTGTGGGACACTAATGCCCATAACCCCAACAAAGGGGGTCCACCTTCAAATGCTAGACCTTGCCCCCATGTACCTAACTGAACAGTAGGAAAAACATTTTTATTCTTTTGCAAAACATATCAAATATAAATCCAAAAGAAAAATTAACAAGCAAAGTGGATGCGATGTGAAGCCAGGTGGCAGAAAACTTGGGCTTAACCGTGATTTGCATCTTTCAAAAGGTGCCATCTCCAAGTCTTGAGATACATCCTACATGTCCTCTTCTAACGAATAAGCATTCATATTATTGATAGCTTTGGCATCTACATTGATCTTCTTACTCCCATTAACACACTTCCAAAATATGAAATCCAACTCCATTTATTGTCTACATTGTAAACAAGGGCTACCTTTTTCTTTTAACAATTGTGACATTGTCTAGAGAAACCCTCGTCAATTGTAGAAGAAGCCCAAATGATCTTTTGCTATTAGATCCATATTCATTACCAATATACACAACTTTGATTCTTGGCTTCTCATTGCCCAAATATTGTTATACATTTGCAATTTTTTGTGGCTTTTCTTGTTTGGAAAGTGGAACACAATTTGGAGTAGATACTAGGCAAAATTTAGAGTAGATATTATACACAATTTAGAGTTTGATTTTGTAAGCTAAACAACCATATCATTTGTAAACAACATGTAACTGATTCAAGGAGCATATAACAATATGAAGGATATATGTTTGTGAACTTTCTTGTAGAATGGGGTTTATTGCTAGGGAGCTCTATGTGGGGGAGTCCATGTTTTGGCACATTATGTAAGGTACATTATCAGCGTGTTGGTTGCCAACTGATGTGCCAATCTAGGAAGATGTAACTCTTAGAAATAGTAATGAAGTCTTGTGCCATATGAGCAAAATACATTTATATGAATGTGGCAAGCTGATCCACATAGTGCATGCTTATAAGACAAAACATAGGTGAAACAAACAAAGGAATATGCTTTAAAGGGTGAGAAGGTCACTCGAAGGTCACAACTGCGGATGGCAATTTCACGATGGAGGAAGACATTCATTTTGAACGGTTCTTAGATTTCTCAATTGGTCACATGTCACCTCACAAAGATCTAACAAAAACCTATGAAAAATTTGAGCATGTTAGACTAGTGAGGATGGGGATGCCAATGCGCAATCAGGCCAAGCAATGGGAGACGTTTGATTGACGTTGATAAAAAATGACTCTGTTCTCGTTAAGGTGTAATTTTCATTCTAAGCCCTAGAGATGAAATACTCTCAATAAGCAAGCTAGACAGATGGATCTTTATAAGGTTGATGAATTATATGAGATTCCATTGAGGCACAAAAGCATCAAAACTTTACTAGCTCTAATAATAGAAGAAGTAGGGGAGAAGTAGTTGCGGAAATACTTATGGAGGATACCACATCGAGGGACAATTGGGGGAGCCATGGCATAAAGACTTAGCCAAGCAAGAAAAGGGTGTGATTTTTTGGTGAGCTTTTTGTCACGAGCTTTTTTTCAATTTTCGTGAATATTGCGAGCTTTTCATTCACCCATCTCCCTAGCGTCTCTATTCCATCCAGGAGCTGAGAGGGGGTGTTAGAGGCCGACATCTCCTGATGTCACCTAGAGAGAGAGGGCCTTGCTTATGGATATGAATGAACCTGACATGACAACTTCGTAAAGTAAGGCTTATGAAGTAATGGAAGGATCCTCATGCAATACTATGTGTGTACAATAATGTGTGCATGGAATTTGGAAAAACCTCTCTTTAAAATCAAAATGAAGGTATCACGGCTTAGATTAGGAGGAGATGAGGAGAAATCGAAAACCAACATGAAGAGAAGTCCCATCCACACTGCACTATCAACAAATAAAGAGATCAAGAGACTTTTTTTCACCTGCATTCTACTGAACAGTTGTAGGGCTGCCTTGCCTGCCCATTCTGAGCACAACCAACACTTATGTCACTCCAAGAGACCACATTCCACTATGACATCTCTGTGAACACTGCCCTTGCATCATTTAGGTTCACGCACTTGCAATACATATGGACGAGGCCATTCCCCACAATAGTAGCATGGGTCACACGACCCTCTTCTAGGGATGTCATACAAGCACAAGCATCCACAATGCAGATGAAGGTGATCTTGTCTAGCACGAGACCTTCAACCTGCATTTGGCCAAACAGTTGCAGAGATTCTTTGCCATGCCCTTTATGGGCACACACAGCAATCATGGCACTCCAGGAGATCACATCTCGCTGTAGCAACTCTGCAACAAACACCACCCTCGCGTCCTCTATGCTCCTACATTTGCCAAACCTATTGATGCCAACAACAGTGCATGGATTACTCTACCCTCTTCTAAGGCTCCAAGACTAATGCATATATCCACAATGCAGATGAAGGTGATCATGTCTAGTGCAATACCTTCAGCCTGCATTTGACCAAATAGTTGTATCTTTGCCATGCCCTTTCTAGATGCATTCAGCTATCATCGCACAATAGGGGATACAATTCTGTAGCATTTCAGCAAGAACTGGCCTTGCATCATCTAAGCTCCCACAGTTCCCATACATATTGACGAGGGCTGTCCCAAGGACAAAATCCAATCGTTTTTTGACAACATCCAAGGTAATTAAGGGCTTGTAGTCTGGTCCCCACACCTCTGTCAAAGCATATTCAGGGCATATCCTCCTCTTGCAAAACTTAATCAAACTGTCACACCCTGACAATGTCTCTAAACTTCATGACCCTATTTGGCCTACTCCTTATCTTTCACAAAATTCGTGCTACAGGTCCTGTACTATGTCCCTCAAGTCTTGAATTCACTCCACCCTCTCCTTAAGGCAGTTTCTAGCCAGCCTAATGTTGCCATACACAGCATGTCCAGAGATCCTTGCATCATCAAGGCTTTCACACTTGCCATGCATGTTGATGACAGCATTTTTTATAACATCTGACTCCCCTCCGTTGCAGCAACAGTAGCATGGATCACTCAATGCTCTGCTAGGGCAGTCACGATGGCTCACAAATCCATAAGGCAAAGAGTAGCAATGCCTCCTTGCCAATCAAGGCACTCTAGGAGATCACATCTCACTGTAACAACTCTGTAACAAACACCACCATCACATCCTCTCTGCTGCTGCATTTGCCATACATATTGATGAGAGCATTCCCCACAACAAAATCCAACTCCCATCTGTTGCTAACAACAGTAGCATAGATTACTCTACCCTCTTCTAAGGCTCCCATGCATTGGAATATGAGTCTATCTGGCTTCATGCCACTATGTTGCATTTTCCCAAAAAGCTCGAGCAAGAATAGCATGCACATGTTCAGTGCATCTTGCAATCAAAGCACCCCATGACACTACATCCCAATAGGTCAGTTCATAAAGTTCTCTATGCGCCTGAACAGTTGTAGGGCTATCTTGCCATGCCCAATTCTGAGCACAACTAGCAATCATCGCACTCTAGGAGACCACAACCCATTGTGGCATCTCTGCAAACACTGCCCTTGCATCATCTAGGTTCACGGAATTGACATACATATTGACAAGGGCATTCCCCACACAGTAACCTCTGACTATGGAACCAAAAAAGAGCAGAAAGCATAGAGCAATAAAGACACTCTTGTGCCACACAACCACCATGACCAAGGACATAGTATGTGTTACATGACAACCTCAACAAGAACATCAAAAGTGATGATCACAAGTATTACTGTCAATACTACATAGCTTATGGAAATGCTATTCTGTATTGATTGATCGCAGACACATGTCAGCAACAACATTGTCATTCTCTATGGAAAGACAATGGCGACCTAAGTCTTTGCAAAGACTTGCCATCCCAAAGCAACATGCAAAGACATCGATGATGCAATCACTAGGGTCTGTGAATGTTCTGAGTATCCACCTACAAGAAGCACTAAAAGGGATCAGAGGATGTTTGACAATCCATATTTGTTGTCCTTGAAAGAACTTCAATTATACCCCATAAATTCAATCTGTGCTTGTATAGGGTCTTACTCGTGCAAGTAATCTGATCTTTCTGCCCCTCCTCGTAAGTAAGTTGATGCAACTTGTGTCCATTTTGCGACATGTTTACGGTCACACTCGTGTAGCACTGATGTCTTTGCTGGAAAAAGCTTATTAGAGACATTTGCACCTGCCTGTCGATCCATGTGTGGGAGGTCCGATTTTCCACGCCAGAAGATACCCATTTGTAGATTGCGAACCTAATGGATGATGACACCTCAAGTTAGATACATCCAAATCATGCTTATTAGACCAATATAAACAAACATTTAGGTGATTTAATGTACCTCCTCTCCATCATCATGTAAATAACCAAAGTCAAGAAGCACCATATATGATCGATGGAGCTTGAACTCGGCCTTCTTCGCATGTGCAAATATATAGCCCCAATGTTCTGGGAGAGAGCAAGTCACGTACCACCCCTGGTCTGCTACGAAGTCATTGGCAAACTCTGCCACCCTTGCAGAGAGCTTGAGGGAGAATCTATTCCACTCTGGACATGTAGTACTACTTATGAGTTCCACTACTAAACTTGTGGGAAAATCTACCCATACCAAGCGAACCACCTCGACACAAGAATTACCATTGTGTGACAGACCTGGTGCTTTCACTTTTCTTAAAAATTCATCAACCCTACAATGAACAATTCAATCTCCTTAGATCAATGACTTATATTCCAAAATAGATTCTTAAATGTACGCATTTCTTAAAAAAAGAAACACTTATAGCTTTGGTGCATTCGACAACTGAATGATATCCTCTGTAATTACATCCATATATGCAAACAACTTTACATCTGCATCAAATCCTAGCTTGAAAGCTTCAGTTTGGCTGCAAAATCAAAAAATCATAACCAAGAAAGAGAGGAGTGATACTCACTAGATAAACTCGGTTGTTGATTAATGGAATTGGTTCTTGAAGCATGAAAATCGAGTTGTTGCTTTGTTCTCAGCTCTCGAGTCTTAGAGGACTCTACATTCTCCGATAGAACCTGCTTGTAAGAATTACAAAGGACAAGACTCTAGGTTATACTATATTGTTTCTTTAGCGTTAGTTGTTAACTATTACATAAGTATGAGGAGTAGAGGTCTCACAGGTTTTTTCTTGATAGCTGACTCTCCGTCCGTTGATCTAGGTCGTAATGTGATATCCACATAAGGGTTCTCTGCATCCAATTCATCCTCATCCATATTGTCTTCCATGTTCTTCTCGAAGACTGAGCAGCAAATGTTGCAAACTTAAGTATATGGTAGATACCCGCATATATAGACATTGGTCTAGATGCCTATGGAATAGGGAACTTTGGAGTATTACCTTCACGTCTATTTTTCTCAGTGGGATGTACTTTTCCCAGTGGGTAATCCAACCACCAAGGACACACATTAATCTCCCAAATCGTTATGCCCTTATCTTTCCAAGATAAGGGATACATGCTTCCCTCTTTCTCCATGTTTTGTCCATGCCATGACCTCATATGGCATCCTTGAAGATGAATTGGTATCATGCCAAGATCGTATCCACCTATTATGTATGAAAGAATGTAGACATATGAGTAAAACAGTTTATATATCCTAAGAGAAAGGAGAGGGTTGCTATTGTACCACCTATACACCAAGCATAAGGATGACTCCTGCATTTCTGGTTGCTTATTTGCTTCAAGAGTAGACTTCATATCCTTCCAACGCATAGGGAAGGCTTCTTGGAGGTGAAGTCGTCTTTGCTCTCGAGCAAATGTCTCAAACCCATCGAGCAGTTCCAAATCATGGCTTCGCAAATTGTTGATGATGGAAATCCCTCGCTCAAACAAGTATCGCCAATATGTTTCCTTTTTCACATGTAGTCGAAACTTTTGGGCATCCCCATACTTAGCAGATGCAACTGTATCATTTCCACGTACCATCATCAATTGTTGTAGAAGCTCTTTTTTCCTATTAATATCATGGCAAAGGAAAAAAATATTAGCATCACTATGGAGTGATTGTGCAAAAACATTAATTGACATTACCTATTAGGGTTGAGACGTGATGAGGCTAATATATGCACTTTGTCCTTAGTTGTGGCACCCTTTTGATTCCAATCATAACTAAATAGAAGCTCGAAGAAGCCATCACCATTTGCGGGATTGGCAACAGGTACCATCTTGTATGCTCGATCACGAAAGATGACTTCCACATTCTTAATAGCCTTACTAAATTTATTAGTATACTCCTCTAGACTCATCTTCGATTGATCAAGATTTTGAGTAGCTTTCTTGATCGCACGTGAAAAATCATCCTTCCATGAAAACAAGAAATCAAAACATTGTATGCTCGATCATGAAAGATGACTTCCACATTCTTAATAGCCTTACTAAATTAATTAGTATACTCCTCCAGACTCCATCTTCGATTGATTAAGATTTTGAGTAGCTTTCTTGATTGCACGTAAAAATCAACCTTCCATGAAAACAAGAAATCAAAACATTATCCTCTTTGGGACACCTTTCATAGAGCAAAGGGATATTTATAGTTCGCACAGATACCTTCCAAACAGGCTGTGCCAAGACAATAGCTGGTGTTGTGTACCATGGGTTACTATTCTTCCTTTCTATTGCCATCTCCACTTCCACCCATTTCTTATCCTCTTCACTCAATAACTCAAGAAGTGAGGATTTATCTGCCATGCCAAATTTTTGAAAGAGGAAGACCTCGTGCCCATATGAATGCTCTACATGCGCTCGAACAAGTCTGCAATACCAACATATATTCACGTGGGGATTACTTTCTAAAGAGAAGATGTTAAAGACATAAATACCAATAGACTTAGTTTCTAAAGAGAAGAAGTTAAACTAGCTATACATAGAAGTATTATAAAAAGTTATCTTACTCATTGGTTGATTTTAAGGCAAGAAGTAGCTCTCCTTCTTGAGATTTTTGCACCTCTATGAATTGGCATCTCACTTGGATATGGTGAGTTGGCATTATTGAATAAGCTACAACATATCAATTCCACAAGTAAGCATGACATAGTCATGTGCAATGCAAACTATAATAGAACATTTCATTATGCATGATAGATTTATCAAGAGAGTACCGTCTTTGATCCGAGAAAACCATGCCTTCAACCTATGATTTCCATCCCAAACGAGGAACTTCTTCCCCTTCAAGTCTTGCCACTCATTACTTAGCTAGTTGTCGAAGTCCTCACTTATTTGTGATTCCAAATAGGCCCCCATTCTTGACGATCAAATGCAGTAACATAGAAAAATTGATCACTTCCTGGCCATTGCAAGGATACTAGAAAAGGTGCACTATTTATAGCATAGCCTCTAGAATCAAAACTATCTCTCAAAATAGTAATCTCAGATGTTGATGTTCGAATAGCCTCATTAAGAATCAATCTACAGAGAGGAATCAGAGGGGGTTCAATTCTTCTTTGCATCCGAAACTGATCAAGGGCATCTTGCAAAAGTCCAATTTGAATCTCCTTCCCAAGTACTCTTACATGTGTTGGAGATTTTTCTTTTGTCTTTTCTGCACTGTCTTGCTCTCCTTGGCCTCGAGGCTCTTCTTGCACCTCTTGTTGTTCAAGACTAATCATGAGATGAGATGATGACTCTTCTCGAGTGATAGTAGCCTCAGTTTCTACAAGTGTCTCCATGTGTGTGTGACTGCCAAACCTCAACCTTGCTGCTATCAAACCCTGTTGTGGTGCTGCATAGAGATCAGTGACACTGTGAACCCGTCCATGAGGAACCTTAGAACCCATCCATGAGGAACCTTAGACATGCCATCTTGTGATATGCATGTATATGGCCGAAGTCTCGGCCTTTGGTCCAAGCCAGTGCCCTTGGCCTCTTTTTTATAGAAGAACATTATGCTATAAATAGCATCCCACTATAAATAGCATTCCCAATTAGATATAGACAGTTGGCCCTTTGCTACTGCACAAGTCCTCTAGACCCACGTTAGCTGCTAGGCTTAATCCCAAGCTCCCCTAAATCTGAGGATTAGTATCCAGGTACATAACATTCTTCCCATGGAAGCGGAAAAGTAAAATCAAACTCTACCTCTTAGATTGACCTATCAATTCCTTCCATGACCGATCAATCAATGGTAAGCTCCAACTAAGCTCTCCATCTTTGATATCTTGCTCATGAAAGATAACAACAATAGAGCTCTCAATCCAAACAAGGTTACCTTCTGGTCATATACTCAAAAAATTCTCGTTTCATAACTATCAACATACTCCCAGGAGTAACGCCCTACGAAATCTCCGTCCTAGTTTCCAATTGCATTCTATTCACTCCCACTCCTTTGCATTCGACCATGCCTGTGAACCGCTACAAGATGAGAGAGGATATCAAGACTATCCATTTGGTTAGTATGGGTTGTAGTGCATCTTGTCATTGACTCATATGGATATTTCGGAAAAATCTTCAGTATTATGAATGCATCCAAAATACTATCAGCCTCCATTCACAAAGCGAAGGGCGCGCAGCGCATAGCTGGAAATCAAAAGCCCATAGTACCTGCCTAACTCTCATTAAGGGACCATGCAAACGGAAAGCGCCGAACAATTTGGCAGAAGGGAATAAGGCCCCCCAAAGTCTGCGCTAGCGCAGACTCTATGAAACCAAAAAAAAGGGGGGGTCCAGTATTTTCACGAGGACCTTGACCTCATAATGTCGGTAGCTCACTTCTATATGCAAGTGTAGTGTTAGAATCAAGTTGTGTTTCCTGGCTGATTTGTAAGTGCTAAAGATCTCGAGTCTATTGTTTTTTCGTAGAAGACGTGAAAAAGGCGGATGAAATCATCACGTGCATCCCAGGCCTTCCCAAGATTAGGCCATCAGAATTTGTAGAGCATGTTCTGGTTGAAGATACCTCTCATCCTATTCATCAGCATTACTCTCGTGTTCACAAGCAAGTTGACGGAGCCGAGAAGGTTTTCATTCACACCGCGCTCGAGCTGGAGAAAGAGACTCTGATGGCTCTTGGAACAAAGCTTCAAGTGTATCCTGTAGGTCCCTTGCTTCCCTGCGATCTAATTCATCAACTGTGGTTTATGCAGCCCCCCAGAGTCTGCGCTAGCGCAGACTCTATGAAACCAAAAAAAAGGGGGGGGCTCAGCAGCCCCCCAGAGTCTGCGCTAGCGCAGACTCTACACCTTCGATAGGCGTCGCATTCGCAGGCGCCTTTCAGTCCAGAAACTCTACCAAGTGCCGATTGAATGTCCCATCCGGCCTGCGCAGTAGATTGTAGGAGAGCTTGAAGTTGGAGATGAGAACCCATGTGGTGAGAGGAACCACTCCCTGCAAGCAAGTTATAGTGAATACTTAGAAAGCAGATTTTGCATTGAAGGCAAAAGCTATTGTATTGATCTTTATCGTCGTGAGGCATAGCGTAGATGGCTCTGGAAATCGCTATAAAGCGAGGTCTTTTATTGGTAACCTGCATTGTTTGTTTGCCCTGCATGTTTTTTTCTTCTTTGTGATGGCAGATATCGATTCTATAGCAAGTATGACGATGAATTTAACAGGCTTCTAATCAAATAACATATACTGGAGCTTAACAAAAGCAGAGCCAGCGATTTGTATCCCCATGCAAACATTTGTCTATCAGATTGCTTATGGAAGCTTAAGAAACCTTGCGACAGAGCGCCTTTCATTCGATGCAAACGCAAAGAGAAGAGCACAAATCACGACGAATATCAAAAGTAGCAGAAGTAGAAACGGAAGTTGAAGTGGAAGTAGTAAGTTAGCACACCTCTGTCGAACGTATTCGTCTCCATATCCATGGGCTCAGCAGCCCCCCCCTTTTTTTTCATACAAGTTGTTGAGAGAATTCAGAGAGAATTCATCTCGTCTGAGTGCAAGGCCAATTCAAAAATTCTTGAAGCTTTAACGATTGAAAATAAGATAGTTCGGCTTAGAAAAATTCACTTGAACGAAGCTTTACCTGTTGCTTTGGCAGTCGTGTGAGTTTTTAGAAGAGCCGACTCCCTTAGCCACGCCTTTACAAAGCTTCTTGAGATGAGACGAAAGGGGAGCTGTGTGAGTGCTAAGGAGGAGGAGGTAGAAAGGTGGAAGGAGGGAGGAGAGAGCCGAGAGAGGGGATGAAGGAGGGAGGAGAGAGCCAAGAGAGGGATTGCCGAGAGAGGAAAGGGGAGCTGTGTAAGGAGGAGGAGGGGAAAAGGTGGAAGGAGGGAGGAGAGAGCCGAGAGAGGGGGCGAAGGATAAGGTGACTAACTAGTGTCACATTGTGGCGGCAAGGCATAATCGGCATCAATCTTCTCTACCCGATTAATCGTCCCTATAATAGCATGTTGCTTTTAAGGCTTAAGATTGTGACATCCTGGCATAATCCAAGTTTGTGAAAGAATCTCGGCCGCCACCTTTCTCACCATCATTCCAGCTCAATGGGTTGTAATGACGGTCACATGACTACTTCTCATTGTGGTGTCAGGGCATAATCGACATTGGAATTAGCTCAAACACCACCTGTTTCACAATCCTCTACCCATTCTCTACCCATTTTCAATATTTGCACTCTGCTTTCTCGTGACCACGCATCCTGATAGTACTCTCTTGTCATTTTCTCCTCTTCATTCTCTCCCACCATTACTTTCTAAGTCTCTTTGGTTGCCTTCTAGCTTTGCATCACATTGCATTTCTCTCTTTCATCCCTTCTTATTTTCATGATCCGTGTTGGGTTATCATCCCTCTGCTCTCAATGCCATGTTGGATTACCATCCCTCTGCTCTCAATGCCATGTTGGATTACCATCCCTCTGCTCTCAAGATTGTTTGTATTCTCTGAGCTCCTCTAATAACCACTTTCTCTGAGCTCCCTCTGTCTTTGGTACCTTTTGTTGTGTCATCCAAAATGGCTACAGAAGAGGCTTCTATTGAATGGCTTATTGAAGGAGCGAATCTATCACACTCTATCCCGCTCAAGGATGGAAGAAGGATTGTTAGTGCACATTTCCTTCAAAGCCTTCTTCCCCATACGCACAAGCTCATCTGCCTTAAGGCAATCATTGAAGGTGAAGCAACAATGAAGGTAAAGGTTTCATCTGAGTGGGATATTGATGGTCAAGAGCATTACATACTGGATGCCTCCTTGACAAAAAGGTATGCTCTCATCCACAATACAATCATGGCAGCAAGTACTATTAGTGATCTTGAAGAGCCTGGTTCATCATCACGTTGTGTTGCTAGTAGAGTTTACTCCGAAGAGTTTGGCAAAGAAGGAAAGAAAACCTCTCAACCATCTTCTTATGTGGATCTTGAAGAGTTAAGTCCCATTAAGAAGCCTGGTATGTGCCACAATTCTTATAAGTCGAGGACTGATATTGACATTGAGATGATGCAGACTCCACACATTGACCTTGAAGGTTCAAATGAGGACCATTCAAAAGATGAATGTCAGATTAGCAAAAGCATCATACCTTGGATCATGGAGAACAAGCAAGCCAATATACTCAAAACGCGGATTGCAAATATAAAGCAAAGGAAGCAAGTCACTGAATTACTAAGGGTATACAATGGAAGTATGCTATTGGAATTTCCTCCAACTTTTGGAAACATCAATGGCATGAATGGCATGGAGCAAAAATTTGATGGCCACATATGGACTAAACCATCAACCACAAACATGGCTATCTCATGTACAGTAAGGCTTAGCTACCGTGTTGGCTCATTAGAATGCCATAGGATTACTTGCCCTTATTTTGCAAACAATAAGAAGTTTAACACATCCTTTTTTAGAGGCTACCTACAAAAGAAGATTGCTCTTGGACTCTTGACTGAAGAGGAGAGGAACAAGATTGTTTGTCACTATTGTCGTAAGCCTGCTTATTGCATTGATACTTGTAATTGCATAGTATATTATGTAATGCCATTTGATGAAACAATGACTAGATTGATGGTCCATGTTGGTGAACATCAGCACCCCGTGCAGCCAGGAACATCTAAGGCAATGATGGAGAAAACAAAGAAGCTTGTTGCAGATGTTTTGAAGGTGGATAAAAATGCTGGACCACGCAAAGCTCAAATGAGTGTTGCCAAAGAGCTCTTGAATTCATCATTGATGAGAGGAGACAATAATGAAGGGGCAAGTGTGGGAGATATAGAGTTGACCAACTTTCTTGAGCAATTGGTACCACTAGTTGAGAATCAATGGTATGTTTGTTTGTAGCTAAGTGATTTTTAGTTTACTTAGCTTTAGAATGGTATAGGGACCTTCTAAATAGTTGACTTGTGATGCTACAGGTTCAAACGGATTGTTGCACAAGAGAAGAAGGCAAGGTTACATGTTGGGGAAGGTTATGACAGCCTTCTTTTACTAAAGAAAAGGTCTATATATTCATTCTTCCGAGTCATTTTCCAGGGCAAGGCTTGCCAGATGAAAAATGTTTTGTTTTTAAAATGTCAACCAATGGTCCAGCATCTGGTGTGGATCTTGTCAATCACATGAGAAGAGGAGGAAATGGTGATTTGAGGAATTCATGGGTACAATTTGATCACACCCATCGAGTGATTGGATGGAGTACAATGGCATGTCATGTTTATGATCCTAGGTATAACTTCCCTCCATCCTTATGTATCCATGTTGCTATCATCAAGAGACTTGTGGTATAATATTTAATAATGTTGGCTTTGTCTACCAGTGTGCAGGAATTAATGACCATCGCCACATGTGAGATGAAAGATGAAGATGCTGCAAGCCAAATCCTATTTTGGGAGATGTTGAATGCCACAATGAAACAATGTGGGTATCCCCTTGCAAATTTTCATGGTTTCATGTCTGATGAAGCTGGAGCAAATTGGATAGCTGTGAGAACTATTTTCAATGGGGGTCCAAACAACATAATTGTTGGGAGAGAGTGCTCATGTCTCTTCCATTGGGAACAAAGCTTGCATAAGCACACAAGGAAATTCATCAAAGAGGATATGAGGAATGAGCATATCACCATGTGTGAGAATTGGAGATTATGTAAGACAAAGCAAGAAGCTACCAACCAAGCAAATCTCATTCGGAAGTGGTGGCATGCAGGACATGTCTGTGAGGCCGACATTCCTTCAATGGACATATGGTTTAGTGGTGGGATGTGCAGATTGCCCATTGGGGGAATCTCATGAGCGCAGTATGTATTTTGTAGATAAATGTAGTAAGCTAAATAAATGTAATAAGCCAATTCTAATTACCTCGTTTTTTACCACAGGTAACAAAGAGTTCCTTGGAGGAGGCACACACTCCAAGGTCAAATCTAGCTGAAAGCATGCGTGGTAGTTGGCTAGTAGGAGAAGGGTTTAAGACAAAGATACAATTATATGATTGTTGCATCTCGGACATGGCAAATGCCCTATTACAAAGTGCCAAACAATATGCATATATGATTGGAAGACATGTTGGGGATGGTCCTAACTTGGAAGCCTTGATGCAAAGAGTGGCCTCAAGGAGTACACCTTCACCAGCACAAGTTG
This sequence comes from Dipteris shenzhenensis, assembly GCF_047967505.1. NCBI lineage: Eukaryota > Viridiplantae > Streptophyta > Polypodiopsida > Gleicheniales > Dipteridaceae > Dipteris > Dipteris shenzhenensis. The sequence continues at coordinate 32,256,756 of NC_141619.1, read as the reverse complement.
CACAAATGGTGCATGAAATAGTTGCAGGGACACCAATGTATGAAGAACCAAGACCACTACATGGGGATAAGGTAACAGTCCAAAGAAAGAGAAGCAAGTCATCAAGTATACATTTAGAAAACACCTCACATAAGCCAAGGTATGTGATGGAGACCAGAGATCGTAAGCAAAGAGGGCGGCCGAGAAAAATTAGGTTCGAGACAGAAGGTGGAGATTGGCATTCAATAAAACCACAAGGTAATACCCAACCAGTGGATGTTAGGGCTTCCACAATGGAGCAAGGTGGAGTTCAAGGGGAGTCTACAAAAACATCATGGGAAAAACATGGCAATGTAGGGGAAGCTGAAGGAGTTCAGAATGCGACCATGCCCACAAGCGAACAAGCCCCAACGGCTCCACCTATGAGACAAGGAGGCCTTACTAGTGGCCTCTCTATTGTTGAGGTGCCTATCCACCGTACCTTTTGGGCAATTCAAAGGACCTCCAAAAACTCTAAAGTGAAGTGTCTTGGATTCATAGATGGAAAGGTTAAGTGTAATCGATATATACAAAGCAGTTCACAAGGAGTGGTGGCACCTTGTTTCTACTCTGAACGGCAGCATCCAGGGGTAGGAGGACCAAAAGCACAATGGATGTGGTTTTGTAATGATGATATAACTCATACATGGCACCTGGATCATAATATCATGCATGTTCCTGAACGTCCATCTGTGTGGAAGGTGGATGTGGAAACAAACATCACAAGTGAGGAGATAGGCAATCTCATCAAGGCTAGTTTAAAATTGCAAATAGTGGATCAAGCCCATGTAAATTGGAGGACACCAAATGTACCTCAAGGATCGACACCGATGCCAACTAATTTTTGTGATGCACATGGAGGGTCAGCATCCATACCAAGAATTTAGCTCAACACACATTGGTAAGAACCACAAAATGGAGGCATGGCATATCTAAGGAGGCTGCAAAAAGAATAGCCAGTGCTCAATCTATGCACGCTGTTGTCATGGGAGAAATGACAGTGGAGCTTCTTCATCATAGTATTTTCCATTTGAGAACAACAGGGTTTGACAAGGCTTGGATGTCTTACGATGTGCACATCAAGACTAAACCCATGTGTACATGTCCAGATTTTCAAAAAAGAGAGTTGGGTCAAAAACCTTACCTGGCATGCAAACATATCTATTACATCTTCATCCGTGTATTGGGATTGGATCCAAATCAACACATGCTTATTCATCAACCAACCCTTTCCACTATGGATGTTTCATCAGTGCTTAGCCGACCTAGGATCAATCCATAGACCTAAATGCAAAATATAAACTTGGTTGGTGTTATGATAGCCCACTTTTTGATGTGACACTATTTTTTGCTCAAAATTTGTTGTGTTGAGTCAACACAATGTTCTTAATGTGGAACATTTTACTAATTGCTTTGGCCTTTTCAAATAATAGAACTACATGAAAATTGGCATATGCTTACTTGAAGTTTCATTGAACCTTTGTTGCCTTAGCAACAATCCATAGACTTGAATGCATAATACATATTTGCTGGTATTGTGATGGCTCATTTTTATATATGATATCATTTGTTACTGACTTGCAATATAAATTACTTGGATTAATAGCTTTGTCTTTTTTAGTCCATAAAATCGCTAATTGCTTTGGTATTTCCTAGGATAAATCCATAGATACAGAATAAGTAATTACTTTGTTATTTTTTTATTAGTAGGTCTTTTTTTATGGGATTCTAAAAAAGCTCGCAAACTTTGATAAATTTCAAAAAAAGCTCGCATTAAAAAGCTCACAATAAAATTTAGAGGCAGAGGCATGATTGGAGGTCCTTTCTCATCTGAGAGGGGCCGGCCAGAGGATGGTGGAGATAGTAGCAGCTATTCCGGATTCTTGGAGGGAGGGACTACAGGTCTTCACTTCGGCACATTGGCTAGGACAGTTCTCTAGGATGTACCTCTGAGGATTTAGCTGTGCTTGTAGTCACCAGCCCCCACGAGCGTGCGGTTCTATCGTGTGGGACCGAGCGGACTACTGCAGCCCTGGATCACAGGGGATCATTAGATGGACGGGGTGTTTGGCCAGGTGGGTTGGTAGAGGGTCAGAGTAGTGGGACGTTTGGGCAAGGAGTGGTCGATCGACCCTTCTTGCATCATAGACCTAGATGCCCCCCGCTTGAGACTATGGTTATGGGAGGGACGCCCTCTCAGCGAGATACAATGGGACCTCAAAGAGTAGTTATGGTTGCTTAGAGCAGGTCTCTCAGAGAGAGTGGAGGAGGTGCCTTTCTTCTCATACACCACGTGGATAGGACGTCGCATCCAGATGGACGCAATGGCCTGGACCCCTTCACGGGAGAGACACTGGAGTGCGTAGCAGGTGCCTGAGGAGGTTAGATCCAAATTTTGGGCCCGCTTGTGGTCTAGCCTACGTCCACGGAGGATATCCTATTTCTTCTAGATGGTCGCACACAGTGGTCTCCCAGTGGGCCCATGGCTTGAGCAGATGCGGGTAGATGGCAGCTGCCACAAATGTACAATCGGAGCTATGGAGACTATTCCTCACTGCTTATGGAGCTACCCTATAGCTGAAAGGATCTGGCTTGGAGCACTTTGGATTGTGGCACGGCTTCAGAGCATGCAAACAGATTTCACGTGGGGTATGGCAACTTGGCTTACAGAGGGGGGCCATGCCTTCTCCATAGACACAGTCTCGCCAGCTTACCGGATACAGGGTCGGAGCGTTCACAGCATTGAGCTTCACTTGGCTACTCCTACCCCTTTTCACCATCCCCTTCAGTCGAGAGAGGATAGCGTCTGGGAGACGCTAGCCAGCATCACGTCCTGGAAATCTGGGTGGCCCGTTGTAGCAGGGTCATGGGCCAGGGTCATGGGCTAGCACCATGTTCCTCCGACAGTTACGTTGGTTGCCATTTGGCAAGATATCGTTTATACGCAGCGATCCATTTGGGAGCGCGGCGTTCCAGGTTCTCGAGCTACTGACGATAGGCAGGCACGTTTCTACAAGGCTTGGCCTACAGGTGTATTTTATGATTTCACACCGCAAGGGATTCACTGGCTGTATAGTCCACCACCGTGGTTGTTAGCCCCTGTTACAGAGAATCCCTAGGCAATGAGCTAGGATCTTTGGCAACAGGCGGGTTTTCTTTCAGCCCGTTTTGTTTTTGGCCACGATTGGCACCTTTCCGGTTTTGCCAATTTGTATGGTTGGATTTTAAGCATTAATAGAAGTTCCTTTTTCTCTGTTAAAAAAAAGAAGGATAAGAATATGATATGGATAGAGATATTGAAGCAGCGAGGCAGTAGTCCAGATACTAATTCGTTCTCATACCACATGGAACTAGAACAGATAGGGATTGAAAGATTGAAAACAATTGTGTATTGCTCGATTTGTGTGTGCCTTTTATAGACTGCTTATTACAAGATCGCATGCAGGATTTGTGTTCGACTAGTATGAGCCTTTTGTAGGCTACTTATTACAAGATATCAGTCACTTTCAATGAAAAATTAAGATGGCTGGCTCTATCTGCCATGCAAGACTAACTCTAATCACAACTGACCTATAGCAGCCAAGCCCCTTCCTACGATTGAGCTCCGACTAATTTCCCGCTCCAACTACGTACATGCCATAGCACTACAACACCTATCATTTACTACTATAAACAAGTCACAATCCATGGGTTGATGTGTTGCAACCACATCTGATTCATCCACAATAGTCCTACTCCAATAGATGACATACTACATGGGAAGAGGAGGGGCAAGCTATAAAAACCAGGACGATCAGCTGGTCCCTAAAGTCGAGCAATAATAAAGCACAGCCGATCATCTTATAAATTGGCCATGGCGGCCATCTACTTGGAATTTGTCTCTATGGATGTGGTCTTTTAACTAGTTGTCTTGACAGATGTGACCGAGGTGCGAGACTTGGACACTTCTGTAGAGCATGCCACCATAGCTTGCACGTCCCTCTTGGTCATCAAGACTAGACCCTACTTGTAAGGTAGCTTGCTTGGATGCTCCTCTAGCAGTGGGATCTTCAAGATCAAACTCTGAATCTGTTTAAATTTGCTCACTTGCTCCAGTAGGGAATATGCTATGCTTGGAGGATCTCGAGCTTGCTTGAGTTAGCATGTGTAGTGTAGTGCTCAATTCAGTCCCCAACTCTTAGATCCACTTGAACTTGGACTTGTTGGCTTTCATGCATTCTCGAGCTCAGTGTTAAAAATGGCAAGTGCCACTTGTGTTTGCTCTTGCTGAAGATTGAGGGCAGTGTGGCTATGTGCAGAGTGTTGTGGAGTAGTTGGAGGGTAGAATGCTCGGTTTGCAACTTTCCCAACTCTGTCGTGAGATCCGCCACTCGACCTTGGAGTGTAGTTTTAGAAACTTGGAGAGCCATGTAGTGCTCAATGATTTGCACATGGAGCTCTTAGACCATCCTTCAACTATGCCAGGCCACCTGTGGGGGAACCTAATACGGTACCATGTTCCCGAATGTTTTCAGTGCCAAGGCACCTGCCTCCATCGGTGTATGCTAGTTATCTTTGATCTTGCCTATGGCTGCGATTCGACTACGTCAGAGAAGAAGAGATTGTCGACTCCTCCCCACTCAAGAATATTGGTTTGGGGCTCTAGGGGTGATTTTTATCGAAGTCGAATGGGGCCAATTTAGAATGGGCAGTTTGGTTGTCCTTGGTTTCTTTGGACTCCTTGGCCTCAGGTCCCTAGGAGTACCTGGAGAGGGGAATCCATCTATTCCTTTGGCCTTCTCGGAGGCTTGATACTAAATGGACCACGGATTTAAGCTCGTAAGACATCCTGAATGGGGTCAGGTTCATGGTGACCTTCTAAGTTGTCCTGTATGCCCACAATGTTGCATGCAGCTGGTATCCCAATCTCAACAATGTGTCATAATTCTCTTGGTGAGAATTGACTTGAGAACCTTGTTGGTTGACTCGGCTTGGCCATTGCAGTGTGGATAATAACTGGTCTCCACCTGGTGAATGATCATGAACTCGATTGTTAGTGAAGTGAAGACTCGTTCATAAAGTGCACTCCTTGGTCACTCACAAGCTCGATTGGGAAACCATACCTACAAATGATATGCTCATAGATGAATTTGGCCATCTTGAGCCCAGTTATCTCGCAATGCCTTGGCTTCTACGCACTTGGTAGCATAATCCATGGCAACGAGGATATAATATATTTTGTATATACTGAGCCAAGTTTTTGAATGGACTCATGAAATCCAACCCACATTGTTGGAATGCTTCCCAAGGCTAACTTAGGTGGAGGGTCATACGCTGTTGTGGCATAAGCGACCCGTCTGCTGGCACACATCACACTTCAATCAACGAACGTGAGCATCTCAAAACAAGGTGCTCTAGCAGAGTTGTGCTTTGAGTTCTTTCTAAGCTATGAGTTCTCCACACTGAAGTGGCCTCCAACGAATCCTGTATGAGCCTCATTGAGTATTGGCAATCACGGTGGGACGTGGTACAAAAACGAGTAAAGTGTGTGCAATCCTGCTTGATGTGGCCTTGCACATGACAATGGAAGCACTGGTTCTCTTTGGCATAGATAGCTTGAGTTGCTGCATCCAAGTACCCACCTTAGCCGTTGTTGTCCTTCGCTGTCCAATTCTTCTTTTGCTGGCCTTCCCACCATCTCCTAACAGAAAATCATGAGGCTTCTTACTGTTGACCTACTTGGATCCTCACCCTCGTGCATGAGCTCAAAATTTTGAGCAAGGTCGTGTGCACACTCGTAATCCCATGGCCTAAAGCTATGAACGTGTCCAAGGCCTTCCACAGCAAACTTTGGCAAGATATCAATGAGCAGGATGTCTGGACCAAGCTGAATGATTTGAAGCAAAAGAAAGGCAAGACCATACAAGGTTTTGTGCTTCACATGCGAACTTTGATAAATCAACTAAGTACTCTACTGGGCGATGGACTTGGTTATTCATTGGCTTGCACATGGACCTACGTTCAGTCAAAACAGTCAACCAACCAAGATGAACCATTGCCTTGGAGAAAAGTAGAGTAGCCGAGCTAAAGCATAAGAAAAAAAGTGAAAGTAAGGATGAAGACACCTTGGCTTCAACCAAGAAGGATACACTCACCTCCAACCTCAAAATGGCCTTGCAAGAAATAGGTATCTGAGGCAAAACCAAAACCAGTGAAAAATGGTGTGACAAGTGCTCATGTCACATGCACCCAAGGAGGAGTGTAGAACCAAGCATTGTGCTGCATGTACCAAGTTTGGGCATGATTGCTTGGAGTGTTAGTATGCTAAGATCACACAACGGATGTCAACCAAGCTGCCTAACAAGCCAAGCCAAAGGATGAGCAACCACCAAGGCCCGAGCAAGGATGAGGAAGAGGCATAAGCCAAGGTGATTGAGATCAGAACTAAGACCGAGGTCCACCAAGGGTAAGATGCTTTTTCTGTGAGGAAGATGGTCATGTCAAGTCAAAATGAAAGCTATGGCTAGAACATATTAAGATGTTGAAGAATAACACTGAATTGACCTAGATTGCCAAGCAATTCTTGCAGAGGTGTTGGAAGCAGTTGACATTGAAATGCAGTCACTTGGAACAAGGGGCTAGTGTCTAATTCTAAGAAGGCACCACCTCCAACCAGAGACATTAACTGGAGAGAGCAAATCCCAAGGGCATCTGAAGTGGCTATGGAATTAAAGGCTCTTGCAATCGAGCTCCCAACTGAAATGATCCTGGTTTCAAAGGAAACTATTAAGCCTAGCAAAGCTCCAACAAGCACAAGAGACCCAAGCCCAAGCTGAGGTGATGCGCCAAGTTTTGAGCTCACAAAAGCTTGGGAGACATTCAATATGAAGATAAGCTTAACAATGGCTGAGCTTATGCAATTATCCCCTTACTACTGGGAATTTTTTGCCAAGTAGCTTAGTCTAGATCAATAGAAGAATGCACTAGTGCTTGATTCCTTGGTCACGACTCACCATTCTAGTGATTGACACCCCTGTGGTTGATGAGGCAATCTTGATCATCCAGACAAAGGTTAAGAAGTAGCAAATTCCAGGAGTAATTGTGGAAGGTGGCTCAAGAGTGAACATCATCTCAAAGACTTTGGTAAAGAGGTTGAAGCTAAAAATTTTGAAGCCTTCTTCGTTCTGAGTATTTATGGTTCATCATTGACCAGTGGATCCCAAAGGCATGCTTTCCTACGCTATAGGTGACACACATGTGAATATCAATACAATAGATAAATCCAATTTGTAACAGCATGTCATCATCTTTTACATTGATTCGATGCTGGTAAAATTGGGGATCGATGTCCTTATGTTGTGATACTCTGGGCAAACATATCCTTGTAGGATTGTAGAGTTGGGTTAAATTTTGATCTCAAGTCAACAATAACATGAAGTGCTTTAGGATGTGCTTCATCATGCATATCCATTTCTACTTCTTGAGCAACCTCAGCTGCAATTACCTCCATTGGGACATGGGTTCCTCGACATTAGCCTTTGACTAGACCAAAAGAATTCCACACACATTTTTCAAATGCTACCGTTGCATCTGCAAAGGTACCTACAAATGTAGCTCAAATCTAGTATTGAGTAATGATTTTTAGCATATTAATTTTAAATATTGGAACCAATGATGGATTCTCTTACATAATCAAGTCCTCCTTCCCTTATCAATCCCTTGATTCAACTAATTGACATATAAGGAGATCATGCAACCCTGTTAATTGACCACACTGTGAAATCTGTTCTTTTCTTCTTATTGTCCTCGTTGATAGTGTTCTAATCATTAGTGCAAAACCATAGTCATCCAAATAGTATCAGAGATGATCCGAAGACTTCTTCCATTTTTTAATAAGTGAAAATGGTGGATTAAGGTTAGTACGGACCAGCTCAATGGTTTTTCCGCTAGTCAGCCATTTTTATTGGGAGCAAAGCAAGTTCCACATTTATTATACATAGCTCCTTCCAAACTACATCTAAGAGAATGTTGTTGGAGGATTGGGGGAGACATTGGAATGCACAAGATAGCTAACTATTCACTATGTTGTGTTGAACATAAATATGAATATATACATGGACTCCTTAGAGTTAGGGTTAGGGTTTGACCCTACGTCCTGTATCTATGGTGCAATTTACACCATCCTTAACATTTTCTCTTAAACTAAACTGGAGAAATAGAGGGTGCATGTATAATTTCTTTTTGGATTTTGCTCGTGCATATGATTCAACCAAGGCTGAAAAAGAAAAGTGAAAATATCAAAGTAGTACTTGCATGTGTGAGCACAATGACTACGCAGCAGAAGTCTATACAATGAGTACAACTTAGTAGATCATGTACATAAATGTGCACTTTCCCCTATTAAGTTATTAGTCATCATTTACCTTTAGGGAAAAAACACAAAAAATACATTATACAATCGTTGTGGACAGTGTGATTCAAGGGTTGCATAAAAGTAGGGGCCAAAGGTGGAAGTATGGTACTATGCTCTATTGAAGGGGCCCAAAAATTTATGAGGAAGTTGAAGATGGTATGTTGTGTGCTTGGTTGAACATCCTTTGGCATCAGATGTAGCATCTATGATAATCTCACAATGGAGTTGATGGTAAGAAGGACTAGAAAGCCTAAAATATAATTAAAAATACATAAATTGTCCTTGAGGCATGTGAGCTACCAAATATTGCCATCAAGATAAATTTGCAGTCCTAGATCCAACCACTAATATGCATCAAGTCTGGACTAATACTACAGCCATAAGTGTATGCTGGAATACCAAGGTGCGCCCAAGTTGCTATATGGCCAAACTTGATAATATGCACTGCATTGGGGTAGGATTGTATAATGCATAAATATCCTCATGCTCTGAAATAGTTAGCTGAAGTAGGTTCGCTTTATACTCACAGATCTCATCCGGAGTCATGATTGGTATATCATCATTATGAATTGAAAATGGATAGCTTCATGTTGCAGATTGTTTGTACTAGAGGCTTGCCCGTGTATAGTCAAAAATACCTACCTAAGCCGCCACTGTGAGCCGCCACTGTGAGTCTTATGCCTTGAGTTGTTATTGTGGGGCTGAACATGTCAAGCTGTAATACTCCCTCTCAAAACAAAGTGTTTTGTAAAGCATAATCCAACCGTGTGGATATGAGGAGTACTCAAAAAATGTGTGAACCAAGTCATCATGGAAGAAGTGTGCCAAAGATCAAACTTGTGTGAAATGATTATAACAATGTGTTAGGAGTCACCAAGAGGTAGTACTAGGCTAATCTATGTGTGGAACCAATGGCAAAAAATAGTTAACAATGTGACTTTACACAGCTGGCATGTGTATACAAATGTGTGCAACTATCCTAAATCCAATATTGAGATCACCCTTCAAGTGTCACTAATGTGATGAGCTACCAACTATTGAGGTATTGATGTGGTATGCCAAATGTATGAATGTGGGACCAAATGGACTAATGCCGGTGGAAACTAATCGGGTATTTTAGACAATGAGTCACTTGGATTGGTGGAGTTTAATCTCCTCTAAGGCTATCCTAGTCTATAACTAGAATACATGTCGATGCATAAAATGCAGCAAAAGATTTTATCTTTGTTTCTTTTATGTGATGTGTTAAAGAAGCTGCAATGGATCAAGATATATGAAGACACTTAATGATTCTGACTATGTGTAAGTCAAAATTCATATATGAGGTGACCACCACTGCATAGAGCATGCCATTCTATTTCTCACATTCATTCAAGCTAAGTTGTTGAGTTCACTATTTCATCAATTTTATATGGATCCATTGCAACAAGGATATGCTTGAACTCTTTTCTCAATTCGAGCAACAATTCCTTGCCGTGAGTCAAGAATCTTTTCAATCCAATTTGTAAGGTTTTGAATCTATGGCATAATACACCACTGACTCTTGTTTCCTTGCTTGATTGTGTCATCTTATCTTTCTGAAAACACTCCATGAAGGCATTCTTTAGTGCATTGCATGCAATGAAGTGCGTATTTTCATACTAAATGTGCCAATTCATGGCAATAAAAAATGTTGCACAGGACTCCATTGATCATGCAAACAAGACTATTCCTTTCATATAGCTATCTGATCTCATGCCCTTGAATTGCAAACAATGTGTTGGGCCCAAATCATGGTGGCATGCAACTAATTTGCTTTGTCCAAGTATGATTTGTGCCTTCGCATTTGTTCTGGGTATGCGGGGTAGATTGCCATTTCTAGAGGCCAAGAGATGGCGGCCATCATGTGGAACAAGTGCTTGACAAGTCCAATGAAGTAACAAAATGTTGGGTGTAAGAGAAACTTATAACAATTGCATAGAACACTTAGCAAAATGCAATGAAAGATATAAATGTTACTTCAACCAACCTCTATGCATGCAGGAGTTGCATAGGCACTAAGATAACCCTCACGTCCTAACATCTACTCTCTTATATCCAAGGCTCTCTGACAATATGTGGTGAGTACTATCCACCTGCATTTACATTTGTTTGATCAACTTGTCAGAAGGGTAGGTGGCATCAAGTTGATGTCAAGATACATTGTTTTGACCTAGGCGATGAATCTTCTAGCATTGGCAATTGATGTTGTGCACTGCAGCAATGACTATTTTGGGTTAGTGAAGACGATGTTGACATTGCCTAGTCCATTCTCCTCCTTGCTACCATCCTTTGCTTCGTAGCCTTAATCAGGTCCTCTGTTGAAATCTTATCTCTTCGTTCAGGAGGTTCAACATTACCCCCAACTATCACTCAAGCCGTATCCTCACTCCTTCTATTGGGGTAGGTAGCACTACTTCATGTTTGTTACATTGTGGCAACCCGGCACTTGCGAAGTATTCGTAGATTTGCAAAGCTTCTCCTTTTAAAATGCGGTGCATTTTGTATTATGAATTGTTGGTGATTTTCAGGAGAAATACCACCTCATACTTGCTCTTGGCATTTGAGATCTACTCAATGCTACCTAGCAATGTGTCTCGGTGGTTTGCCACCAACTCCCTGATCTTCTAGGCCTTTGCGGTTCCTACCCAAATCGCTATTTGCCATGCCTACTCCATGCTTAGAGGAATGGTGAGGGAAATCAGAAAAACCAACTCCCTCGTGTGGACTTTCAATGATTGGATTGGTGGGCTACGAGCAAGGTTTGTTGTCTAGTCCTTGGGGCAAGGGCACTGGTGGTGGCTCATATTCTTCAAGCTCCACCTTGTTCGTGACCCAGCTCCTCTCTTGTTCTTGCAATTCTTTGATTCATCAAATTCTTTGAGCTCCACCTTGTTGATGACCCAGATCATCTCTTGTTCCTGCTATTCTTTAACTCATTGCTGCTCTAGCAGTTGTTCTTGTTTGGTTGCTTGTGTTTTTCATCCTCCACCTTGGCTCGTTGCGTGTAGTCGTGGATGTCTTTTTGGTGGAGATGGCTTTGACTGGTGCTATGGCAGGGGTTGTTCCAATGGATGCTCCTCATGCTTCTCGGGTCATCTTCTCATTAGGGCTTCACTCCAATGGGTTCCGACAACTGCATGAGCTGTTGTAGAAGCTCTTCAACTTCTACCTAGAGTTAAGCCCCTCAAAGATGGTTGAGCCATCACTGGGGAACTTCTCATGGACCTCAATGAGTTCGGATCTTGACACTGGTACCTTATCCAAATCCAAGTCCAACTACGTGTCTAACACTTTAACTCTGATTTTCATCTTTGTATTTTCTTTCTCGAGCTTGATCATTGTTGTTGGTTGTTATAGCTTTGACCCTATGTTTCTGGCACCTATTTGCATTTTAGAAACCAAATGCCTAGCTTGAGACAAAAACTTATGCAACAATAATAGTCCATGTGGTTTCTCTTGGAGCCCTTCTCGAGCCCTTCTTCTAATGTAGGTTATCCCTCTCCATGTCCTCCTCATATGGGGGCTCATAGATGGGGAGGTGACATCTAAATTCCAACATCAAAAGAAGCATGTGATTCTTCTCTCCCTACTGTTCGAGAGCTTGGCCCCGTTCACTCATGCATTCAATGCCTTCTGTACCAACACCTTGGGCACGACCTTTGGTCTATGATTGTGGGTGTTTGGTAGATGGTGGCGATGGGGAGAGTTGATGCTATGGAGACAAAGGAGAGTTTTGCACAGAGAGCTCAAATGAGAAAGTGACCCTAATGTTTCCCAAAGACTTATGTACTGGGGCATTTAGGATTTCTTTTCGCTTCTACCCATTAATTGTCAGCTTGCCACTTTCTTTACTCCCATCCATACCATCATGAGATCCCTCCTCATTGATCATTTAATCATGTATATTTTTTAGAATCCATGGACAAATTTGGCGCTTTCTCCAATCATGATCTTGCTTAATCGTCGTTGCATAAATCTCAATTTGATGTGTAATGGCCCCTTGGAATTTGTCCCCATCAGTCAGCTCATCATGACTACCCAATGAATTGTGCTTATGGCCAAAACATTTTGATCTTCATCCCATTGATTTGTTTTGGAATTTCTTGTCTTTCCAAGTGTTCCAAGGTGACGAAACGAGAATCACTTCTTGACTTAGTATGGTCCAACCCATACTCGATGGAGGTTTCTCTTGTCACTCCCAGTGGGGTGTTGTACAACAACATGAGATTTGAATGCTCTTTTCTTGATGTGGCAATCATGCCATAACTTTCTCCTCTATTAGATTATGCTTTGTGACCACCGCCCTCAGTCGCAGTTCAGGTCTATCTTGGACAATTTCTCCAACCATTTTAAACGGATTCTTTTTGTCCATTCACATATTGAACGGCTACCCTTAGACTTGGCACACGGATTTCCACTAGTATAACTACTTCAAGACCAAATTCTAGCTAGAATAGAATGTGCCTTTGTTTACAAATGCGGCAGGGAAGTACATCGTCCCATGTATTTTTGAAATTTTATTCTCTCACAGAAGGTGCTTGGGGCATCTAGACTATCATTGTTTAGCCTTCTTGAAAGATTTCGGCTTAAAGTATGTTCCATGTATAGAAAAGTCAAGGAAAGACAAGGAAAATATGTGGAATAATCCTCTATAGAGGTTATCAGATAACCACCTAGAGTTTAGGCTCCCAATCACAAATATCTCACTGAACTAATTCTAAATGTTTTAAGGTAAATTTTTAAAGTTTGAAGCCTTTCATGTTCATGCTTACCGTCTAAGCACTTTGCACATGGTAGTTGTTCATAAAGTTGGTATCCATCCAAACCAACAATAATTTGATAACATTGCTTGCCATAAATTTTGGATTTTCTTGCGGGGACTAGGAGTCTCTACTATGTCCGTAGGGAGCGAGCCGGGCTGCTGTCCCACTGTGCCTAACCAATGTGTAGCCACTGCCCTAGCATCACAGAAGTGAATGCCTGAGTATGCCTTGCCAGTGGGAATTCTAGTGGTGCACTAGGATTAGATGCCTTGAAGACAAGTAGAGGATTTGCAGAGAGGAACAGTGCAAGGTTGAACCCTTGTTGTAAAGCATTTCCATTCAGAAGCATTAAATAAATACCGTAAGGGGCGCCAAGGCATTTGGGACCAGTTGGGTGCACTGTGTACTATTTTCATTAAGCAGGGGCATTCTACCCTCACCTTTGTTGTTGTTGAAGCTTGTTTCTAAGTTATGCTAAGTGATTTAAGTGACTGAAGCTTGCATTGTGGCTATTTATGAAGTTTATGACTGAGTAGAAGAAGATCACTACCCTTTTGTTTATCAAAGGCCGGCTTCACCAAGGAAAGAGTTAGACAAGGTGCGGGCCACGGAGTATGGGGCTCTCCTCCACAAGTGTCGAGACGGTGTCGGGGGAGCTCAGTTGGATGAGGAAAATGCCTCGTCCATAGATGGTGACCTCCTGGATGTGGTCTCCCTCTAATGCCAAGCTCGCCTGGATCCACTCTCGCACCTGTCTCCGTGTAGTAGGCGTGAGGCCCACAATTCTGCCCACAAGCACCTTGTTCTGGAGGGACTGAACTGTGGCTGCTGTACCTATTGCTTGTCAGCTGGGGAAAGAAGAACCTTAATGGCTGTGGGATTAGAGGGTGCTACCATGGAGCCCCTCTAGCCAGACCAAGGGTCACCACCAAGGTTTTCCTTTTGCCTTCACAAGCACAAGTGCTCCCGCTGTAGGGAGGGAGAAGAAAAATAAAGCATCAAAGGGGGAGGCAGAGACGAGGTGGGGCGAAGGAGGGGGCAAGGACATAAGAGGAAGAATGAAGGCAAGGAGGGCAGAGGGCGGAAGAGGACGGAGGGCGAGAAGGCAAGGGGGGAGAGAAGGAGGGGAGGAGAGAAGAATGCGAGGAGAGGCAAGAGGGCGGAGAGGAGGTGGAGAGGGGAGCCGGCGGGGGAGAGGAGAAGGGAGCGGGAGGCAGAAGAGGTGGAGTTGGCGGGAGGCGAAGGTGGAGGAGAAGGCGGAGGCGAAGGGAAGAGGTGTGGCGGGAGGCGAAGCGAGCAGAGGGGGGCGCAACAAGCGAGCGGGGAGGCAACGGAGGCGAGAGAAGAAGGGGTAGGCGGGGGCGCAGCAGCGGTGGAGGGGTGGCAGGAGTAGAAGAGGCGACGGGGAGGACGGGGGAGTGCAGAGGGGATGGACGGTGCGGAGGTAGCGGGGTAGCCAAGGGTGGCGCGGCATCACGAGGAGCAACAGCTCCTCAGCTCATAGCTAGGTCTTTTAGGATACTATTTTTGTGCCCAAAGGAAGTTACGCACCAAGCATCTCAACTGTCCCCTACAACCCTTGTGAAAACACCAGCAAGAGGCTATGTACCAGGCTATGGCCAATAGGACTTGGTTAGCCACCAAGGCCCTGCCAGCCAGAGAAAGTTTGGCTGAGCTCCAATAAAGAAGCTTGCACCTCACACTCCTCTCACACTCTCAAGGACCGGGGCCATCTGCTGCTCTGCAGAGATGTCAATGCCCACACGGCATCCCAAGTACCTCGCCAACTAGCCACTCGGGATCCACCTGAAGCCTACCAATGCACCCCACCGAAGAATCTCCTGGGACTCCTCAGTCACTGAAAGAAAACTGACTTATTTGCCCCAGTTGATCCTTGCCCCTGAGGCGGTGCAATAAACCTCAAGAGCCCCCCTGACCGCATCCAGGTTCTCCTCCGAACCCTCCACATACAAGGTCGTATCATTTGCGAACTACGAGTTTAGAAGCTCCTCCTCTTGTCTGATCGGTAGCCTCATCCCTCTGAGGCCAACCATCTGCAACCTCAGGAAATAGCCCAACACCTCCGCAACAAAAAGAAAGAGGAAGGGAGCCAGTGGGTAGCCCTGTCTCACGAAGCGGGTGAGCGGGAACGCCTCCCCGGTGAACCCACCAATCAACATCTGACTGGAACTCCCTGCATACAAGGTGGAGACCCCTCTGATCCACTTGTCTGAGAAGCCTAATCTCTGCATCGTGCCCTCCAAGAAGGACCACTCTACCTGATCGTAGGCCTTCTCAAAATCCAGCAGCAGGATCGCAAGGGGCTACGCCTCCTCCCTGGCCCAATCCAGCACCTCCCAAAAGGTGAAGATGTTGTCAAGGATGCTACGCTCCTGGACAAAACATGTCTGCGTGTCGTGGATGATGTCGACTAGATGGGGTCGTAGCCGCAAACTCAAGACCTTGGCTAAGATCTCGTATGCAATGTCTAGAAGAGTGATCGGTCTCCAGTGTCGAATGTCCGAGTGGTCCCCTCCCTTCGGGATCAAACAAATCTAGCCTCTGCTCAGGGACGGTGGGAGTGCTCCTGAGTCAAAGATCTCTTAAAAGGCCAGCTGAAGGGGGGGGTGCACAAAGGGCCAAAAGAACCTGCAGAAGACCAAGGACAGCTCATCCTCTCCTGGGCACTTCTGAGTCAAAAGTGCCTTGAGAGCTTCCCGAAGCTCATCATCTGTGAAGGGAGAATCCAACTGGTTGCTCACGCCTTGAGAGACCACAGCTGGGACATGCTCCCATACCGCCTCGCGGGCCTCCCACATTTGGGGGTACTCCTCCTTAGCCTGAAAAAGGTGTCGATAGAAATTCGAAGCCAACCTCAAAATCTCATGAGGGTCTGAAACCACCCTGCCGCTAGCGTCTCTCAGTCTCTGCAACTGGGCACCTGCCGACCTAGGCCCCGTGGCCTGAAAGAACTGGCAGCTCATCCTATCCCCCTGCTGCACCCAACGAGCACGAGCGGAATGGTAAGAATACTCAGCCCTCCTCAACTCCGTGTCCTGAAGCTCCAGACATGCACACTCATATCTGTCAGCAAGCCACTAGGACTCCGTGTCCTACTCCCTGAGATGCTCAATGGAGGCTAAGTCACGCATCAAAGCTCTCTCTCTCTCTCCTAAAGGGAAAAACGACGGCGGAGAGCCTAGGTGCAGAGCTCCTCACTGCTCCTCTGAATCGCCTCGGCTGTCCAGAATGCCCAGCCACCCTCTGGAGTGTCCTTTGGTTGCTACCAAATAACCGATATGACCTGCTGCACCTCCTACTCATCTGCATCAACGCATATGGGATGCGAACCCCCCTCTATGGGAGCCCTCGACAGGGCTGCTCCAAATGAAGCACAATTGGCGAGTGGTCTAAGAGGGTAGTACCTGCAAGAATGCCCATGGAACCACCTCTATGCATGGCCCAATCTCCAACGTAGAACCTATCTAGCCTCTCAAGCAATCCACCATGCCGGCGCTGGCCGAAGGAGAAACTAAGATTGCTAGGGGTCCTAGAGAACTCAGCCTCCCTCCAGGGGTCCCTGCCGCAGACTGAAAAGATAAACTGCTCCCAAGTACTCTTCTCCACCGCGGTCATCTCGGAGAAGGAAGCACCCCCTTGTTTGTCTTCTCCAAACTCAAGATTATTGAAGTCCCCTCCAACAATCCACGAGTCTACATCCAGGAGACAATCGGTCAAGCGCCTCCAGAAGGCCGGACGCTGTTGTCTACAAGTTGGGGCATACACGTTCAGGATCCCAATCCTGGAATCTCCCATCCGTAATCCCATCCAGACTACTCTACCTGTAATGAGCTCCCCCTGGTCATACACCTCTGATGCAACCGCCTGTGAGACTGAAATACAAACCCCTCCACTCCTTCCCACTGCAGAAGACCCGGGCCTCTCCTAGGAAGGAGGTGGCGTTTACGTCTGATGTCTGAGGCAAAAAACATATGCTCCTATACCAAAAGGAAATCCACTGCCCTACCAACCACTGCTCTCTATAACTCCTGGCAAAGCAACGAGTTCTGGGATTGCTGAGGTGCCCGATCGTGGAGTCCGTGCATGTTCCATCTCACCATGGTCCAACTCATGGGGAGGTCGGGGGGGGTGGAAAACAAGGCTCTCCTGTGTGAAGGAGCTTGCACTACAACCTCTGACTTCTGTGACTTCACCGGTGGTTTGGAGGGGGAGTAGTCCAAATCCACTCAGCGCCGAACTAGTGGCGTAACTGGCTCGATGCCTACCTTGATGGCCCATTGCATCAAGAAGGAGGCCTCGACTTCAAGCCTATCCGTGCACTGTTTGTAGTGTCCATTATGATGCCTGCTTAAGCTAAACCTCAGGACCTAGGCGAAGCACACAAATAGCTGCTCCCAAGTTCTGTATATCTGCAGAAAAACCCAATTGAAAAGTGGCGGTCTTCCCATGGGAGACCCACAGTTCCCTCCCTTGCGAGCCTAGCCACCACTCCATCATGTTGAACATCTGATGTCCCGTCATCAGATCAAATAGCATGGGTGTCCACTGCTCCTCCCCATTAGCTGAGAAGTGAAATCCCCAGAAGGGTCGAGTGCAAGAGCCATACACTCCTATGGAACCCCCTTTTCGGGGTTGTAAAATCAGGACTAACACCACCAGAGCAAGCGAGTATTTGTCCGAAATCTCTAGGTAGTTTATGGTCCTAGCCTCCAAAACTCTCTGGGTAGAGGATGCCCAAGGTGTGGCTTAGGACCTGGAAGCTGAGAAAAGGGCCCCAAAGACCCTGACTGTGAGGAGGCAGAGCAAGGGCTGGGCCGCGTCGAAGAGTGCTCAGGCACCCCCTTGCCCATAGGCCGAGACGAGGAAGGGAGAGAGGTGGGTGGGGGGGAGGAGGCTGCTGTAAGGGGGTGGCGAGGGGGGCGAGAAGGAGGGACAGGGGGTGGGAGGTGATAGTAACAGCAGTTGGGGGGAGGGGGGGTGAGATCAAGGGGGGCAACGTGGGCGCGACCTCGGGAGGAGGGGGCGGGGGAGGCGAAGGGACCTCCGGAGCCCCGGCTTTGCTGGGGCTCCAGACTCCCGCTGAACGGGAACCTGGGTATTCTGCTCTACCGTCACCTATGGGTCCGAGGGGAGATCGAAAGAGGTCTCCTCCTCCTCCATCTGTGTCCGGTCCGGGGACTCCGCTGACACCTTCCCCTTCCCCTTCCCTGTGTCCTGGGAAGAAGAAGTTTGCACCTTGTTGCGCTCTTTAAGTCTGACTCTCTTTTTTGAGCTGATTTGGAGGGCTTCTTTTTCTCCACCTTGGTCCAAGTCCCTTGGGAGGGCTCAACCCAAGGTGTCTGAGTCTGATGTTGCCTCACCTGCTGCTGGGGCTTGGCCAACGGACAGCACTGAGCCTCCCTATGCTCCTGTCTCTGGTGAGGGACCCTGCCCACCAAACAGTCCCGTGCCAGGTGACCCATCTGTCTGCACTGAAGACACTGTTCGGGCAAGCCAGAGATCTCCACACGCTGTCTGAACTCACCTCCATCTAAGGTCTCCAGGAGGATCTCCTCTGGGAGGGACTCTGGATGCTCTGCAATAACCCAGAGGCGAGGGACCCCATCGTCTGCCACTACTGAAGCTGCTATCTATGGCGGAGATGCTAGAACTGTGCCAAAAGAATAGATCTATACTCCTTCAGAAGCCCCGGGAAGTAGAGCGTCATTGGGAATCGTGGCACGTGATGTGTCGAATCCATGTCCTCGACTGTGAAGCCATGGTACTAAGGAAGGAGGTAGACGACATGAGGGCCTAGTAGGATAGGGCTCTGCTCGACAAGGGAGGCCATGGTGTCAGGGGAGTTCAGCTGCATGAGGAAGACTCCTCTCCCATAGATTGTGACCTCCTGTAGCCCCTAGGGCTAAGCTCCAATCCCTGACCTGTTTCCTTAACGAGGTGAGCCCAACAATGCAACCCACCAGGGCCTTGTCCTGCAAAGCCTCTACTTCACACTTGACCTGCTGCTTGTCTTCCGGAGAGAGCATAATCTTAACCACAGTGGGGGTCGAAGGTGCTTCCATGTGAGCCCTTCTTGCCAGCAGACCAAGGGTCGCTGTCAAGGTCAGTTGTCCCGAGAAACAAACACTGCCCTCCAAGTAGTGTTGGAGCTATGAAGCAGAAGCTGCCTTGCTATTCTTATCCTTCTAGCTGCGATTATGGCGAAACCCCTTGTCTCCACAACTATTGTTAAACAGAAGGGCCTGAAGGACTTCAACGAGGAAGATTTTCGGCTTTGGAAATGGAAGAGATTGGTTTCTCAAGAGACATTCAACTACATGCACTAGTTGATCTGATTGTTACTATTGCTATACCCTAGATGACAAAGGAGAAGCTTTTCCTTGTTAAGAAAGACTACAAGGTTTGAATTACTCTCTAACATAAGTGAAACCACTATCCCTAGCAAATGCACTTTTAAGTGCAAATCGGTCTACAAGCACATGATTGATGTGAATTACCCATTTGAAGTCCCACTTGCTCACAACTGAGTCATTCACCAGGGATAGACATTGTGTTAGCTTGGCTCCATGAATAACTCAAAGAGGGTGTGCCTAAGGATTACCTAGTTGGCTTTGTTAAGCTTGAGCAGCATCTAATCTTTAAACTTCACAAGGCACTCTATGAACTCAAGCAGTCATTGAATGCCTAGGATACCCGCCTTGACAAACTTTTGCCTCACATGGCTTCTTGATGGATACAATAGATTCCGATGTTTATATTACAACCATAAGCCTCTAATATTATTATCATTTGCATGTACCTCAATGATATTCTGTTTTTTGGAAGCTTCAAGGACATCCTCGACGGCACTGAAGATGCATTGTTGGCAGCCTTCGATATGAAGGATGTTGGTGTCGCATAGTAGTTCTTGTGGATTTATCTTACCTAGGCAATAGACCAACATGAAATTACTCTTTCTCAATGTCTGACCATCCCTATGGAGCTTGGGTTCATGAATTTGATTACTCCTTCCCTATGTGCGATTGATGCCATGGTTAAGATCCATCCTATGGGGTAATTATTGGTTTGATGTATGCAATGCTTTGCAATAGCCTAGATATTGCTTTTGCTATTGGGTCGATTTGCCAATTTGTATCCCCCCTGCCCCCCTCCCTTCTCTTCCTCCCCGCCCCCCAATCACCTTGCTCTAAAGAAAATTATTTGCTATATATGAAGGGGAATGGATAGTGGGATCCCAAATGAGTCAGCCTTGTTCACGGATATCTTGATGCTGACTAGGCAAGAGATCCATTGACCTGCTAGTGTACTTCTAGTTACATCTTTTTTCTGAACAAAGTAAATCTTTCTTCTGAACAAAGGCCTGATTGGTTGGTCTAGTAGACGACAAGATGGTGCATCTCTCTCATGCCTAGAAGTCGAGTATATTGCTGTAAGTTTCGCTATATGAGAGGTAGACTAGTTTCAGTGCTTCAAGCTATCCCATTGCATGTTGACAACCACTAACACATCCAAGTTTGCCATCACTTTATTCGGAGGTTTCAGATGGTGGCTCTCTGTCAATTTAGTATTGTGCTTAGTAGGGCATGTCAGCTGATTTCCTTGCGAAAGCCCGTTCCACCTTGGTACTATGGGATAAGTAACTAGTCACAGCTTGGCTGTAATAGATTTAGTTGTGATAATTTTGAGTCAGTAGAATCTTGGATGGCCTATGGAGGCAGCCATGTTAACTTTGCATGGTGAGTAAAGACCGTCAAGCAGCATACAAAACGCTCAGACTAGTCGAGCAATACACACTGTTATTGCATGTAATAGGGTTAGGTGTGATAAATATTGTCACGCAGAGAGAATCGAGCCAGCCGTCTTGACTGTGCATGGCGAGTAATGCCCGTCATCTTCTAACAAGGAACCTACAAAAGGCTCATACTAGTCGAGCAATACACATAGTTGTTTGTTCGTCTTTTGCTTTCAATCATTACATCCCTATGTGTTCTAGTTCCACAAGCGTGAGCGGAATAGATTGCATACATTTAGGTCAAGTTTGCTGTATTTGTTGGTTGTAATCTGGTGCCAGAGGCAGTTCATCACCTACTCGGGTGTTTTTGTACGAATACACACCAAAGCTATTGGCTTACACGGTATGTTGCATGCCCTGGGCTCCCCTGACACTCTCTCTTTCAAAGAACGTTTATCCCGTCGCGGCTCTCAATAAAATGAAAAAGTAAAGGATCTAAATTGTGAGAGCAGCTTGAAGATGTCTATATTCTATGGGGAATGGTAGATTACCAGAACAACTTGAATATATACATATATATTCTGTTACGATGGGTGAAGACCAGATTAGCACCCGTCTTCTCAATAAGGAAACTATGCAGAGAGAGTAATCCACATCAGGTCTGGTGGGTTGTGGAGCCTGTTTTCACCTTGCGCATAAAAGATGAACGAGCAGGATAGGAAGAAAAGGATAGAGTAAATATCAAGTGCCGGATTTCCAAAATCTAAGCAAATAAAGCAACGAAAATGTTACCAGGTCTTCGTTCAATCTGGTGACAGAAGAAAGTCGCATAGATTGTTTCTAAGATTATGAAGAAAGATGCTCAGGATAATTCTGGGTCAAAATACTGCAGACAGACACAAGAATTGGACGTAGAACTCATGATCAGAGTTGGCATTTTGAGGCATGAATTCATCAGTCCACGTGTATGTCTTTTTACTTTTTCAATCTTGGCAGAAAACAGTCAGCCCATACCTTTTCATTAATTCATATAGCTGCAATCAAGTAATTGACATGAATTGATATACAAAATTCATCTAGCTACCATCAAGTAATTGACCTGAATTGATATGTACAATAAGACAGCGTGGTCAATCCTTGCATCATGACCAATAACGCTATCTTAAATCGTCGATATTCAGTTACTCAATTGCTATCACCACTAAGATGTCAGCTTGGCATGGAGAATGAGCCAAAATAAACGTATACAAGGATTTTGAACCCAAAATTGAAACTCTATAAGATCTTGGAAAGAAACGATCATTCTTTTGGAATTTGTCATGTTCATAAGAGGAGCCCTAGGTTGCATTGAAACACCGACATGCTAAACTTACACCAAAAAGCACTTTGTAGCAGTGTGGTTTGTGCCCAGAGGAGGGGAGAGAGATAGGGCAGGCAGGGCGGGGGAGGGAGAGAGAGAGAGAGAGAGAGAGAGAGAGAGAGAGAGGTATTAACGTCTTCGAAAGGCCTCGCCGGCCTATGAGACAAAGCACAATATCAGAGTGACTCATGCTCATACAAGCCACAAAGGGCTCACTAAGACCCTTTGGAGTGTGATACAAGAATACAAAACATAAACTCCAAGTCCAAAGCTAGGGAGTAATAGCTAGACTCAGTCTCAAAATAGGAGTCAGAAGACATATCCAGGTTCCATGGTGGCTCTCCTGTGAGTTGCAAAAATGTCTCGTATCTGTATCTATCTAGTTGTCTCACACAGTGGTGGGCCATATCAATAGTGATGCCTCTGGTCGGGGTGGTCTCCTCCTGGTAGCCTCCTAGTAGCACTGTAATGGGTTGGACCTCCATTGTGCGTGCTCTAGTCCGTCATTGCATCAAGGACGTCTCTGGTTGTAACCCTTCTCGTCGTTCATATCATCTCACTACTCCATGTTGCCCTCATGTTGTCGATCTCCTCCTCTATCCCGACATGACCAAGAGCAGGACTCGAATGTGTAGAAGTCTATGACATGTCATTGAGCAGCCCTGTCCTGCTCTGTGTCCGATGTAGAAGCATCTCTCTAGGACATCTCACCTCCATCAGATAGAGTCTATAAGTGAATCAATCTGGAGAGAGGCCCAAATCCATGACCCAAATCTGGAGAGAGGCCCAAATCCGGAGAGCGAAGTGAATCAATCTCTCGGGGGGGTCACTCATCATATGTAACCCTATCACGTGAGTTCAACAGAAGGATATTTTTTATTCCTAAAATTTACAGAAATAAATATACATAAGGGACTATTTAAAATAGTTTTCGAAAAAATTTACAGATTTGTATAAAAAAGGGGTACATTTTATTAATGAAAAAATCTACAGATAAGGGATTTTAAATATAGGCCTTGAACGCACGTGATATAGAGGGTTTATACATAGTGACCCCCCCGAGATCAATCTGGAGAGAGGCCCAAATCTGGAGAGAGGCCCAAATCCGGAGAGTGGATGTAATTGTCAATGGGAGGAAAAACACTTGTTATGTGTGAGGGCATGCCATAAGCTTCAAAATACACCTTGTGCATTGGGCATCATGATTGGCAAGACCACCTAAACCTAAGATAAGCAATCATTATGTCACTTTATCTTGAGCAATCAAGCCATTATGCTTTGACTTTAAGGTGCAATTATCTTGTGAAATCAAGGCATCATGGTTTGAATCTAATTCGCATTCAAGACAATATGATTTGAAGTTAATGTACAATTGTCTTACTCTTATGAAATGAAGACTAGAGTCTCTCAAAAATCTTTCACAATGTATGTTGTTTGATGTGAATTTAAAAAAAAAAACAATTGTAGCCTCAAAGCTTTGTCATCATGGAAAAATTAGCTCAACATAGCTCTATACGCACCGCTAATGCATCCATTCAGATGATGAATGGTAAATTGTTAATATTTAGTATATAAAGAGTTGTGAGTTGAAGAATTAATACAAGTAGAACAAGGGTTGTTTAAATTTAATGAGTAAAAGTAACTAGTTAAATGAAATTATAGTTATGTCTTTGAAATTTTCTTACATATCGATTAGTGAGTGCACAAAGGAGCATTCATTACCCTGGTGCATGTTTCTTATCAAGGTGTGTTGCTTTACATTTGTTTCCTAGTGTTAGGATATGGAGTTTATTCAAACTCCTCATTTTGTGCATCTTATATGATTTATAAACGTTCCATGCTTAGCTACATAATAATGACCTAAGAAATTAAAAAATATAATGACGCCTTGGCTCCTAAAAATTCATGTAGGCAATTAGACACCGTCTAACCCTTTTACTTGTTTGAAACTTTGGGTCCTCATTTTTTGGATGCCTTTTAATGCACTCCAATATTTATACAAGGGGTTGTGTGTGACCCCAACATAGTGATGCACATTCCTCTTATTTCTCACAACATCAAGGAAGGCATCCCATTGCAAATTAGCAACTCATTAGCAATCACTAAATGAGGAGTGATCTTAAACTAGCATCGATGATTAGTAATAGACTCTATGAGTGGTAGCTTCAGAAAACCTTAGAAAACACACCCCGTTTACTGCATGGCTCCACCACTTTCAAAATGATTATGGTTTAAACCCACCTTGACCAAGGATGTGAGCCATTGATAAATGAACTCAAAAAAGTTGCACATGTGGACTATTAAAAGACTATAGAAAATGGCATTGAAAAATAAAAGCATCTAGCTAAACACATATTAGAATAGCAATAGCTTCTTGAAGAACTAACCTCTTGACTCTCATGGGATACTTAAAAAATGTGTTGAACACCATAGATCCTTGTGGGCTTATGTCATGAGGGGAATGTGCGCGCATTTCCCCTATGCTACATACATGATCGGTAAGAAGAATGTCACGAAAGTATGAGAGAACTCCTCCCCTCATCTAAGTGAGCATCTATGCCTCAAGACCTTATTATGATCTCCCCCTAGGCTTACCACCTCTCCTTTTCTTTCCCTCTCAACTATTATGGCTATCATGTATAATAAAAATGGAGATTGCAAGGGGAAATCATATGACAAGTTGGCGCTTATTTCAAAAAAAATTCATATAATAACATATCCACATTCAAACATGAAAGGAGTATTGCTAACTCCATGAAAATAAGGTGCATGGTTGCACAAAAGAACTACCCTTGAATATGAGCAAATGTCAGATAAAATGGCTTAAAGAATACATGAAATAGGTTTCTACAATAGTAATTGATGCTTGATAATTATAATTATCATAGTAATTCAGCTTTTCACACCTTTAACTGTTTGATTGATGCTTGCAAAGGATGAGAGTGTTCATGCTCATGATCTTCCTATCCTTGGTCTATTAACTAGCCAATATTAGGCTAGTGTTTGCGGGCCTTGTACTTGTGCAACATTGCCTAGGGGCCATTTTGTGGGTTTCGCCATTTTGTGGGTTTCCAACCAAATTTACTAGTAGGGTCTCATACCCTTTGACAATCAGGGAGGTTTTTTGAAGTGCCTATAGGCTCCCCCTTTCCATCCCTTTTCTCCTTTTCCATCCCCCCTTCATCCCTTTTCTTTTGCGTTAAGTGACGGTTTCCTTTTGACACCCTCAAATTCAAAAGGGGGCACTTGCTATAGATAGAGGGCCTCACATGGTAGTGTTCTCAACACCCTCAGCAATCTAGATTTCCCTTCGTTAGAGGACAAACAATATATGTACAAAGCTATTCTTTCTTGTTCACGCTTTATGACCCACCCTTTCCCTTTCCCCCATGTCCCTTCAGACTATGCAATTCATGTCAAACCACTCCCCCATCATCACATCTTGATAGGGTCTCCCTAAGAAAGGTTGAGGACTTTTGATGCACTATTTTAGAGGACCTCTAGTAAGCCATGACGTGGATATGGGTGGTAGAGGATGCCCTCCCACAAGATGGTTGGGCTAGTTGGACAACTGATACCATTCAAAGGAGCAATGTGGAGATCCAATCTCATGCACTACAATGCAAACATACCCTCTAAAAGAGAGAGAGAGAGAGAGAGAGGGTGGGGGGGCGGGGACTTATGAGAGATCTAGCCCCCGTGAAGAGGATTAGGGATCAAGAGCCAACCTCTTAACGGCTAGGAAACATTCGGCTTGTTGTCATGACAGCATGACAATGGAATAGGTTCTCTATGCATTAATGTTGATTTCAAGTCCAAGTAGAGGGTGAAAGCCTTTTGGACATATAGTGAGGGAATCCTCAAGGTAGATGCATTTGGAACTATCTACATGTATTTTGAAGATGTGCATGCCATGGATTCTATAGAGATGGTGATGCTTACGAATGTAGTTATAGGGAGGAGTTTCAAGGCATGATGTTGAATAGGGAACATAAAGAATTACAAGATACATTAGCGAGCTCTAGATTCACACTCAACTGCACTTCAATGTTCTAGAGGCGACTAGGGGAAGGGCTAGAGCCTTTAGAAAGATGCCAATTGGAGAGGATCTATATGGATTAGCCATAGGTATCTCAACCCACAAGTCTCGAGGATCGTGGTTGTGGATGCAGCTCTGGATTCACACTCAAAGTGGACCTCAATGTTCCAGAGGCGACTAGGGGAAGGCTAGAGCTTTTAGAAAGATGCTAGTTGGTGAGGATCTATATGGATTAGCCATAAGGATTTGAACATAGAGGTGTCTAGGATCGCAGTTGTGGATGCAACTGAAGGTGGGGTAGGTTAAAATACACGTAGGATGCTTGATAACTTGCCAAATCTAGTCTATCCCCAGTTTCTAAGGGGATGACTAGATGGACTTCTTAGTGCTTGTGTTAATCTCTCTTGAATAGTGCTTCAACAGTTTTGTAGTGTGAATGTGTACACAATGTAGTCCCATTTTTTAATTACTTTAAATTCATTTTGGATCATTTCATGTCAAACAAACTAAACCGTAAAAGAGTTAGAATTATAGCACTCCAGCATATCATAGGAAATCATTCATTTTCCAATCTAGAAATATGACGCTGAGAGATAACATGCATCATCCTAAAATATATTAACATCTCAAGAAAACAATACATAAATACTTTTCTAAAGTGCATATCTTTTAAAAGATTATCATGCTTAAAGATATAAGTATGCAAGTATGCAAACACTGTAAATTAACATGACATGATGGACAAATACATAGACATATTAACAAGAATCTATCCCCCTGCAATTAAGTATGATTGTCCATCGCACATAACTTTATTTCTGTAACTCTTAAAAAGTTTTTAAAAAAAAAATCGCTACTTATGACTCTAAGATACTATGTGTACCACTCTAAATTATGGGAAAGTCAAATATAAAATGAAAAAGTACAAATGAAGTTTTGCAAAAAGGATCTCACCACAATAATACACATTTTAGAGTATCACTATAAATAATATAAACCAAGTAAAATACATGGTGGACATAACACACTCGTTAAAGTAACACTAGATGAAAAAATATACAAAATAATATCCACAAGGTCAAACATCATTTCAAAACAAGTCTAGGATTCACATGGTGCCATGTTAAGGTCTTGAAGCACAACTGGTTTCTCTACTAAACACAATTCATTAGTCTCTTGGGATGAGGTGGCCCTGTACACAATTTTCAAATAAGGACATTAATGGCATATAAGAGCAAATATCTTCTTACAGATTCAATTATTGGCTTGCATGCATTTCATTTTCTAGAACATCCATGTAAAAGAGGGTTTGTGTGTAAAAATTGATAGACGTGGGACAATCATTGCTTTCTTGGGCGAATCAAAGACGTATCATAAAAAGGATGAAGGCACACAAAGTACCTTTCTTGCACGTTCCCACCTTCAAAACTTTTGAAGTTGTGCATATTATTTAGTTGGCTTTGCAACTCCGTGATGATTCCAGAGAGGGAAGATGAGTTTGCCTCTGATGCTTGTCGTACATGTTCAACCTAAATGCATAATCACTTAAGTTAAAGTCAACTCAGATTTCCATGGAATATTAGTAACTACAATTCAGGCGTTCTTGTATCAACTATGTAGATTACTACTAATATCTTCCATGTGATATCCATATCACTACCTCTTGGCAAGTAAAACACATATGGTCTATATATTCGTGGTTGATTATTTTAGTTTAGATCGGTTGTGAATAACCTTAAATCCTTGCACCAAAAAATCTTGATGAATCTAAAACCTACACAAATCTATCCCCTAAAAGCAACATGATTATCAACTATGACATCCAACCAATGTCATTATCATGTGTAGACCATTGTGATACAGGTGCTCTCAACACACATACTAGCAACCCCTAGCATGTTTCTTTCACATAGGTCCTTATATTCAACTTCTTGGGAATTGATTACAAAAATCAATCTCATAAAGAATCACTAGCACGTCAGAAGATGGCTAATTATAATAACAGGAGAAAACTATGTGTACTTGTCTATTCTCTCTCTCCTGAATGCAAAAATTTCAAGGAAAGAATTGTGGACATGGTGGCCTATGTTGGAAGCATTCAGTTTTCCCGTATTTTTATTTCCCTTTGCTAATACTAATCAATCTTGATATAAGCATGTACTTTGTGCTTGAGAGTTCAATGTGCCATGAGTATGAGTAACTAATGGCAAAGGGGTTACCTCATTATTCCAAGAGTCAAGTTGTCGAGATACACATCCACGCTATACAACCACAAACATAAGAAGCCACATTTATAATATTTCTCAACTGACCAAACCCTAAAGTAAATAAGAGGCTAGACATTTTTTTTTTTGTAGTGCACATCATTTATTGTAATCATTTAATGAAGAGCATAATACAGGAAGCATTTGTAATTATTTACAAAGAGCATAACACAAGCAGCATTTGCTATGATAAACACACAATATCTTCTATAAAGCTTACAAGATTTTCATGTACATTAGTCCAACCCGTTTGCATTTCTTCTTCTAAAGTCACTAGATCAAGCAACGAGAGACCATCAAGATCCTCACCACATAGATGCCTGAAAAAAAGATTTGTTAAGCATCATACATTAACAAAAGATGCTTGCTAGAAAAACAGTTCCAAGCAAAACTACACTAGCATGAGCAAAATTTTGGCATTTTATTTGCTTTTTTTTTTTGGGCATTTTATGGCATGCTATCTTTCTCTATGATACAAGGTAGTTACCTGTTTTTTGTTGTAATGGCTACAAAAGATCTACTTGTACCTTTCTCTTAATTGTAAGTTGTGTATGTTGTTCCTTATTTCCTCGATGTCATCCTTCTGCAAGAGTGAAATAAGACAAGGATCAATTCTTCATCAAACTAGTATGCTTTATATTTCTACATAGTCATAAGCTTGCAAACAAATAGGAATCAACATGGCCTCCCGTCTCCAAGGGTGTTCCTTAGACAAGCGACTAAAGCACAATATATTCTTTATGTCATAGATATTAGATCAATTGCATCATGGGTACAAAAGCTTTGACCTCTACGAAGTTGATAGAACGGAGGTCCTCCCAAGGAAATTCACCCCTAATTCTGTAAGAAGAACATCCATTGATTGGGAGCCTTCCGTATACAAGGAATATTCGAAGGGGTAAATATCGTCATTTCAATATAAGTAGGGGTTTCTAGGTCCAAATATGTGAACCATGCCCTTGTGAACCAAGAATCAGGCTATAAAGTAAATCAGTCACTTTTGAATTCACTCTGCGTCCTGCTTGTGGCTTCGAGAGCTCACAGGAGACTTTGACGATACGATTGAATGGACAAACCTTCACAAGTTCCTTCATCTGGCATGTGGGAAAGCAAGTCGCAGACGCACTTGCAAAAAAGAGGCCTTTTAGTACGAGAATTCTGTCCAATTCAGTGGAATTGCTCTTTCCCTTAATTCTTTATCACGTTTACTCAAGGCCCTAGTATTTCACAAAATAGTCATCCTGAATATCAGGGACAATGCATTCAGGTGGATTAATTCGGACTTGTTCTTGTGTTTATGGTCAAGTAATTTAATGCATCTTACATTAAAACAGGAATCGAAGAAGAACGCTAACCTCTTTCTCATCGCTCCCTCTAGTTGACGATTTGGATTCCTTGTCATAGCCGTATCTCTCCACGATGTTTGGCATGCTGTTCCAAAGAGAAAACAATCATTTCCAAGTTGCCTGTCAGAACTAACCAGCGTACCTGATAAGCTTTCAGCTCAAAGTAAAAGCTTCTTTTTTAAAGAAAAATAAAACACGTAGAAATGATGTAATAATGGCTTCAACTGATGAAAACGAGAGCAGTCAAGCAGTGAGGTCTTCAAAACTTATAAGCCTGCAACAGAGAAACGCCACTATAACTCTTTGAACGTCCTCAATAAATGTGGGTATTGACCTGTATGTGATTATTTCACCTACACAAACAAATGCGCCTTTCCTCCTCATCTTGTAGTTTCTAATGAACCTTGTTTGGCTCTACTATATTTTTTCGTGTCAGATACGTGCAATCTCCTAAGCACAAATACAGATAAAGAACAAATCTTAAAAGACACAAAGCTAAGAGCACGAATCAATTCTAAAGAAACTTATAAACAAATTTCATGGACCTCTGGTGTTTTAGGCAAGGCCAAAACATCTGGAATGGTCCCACCTCCCCCTTCTCTCCTTTCCCTCAGAACAAAAGGAAAAATCATAGTTAGGATGTATTATATAGGAGCATTCAATTTTATTGGATATAAAATGATTTCTTGTGCGTGCTTGAGTGCATGCATGAGCTTGCATGTGCTCAGGGGACAATCGTGAACAATCTTACCATGTTTAATGCTCCATCTAATGTCCGCTTATTGGATGCCTATGCACCATTATGTATTTGTAAGAGCCAATGTCGAAGCTCACTGAGAGCATGCAGCAGATTCTGAGCAGAGGGGTTTGAAAATGGGGCTGGACAGAGGCCACTTTTAGGCCTATTCTGGTCGGTCATTCATAGGCCTGTACTCGACAGTCTATGGATTGGTTTGGGCCAGACTGCCTACACAATGCTGGTCGGTCAGCTCATAGCAGGCCTGATCGGCCATCCAGAAAGGGTGGGGGCAGACAAGCCCCTTCCCTCTACCCCCCCATTAATAAAAAAAAGTTGTTCTTTTCCTTTCCCTTTCCACTCCACTGCAATTGGCTTCTCAAGAGATTTTCGACTCTTGTGGTTGGATTTCTCTGATACTGAAAGAGGGAGATATGTCAGACATTCAACAATGTGGCATTTACACCCACCATGCTGTAGACGTCAAGCCCCGTTGCACTCTTCATAGGGGCCTAATAGGCGGGGCATTGACCCTTATATTCCGACGCGCCCTTTCCACCCTGTCAAAGAGAAGCTCCTTCAGCTCCCATGAAGAAGCTTTCCGGAACATGTCAAAGATGTCATCATCTGGTCCACGGACCCATTGTACTCAAACAAGCCGATTCAATTTTGAGCTAGTAGGGTCATTGGTCCAAGTGACTTGACACACTTAAGAGTCTTCAAGATACCCAGGCACCAGCGGGTCCATCCCACACATCCCCCTCAGAAACTAGAAAACCACCAGACCTTGCAAAGTAACAAGTTTGTTTCCAATCATCCTCCAACCAGGAACCTGTATAGTGAGAACTCTATGCTGATGGACATAGCTCTCCACCAACTCGTCCCATTCCCAAAGCTATGGGACTAAGCTCTCCACCAGCTCCAGAATCCTGAGCCTACGAAGGTAACCTGTAATCCTCATGTTCCCTATTCAGCAGCATGCCAATGATTCCTCTTGGAGAATCCTTCTTGTCTTATCTCGTTTCCCAAACTCGTGGCAGCTTCACTTCGTCGTCAAACAAAAAGAATGTGTTGTCACAAAATACACGCCGTCCAAAAGTGTAATTACAATCACATAAACAAGGTCCCAAAACCACTGCTATACAAACATAATCTAAATACGTGAAATTGTCCAAAACTCCAAAACTGTAAAAAATTGAGACTATAGATTGAATAACAAGAATATCCCAAACTCAAACAAGGTTCACTTGGAAAAGAAATAGAAATTGCACAGCCTCAGTGACCTTCACTCTTTCCTGATTTTAAGCATTGTAATCTTCATCTCATTCGCCTGTGACATTCAACAATCCTGTTCCTGTAATTATTTGTTCTGCAACACCTGCCTGCCTGTTGGATCGGCTGACCGTAGGAGTATCCTTCAGCTATTTGGTCGTCACCCAAACGAGTATCCCGCAACATTTACTGCTCAACAAAACCACAACGCCAATCTGACCGCATACAATCACAACCCCTGGAATTCAATGTCACGCGAGATCACTTCGTGCTACCTTATCTGTTCATTGCGCTCTTTCGCTGCCCAGATCTTCACCTAGCCTTGGAAAGATTTCATGCTTAGTACCGGCATCAAGTCTAACAACGACCTCATTTTTGGAGCTGATCGCCCTTTTCCAAGAGCTCTGTCAATTTGGTTTTAGCCACAATTGGCTGTTTCTGGAGATAGCCCAGTACCAAAGGAGAGTTGCGCCTCTTTTTGCAGCCTATTCCAGCTATATAGAGCCTGGAACTAATAGCCAGAATAATCGATTGTAGGCCTTCTTCTCCCAGTTCTAGTGATGCCCTATGGGCCCTGGTACTGGTATGTGCCTTGTAGGCATAGTTATAGGCACTTCTTTTATTTTGTGCCTTTTATGCCACCTAGGACACTTAGTCCTATGTGACACATAGGACACTTAGTCCTAGGGTCTAGGTACATGGTACGTACTCCTCTTTCCTTAACACACTACTTGATGTGACGGCTGTAACTCATCGACTCATTGACCTTGCACTCTCTCTCTCTCGTCTCACGATCCTACACTGGTATTAGAGCCACGTTCGACTTGTCTCCTGCTCCTAGACTTGCACCAGCTCCCCTCAGCCTACCTGCTCCTCCATCCGTACAGTCCGCACGACTGTACGGACGCCCGTACAAACAGCCATACTGATCAGTACTGCGTTCCGTACCTGCGTTGCCGTACAGCCACGTGAGAAGACTTGCTTACAGCTGTGATTCCGTACATCAGCAGTACCGTGCCGTATATCTTCCGTACAGTTGTGCAGAAGGTTTCGTACTTGCATTTCATACAGCCTCCGTACATTGTACATGTGCCATACATTGGATTACGTACGACGCTCAGTATTGTTCCGTACATCGTACTTGCATACGTACAATCACGTACCTGCTCCATACCTACGCCATACATCATACACTGGATCTGCTCCATACATCCGTACAAGAGCTATCCGTACAGCTTGTACTTGTCCCGGGAGTTCCGTACAGTTTTACACGTGCAAAGCTGTCTTCAGGTTCTGTATCTGTTTTGGGATTCGTTGTGAACTAGTGTTGGGGCTTTTGCAGGACATTGGCAAATTTGAGGCTTTCAATACCTTTCATCCCCTCTAGTTGCAACTTCTTGCAAGAACACTAGAGATTTGGGATTTGGTCTGCAATTTCTTGTTTGATTGCAATACATTGGGTCAGATTGGAGACCATTGAGTCACTTTTGCAAGACATTGAGTCATATTTTTATACGTTGGGTCACATTTGCAAAAATTTCAGCACAATTTCGGGCTTTTCTGCATTTGCTCTCTTTTTGGCCTATTTGCCCTCATTAAATTTGGGGCTTTTGCCAGATTTGTTATTTTTTGCAGTGAACCTTGCCTGACACAGTCACATTTGGGTCAAATCTACATTTGCCCTTTGATTTGGGTTGGAAATTTGCAGAATATTTATTTGCAGATATTTGCTGTCATTTTTGGACAGCCAGTTCTTTGCAGTGATAGCCTTGAGGCTTTTGGATTTTCAGGTCTTTTTCAGGGTATCCCATTTGCAATGGCTGGGAGCAATCATGATCTATTTGGCATTCTTCGTGAAGATGATAAGTTGGATAGCACCAACTATCCGATGTGGTCTTATCTCATGAGACATATTCTTGTTGCAAGGCATTTCTGGAATATTGGGGTTGATCTGAGGCCAGTCAATGCTACAGTGGTTGCATCTACTGCTGGTCCCTCTGCAAAGGATACTCCTCCTGATGCCTTATCTTCTAGCACCTCTACTACTGCTCCCCCAACTCAGGAACAATCAAGATGGGATGCAAGAGATGCAAATGCACATTCCTGTATTGCTTTATCATGCAAGAGAATCATTATTCCACACATCCGGCCTTGCAGGACAGCAAAGGATGCTTGGGACAAATTGGCTTCTCTTTATCAGATTCGCAATGAGGCATGTGTTGCATTTTTAAGAAGACAGTTGCAGGAAGTCAGTATGAATGAAGGTGATTCCATGGATGCATACCTGACAAAGGTCAAGGACCTCATGCAACAACTTGCCAATATTGATGAGGTGGTGCCAAATTCTCAGCTTGTCAGTACCACATTGAATGGACTGCCAGATACATATCAAGGGTTTGCTACAACCCTTCGGTTAGTGGCCATGGGTAATCCAGACCACTACTCTTTTGATCAGCTAGTTACTTTGCTTTTGCAGGAAGAGCAAAGTCGTGCTAATAGACAAGCCATTATTCCTGATCATGCATTTGCTTCACAGCAGACAGGAAGAGGCAAAGCTTCCAAGCCTATGGGGAAGCCTAAGTGTGCACATAGCAGTGGCAATTCCTCCAATGCATCTAAAAATACAGCAAATAAGTAAAAGAAGAAAAGATGCAACTATTGTCGCAAGCCTGGACATGACATTTCAGAATGTAGAAAGCGCATTGCTTCGGAGAAAAAGAAAGCAAGATTGACAGTTAATGCCTCACATGCAATTGAATCCCACGAGCCAGCAGCTAGCAGATGCTTCACATGCACATGCTCTCCAGGATGATTTGGCATGGGTTGTCCATTGTTCATTTGATCCCTCCACAGTAGAGATGTAATCTTTGCTGAACATTCAGCTTCTCCTCTTGTGGACTGCAAAGCTAAGCCAGAAGTTGATGTGTTTGATGCCTTTGACTCTTGGTTACCTCTGCCTTCCTCAGAAGGGGACTTTGACCAGCAACATGAGCCTCCTGTGGGCCCTCCAACAAGCAATGATCAGCCAGTACCCCATGCTGATTTGCAGGTTTCTCTTCCAGCACAAAATGATCCCACTATTCATGATGCAGTGATTGAAGAAAGAGCTGTCAATAGACAGCAAAGGCAAGTTCCCAGATGGCTTCTTGATACATTGAGGGACAGCAAACAAGATCAGCCTTTTGCTGCCTGGACAAGGTCAGGGAATAGACAGATGCATGGTCACTTTCTTGAGTTTGCACTCCTTGCTACAGCTTGCAATGAAGAGCCTTTGTGCCATAAAGATGCTTTTGACAGCAAAGAGTGGGTCTGCTGCTGTACTGCCAACCTGTTGCACATCCCATCCCTGTTATACCTGCTGTGCCTGCTGCTGCAGTAGCCGTACCACCTGCAGTACCTTCCGTACTTGCTGACCAGGTACTGCTGCAGCCTTTCTTCCCTAGTGCTTCTGCTGCGCACTGTTGCAGCTCTTGTGCCCTTTGCTCGTGCCCCTGGCTAGGCTCTTTCCAGCCCCACAGCCAGCCCATGCTGGCATCTTTTGGTGGCCCTTTGGTCTGCTGCCCATGTGCGAGCCACATTGCTGCCCACATGGCAGCCTCACTACCAGTTCGGTAGAAGTACCATCTTCATCCCCGCCTATGTGTAAATCTATGCATATGCTCCCCTTGGTGACTTCAAGCTCGTTCTGTTAGAAATTACCCAATAGAGGGTACGCACAGAGGAAGACTGATAGTAATGCCCAGGAGCTCACACAGTGTGCGTGTGGGGTGTGGAATCACAAACTTCTTAACTTATGTGCATAGATGTGCAAGCCAGCAAATAGACAATGCTCAGAGACAAATATAGAAGCAAATCTTTATATTTTCGTCCGTCCACAAAGTAGGACCGGATACAATACCAACAGGTTCTCCTACTAGATGCCAGGCACTTCTAGATCTCTGAGCCCGCGTGCTCCACCTCGAGCATATGTAGACTCTCTGTCTAGATCCCTTCCACCTTGCTGTCCGGAAGCCAGCCTAGGTGGGCAGCACCTCTAGCTTAGTCTGCAGCTTGTTCTGGGTCACCTTCACCTCCTGAATGTAGGCCCAAGGTAGGTCCTGCTGCTGCTCCTATCTGCTGGTTGAGGGCTGCTCCAAGTGATATGATATGAGGCCAAATGCCTCCTCTTTTATAGGCCCTGAAATGGACCGACCTGGTAGGGCCGACCAGTCCGCCCCCTCCCAGTCTGTAAACTGACTTGGTTTGGGGGCTGTTCCACAGACCCGCCTGGCCACGTGGCAGTTCGCCATAGGCGCAGGCCTCTGCCCTCCTGCTGGCCCTGTTCCAGCCTTGTTGCAGGCTACATACAAGGCCCAAAGGCCCTGCCATGCAGGCGCCTTTGGCCACTGCAGATCCCGCCCTCTGTCAGGCTTCCAGCAGCCCTGTTCTCCATCAAAGAAGCCTCCGTACAGCCCCGTACAGTGGGGCCGTACCCTGCTGATGTCATCGCGCCCTTCACAGGGCCCTGTTGCAGGCCATATGCCTGTCCTGAAGCTCTTTCTTGCCAGGCCAGATCCAGGGCTACATGCCCCCGCCATCTTTCCTGCACAATGTCTCCTTTGTGCTGCCAATGTAGCAGCCTAATCATGCCTTGGTCTACCTCCCCCATGCTCTCCTCATATGGGGGCTTACAGATGGGGAGGTGACCATTCCAACATGTTCCTAGTTCATCCACTTCTTATCTGTCAGGACTCATCCTCAGATCCTATGACTGAGCAACGTTCTCCATCCTCCACCATAGAGTCTAAATCTGTGCACCACCGCTTGATGTCTGCTATGAGCACAGTCACCCCTGGGTGTGCAAACTCTATCTCAGTGGGACAAGGTATCATCACTGAGAATAGCTCTTCTCTTACCACATGGGCTGTTGGTAGCTTGAACTGGTCCTCCCTCTTCACTTGGTCAGCCTTCTAGCAAAGTGTCCAGGCGTGTCATAGAAGCACTTCTTTTGGGTCTTTCTCTTCTTGTCGTCACCATCAGAAGCTTCCACGTCCTCACCCTTGGCATCTTTCTTTTTCTGTGGCTTCCATTTGCCACCCTTGCTCTTCACTCTATGAGAACCTTTGCGTCGCCATCGTCCTCATTCTTACTATGCTACAGCTTCATTTGAGCTTCTTCTTGAAGCAACAATGGACCCAGCTCCTCGAATGTGAGCGGCCTGTGTTCGTTAGCGGTGAGAGTCATCACCAATCCTCGAATGCTCTTTGGAAGCTTACTGACCAGAAGCACGGCTAACTGGTTACAGTCCACCTTGCGACCCACTGCTCCGAGTTCATCTTTGAGAATTTGTACCGTCTCTAGGAAGTCGTAGGCTAACTCTTTTTCATCTATCTTTAGGTTGAACTATTGGTTCTTAAGCATGATAATCCTCTCTTTGTTCCTGGTCTCATAGAGATCCTGCAAGGTCTTCCATGCCTCGTGTGCCAGTTGGATGTGGATTATCAATGAATCCGCACTCGCCTCGATGATCATGGAAAGAGCAATTGCATCTCTTAAAATTCACTCTTTCACTTTATCTGGGTCTGCCGGTATAATCATCTTCCCTGAGGCATCTAGGACATCAACACGTTTTGGCTCCGTACCTTCCATCGTCTTCCAAATCTCCATGGTCACCAGATGGCTCCGAAGATTCACTTTTCAAATTGGATAGCTTCCCGACTTTCCGAGTTTCAGAATGAGTGGGTTGGATCCCACGACTCAGTGTACATGGCCTTAAGTCTGCTGGCCTATTTTGAAGTAATTGCAAGGCACGCAAGCACTCTTGAATGCGAGGGCTCCTTCCTCCTTGACAAGGACTCCATTGAAGAAGGTTCCTCTACTTCTATCTCCTAGGCTTCACGTCACGAGCAAGGCTATCCCTAGATGATAACCTTTGGCTCTGATAACATGTTAGAAAACATGGAGGTAGGTTGCTTGCTTATGGCCAACACTACTCCATTGCCAAGATTGTGCACTGTTTTTGCACATTATTGATGTGTTTATGTGCACATTGTAAGGAGGGCGCAATAGCTTTGCATCCCTAGGTCCTTGCACGTAATTTGAAGAATTGCTATCTGATCAAATTTGATGCATTTTACAATTTTCTCCATCAGATTAATGAAGACATTGTTGGAATAAATAGGGCCCATGCTGCACCAGTTAGCCCCCAAATGAGGAGTGCAATGAGGCTTGACACCTTCCTATGTAAGGGTGTAGTCGGTGTCATATTGGCACTGTAGGGGGATTGGGCTAACAAATGAGGAGTGCAATGAGGCTTGACACCTTTCTATGTAAGGGTGTAGTTGGTGTCATATTGGCACTGTAGGGGGATTGAGAGAGGCTGCCATGTGGGCAGCAACAGACCATTCTTTGTGGGTTAGGTTTAGGATGGCCACCCTTGTCAGCATCATTGACTGACTGTGGAGCTGCAAACAGTCCAGCCATGAGCCCATATCCAGGTTCAATGGGCCAGGCCTGAGGTTACAGCAGAGGCTACTGCCAGCTGGCAGTACAGTCTAGGCAGCACAGCAACAGGAAGTTCTGCAGCAGGGTGATGCCAGTGGCAGTATGTCACATGGGAGGGTCGGCCAAACAGCAGCAGATGTGCACAGACGGGGTTGGCCAGGTCTGTGGTC
The DNA here is from genome assembly GCF_047967505.1 of Dipteris shenzhenensis. Lineage (NCBI taxonomy): Eukaryota > Viridiplantae > Streptophyta > Polypodiopsida > Gleicheniales > Dipteridaceae > Dipteris > Dipteris shenzhenensis. The sequence goes on along the minus strand of NC_141619.1, from coordinate 32,218,139 downwards.
AGGTCGGTTGAGTCTGTCAGTATGGTTGGCCAGATCAGTATGCGGGTCGGCCAGGTCAGGGGCACCATGCCCTATAAAGGGCCCCCTTTCAGCAGGTCAGACTGCAGGACTTTTGGGCCTTCCAGAAGATATGCAGAGGCAGATTCACCTCCTTGTAGCAGAGCCATGGTCTGGAGTAAGGAGTGTGAGCAGGAGGACTCACCTAGAGCAGCTACTGGAGCCTGTGTGATCTAGGCAGGTCTACAGCAGGAAGTTTAGCAAACAGAGCGTGAGTTCATCAACGTACCTCAGTGTGTTTGCAGCAGGTGTTTTTACAGATTTGGCAGCTTCGTTTTGACATCCACAAAATAAGATTGGTTTTGGCTGTACATCTGTGTGTGCTTTCAAGTGTTCTCTTTCTATACATGCATGCAGAGTTGGTACCCGATGAAGGGAAAGGCCAATCTTGCCAAAGAACCTGACAAAAGCTTCCACTTGCTAGAACCTGACAAAAGCTTCCACTTGCTATTTTTAGTAAATGAAGTAATACTTTAAAGAAATTTCACATGCAACTAAAGAAGGCACTATCAGATATTCCTTGAAAGATACCAAGTTTCCAGGTGATTGAGAGAGTGGGCTACTGAACATAGTAGTTTTAGTCAATGGCGTTACAATAATCCATTGAGAATCTCTGTAATTCCATGATCTCGTAGCTTGGATCAAACACGATGGATCATTTTGGCTTAATACCTACAGTTAATAATTTTGGCAAAATGAGTAATGAATTGACATTAAGGCTTTTGGGATATGAAGACACATTGTTGAAGATCTCGAAGAGCTGAACAAGTGATTGTAAGGAAAAATGGGAGGCAGAATTTAAAAAGCATGTTTCTTTGAAATCAAAGTAGCATGTGCCCTGGTCCCTTACAAAATCCATGATTGGAGTCTCTACAGCTTGAGTTGTTCCGTTGCTACATCTTTCGCTGTAACTATCTCACCACTTTCTACGCCTTTGTTGGGTAATAATAGCTCAATGTATAAAAATACAACAAGGAAATAACACTAATGACCTCGTAAATTCCTGAGAATTCAACGTTTTTTCCTACGTATAATGTACAATAAGCCTTTCATTTTCAATGAGCAATCTCTTGGGAAAACCAAGTGGTTTAATACAATATAAGATCAAACACAGATCAAATTCAGAAAAGAATGAACAAAGAAAGCGTTTATTGATGTCTACACGAGACCAAAAGTAATGTTAGGGTCAAAAGATATTACAAAGCTAAAATACTAGAAGAAAGAAGACTAAATGCTTCTCAAAGCCCAAATGATGTTTAGGGGGGGCATTGAGTATTATAAACCTAGATGTTTCCATGAACATTCCCAAACTCATCCTCTAAAAACACAACTCATGATAGTCACTCATAAGGTTGAAAACCATAAACTCCATCACGCATAGCAAGGACTAGCTACTATGACATCCCCACTCACGTCATCAGCGCTCAACAGTGGGTGTAGACCATTGTATACAAATATGCTCCCACACATACTTGATCATCCATTTATACAAAGTCTTTGTACCGAGTTTCTGTCGGCACTCCGGAGGTGAAGGGCAGACTCAGCCATGACGAAGGCTAGCACTAAAGGAGAAGGCTAATAAAAAAGTAGTCCAAAATCTCTTCATTCAAGCTACAACTGCTTGTGAAGTCTAAACACAACATAGTCTCATGATAGTCACTCATAAGGTTGAAAACCATAAACTCCATCACGCATAGCAGGGACTAGCTACTATGACCTCCCCACTAACGTCATCAGTACCCAACAGTGGGTGTAGACAATCATTTAAAAATATGCTCTCACACATACAAATCCACACACCCACACATACTTGATCATCCATTTATACACAGTCTTCGTACTGAGTTTCTGTCAGCACTCCGGAGGTGAAGGGCAGACTCAACCATGACGAAGGCTAGCACTAAAGGACAAGGCTAATGAAAAAGTAGTCCAAATTCAAAAGTCTAAACGATTTCTTTTTAGTCTCTTCCAAACGAGCATCTAAATCTAGCTGATAGGGCAACACACCATTTAAGATAGAAAGAATTATCGCAATACCAGCAAGCCTCAACATGGACAAAAACTTCACAAGGTGAAATTTGCATGCCCGCAGAAGCATATACCTAGATGAATCCAGGAACATACCCAAACTCATCCTCTAAAAACACAACATAGTGCAGTTTCAATCTCGTGATAGTCACTCATAAGGTTGAAAACCGTAAACTCCATCACGCATAGCAGGGACTAGCTACTATGACATCCCCGCATCCATTTATACAAAGTCTTCGTACCGAGTTTCTGTCGGCACTCCGAGGGTGAAGGGCAGACTCAGCCATGACAAAGGCTAGCGCTAAAGGAGAAGGTTAATAATAAAGTAGTCGAAAATGTCTTCATTCAAGCTACAACTGCTTGCGAAGTCTAAACAATTTCATTTTAGTCTCTCCCAAACGAGCATCTAAGTCTAGCTGACAGGGCAATGCACCATTTAAGATAGAAAGAATTATCGCAATACCAACAAGCCGCAACATGGATGAAAACTTCACAAGGTGAAGTTTGCATGTCTGCTAATACGGCAGAAGCATATAGCTAGATGAATCCAGGAACATTCCCAAACTCATCCTCTAAAAACACAACATAGTGCACTTTCAATCTCATGATAGTCACTCATAAGGTTAAAAACCATAAACTCTAGGCATTGAGTACCATAAGGTCAAAAGATACTACAAAGCTAAAATAACTACAAGGAAGAAGCAAATACAAAAAAAGAATCTATACTTTGACCTTCAAATAACTTTTAGGGAGATCATGCCCGCTAACAAGAGAGGAATACATATGTGATGACAAAGCGAGATCATTAAATTTTAAGTTTTCCTCCATGTCTAGATGGAGTATGGAGATACAAGTCTTAAGTTTGCCTTCATGTCTCTATGGGGTATGGAGATACAAAGAGCAAATAGCCAAAGAGAGGAAGAATTCGACTTGAAGTGGGAGGTCGTTAGATATTCATCTATACGTAAGGAGGAGAATTGAAGACTAAGTTGCATGATCTGCTAAATTTTTTGGTATGTGGAAAGACTTTAAAGTATGTGCAAATAGAACACCTATTATAAGAGGGTTGAAAACCAAAAAAGTAGTGTAATTGGGTATATTTTCTTTCATAAAAAGTCATAACCCATGGCATCCATAAACCCCATTAATTAGGGCTTGTGGTTGCAAGCTTCATGCCCGTGATATGTTGCTATCCAACCCACTCATGGTTCTTGTGGCACATATCAGAAGGCAAAATTTGGTGTACTAATTGCTCGAGGGTCATTGTATTTAAATTTTCCAGTACGACAAAATATCACTTTGTTGGAGTGCGTCAGATTATTCCCTCCCCCAAAAATTACACTCGTATTCAAATAAAAGCATATTCTTCATTTAGTGACCATGCTTCAACCACTCATTTAACGTTTTTAAGTTGAAAGATCAGTTTTGCAAAAATCGAGCAAAAAAGATGTCATAAGAGTCAAAGAAATGCACATTATGTTTTTAAAGAAAGAAACTAATATAATATATTTTGGCAAAGAACTCCTAGTCTATCACACATGTTAGTTGTGCGATAATTGATGTGAGAAAAAATAATCATTGAAATTTGTGCAAGTAGCTCTACAACATGATCTTAAGATACATGTAAGAAAGAGGCCGAAGCACATAAAATTATGTGGCTCAATTTCAAATACATAAGATAGCTCATATCTACTTTTCTAACCCACACAATCAATTTGAAGCATGGTTTTGTCTAAATTAAGTGACATTTCTTAAAATTCAAGCAATGAATATTATCATCATGTAAGGAAACCTACACCTCGTTCTTTGCACAATACATTGGTGCATCACATTTTCAAGTGCATTAAGAGATGCATGCTAGTAGGTCTTGAAGACCATCTGAAGTAAATATCAAGAAATAGAAATCACACAGATTGGTTGAACTTTCAATGGAAACAAAATATAAGAAAGGTAATGTTGCACCATGCTTCTTAACAATGTTCTACGGAAAAGAGACAAGGTACATGCATATAAAAGTTGTTTTAAAAAAAAAGCCATGGTCTCAATCTTTTTGGCTCTCTCTGTCTCTCTATCTCTTTCACACACACACACACACACACATGGATTGGCAAACTAGAGGTATATAACTACGTTATTGTAGGCTTGTCACTCTTGGTTGCTCCTAGGAATTCCATGTTACAAAATGATAACTAACCGCCATCAAAAAGCTTTTGACACAAAGGGAGAAACAATACTTTCTCGGTCAAAGTACCAAGGGATATAATCTCTTTGGTAGATCATTTTAAAATTTTAATGTCTTGAGGAAGGGTGTATCTATCTATCTCATCCTTTACGCATTACACACACTAGCAACCTTTTGCACTCATCATTTTCCATTAGTTTGCTTACACATCACATCTCACCACAATGACCACCAACATAACACTAACTTTAAAAAACAGGACTTTAATTTTTAAGTACTTTGCTTTTCATGAAAGGCAAAAAAGCCCTATTTCTTAAATCTAATTGTGACTGCACTCGCAAGCATATTTTGTTCATTCCATTCATCCAAGTCTATCTTTGCTCTCCAAATATGTACCTTCGAAAACTGCAACCTCATACTTTTCAATCCTATCCTTCATAATCTTGTGAGGGAAGAATACCGTAAATCAAATTGTTTAAGTAGCATTTTAGCTCGAGGGGTTTATTGCATAAAAACCTTATACAATAGGTGAATCCAAGGTGTGTTATTTAAACCGTTCTCTATAGGCCTTTAAAACAACCCATTTTCACCATGTAAACTCATTGATTTTTTTAAATTCCATTGAAAAACCCCATTAGGAGAGGTTTGAGCCTTGGGGTCTAGAAAGGGTCCCAAATTAGTGTTTCCTAATCTTTAGAGACTAGAGAGAGATTTGTGCTAGACCAATTGAAGTACTCCAATCTGTGAGTCAATGCCACGTTGAGATGTCCAAAAGCATTTACCGGTGGGGAGACCTCCTACCCATAGTTTCACTCCCAACCATTGAGACTTGATCTCCAACCAAGGGATACATTCAAATTGGTGGTAGGACAATACCAACCATTAGATCAAGGTGTAAATCTAAGGGATACGATCAAAGGATAGAGGGATCAAATATAAACCCTTGATCAATGCAAAGATGTTTTGGATGAGATCAATAGAGGGGGGGGATCAATTTCAACCATCCAACAAATAATAGATGAAAGGAAGGAGATCAAAGGAGTAGTGCTCTAACCTTAGCCATGGATTTGCAATAGAATCAAGAGAGGAGGTCAAAGGAGAAGGCACTTCAATCCGAGATCAAACTTGATGTACACCCACCATTATGCCCCTCAATCATATCCCTTCAATTGAATCTTCCATCTCCACATAGATCTATCATGGTCCACAACATCAAGCACATTAATAGACCTAACTTTTGTCGTATTTCGCCGATTGGGGCCCGCCAAAGGTGCCTCCCTTCAACTACCCACCATTTTGGGCATCCTAGGCCTTTACCCATTTGCCATCCACGTCCATCCAAGGGCCAAGCTTGATCAATTTCAAAAAAATATACCCATGTTAGTTAAGTAAATGCTAGGAGACCCTTAGCCCATGGGGTTCCTAAAGTAAAGTCTCTTTGTCCTTCCTTGATCCCTTTCATAATCCATTCCTTACGAGGCCCTTTTGAGACCCCAAACCTCCCCTAATGCCCTCCAAAGGCAAACTTAAATAAATTTAAAGAGATTTCGACAACAAACAGTCCCCTTCTATTGAATGCACATGCTATATGTTTCAAATTATTGAGTGAACCCTCCATCAAGATGCACATGTTAGTGCTTCAATAGATTCTCAACCTTTGTACCTATAGTAAAGTAGCATGTAATTTTATAACCTCATGTACTTTAACATTTATTGCTTGTTGATGATAACAATTTCCTCTACCCTTCAATTAGCCATCTCATCTTATAATGTGATATATTATCAGACCTCTTTATAGCAATTGCATACTCCCCATATTTACAATTATTGAGAAATATTCATGGTTACACATGTCCTATTTGTACTTATTAGAAAACCAACATAATGGTTATTTCAGTCTTTACTATCCTCTCTTGTCTTCCACTATCCCTTGGTGTTGGCGAATTTATAGTACTTCATAACTTCTTGAAATAATTTCCAAAGAGAAATAATTTGTGAGCTTAAGTAAAGTTTAGTTAAATCATGTAGCCCCATGTTTTATGTGGGTTGGTTTTTAATCTATGAAGGGATATATCTCAAAACATAGGATTTAAATTTAATGTGGTTGTGAAACTAAACATGACTAAACATTACATGTGTATGTGAATAGGTTAAAATTGGGACTCAAACTTGAACTTGACACAAATTGTAATATCACTTAATGTTTCCGAGAATTTCATTCAACGTACATGTTGAAACTATGATTCTATGATTGCAAGATCAAGATTTACATTCCTCACTAAGATGGAGACTACTTTCCTTACCACATTATCAAGCTCTAACAAAAAAGGAACTAATGAGACAATATAATAAGTGATGGATTAAGTGATGGATAACATAAATTGATATAGCAATTGTGCAAGCTTTGAAAGAAAAGTTTAGCAACCCTTTGATTCTCTACAAGGCATATCCTACTTCGAGTATCATCTACATAAAAGCAACATCTTGAAAGAGTAGCTTGTAGTGGCAAAACTTAGAAAGTGAGGACTCATCTACACATTCTACATGTGCATGGAAATAACTTACATATCAACTGACATAATAATAAGTCAAATATGATACTTTGCTAAAAGAGCCTAATCTTACCAAATTATAGTTTGTAGCATTGATAAATTGTGTTAAATATTGTTGATCAAACACATACAAGATATGGCTACTCCTTAAAAATAAATAAACAATACTTAGGGGGTGCACTATTTATTTTGGCCCACAATCGTCATATGCTGAGCATAGGTATATCTTTCAAAGCTATGGATAAGGTCCATTGATCTTTTGATTTGATAAACTACTCACATTAGGAGGGGTGGTGCTCACATCAATCTTTACAAAGCTCGAAGCATTCGTCCATTCGGGATTGCATGAACCCACAACTACACAATAGAGCATTACATTGACTCCATGAAGTGGCAACTAATAACCGTATACCAAAACATGACCAATAGACAGGACCCAATGTAGGTGCAAAAGGTGTACTCACACCCTACAATACCTGGACAACAGGATGTTGCCCACTAGTGCTAGTATTGAGGCCATGTACTATTGCCCACACTTTTGTTAACTCCTGTTGTGTGCTTCTCAATGGGTCTTAAATGGCCATGGTACCAAACACATTATATTGAAAAGAAAGGCCCTGTTGGAGGGCGCTCCCATCTAATGGGCATACTATTGGGAGGGGCTCCCTTCCAATGGCACCCCATCCATGAGATTCCCCCTTCCCTTTCATTGATGCCCCCCTGCCTCCCCTTTTATAATGTCTTTCATGAGTCTTTCATTGGGGCTCACTCCCTCATTACTCTACCTCAACTCGCCCCCCTCCCCTCCCCTCGTTATTCCAACTCTTCCCCCAAACTCTTTTCTTGTTTCTAAACTATTCTTGCTCGTATTGCGATAATTTTTTTAATCTTAAGTGGTGTGTTGCCCTATTAGCTAGATTTAGATGCTTGTGTGGGAGAGGCTAAAATGAAATCGTTTAGTCTTCACAACCAGTTGTAGCTTGAATGAAGAGATTTTGGACTACTTCTTAAGTAGCCTTCACCTTTAGTGCTAGCCTTCGTCATGGTTGAGTTTGCCGTTCACCTCTAGAGTGCCGACAGAAACTCAGTATGAAGACTTTGTATAAATGGATGCTCAAGTATTTGTGGATTTGTATGTGTCAGAGCATATGTTCTACACCCTCTAATGGCACTGATGATTTCAGTAGGGATGTCATAGTAGCTAGTCCCTCCTATGTGTGATGGAGTTTATGGATTTCAACCTTATGAGTGACTATCATGAGATTGAAACTGTAATATGTTGTGTTGTTAGAGGATGAGTTTGGGTAAGTTCCTAGATTCATCTAGATATATTATTCAAGTGCAAGATCAAATGTATTTTAGCATCTTAGGACTTTGGTCGTGTATGAAGAGGCATTTAAAAAAGATCTAGCTTTCATGTACGAGGGTTTGCTATGTTGTAGTTTTGTATATATTTTGGTAATGCCACCCCAATGCTTGCTCTTAGCCAAGTTTAGAAAATACTTAGGTGCATAGAAAACTTGTTTGTAATTTTAAAAATTTTGGACTTTAAATTAGGAGCAATATTTTTTAGTTTTGCATAAAAATAAATGAATTTTATAAATTTAATGCAAAATAAATAATTAATGATGGAATAGAGTGAATTTTGAAGTTGTGCCAACTTCTCTAGCAAGTTGTCATTCATTTGGATGGGGACTCATTCCTTTTGTTACATTTAGTACATAGGATACATGTATGGTCCACTTTACTTAAGAAACACGGGTTATTCTATTTTGTGGGGGAGGGGTGAAAAGGAGAGAGGGAGGGGGCGGGGACCAACGGGAGTTGAAAGAAAGAAAGTTGATTAAATTCTACGAAAGACCAATGGGTCTATGAGGAAAAACTTATACAACAAGCAAAAGGGTGGAGCTACTAAGCGAGTATTATCACCCATGCTGAGTGCTAAGTCCTAGAAAGATACAGTCATATATCATCACTAGTGGCATCATCATCATCCTCATCAATACGAGAGAGAGAGAGAGAGAGAGAGAGAGAGAGAGATTTCTCAAGATAAGATTTAACATCAGAAATCTACACAATTTGGGACTAAACAAAGCTTTGAAGAGAAAGAAAGTACGATTACTACATGCCTCACACACCTTTTTTTTTCGGGGTCCTCCAGTATATATTTTGGAGGAAGTATCATGATGTTTTAAACTATTTTCCATATATCTATGCCTAGTATAATGCAGCCTAGTTCAATTTTTTTTTTAAACGCATTTTATTTTTTAATTTTTGGAAGCATATTTCAACCCACAAATCCTTGGACATGCCAAAAAGATATTTCACTCTATTGTGGCATACACATTTGGGTGCACCTAGTATTTGGTGTGATTCTCTCTTGCAGGCCAAATTTGTGAATTTTTTTCTTTAAAAAAAATATTGCTCATACATAGACAATAGATCATGAAATTTGGTTTGGGATTGATCGGAATGACCTTCTTCTTATTGTGGTGTTATGGAGTAGGTATTTTAACTTAAATAGGCCATTGTTCAAAGTTGAGGTATGCTCAACTACTTAAAGGCCTGGGGGGGTTCCCCCAAAAATATGTAAGTATACAACATGGGCTCAAATGGAGGTGTTTTTTAATTTAAAAAATTTAGGAAAATTCATAGAAATGTATTTACATATGGGGTTTTTCAATTGAACTTTGAAAAAAATCAGTGAATTTCAATAGGGAAAAGGGTATTTTTATCCAAGCAAAATTCACAAGGGATTTTTAAAATACCCCTTAAATGCACCTCGTATCTAGGGTTTCTTAATAGTTCACCCCTCGGGCTTAAAGGTTTAGGATGCATGGTCAGATGGCACATGTAATACCCACTAACCTTATGGAATGCTTATAACTGCTTGATTGCTTTGCTATTCCATATATATTTATGAATTCAATAGTATGCATACTATTGGATGAAGATAGGCCACATTGTAAAAAAGCCTTAGTGTTATGACTCCACCTCATCTTGGGAGGCAACCTTGATAATTGTATACAGCTTAGCTCTAGCCTTTGGGTGCCCAATAATACTCCACCAACACTCCAGAGCGCCTTGGCCTTTGCGTTTTGGTGGCATAGCTAGTCCACAATGATGTAAATTAACACATTGGCCACTCTTGCACAGGCAACGCCTATGAGATCCTGAAAATTGGACTCTTGTCGGCGGTCACCATCCTAGCTCCCAACAAGTTGATATTCGCTAAACAAAAGTGGTAAGGTAATACTAAACTTGGTAATAGTGATTTTTGAGAGAGTAGTCTCTTAGAGCTCTCAATGGAAGGAGATCGGACAAGTTTTGGGGAGTGAATCCAAACTTTGAATCTATGTAAGCGCAACGGTTGAGCTTAGGGTTTCTCTCAGAGAGTAGGCAGTAATACCTGGAGCTTGCAAAAGGGTGGAGTTTCCCGTCGGTGGAGAACATAAGCACTCCAACTTCCGCATCACACAGAATCGACAAGTCATGGGCCTTTTTAAACAAGCCACGGCGCCGCTTGTTGAAGGTCGCCTTCCTGTCCCTGGCGTTCTCTATCCACTTGATTTTGATCTTGCGCCGAACCATCTTTGCGGCCTGACCCTGAAATCACAAGTTAGTGGTTAGGGTCCATCGGAATGGACTCTCTCTGTATCACGTCGGAATGATCTGTGACACTGATGCGTTTGTCCAGACAATGAGGCGCTCGGGGTGCCCAAAAATACCGGCTCTGAAGGAAAAGAATGCCCTGCAATGACCAGCAAAACAAAAGCTCTATGATAGAAGTTGTCGTCATCGTGGAAGCCTCCTGGGTTGTGAGGGTACAAAGGCCAAAGCGAGCTGTGACACAGAGAGAGAGAGAGATTGCCGAGGAACCCATGTGCTGGAAATGAAGGGAGGCAAGGTCGAGGAGCAAAAAAGCTCAAGGGCAGGGAAGATACTATGGATGCGGATGATAGTATTGATGAGGGACAAACCTGAAGCTCGAAGGTGTGGAGCAAGAACAAGCGCACTGCAAGTGCGGCTGCTGCTGATCTATACTATCATCCGTTTGTGGTGTGCACACTAGACTTCACATAAATTGACGATTATATAAATGGGCGTATGCCCTTGTCACATAAATTGACGATTATATAAATGGGCGTATGCCCTTGTCACTTCGAACATTTTCCACTTCGCTTTTCCTTGTAGAAATGGGATGAAACTCATTCGAGAGGGACAACATTCCAAGAAAAATCACTTTGTATTGAACGGTAGCACTAGAAGCAAGCATGCAGGAGCAAATCGATGGAAGCAACTGATAAAAGGTAGCAAGAGCTACTGCAAAATCAAAAGGAGTTTAGTCACGCTTCATACGATTACTTGATGAATTCGTATAATATGCGTACTTTGATCGAGAATTAGACTTATATTTAACGAAAATTGTGATAACATCTGTTTTTCTTCCTATCCTTCTTGGCAGAACCTGCAGAAGTACCACCCACCAGACCCAAACGTCGTGTCTCTTTTACTGCCTTTAGTTATGTAGCACTCAAGTTCATCAATATGAATTAACCCTCTTATTTAATTTCCTTGTTCGAGTAACGGACCCTTGAGAAGACAGGTGTTAATTTGGTCTTCACCCATCGTAGCTCACAAAAAAAAAGGACATATCGAGTTGTGCTAGTAATCTACCATTCCCACGTCCTCACAATTTAGATCCTTTACTTTTTCATTTGTCTAGCCGATAGCAACAATTGAGAGCCATGCCATAGCAACGACAGGATAAATCTATTTTGAAGGAGGGCGCCCGGGGCATACAACATACACAGTTGAATTCAAAATAGCCAAACAACCAAGATGTTTGATTCATGCAAAATCATCACCACCACTGCCTCTGGCACCCCGAATTTCCCGAAATCTATGCAATCCATGCTTCTAAGAAGATGGTGATCTTCCCTTCCTATGCACAGTTAAGAATGTTGGCTCCATTCTCCATGCAAGGTTCTGTTTTCTAATCACACGTAACCCTACTACATGCAATGTCCAACAAGAAAACAACCGTGTGTATTGCTCGACTAGCATAAGCCTTTTTGTATCACCATTCAAAGTGAAGTTGGTTGGCTCCATCATCACAACTAAACGGTTTAGAGACAAGCTCTAACTAGTTGATTATCCCTATTTACACCCCACAAGGAACAGACCTCCACCCGCTACAAGTCCACCTTCGGGGCTAGCCCTTTTCTTTTTCCTTGCCCTCTACTTTTCCCTCGCCAGAAGCTTTTCCCTTGCCCTTTGCTTCGTATAGTGCCACACACTTGGATGTGCTTAGAGCAAATTGCCCCCCAATGTCAACATGCAATGGGATAGCTTAAAGCAACTGAAATATCGTGCATCAGAACTTACAATAATATACTAAGCCGGAGAGCCTCACCATCCTAGAACCTGGTAGACTTAGAAGAAAGATGTAAGGAGAAGTATACTAGTGGGTCTATGCATGTCCAGCCTCGTTTGCATCAAGATATCTCTGAATAAGGCAAACCCACCCACCATTTATGGGTTAAGTTGGTAGGCAGGACTCTTTTCTAGCTCTACCCCAATTTTGGTAGTCCAAAAATTGAACTCTTCATGTTCTTGCTTCAACCGCCCCAATTTTGGTAGTCCAAAAATTGAACTCTTCATGTTCTTGCTTCCACGGGCCTGGTGTCATTTCCTTGCTTCCTCCTCTAGATGTCATATTAGGTCTTCTTCATAACATGATACAACCCCCAACACATAATCCACAGTCATTTAGTATAATTTATTACTTTGTAGGTGTCCCAATTCTTTCCATTATGGAAACGCTCATATGCTGCATGATTCTAGGTAGTCAAACATCATTTTCAACTAAAATTCTTTTCTAGTATGCCCCTGGTTCATACACTTGTACGCTAGACATTCCAGAACCACCCTCCATAGGTCCTTGAATCTTTGCAAAGGCATTTATAACTTTGCTTGCCAACTTCTTGCTATCTTTCCTTTTGGGCTTCCTGACTCCGGTTTCCCTTTTGTTTTTCTTTTTTATTGATCAGTCTTTGTGCTTAATGTGTCATCACTCTTCTTCTTCTTTTCTTTTTTGTCCTTCTTATTTAGGACCGGTTCTATTGCTCACATTTGTTCCTACATCCAGATTGTTAATTTCACTACCTCATCAATTATATAGATGTATCCATTGTAGTGAGAATCCCACAAGAATATGTTCTCAACCTAAGCACAAATTAGTTCACTAATAGTTCCTTGCCGAGTCAAGAATCTTTTTCAATCTATTTTGTAAGGTTCGTGAATCTACCAGCATAATCCAGCACTGATTCTTTCCTTTACTTCATTGTGTATAGCTTTTGCAACAACTATACTATCGTCTTGTACCGTCATCTTATCTTTCTAAAAACACTCCCATGTAGCCAAGTGTGTATTTCCACTACTATATGTCTCGATTCACGACCGCATCCTTTATGTAATTGGCCCTTGTCACCTGTGATGATGCTATTGACTGTGAAAATGGATTCAAATTCTATAACATGTGTATCTCGGATCTCATCATGTGAATTTGATCTGACTTTCATTCTACAAGTCGCAATACTTTAGATTAGAGAGCCAAAAAGGTCCTCTTTATACTCATTCAAGCACACTTGGTTCTCTACATTCACACTCTTCCTCAAAGTCCATATGAGTGGCATACCCTTGGTTTGTAAATAATCACTTCATCATCTTCCCTAAATCCATCCTCTAGTGCAACCATTCTTCCCCAATATGATCAAAATAAAACGTCACCTTTCCTCCTGCTCCCATCCTCTCCACAACTACCAAATCCTCCCCATCACCCACAAGCCTCATATCTTTGACCATGATGGTTGCAGCAGCAGAGCAAAGGAACAAAAGAAAGATGGAGATTACCATCACAAAATCAAAAGCTTCAAAATAGAAGGAGAGAGATACGAGGCAGTATTGAAGAATGAGTGACATGCTAACAAATACTCTGTATTGGTATTAGTATCAATGTTTTGTGTCAATCACTGACTCTATATCTTCAGAGATGGATGCAATAACGATGGTAATATTGCTACTTGTGCCAATGCTATTGCTAACATATTAATATTGATGATTATGTTGACAAAAGTCTGAATGCTTAACATTCTTGGTGAAAACATCGACACTATACCATTAGGACTTCAAATTTTTGGCTAAGTTCCAAAAACGATGGAAGATAACATCATAATTTGGCCTAGTTGTAGTAGTGCAAGTATAGAACAACACACAATGATTGAAAATATGTGTGATAGCTTGTAACTTTCATTTATGTAATCCTATTCTTCAATAAGGGAGGAGAGATTTAGAGATTATGTATCTAAGAGCTAGTGTGCTTTGTGTGTATGATTTCTAAGAGATCGTGTTTTAGTGAATAAGAGGGGGCCTGAAACTTAGCTAGCTGGCTGATGCGCTCAAACCATGCCATGGTCGCTGGTGCTCGATCTGTTGGTGGGATTAGACCTAGCCCCTTTCTCCTACCTATCCAGGCCTTAGTCCCCCTTTCCCTCTCACATCCATCATCTCTCCCACCCTCTTGCTACTCAGAGTTTCCTTTTGGAAGTAGATTAAAGCTGACCTTCCGATAAGGACCTTGTGGAGCTAGAGGGAGATAAAGCAAGATTTTTGTGATTTCCTCTAGTCAGGTTGGTTCTTTCTCCCACCTCTATTTCACTGTGTTTTCAAATCTACATATAGCTTTGTGAACATGATTTTAAATTGTGAATGTACATACGTTTCAGTGATTGAAAGAAAAATGTCCATTGGTTTCTAATACATATGTTTATACCTAGATGAATCTAGGAACATTCCCAAACTCATCCTCTAAAAACACAACATAGTGCAGTTTCAATCTCATGACAGTCACTCGTAAGGTTGAAAACCATAAATTCTATCATGCATAGTAGGGACTAGCTACTATGACATCCCCACTGATGTCATCAGCACCCAACAGTCAGGGTAGACCATATTATAAAAATATGCTCTCACACATACAAATCCACACACCCACACATACTTGAGCATCCATTTATACAAAGTCTTCGTACTGAGTTTCTGTCGGCACTCCAGAGGTGAAGGGTAGACTCAGCCATGATGAAGGCTAGCACTAAAGGAGAAGGCTAATCAAAAAGTAGTCCAAAATCTCCTTACAACTGCTTGTGTTTTCTCATTTTAGGGTCTAAGGTGTGTTCTCTTTCCCCCCACTTGTCTTTCATTGTGCTTACAAGTTTCTTTATGTTTCTTGTTTGTCCAACTATGTTGATAAGTCATAGGTCATGTGAGAGTGGGTCTAATAGTCACTCTAACTTCTCACATCCATTTGAGATAAGTCCAGAGCAAGTGATTGCTTTCATGTGCCAACTCTCACTTGCTCACTAGGTTGTTGCTGGGGTTGCCTTCTAGCTGTCACGAGCTCTATCTTCCTTCTACTAGCCATTTTAGACCTCCTTGTGGGATACAATACCCTACAAGTGAGGCAGCCTCACCGACTTCACGACATCATCGTATGTCAAAGAGGATGATCAGAATGAGTGGTGAGGATACTTGTTGTGGAAGTAGGAATGATGTGGTCTCTCCTATGCATATCCAACAATAGAGATCTATAGAGTCACAGCCTGTTAGCATGTTTGATAGCCCTACTTATAGTTAATTTTTCACATAGCCTGCTAGCTAAGGAATTGGCATTGCCAACAATCCCTTGGAAAAAAAGATACCATGCTAGATGAACTGCATGGTTTCCTTATGAGGAGTTGCAATTTGGTTGCAGGTACATGCTTGACTACATGAGAAGGGTTATGAGCCACTATAAACAAGAGCTTCAAGATGCCGTCAGGTCGAAGTACAAAGACAATCGCATGTACATAAGGACAGCTGGTGCATAGTTAAGGATGAGTTACAACAAGATTCCTTAAAATTAAAGCAATAACAAGAGGGAGCAAGGGTTCGACGAGACAAAACAGTCGGTTCTTATCTTAGGAGCAAAGGAAAGGCTAAATTTAGGACATACGTTATAAGTATTTTACTTATAACTTTTTATTGCATGTTATTGTTTAACATTGTTGTTGCTCCTGCTAATTGCTCTCCTAATTGATTTCAGACCCTTGTGGTTGCCATGCTCCACCCAAGGACGAGTATATGTATCAATTTTTAAGCAACGCACAATCTCTTTGACATGCTCTCAGGGGATGCACTACTTAAACCCATATGTATCATAGGTGTTCAAGGGGTATTTAAAAAACCCCTCAACTAAAATTGTTCCCCCAAGAAAAGCATCCCTCTTTACTTAGGAACTCAGTGATTTTTTTCTAAAGTTATTAAAAAACCCCTCATGTTATTGTAATTCTATTAAATACCCCTCCTTTTGAATGCATGTGGTACACAAAAAATTTGTGAGGTGAACCCCCAGAGGACATGCTTGAGCAATAGGGATTATAGCTCGATTGGCAAGCAATGGTGGAGGTAAACCTTTTTTCTGCTTTACATCTCCTTCACATATCAAGTCCCTTAAATTTGATGTTTGTTGCTCTAATTATATTCATGAAGAGCCATGTAACAAGCTTCTAAATCTCCACTTCATGATCTAAGCAATGATGACGATGAACAACATGATGACGAGTGATCATTGTCTCCCTCGTTGAAGGGTTTTTTCCTTGTTTATCTTTAAAGGGGATTTCTGGTTATCTATACCTATTTCAAGGGATTTAGGGCTATGTATGTTCCATTCAAGAAGTTTAGATATGTATCCCCCATTCAAGGGGTTCTTGATCATGCATTCCTCTTTAACGGTTTTTTGGTTACGTATCTTTAGGTTCATGAAAATCCTCCATTTTTAAATAAAAACACATAGTATCGATATTAGCATTGGTGTTTTCCTTCATATTTTCGTCAAAGTTATGGTCATCAATGGTACTACCAATAGGAATACACACTATAGTCAATTTTACCAACATTCTATGCCTAAGAAAAAAGATCGTTTCTTCACAAATTCCATTGGTATTTTCTTAAAAAAACAGCCAATACTTAGTAGTATTGGCATAGGCTTGATAATTGTAAGACCTTATGGCTTCTTTTGTGATCCATGTCTCTTTCTCTCTCCCACCAACTAACATTCAATGATGCTTCACATTTGTGACCTCGTATCTTAGTGCCAATTGCATGGATTATGCACCTCTAAATTATAAATAGATTCCTCTCGATTCACCCAAGGTGCAAACTCAGATGGGGTATTGTGACTCACATTAGTCAATGACACCTTTACTAGATGGACAAAAAGCCATAAGCATGGAGTATTTATTTAAAGAAAGGAGATCCAATGGCTTGACTAATCACTTTAAGGCAAGACTAATTATTGATAGGCTTTCACAAAGAGAAGCGATTGATTTTTTTAGAACATATCCGAGGTAGTGTTTGATGGAGATTTTAGAGTCAACGTCTTCTCATATGAAACCCAAAAGCAACTATACATAACAACTATGGAACTAGCCTTGTTCTTAAGAAAAGTGGCTAACCAATAGTGAGTCAAACTTATTGAGCTAGTTCGGGGTGTGGAAATCCATGTGACAAAAATAACATTTCTCGTGGTTTTCATTGTTTATAAAATGGATGATACACTTCTTTATTGCACTACTCTTTTTGTTGCCACTCTTGGGCAAAATCATTTTCATGCATTTGATGTAATTGATGCATTAAATGCAACCTTAAGTTTTTCAATATAAGTACCAAATTTTCGACAAGAACAGGTGCTTAGAGTATCATTACTACAAATGAGCTTGAAGAAAAGAAAACTCGCATGGAAAGTAGGTCAAGATAGTGAACAAGAGCAAGCCACCAACCCATAAAAAGAGACAACACAACAAACATTTGAACATCGCTCAAGCCTAGTTTAAGATTCTAGCATGATATTGAAGGAGACTTTAAGGCAATTAAGCAAAACTGTAGGATAATCAAATTAAAAGATGAAAATAATATTTGGTATTCCAAGTCAATTTTTAGAGAGACCTAAAGATTGGTGGGCCATTGCTAGGGAAGCCTTATAGTTCCATGAATTTTAGGACCTGGAGTTTGATAATTTAAACAGGGTTCCAACAAAGTTCATTTGTGTATGTATGCAAGTGCATGAGAGAGAGAGAGAGAGAGAGAGAGAGAGAGGTTCAATGGAACTCCTTGCTTGATTCAATGCCTGGTTCATGGCTCTTTAAGATCTGCCCCTACATTTGTCGGTTGCTTGAGCCTGGTCCCATGCAATTATGGGGTAATTCTAAGGCTGAAGAAGCAGTAATGTTTTCTAGCCACAACAATGTTTTTCAAGCAGCTGAGGGATTTTAGCATTGGCGATTCTCTAACAATTTTAGAGGCACTAATTTCAAAGACAATTTCATTATTGACAACTTAATGATTTAAGCATCAATGATTTTAGCAATTTTAGTGCTTTCGAGATTTCATCAATTTTGGCAATTTTGGTGTCGGTGACTTTGACGATTTTAGCATTGGTGATGAGTTGGTGATTCTCTTGTGAATTCAAGAGACGATTTCAGCATTAGTGATTGCGAGGCTGCAAGCAGTTGCCTCTTGAGGATTGCTATAGCTTTTAGGGTTTTGTTCTAGGTTAAATCAATCCATCTATTCTGGTTTTTCTAGAGCCAATGAAGCAAGAGATGTATCTTGGTGGCATTGTTATGGAGTTTGTCCTCAGTTTGTCGAGGCAAATATTTCACCTGACGATATCAAAAGTGTTGAGGATCAAGAGCCAATGCCATTGCCTAGCAAGAGGTAGAACCTGTGTTTTTGCAAAAGGAAATGCCCAGGTTGGGATGGGCTGCTCAATGAGCTTTTCACTAAGTATGCAGACGAATTGAAGGCAATCTTACTTTTATTTTTTAGGATGTGTGGAATAAACATATCATGCCTGCAGATTGGGCTTGCACGGTTATTGCCTAAAGTCCATTTTGCCAATTAATCAATGTCCCTTTTGCCAGTTAATTTGTGGCAAAATAGAGACCAATCACATCTGTGTCAAGATAGAGACCAATCTGTCAAAGTGGCACAATCCATTATGATTAGAATCATCTCTTTTTTCTTGCATTTATTGCCATGGACCAAAAGCTTTGCATCAGATGTAGCAGTCCATTAGATTTATGCTATTGAAAAAAGCAAACAATAAGCTAGGGCAGACATGGGTTTCTTGGGAACATGTTACTACTCCTAAGAGGAGTGAGAGAGGAGTGACAGGCGGCCCTATTACATGTTTGATTACAAATGGTTGCCAGGAGATGGCCTTTAATCCAAGATATGTGTCCCATATGTGTGGATCTCAAGAGCCATGGGTGGCAACACTCACACTTGATGCAACAGGTGGCAGTAAAGCTCACATAGGTCGTATCAAAGGGTTACTATTGTGGCAAATCTCTTCCTTAAGGTCAACCATTTGGTGGAGAATGACACGGCTATACATTGAATGAGAGTATTTCGAGCTACTACAGTGGTTCAGAGTTCTTAGGGAAGGGAAAGCTTGGACATCGTGCATGGTGGCCATGTGTCCGGCTGCTGTAAAATAATTTTTTGAAAATATGTCTATTATAAGAAGAGAGAGAGAGAGAGAGAGAGAGCTTAATCTATTGAATAGACTATACAACACCCTACCTGTGATAATCCATTATGTACAAACATTTTAAATTCCCTAATGTAATGACCAATACACCCATTTATGTGTACACAATACAATGAGCATACTTGATTAGCATTATATTGCATACTTCCTATTGTGACTGATCAGCTACCTTATTCAATTCTTTTCTTGAACTACTCTTCGATGGGATACCTAACACTATATTTGTATACGATGTAAAATGCACATGGACTCGATATATTTTTTCAGGATATTATTTTTTATGCAAACGTGGCCTAGATTCTCCCTTGGAGCACATCTTAATATAATAGCAAAGCTTTTACTCAGGAGGTGAAACTAAAAACCTTACAAATGGAAGTAAGAAGTTCTCAATCAAGATTGGTTTTCCCCCCACAATGAATAAATAAAAAACCCTCATCGATCTATCTTTACCCCATTTTGTGAAACTTAGATCATAGCTTAGATCATAGCTTAGAGCTATATTTCTTTCAAAATCTTTCTTGTTAACCCTATGAATTACTATTAACATGCAATATAGATTTAAATTCAACATGAACTTCTATGTAGACCTATTCTTTTAGCATAATAAACTATGTAATTTTAGGATAGGGATTTCGTACGTAGACATGCACATGCAAGCGTGCACACACATATACATGTATGTGCACACGTACATATATATACTGCACATGTGCACGCACACACACACATGTATGCCACATGCACACATGCGTGAGTTCAACAGAAGGATATTTTTAATTTCTAAAAATTACCAAAATACATATACATAAGGGACTATTTAAAATAGTTTTGAAAAAATTTTACAGATTTGTATAGAAAAGGGGTACTGCATTTTATTAATGAAAAATTTACAGATAAGGAGTTTTAGAAATAGGCCTTGAATGCACATCATATAGAGGGTTTATACATAGTGACACCCCCGAGAGTAAATCCTTTTGTTTTTGCTAATTAATATATATAAAAAGTCCCCTCTTTACACTTCGTGTTGGCCCTTTCTTAATTTAAGTATTGTTTAAGTGGCACAAGAATCATTCGACTCATGTCCCCTTTATTCTTTATTTTCTATTGTCTTCGACTTGATTAGCCCCCCATTACATTACCTAATATTACCTACGTGGCCATGTGCAAAATACTTTGCCTAATTTCATTACTTGCCTTTCATTGCCAATACATAATTTTAATTTAGCACCTGAAGTTAGAATTCTTGAGTCAAAGTAATTTGAACAATGCAAAGACTCTTAATACTTTTAAATTTTGAAGGATTTGAGCTTCATAACAAGTTCTTTTAGGGTTACAAGCATTCAAGATGAAAACGAAAAAAAACTACAAACTCTTTTGACACTAAGCTTTCTAGAAGCATTGAAGATGAAAATGACAAAAAACTTAAAACTTTTTCAACACTCAACACTAAGCTCTTTAGAAGCCTCATCATGCATGTATGAGTAGGCTTTACAATTTAGCAATCTTGGTATATATGTTCATATAAATTTGTAAATGAAAGGCAACTAAACTTGTTATATGTGAAGGCATGTACATTAGATTCAAACCATAATGTCTTTACTCCTAAAGATAAAGTAATGACCAAAGGATTGCTTATTGTCTTTTGATAAGAAAGAATAAGAGCCAATTGGAAATGCTCACACCCATACTCTGTTCAAAGTAATCGTAGTCTTGCCAAGTATGGTGCCAAATATGCAAGGCATCTTTTGACCCTCTTTTGAAGGCTATATGAAGTATGACAAGCCTATTATAGTCTCTCAAAGGCTTTCATTGATGTGAGCATAAAGAACAACCAAGTATAATCCTAAAGCTTGGCCATCATGGTAAAATTACATTACCTTTCATGCATACATGCAAATATGAACCTACTATTTTTCTTTGGCCCACTACGAAGAGCTAACTAGCCTTTTCAAAAACTGTTTATAAATCTCCACTCCAAACTACTGGTATGCTATGAACCCCACCATGCTGTAAGTCACCTTGAGCAAGGAAAAGACATCTATAAATGAGCTAAAAATAGGGACTATTAAAAGGGTAGAAAATGGTATCCATATCTAGGTAACACATATTAGAGTAGCTAATAACCTCTTGAAGGCCGCTATGTAAGTGCTCCATAAGAAAAATATCACAAAGGCATTAAAGAGCACTCATCCCCTCATCCGAATGAACATTGAGACCTCAAGAACTCTACCCCTTATTCTTCCATTTTCTTTTCCCTTCTCAAGTGTTATGTCATGGTCAACGTATAGCAAGTTGGCACTTATCTAGATTGATTTGTCCCTTGCATATTGATATGATGAGAAAGCTCTTTGCACCTTTTCTCTACATTAAGAGTACGATGCGCACAATTGCAAGTCTTTGCCTACAATCCATTTAGGTTATGAAGTCATCAATTTATGTAAGCCTACAAACGACTCTATCAGTAAGCACTGAGCAGTTGGGTGTGACTCTTGTGCTCCTGCTACTCAGCTCGACACCTTCGAGCTTCAGGTTTGTTTTGCTTCTCCTCTTCCTAACAACTTTCTTCCTTCTATCACGCCGCCCCTGCTCTTGAGCTCTTTGGTATCTCACGTACCTTGAGCTTACTGTGACACTCTTCACTCTGGCCTGGATCAACGTTTGTAAGCTTTAAATCGAAGAGAGCTTGCAAGTCGAAGAAGCTCAAATCTGGCACCGCTATCATAGATGATCGTCGCCTTTTGGTTTGCTGGCAGTTCCAGGGTTTTTTTTTCCCCCTTCATAGCTGGTACTTTGGCCATTCGGGTTGCCTCATTGTGTGACAGAATGCACCGCTCCCCCTAAGGCAGTGTCCCGGATAGCTCCGAAGAGTCCAAGCCGATGGCATGTTCGAGATCACCCTAACCACTAACTTGTTATTTCAGGCTCAGACAGCGAAGATGGTACGACGCAAGATCAAAATTAAGCGAATAGAAAACGCCAGGAACAGGAAGGCAACTTTCAACAAACGGCGCCGCGGGTTATTTAAAAAGGCTCATGACTTGTCGGTTTTGTGCGATGCGGAGGTGGGCATCCTTGTGTTCTCCACCGACGGGAAACTGCACCGATTTGCAAGCTCCAGGTACTACTGCCCACTCTCCAGGACTTTGTTTCTGATGGGAGCAGAAGGGTGAAGTAATAGGGAATCTGGTTCCAGTTTAACGAGGGTAACACAATTCTTCAGTTTAACGAGGGTAACACAATTCTTCGTTCCGCGATGCCCATGCAGCAGCTCCCAAGATTGCCCTGAATGGAGGGTCGAGATTGGTATTCTTGAATCCCCATTACCTTATTCAGCTCCGAAAGTTCGCTTATGGTGTGGACTGCGGGATCCTGCCGTTCCACAGATTGCACCCATCTTGTATTTCTCGTAGAAAGAATGATACTATGAGCATCTGTTTTGCCTTAAGCTCCACGTCTAGAGACCTTCAATTTGTGAAATAACTAGAGAATCAATTGCCCTACGCTCCAAGGCTAGAGACCTTCAATTTGTGAGCATCAAGCCATTCTAGGTCTTGAATAGAAAATAAGCTCTAAGGCTAGAGACCTTCAATTTGTGAAATAGTTAGAGCATAAGCCATTCAAGGTCTTGAAACAAAAATCAAAAGGCTCTAAGGTAACCATGTGTAGAGCATCTTAGGCTAAACAATTGCCTTTGCATGTACATACTCTTGAGGCACGCAACATAGCCAGATCAAGAGAAAATTTGAGCTCTCACTCAGCCACATGTCACGCTATTTTTACAACTTGATGGCCCTTGCCCACTTGCTTTATTGCCTGCCTAAATTACAAGCTTGCCTATGCTTCTTTAATGCCTGCCTAAAAAAATTGTTTGCTTTTGTTTCTCTGCTATATATTACCATTAGGTTGTACCTAATCAAAACCCACATGATTGCTTATTTCTTGGCATTGATGAGAACATAAGGATTGATTTGCTTACAAAATATGTTTAAATTTCCTTTTCCCCCCCCCTTCTAAAGGACCCCCCCCCTCTCGACATCAAGATTGATTTGCTTGCTATATATGTTTAATTTTTCATTTTTAAATATTTTCCCCCTTTTAAAGGAGTTCTAAAGACCTCTCTCTCTCTCTCTCTCTTCTTTTCTTTTTGTCTTAGGTTTTTAGTTCTTGTTCAATTGTAAGATTAAGTATATTCTAGCCATCATAGAGCTTTGGCTGCATGGGTATGGGTAACCACAAACATTACTAGCTCGTGCTTGGTATGACTTTTGTGTATTTTCATTCAAGCACTCATAATATTGATTATAATTTAGCTTGACTAATGTAAGCAAAATTGAGTCTTAGCAATGGTACATGTTGCCATTGTTTTCACTTTAGAAGTCGTGGGACTTTCAATTGTTTTGCATATTTACCAAAGTTGTGGACATTGTCATATAATTTATAGATTCCTTTACAGTATTATACATGTACATATAGAAGCGTTCGGTAACTTTAATACTTTATTATATTTGGTACTATGGACCTCTATATTCATCTACTAAAAGAGATTTAATATTATGTGTAAAAGATTTTATATACCACCTCTATTAGAATTATAACTCTTATTGCAAACATGATTGGAAAATACCCTTTTAATATACTAAGTAACACCTAAGCAATCCGAAACTAATTATGGACACTTTGAAATTCACTTGAGCCATTCAAATTTTACAAAATGGACCAACATAACACGATAATAAGGCATGGTGGAGGGGAGTAAACGAATGAAATGCCAAAAATTTTAGTTCATAAAGAAGAGAGGCAGAAAAAAATACTTCAAAAAACTCTACAAATAATGTGCGTGTGGACACAAGCACGCATACACTTGCGTGTGCGCATGTTTGAGTGTATGCCTATTTGTTCGTAAAATCCAAGTAAAGGAAGATACATTGAAGGCTATTTAAACTTGGAAACAAGGCCAATAAACGAGTGGACAAGGAGTGGAGAAGTAAGAGGAAAGGAAATGCATAGGCTAACTACTTTTTACATGCACGTCCTAGTAAAAGCATTGCATCTCAATTACAAGGATTTCCCCCTCTGGTTACAAAGGTTTATGAGTATTGAGGAGGTTCAATAAAAGGCTATTGAATTCACACTAGAGGTAGAACAATAGGGAATGTATGGTAATATAATAAAAGGGCTCACTCGAAGTGGGGGTGTGTACTCGTGTTCAATAGCATTAGGGGAGCTTTGGGGTTTCAAAAGGACCTTGTAAGGAATGGATTAAGGAAGGGATTACGGAAGGACCAAGAGACTAGGTAGTAACCCAATGGGTAGCATTTAATCAATTGTCTTGGGCACTTCTTTTGAAATTGCCCAAAATTGTGGGGGAATGAAGGGAGGTGCCTTTGGTGGAAAATTTCTTGCAAAAGGTGGTGCAATAATGATGGAGACTCGTGGACCATTGGATCTTGTATAGATTGATGTTAAAGATAAAAGATGCAAATGGAGGGTGTCCAAATCTACACAAATAATGGATGGATATTGAACAGCATAATGGAGGGATGCCATTGAAGTGCATAATGAAGGATCGAAACTGAAGCGGCTTCTCTTCCTTAGATGTGTCCTCAAATGGATGGATGAGATCAAGCACTTTCTCCTTTGCTCTCCACTTGCGCCTCCATAAAATCTTTGCCTTGATGAAGGGTTTAGATTTGATCCATCTATCTTTTGATCTACATTTGAATGTATCCCTTGGATTGGAGATCAAATCAATGGATGGGAGTCAATATCATGTATCTAAACTATGGGTTAAAGAGGTTGAAGTGCTTTTCGACATCTTGGTATGGCATTGGTCCCCATAAAAAACATCTCAATATTGCGTTGGCCCACAGAAAAGGACTCCCATAAGCCCACCTCAAATCATAGTTAGGGGAAACGGAAACGGGGAAACGGGGAACGGAAACGGAAACGTTTCGGGATTTTTGGGAGGGCTGAAACGGGGAAACGCCACGTCAGCAAGGGAGAGGAGTAGATGATGATGGAGGGCTGAAGCAGGCTGCAGGAGAGAAAGGAGAGGAAATGGAGTGAATGGGGCTGAAGGAGGGCTGGAAAACCTTGAGGATGGAGAGAGTATGAGGCTGAAGGAGTGGAAGGAGCCTGGAGACCAAAATCAAAAGCAAAAAGACAAAAAATGTGATTTTGGAGACCTAGCAGCATGTGTTGTCTGAAACGGCACATTTCAGAACTCTGAAACGCGTTTCAGACTGGCTGAAACGTTTCAGCCAGCCGTTTCAGGGTCTTGAAACGTTTCAGACTCTGAAACGCATTTCAGGAAACGGGGCTTCTCTGAAACGGCGTTTCAGGCCTGGCTGGGCTCTGAAACGCGTTTCAGCGTAACTGTGCCTCAAATCCCTCCCTAATGCCTAAAGATTAGAAAACACTAAATTGGAACCCTTTGAGACCCTTAACCTCCTGTAAGTAAGGGATTCTTTAATTGCCTAAAATTCTAAAAGTTTACAAAGATGTTTTTAATGAATTTGTGAAAAAACGATGTCTAAAGGAAAACGAAAGGGGTGCCCTTTGGGCAAAGCGTGCCTTTGAGGCTCAAACAACCGCGATAATCATAGTAGGCTAATGCAAGGCTAGATAGTCAATTCATTGAGAATAATCACTACTTGATGTGAACATGCTCTTTCAATGCTCATCAAATGCCTTGCTCATGTTCTTAGCAATGTGCTTGCTTCTCTTTCTCTTTTTGAATAATTCGAGTCACTTTCCACTTTAAGTCAAGTTGTTCCTTTTCGGGGCTATTTGCCCTCTCCTATTCCAATATTCCAACCCATTACTTGATTAGTTTTGTTGCATGGAGGCTTAAATAAGCTATGTTTATCTATTGCTTAATTTATTTATGCTTTAATTAAGCTATGTTTCTCTATGGCTTAATTTATTTATGGATTAATTAACCTATGTTTCTCCATGGCTTATTTTATTTTATGCATAGACTATGTCCAAGGGGGCTTCCCCAAACGTTCAAGAAAAGACTCGAACACCAAACCTCCTTTTTTCCCATGCGTGAGCCCCGCCACTAAGCTATGAAATAATATTATGTGCCCATTTCCTTATAATAGTGTTATAAATGCTCCCGCATCCCCCTCCCCCTTTGAGATGTCCTTTCCTCTTTAATGTATGGTCCCCCCCCCCCCCAATCTCACATCCTTTCTTCTTTAATGCCCCTATCCTCCATTATTCCTTAATTTATCCCTCCCCTCTTTATACCTTAGTTTAATCATGGCCTTGCCCTCTTCCTTTTCACCCCTCTTCTTTTCTCCACAACTAATTACTATGAATTTTTCATTTTTCATATGATGGAGCACCTATTTGCTCTTGTATCACCATCCAAATAAAGACACGCACACAAACATCAAGTGTGTGTGTGTGTGTGTGTGTGTGTGTGTGTGTGGAGAGAGAGAGAGAGAGAGAATTTAGGCATCCTCGTGAGACATTAAGCACCAAAATAGGAAACCTAATAGTTGACTATGGTCTACACCCATTGTTGGGCGTTGATGACCTCAGTAGGGATGTCATAGTAGCTAGTCCCTGCTATGCGTGATGGAGTTTATGGTTTTCAACCTTATGAGTGACTATCATGAGATTGAAACTGCACTATATTGTGTTTTTAGAGGATGAGTTTGGGCATGGTCGTGGACTCATCTAGGTATATAATTGCTAATGCTAGCAACAAAGTAAATAAACCTGACCTTTATATGGAAGCAAAAGAGCAAGAATCTAGATTGAAAAATAGAATGATCTTACGCGTTGGGGGGTTGAAAGATGGTTGCCTTCATGATGATGAGGAGAAAGACACATATGATATAATCATTTGAAGTTATGCAAGTTAAATGGGATGAAAATAATATAGGCAATGTCAATCAAAATGTCACACGAGCACATCAGAGGGAGGGCAGCAAGAATTAAGATCCTTAGACAAACACATAAGCTTCACCTCCGGAGTGCTGACAGAAACTCAGTACGAAGACTTTGTATAAATGGATGCTTAAGTATGTCTGGGTGTGTGGATTTGTATGTGTGAGAGCATACTTTTATACTATGGTCTACACACACTGTTGGGCGTTGATGACGTCAGTGGGGATGTCATAGTAGCTAGTCCCTGCTATGCATGATGGAGTTTATGGTTCTCAATCTTATGAGTGACTCTCGTGAGATTGAAACTACACTATGTTGTGTTTTTTGAGGATGAGTTTGGGAATGTTCTTGGATTCATCTAGGTATATGCTTTTGCCATATTAGCGGACATGCAAATTTCACCTTGTGAAGTTTTCGTCCAAGTTGCGGCCTGTTGGTATTGCGATAATTCTTTCTATCTTAAATGGTGCGTTGCCCTACCAGCTAGATTTAGATTTAGATGCTCGTTTGGGAGAGACTAAAATGAAATAGTTTAGACTTCACAAGCAGTGGTAGCTTGAATGAAGAGATTTGGACTGCTTTTTGATTAGCCTTCTCCTTTAGTGCTAGCCTTCGTTATGGCTGAGTTTGCCCTTCACCTCCGGAGTGCCGACAGAAACTCAGTACGAAGACTTTGTATAAATGGATGCTTAAGTATGTGTGGCTGTGTGGATTTGTATGTGTGAGAGCATACTTTTATACTATGGTCTACACCCACTGTTGGGCGCTGATGACATCAGTGGGGATGTCATAGTAGCTAGTCCCTGCTATGCATGATGGAGTTTATGGTTCTCAATCTTATGAGTGACTCTCGTGAGATTGAAACTGCACTATGTTGTGTTTTTTGAGGATGAGTTTGGGAATGTTCCTGGATTCATCTAGGTATAAACACATAAGCTTAAGCGTACAAGGATTTGGATATTTACCCCCGATCCATCTCAAACAAAGAAATAGTCAACTCACCAAACTCAAGGAAGCATACAAAGCAAGAAATTGAGTGGTTTATCGAGATGGGAAAGGATTGATTAGGAACTTCAAATCCAAACCCAAAGACTCTCAGTCTTAAAATAATGCTATAAAGACCATGATATGGTAGTATAAGAATGTAGTTATCCCCTAAGATCAAAAAGCATCTGAGAAGAGAGGCTGAATGGCATCAGAAACCATAGCTTGAAAATCAGCATGTTCCAGGTAACTGTTATTCACCAACAAAAGCCTTCTGCAAGGCAATCTGTCATCAGGAAAGTCATGCATGGAGAGCCGCAACCAAAGAGGTGCATGATCAGAATGCATGAAGGCATGATCAACCCAAAGTTCCGATCAACTCCAGCAGCTGCTGAGCTGATTTTGGTCCACATTGGCTTGGAAACTTTAGACATTGCACTCAGATTTTGGGTTTTGTGGTTTTTTGGCAAGTACATAGCAGTCAGATTGGAGATGCAAATTTGGGAATTGTACACATTTGCCTCCATTGGCTCAATTCTCCTCTAAATTTGGGGCTTTTGCCAAAATTGCAGCCTTTTGCTCTCAGATTTCCTGGTAAGGCCTTGTCCTTCAATTTCTCACATTCTGCTTGCAAGAAATTGGGGTGTTTTCTCCCGTTGCCTTGCATTGGCCCTCGTGCATTGGGGACTTGATTTTCAGGTACATTGGAGCATATTTTTGCAGACATTTGGGAAAGCCATTTTGCAGACTTGATGGATAGACATTTGCAGATTTGTAGTCTGTCTACTTGCAGGCAGATTTTCCAAGACAATTTTGCATTTGCCTCAGTGTTTGAGTACTCAATTTGGCATTCGCATTCCCACAGCATTGCTGCCATTTTTGGCCTGAAGTTTTCAGCTTGTAATCAAATATTTGGGCAGGCAGCTCATTGGAATGATAGCCTTGAGGCTTTGCTATTTGTAGGGCACTTTCTTTTTTGGAGATTTTTTGCAATGGCCAACAATGACTTGCTTGGAAGTTGTCCATTGAGAACAAGGTTGGTGGTACCAACTACCCCATGTGGTCGTACATGGTGTTCTTGGTGGAAACCCAGAATTTTTGGGGTTTTGTTACTGGATCAAAGACCAAACATGTTTATCAGGCACAGGCACCTCTGCTGCCACCACACTCACTACTACTGATGTTGCTAGAGTTGCTACTACCACTTCTTGTTCATCTACCATTACTCCATAGTGCCTCCCACTCAAGAACAGATTCACTGGTCATGCAAGACAACCAAGGCCGCATGGTAAACTTTGGCCAATCTATATTAGAATCGGAATATCTCACATAGGTCAAGAACTTTAGAGAGAAGCTAGTCCATGTTGATGAGATAGTGCCAGATTCTCAAGTGGGGTCCACCACATTGGATGGCCTACATGATTCATAATCAAGGATATTGTGCGACGTTGAGGTTAGTGGCAATGGGTAACCCCAACCATTACACCTTTGATCTGCTTGTTTCCCTACTCTTCCAGAATGAGCAACATTGTCAAAACCGGGCTGCTTCCATTAATGCAGATCAGGCCTTTGCCACGGATCACAAAGGCGGGGAGGGGGGGGGGGATTTCAGGAAGCCCAAGTCTCTTTCTGGTATCTCATCCTCTTCTACCTTAGCTGATGGGAAGAAGAAAACAAAAGCACTGTAATTATTGCAAGAAGCCAGGACAGGGCATCTTTGTGTGTCGGAAGCACAATGCTTCGGAAAAGAAAAAATAGCAGTTACAAATGCTTGCTGCCCATGAGCTCAGCCATGAGGCAGCCCATATGGCTCACGATGAGTGGGAAATTGTTGTGACTTGCCACTACAATCAGTTGAAGCATCATGCAACTTTCTCAAATATGTCCAATTGGTTTTTTGATAGTGGTGCTTCTAAGTACATTACATCTTCCAAAATCCTATTTCAGTCCTCACCATGGAGGGGGGGTTCTTGCCACTTAGCCCTAGTATGGCCTTGTAGGCTAGTTAAGCCTATTACGATACTTAGCCCTATTGGGACATCTAGTCCTAGTTACACTTAGTCCTAAGTTGTCTTTGGGCCCTATTTAGGCCACCTTTTGTACGTTCTCATTATCCATTTGCATGTACACTTTAGTTCCTTCAGCTTGTTGTCTCCTCCTTGCATTCCAACATCCTTTCATTGCTCCCCGCATCCAACAAATGATGATGTATTCTTCCAAAGAATAAGGAGAGCCTACAAGCACATTTGGATGCGCTCATAGTTTTTTGTAAATACTTGGGGATGCAGGTCAATATAGATAAGACAAAGGCAATGGTCATTGTAACCTGATTTCTCTATCCTAGCCTCTTCAGCAGATCACGGGAGTAGCACCATGATTATCCACCCAGCCTATTCTGCCAAGACTCCCAAGCGAGAGAGAGAGAGCTATCATCGAAAATCACGTAAATCCTCAATCCTTATCTTCTCTCTATAGCCTTGACAGACCCCAAATCCCTAGATAGATCTAGATGCCACATGTCATCCATATAGGGCCTTCCTAATGCAACATTTCACCCCTCTCTTGGGATGCATTTAATTCCTTGCCCCTAGGCACAATCTTTGAACTAGGCCCTTGGTCTCAGATCTATCTAGTCTGGTGCTATCAGCCCTCACCTAGGACCTTGACATTAATCCCTCCCGATCATTTACATAAAGCGCAAACACATATATTACAAAGATAGATCCTATAAGGGAAATGTCGACTGATTCTTCCGAGGTCATGCTACCTCGGCTAGAGCGTAACATTCCTTCCCTCTTCAGACATCAGCGTCCTCGATGATAAAGTCTGGGAACACTCTCCGCAACTGATATACGGATTCCCAGGTAGCTTCGGATAGAGGCTGACCATGCCATGCAACCAACACCGTGGGTATCTTCCGATTTCGTATTTGCATTGTTCCTCGGTCCAGGATTCTTGTTGGTTTGCGCCTTGCAATATCCTCTATCTCCTGAAACTAAACCACACCTTCGATTAGTGAGTCACCAGTATGTAAAAATTTCTTTAAACGTGAAACATGAAAAACCGGGTGCACCTTACACCTCTGTGGCAATTCTAATTTATAGGCTACACTGCCTATTCTCTTTAGAATTAACCACGGCCCACAGTATCGAGGTGATAACTTAGCACACTCTCCTGAAGTCAACGACTTCGAGTGCGAAGGAATTCTGAGAAAAACTTTTTCTCCTTCTTCAAATACTCTTATAGACCGATTTTCATCCGCATACACCTTGGCTCTATCCATAGCCTGGCGGATATTAGCTCTCGCAAGTGCTAGCATCTCCCGCATCTGAACTACAAAGTTCGCGGCACTAGGCACTTTCTGAGGTACTCCAACTATAGTTGGATTGGCTGGTCTATAACCATAGTTCAGCTCAAACGGACTGAACCCGGTAGATGAATGCTTCCTATCATTGTAGGCAAACTCCAACAATGGCAACCACTTGTCCCATGTATGTTGCCTCAATGACACATATGCCCTCAGCATATCCTCTAAAGTCTGGTTGACTCTCTCCGTCTGACCATCCGTTTCAGGATGATCCCCACTACTCATTCCCAACTCAGTCCTTAGTGTCTCAAATACCGCTGTCCAAAAGTGACCGGTAAACCTGACATCTCTGTCTGACACTATGGATCTAGGCAATCCATGCAGACGAAATATATGTCTAATAAACAAATCCGCTACTTGCGGGGCACTAATAGACTCTCTAGTCGGAATGAAGTGAGCCATCTTGGTTAGACGATCAACCACCACAAGGATAGAATTATACCCTCCTTGCGTTGCAGGTAGCCCTACAATAAAATCCATGGAAATGCTCTCCCACTTACTTAGTGGTATTTCCAAGGGCTGTAAAAGTCCGGGTGGCTTCACCCGCTCGGCCTTACTTACCTGACACGAGAAACACCGTGTCACATATTCATGAATATGCTTTTTCATCTTTGGCCAAAAGAAATCTCGCTTCACGAGATCATATGTCTTCTCGACTCCTGGATATCCCGCACACGGGCTATCATGGCACTGTCGAATGACTCTCTGCCTGAGATCATTCTGACCAGGTACTACAACCTTGCCATTTCTAACTAGCATACCATCCCTTATGGTATATCTTGCATAAGTTTGGCCTTTTCTGGATGCCAGGTCATCCTTTTCACTTTCCCCGGGTTTTAACATATGAGCCTTAGGCCATAAGCTCTGGACAAACTCGTCCACTTTTTGAGTTTCTCTTATCTCGGTCATTAGAGCACTCTCTAATACCGTGAAACTCAGGTTGTGCATAATGCGAGACAACGCATCAGCCACCTTATTGTCTTTTCCTCTTCGGTACCGAATCGTAAGATTAAACTCCTGCATGAGTTCTGCCCACCTAGCTTGGCGGCCCCTCAAGTCAGGCTGTTTACAGAAATGTTTCAGAGTATCATGATCCACATCCACATAAAACTCTGAACCATACAGATAATGCCTCCATGTTTTCAAAGCATGGATAACAGCATACAACTCCAATTCATGAGTTGGCCAATTCCTTTGAGAGGGAGAAAGCTTCTTGCTTTCAAAGGCTACTGGCCTTCCCTCTTGAAGGAGGACTGCTCCTACCGCAATGCCACTTGCATGGGTTTCTAGGAACAATGGTTTCTGGGGATCAACTATTTTTAACACCGGTCCTGTGACCACAGCTTGTTTTATGGTGTTAAAACTTTCTTGTTGATTCTGTCCCCAAATAAAAGGTACTTTATCTGAGGTCAGATCAGTCAATGGCGATACTATTCCGGAATATCCTTTGATATGTCTTCTATAAAACTGGACAAATCCCAAGAATGATCGCAACGCGGTCAGACAACGCGGTCAGACTCTGAGGGATTGGCCAAGTTAGTATCGCAGCCACTTTCTTCGGATCCATTTCTACCCCCTGTGGAGTAATTATGAACCCTAAATACTCAAGCCTAACCATACACAGTATAGTTTTCTTTTTATTCACGTAAAGACTGGCTTTCCTCAAAGTACTGAACACTATCCTTAAGTGTTCACGATGCTCAGTAATACTTTTACTGAATATCAAGATATCGTCAATAAAATGTACTACGAACTTTCCGATATACGGACGTAGTAAATCGTTCATAAGCATGACGAAGGTCGCTGGAGCATTGGTAAGTCCGAAGGGCATTACCAAAAACTCATAATGACCAAACCTGCTTCTAAAAGCGGTTTTATGCACATCCTTGGCTCTAATCCGGATCTGATGATAGCCGCACTTAAAATCTATCTTGCTGAAAATCACGGCTCCATGTAATGCATCTAGCAAATCATCAATCCGAGCCATCGGATACCTGTGCTTAACAGTGATATTATTCAATGCTCTGTAATCTATACAGAGGCGAAACGTATCATCCTTTTTCCTCTTTAATATCACTGGTGAAGCAAAAGGTGAGAAACTTGGTTGAATCTGCCCCAACTTGAGGTATTCTTCCAGTTGCCTACGCACCTCCGCTTCTTCAGTAAAACTCATTCTATAGGGAGGTCTATTTACAGGTTCTGCCCCCGGGATCAGTTCAATCTTATGCTGAACTTTCCGCTCTGGAGGTAACCCATAAGGTAGTTCATCCCTAAAACATTCAGAGAACTCCTCTGTTATAAGATTAGCCAGCTTGGCCATCTCACCACTTTGCGTAACATCAGTGCTAGCCGAAGAATCATCCACCGACTCTACCGATGCTGTGCAAAGGTACAAAAACTCTACTTGAGCCTTTCTGATTTCCATCACGGAAACCAATGGTCCCTGAGGTATATCTCTTTCACCTCGCAAGACATAAAGCACATCATTCATCTTGAATTGATATACGTGCTTTTTCCAATCAATGGCTGGATTCTTCCTAGAATGCCACGCCATTCCCAGGGCTATATCTGCATGAGCAAGCTTGGTCATTTCAAAATCAAGCTTCTCAGCATAGTCCTGAATCCGAAGCTCCAACTGGGTAACCCTTTGGTCCCATACTTCAGTTGAACTTCCATCAGCCATCCTGACTGTATACGCATAGTCAGATGGACTTGTCTTTAGTTTCAGCCTCTTCACGAGCTTGGAGTTAATTACATTGTGAGTTGACGCCGAGTCAAACAACACAATGACATCATGACTGGCCACTTGCCCTTTCATTTTGATTAACTCCGTATCATTGAAGGCTGTATACCCTGTTGCTGCGGGCTTAGATAGGATGTTATCAGGTGCACTCGTTACTAACTTAGCAACAGACACACATAACAAACAAGGTACTAACCTCTGAGAAGATCCCGCTAGCTGAATCTGCATCTCTTCCGCTCTGGGACTTCCCTGCATCTCCACGTCGCACTCTGAGATCACCATCTCAGCCATCCGACGATCTTTGTTCCGTGGACAATCCTTCCACTGATGAGGCTGAAGGCAGCCAAAACATAAGCCTTCTCTCCTCGCTTTTTCCCTTTGTTCCGGGTTCAAGGGAGACTTAGACCAAGCCCGGGCTGCCATTGGAGTTACTTTTCTCTTCACTCCAATGGTGGTACTTGGTTTAGGAGTTTCAGCCGGTCTCGCCTGCTTGGCTTGACCACTCGGCTGCGAACCACTCCCTCTACTAGTCCACTTCTTCTTAAACCCAGATTTCTTTGGATACCCATACTGGGTTCCGACCTGTGCAAACCCACTTGGCTTGCTGCCCTTGGCATCCTCGTAGTTCAGGGCTATAGCTATTGCATCATCTAGCGTGTTCGCGTACTTAGCCCGAACTTCCATTTTTATTCGATCATTCAATCCAAATATGAAATCTTTCACTTGGATTGATTGAGGCAGGGGTTCGTCAACCTTCATTACACTCTCTCGAAACTTATCAGTGTATTCTGCCACTGATAAATTTCTCTGACGAAGGTTCCTATATTGATCCCAAGCTCGGGATGCCTCGTCAGGAGGTAAGAAGTGTTTCCTAAACTCTCTTTTAAACCCCTCCCAGGTAGTGGATGCTATGCCATCCTTTTGTTGTTTAATCCACCACCGATCCGCAGCCTCACTAAACATATGGGTGGCCTCGCGGATCTTTTTGATGTCATTTCTGATCTCACAAATGGCGAACGCCTCGTCCCATTTGTGTAACCAGGTCTCAATGACATCGGAGCTACGGTCGTTCATCCGACCAGAATACTTTTCCGGTCTGTAATTTGCAATATTCGGCACTTTAGCCTTCCTAGGCTCGACCGTATGAACGCTAGACTCCGGTTCCATTGGAGCCTTTCCCTTCTCCTCTCGAGAAGGTCTGGCAGACATACTATGTATCGCTCTCCTAAGCTCGGACTGCCCTGCATTGGCTTGTAATTGCTGCGCTAATAACTGTTGCAAGGCATCCTCCAACAATGCAATCCTGCCAGATAACGTATGAGCTACTGGGCGCGATCCCTGCTGGGTCGGCCGGACTCCTGATTCACCAGGGTCCCTCCTGGAAGCTCCTTCTTCTGCTTCCATTCAAATCAATGGGTGTTTTGTCTTGGGTTTTTTTTTTTTTTTTTTTTTTTTAAACACCCCTAGAACACTGTAATCATAAGCTGACACAATTCAGGGTACTGACACTCTGAACACAATTCCCTATACTAGGGAATTCCTGCAATCCCACATTCACACTGATCAAGCATTTAATACAGGCATATCTCACAGATGACGCTTTTCCCTATACTAGGGAAATTCCTGCAATCTGACTCCGACTGAAGCACACAGGCATAATCTGTCCCTGCTACAACATTAAAGCCTCATGCAGGCTGATTACCCTCAAGATCCGTCTATGAAAGCAAAGCATCGCCCGACTAATTGAAAAAAAAAAAACAAAACGAAAGTATTGGAGTTCGAAGAGAGCTCCCTGGTCGTTAACGAACAGCCACGCTCCCTTTTACGACCAGTCTAGAATCACAGCGGAGGTACAAGCTTTGGTCGTTGGACTAGCGTTTTATGTTGATCAGGCGCCTTCATAAACTAACCAACGTTAGACCCCCTGCTTTCGATCTGTCGAGCTATTCGGGCCACCTGGTTTCCCTGCTCACGGAATCCTCAGACGGATCCCTGCCCACGCGACGGGCTACCAACTGTCAGCTAATTTCTTCGTTAGACCCCCAGGTGTCCGTCATGGTTCCGCTGCAGTCTGCCCGTCGACTTGCGCTCCACCAAGTTTCGTCAACGATTTTTACACCTGCGCTTCACGTCTCCTGTGCCTGCCTGGACTCTCCGTTGATCAGCGATCGATCACGGGCTGTCAACGTCAAAGGCCTTACAGGAACCCTCCGTATCAACGTTCTGCATAGCCCAATCGTGGGTCCACGTGAGCGCTGCGATTGATCCGTCACCAGCTACCGTTCGTCACGTCGCATCTTCACGCACCACCGTATGATCGACGACTTGCCTTCCCACGGTCCCTGTTCCGTCAGGTCAACCCCACGCTATCTTCGTTGAATCGCTGCTATCAGCCCGTTCGTTCATCGACCAGCCAGCCAATTCGTTTCTTTCTTCCGCTGACTAGCGTCGATTTGTCTCTCTCCAACCTTCCGCTCTGATACCAAATGTAACCTGATTTCTCTATCCTAGCCTCTTCAGCAGATCACGGGAGTAGCACCATGATTATCCACCCAGCCTATTCTGCCAAGACTCCCAAGCGAGAGAGAGAGAGCTATCATCGAAAATCACGTAAATCCTCAATCCTTATCTTCTCTCTATAGCCTTGACAGACCCCAAATCCCTAGATAGATCTAGATGCCACATGTCATCCATATAGGGCCTTCCTAATGCAACATTTCACCCCTCTCTTGGGATGCATTTAATTCCTTGCCCCTAGGCACAATCTTTGCACTAGGCCCTTGGTCTCAGATCTATCTAGTCTGGTGCTATCAGCCCTCACCTAGGACCTTGACATTAATCCCTCCCGATCATTTACATAAAGCGCAAACACATATATTACAAAGATAGATCCTATAAGGGAAATGTCGACTGATTCTTCCGAGGTCATGCTACCTCGGCTAGAGCGTAACAGTCATCAGTACATGCAGCAAACAAGTGGATGTCACATTTGGAGGGAAGCCCCTTGAAACAATCAACTCATATAAATATTTAGGACTAGATTTCACGGACAACTACAAATGAAATACATGTGTGGAAAGAAGGACAAAAGGGCACATCCAAGTTTGCACATGCCACTATGGAACTCCCGAAGAGGAAGACTTTCGCCTCTACACCGATTAGAGAGTCCTCCTACTCTGACTTGCAGCCTCCATATCAACACCCAGCCCCTATGCATTGCACTACAAGCGAAGGATTGGATCTGATCCACAAGAGCAAATATACTTTCTACAGCAAGAAGTGAGAGAGCTTAGGCTTGCAGCTCTTGGAAGAAAGGTGAAGGAGATGGAGAGCAAAGGCAATAAAGAAATTATTGCAAAGGCTATGGAAAAATACAACACATCTCCAGTAGCGCCATCACTTGTCTCCACGGTTGAAGAGATGATCACCACTCGGGTAAGCTCAGCCAAGAAAGAGATGGCTATTCTAGCCAACAACAAAATCAACAAAGCAGATCTATTTACGGAGGTAAAAGAGCAGGAAGCCATAGCAAAAAACAAGAAGAGATTGCGCATAGGGGGGCTGCCAAAGGATTGTATGGGCTGTCCTGCAGATGATATTACGGAGGGATACACAGTAGAAGAGAGATCACAAGTCTCGAGAAGGAGATACCACAGATAGAATGGGATGAAACTGACATCAGTTGGATCTCTCAGAAGGGAACACAAGTACAAGTTGAGTTCACAGAGAGGGCAGGTAGAGTCAAGATTCTCTGACAGACGAACAAATTGAAAGGCACACAGGTATGGATATCTGAGGAGCTTAGCCCGAATCAGCTCAAACAAAGGAATGTTGAACTTACTAAAGTGAAGGATGCACGCAAAGATGGAAAATGGGCAGTATATAGGGATGGACAAGCCTTGATCCGTGATTTCAAATCTAAACCCAAAGACTCTCAGTCTTAAGCTAATGTTGCTTAAGCCGTTTTTTTTTTCTAAGATAAAATTAGTAGCTAGTTATGCACCTAAATAAACTGGGGCTGAGCTGATATACTCCCCCAAAGACTCTTAGTCTCTAACTGATGTTGATGTTTTTGGTGTGTGTTTTTTTGTCCCATAGACCCGCGATGTCTCCTATGGACGTTAATCTCTCTCTCTCTCTCTCTCTCTCTCTCTCTCTCTCTCTCTCTAACTGATGTTGATGTTTTTGGTGTGTGTTTTTTTGTCCCATAGACCTGCGAGGTCTCCTATGGACGTCTCTCTCTCTCTCTCTCTCTCTCTTCTTAGCTCCGGTTCTAGCACACACGTCCAACCATGTTGTATGCCACGACTTCCCACCTGCTTGGAGCACTACCACTATTGTGCCGATACACAAAGCCAAGGACCCCATGGATTGGCCACATTGACCAAGATTTATGGGTCGGTACTAGAGAGGGAGATCAGTCATAGATGCTCGAGGGCAGCGGGTATTAGGACAGGTAGGATTCTCTAGATCACATCATACACTTACCTGGGGGTTCTGTTCTCTGGACCTATCTTCACGATAAGACCAGCTATGCAGGCCCGCTTGAGTAGCGGATACGCCTCCCTTGCCCGACTGGAGAGACAGTGCTTCCATTCACATTTTTAGGACCCATGGACCAAGGGTCTCCCTTTTGACTCCTTGGTCCAACCTGCGGGCATGTATGGCAGCAGTTACTGGGGGCAGACCTATCCAACATAGAGTGGACTCGAGTGGAGAGATTACAGGTTCTCTTTTTTATCACGGATGATCCGCAGTAAGCCATTTGTTCCTCGTCAGATCATTTAGGCTGAGTTCGGGGCATCTCCATGATAGTTAGATGCGGCATTCTAGACTATCACTTATCTATACTGCATGCGAGATTATGGCTCTTGTACTGCAGAGCGACACAAGCTACCATGGTTGGCATTGGCATCTTCTATGGCATTAGCAGCTCAGGGTGATCAAAGATGCTGTTACGCGCACACGTGCAGATGGTTTGAGAAACTCGGTTTCCATATAGACAGGTTGCCACCCTTTTAGTATAGCATTGATGCTCCATTTGTCCTATTTCAGGGCAACGAGTTCAACCCGATCATGTGGGAAGATCTCTAATAGTTACACACATTCTGGACCTGGCTGGCACAGACAGAGCTTCCTGTGAAGCTCAGTTTCTATCAGGACCACTATCTACACTTCTCCGAGGAGGGTTTCATTATCCCACCAGCAGATCCACCTACCACACTCACTCAGGATTGCCATTGGATAGTTCCATGTGTGATCACACCGACTTCGTATCGAGAGCAGGCGAGCCGATGGGATCACCAAAGAGAGTCATAACTGCACATTATGTGAGCGGCACGAGGTGGAATCGGAGGAGCATTTCATCTTCCGTAGCCGAGTCTACTACGAAATCCGTGGACGACACCATTCCCTTTTCAGATATGGATTCGAGGGCCTATCCAGACTCCTCTCATACCCAGATCAGAGATGCCTAGCCATTTTCATCCACGAGCCGGTCAGACATAAAGAGGCTCTCATCATATCACAGAGATAGAAGCAGGAGGCCTTTCCTGGTCCATCCCAAAGTATGATCACAGAGTTCTTCCAATCAAAGCATGTTGTCCCCCCAGGCACAGATAGCAGGAGAGGCTGAGACCTTGAGATTGAGACGCGGCACACTCGACCGAGGACAGACACACAGACCACTCACCGACATTTCTTCTATTTTCAAACTTGGGATATGGCCAACTGGGGTTACTATGGCACTCATTAGGCGTCGGGTAGGGACTACTCATCCAGATCGCAAACAGTGATCTATCGCAGGCTTTTTGCCTACACTGCCTAGTCCGTCATCGGGTGTATCTTGACATTTTTATGCACTATCTCGTATTGTATTGGAGCAAACTGCATCTTCCATGGGGATGATGATGCCAGAGATGGATATGACTATGGTGACATGTATGGTGATATCATTGACTATGTCTACACAGTTTTCTCTAGCATGGGTTAGGATGCTCGCTTAGTAGCTCCACCCTTTTGCTCATTGTATCAAGTTTTCTATCAGTCTCATAGACCAGCAAAACGAACTTTCTTTCTTTCTTTCTTTCTGAGGACTATCATTGAGCAAGTGAGGTCTAGACACCATAAAGTCTACACTTGCTTTATAGACTTTCGGAAGGCATTCAACATCGTCCTGCGATCCCGCATGATCACGAGACTAGAAGAGATGCAAATTCCAAAGACGTTGATTTGGGGTGTGATGAGCCTATATGAGTCAGGCAGAGGTAGAGTTCGTGCCCATGTGGCTTAACAGATTGGGTCGAGAGCATGATTGGGTGAAGCAAGGTTGTCCCCTCTCACTGACTCTTTTCAAACTTTACATTGATGAGATCACATGCCGCCTAGGGGGTGAGGGATCACTACTGGTCTCAAGATACAATTTTGCTATACGTTGATGACACAGTTCTCATATCATCTTCAGCGGAGGGGTTGTAGAGAAATCTGGAGGCCCTAGAAGTGTTCTGCAGAAAGAGAGAGAGAGAGAGAGAGAGAGAGAGACTTGACAGTCAACCTTGGGAAGACCAAGGTTATGATCTTCAACACCTTACGCTCAGTGATCCACTGATACAGCTTCACTTACTGAGGTGAGTCTGTGGAGATAGTACAGCTCTACACATACTTGGGAGTAGTCTTCACAAGACCCATCTTCACGATGACTCATGCAACCAAGGCAAGACTGACACGGGGGTAGAGTGCTTTGGCCCGACTAGAGAGAGAGTGCTTCCAGGTAAACTTTCAGGATCCACCCACGAAGGGTTGGCTTTTTGACACTGTAATGTCGCTGACGGCCATGTATGCAGCACCCTTCTAGAGTAGTGATCTCCTAATGAAAGAATGGAGGAGATTTGAGCGAATACAAGTGACTATGGGATCTAGCCCTCAGTCCCACATGAGATAGTATAGATAGAGTTCGCCATGACATCTCTACAGGTTTATGCCATCTTTCAGATAGTGACATCCATCCATAGAGTTTGGAACTTACCTCACTGGAGAGTACCGAGGCTGGCCCTCAAGTCATCCAGATGACTAGTAGAGAGTGGGGCAGACACATGGTATGCACGTATATCCACATGGTTTGCCAGTCATCCCCCCTTTTAGTACAAAATGGACGTGCCTCTTGAGTTGATTCCATGAGATGAGACTAACCGTATCATATGGTTAGATCTTCTCTAGCTCCATGCATAGAGGATTGAGGGGAGGGTAGGAGCTTCCCACCAAGATTCAGTTCTATCGCGACCACTTCCTAAGAGTATCAGGAGGGATTCATTATCAGACCCTAGTATCTTGAAGATAGAGGAGTCTCACATGCATTGAGGATCGCCATTGGACAAATGCAGGTTTCATCCCATCAGTTGAGGATTGATGCGGGCAAAGCAGCAGGTATACCTAGAGAGCTGCGGATCTGTACATTGGGGGTGGTTGAGACAGAGTAGCATTTTCTTTGTGCCTGCCCAGCCTACTATGAGATCTGGGGACGATACCACTGTTTCTACCAAGAGGGGTGCCGCTCAGTCCACTCTCACAACTGATCCACTTCCATGACCACAGGTCTGTATTGGGCTCTATCTGCTTGAGATGCGCCAACACATGGAGACACTACTATGACAGATTAGAGAGCAGTAGGAGGCGACCAGACCACAGGATACATAGGCTAACCGAGCATAGCGACGCGTTACAAACTTCTATACATTTGAGTCAGCTCCAAGGCACAACGGAGTGGAGGAGGAGGAGCTAGGTGATATGCGGGCAGCTTGGATCAGCAGAGAGAGCTGACACAGTGTCACCGAGAGAGAGAGAGAGAGACGTTGAGACCATTCGCGACATCTAGAGTGACCAGAGCACACTCAGGTCCGCCGGCCTATCACAACTTTCCTCAAGGGATACCGCTCGAGATGAGGGGTCACTCTGACATAGCTCACCGGGTTCGGAGATCAAGGAGAACCCCCCCAAAACCATAGTGTAAGACAATCTGACTGACAAAGATCCAAGATATTGTCACCGCTCATAGACAAGCCACCACAGTGCCAAGCTTCGGTTTCTAAGTCCCAGCTCTCAGTCTAGTTTGTTGGTATGCTTTGCCCCATAGGCTTGCGACGCCTCCCGCCGACGTTAATACTTCTTTTTCTTTTTTAATATCTCTCTCTCTCAAATGAGACATCCCTATTTAAATCTCAGTAAAAGTTCATTATTTTTTGTGTAGATAAATGCTTAGATGATTTTATCTTCGCATACAAAAAGATTTATTTGCAATCCTTTTAAGAGACGATAACTTTGCAACAAAGACGTATGGTAGCTATTCTATACCCTGAAAGGATGTGATTTTGAACCACCCTAGCTCTTGTAAGAGATTTCGGTTTATTTGCAACCCAAGTCTTCCTAATCTTTATGCAGCTTGGGAAGTTTCATAAAGACACTAAGAACCCTATATCCATTGCAATTGCTTATAAGACTTTGCTAACAAATATCTTGATGTAGTTATTGCTTTGAGGTCATGTTACCAACGGTCCATGATCTTTAGAGAAAGCTGCTGGAGATCTAGTAGATTTAAGTTGGAATTCGAATAACTCGATGGAATCTATATCGATCAGGTTTTTTAACTCCTCGAGCAGTGTAGAATAGAAGTGCAGTTGTGGAGTGTACAATAGATGTGAACTCTAATCTTGTTGGAAACACTTGATTTCACTACTCTTTATACTAAGATTTGAAAGACTTGAGGTTTCAATTGTTGAAAAAACAGCCTTGCATTTGGATATTTGTTGGCTGACATCAAGACATAGAGTTGTGGTAGAGAAGACTCTCTGTGCAGGTTCTTTGCTTTGCAGATACATTTTGCAAGGATAGCCGTTGTTTGGCAAATCTTTTGGAAGAACATTTGGCATTTTGTCTTTTTGGCAGACATTGCAATCAGGTTGCAGAATTTGCTCCAAAAATTTTGGGCTTTTTGGTTTTAATTGCAATCTAGCAAACAAAATTTGGGGCTTTTGTAGATAATTGCAAAATTTGGGCGTTTTGGTCAATTTGCCCTCTTTCAGTTGCAATTTCTTGTAAAAATTTGGGGCTTTTGCATTTCGGACGCAATTCAGCAGTGGACAGTTACTTTGGGAGTTTTGCAGGTATTTTTGGACTCAGATTGAATCACATTGCAAACATTTGCCATTTTTTGAAGACAGATTTGGGCATTTGCAAAGCTTGTGACAACAAGCTGTCATTTTGGGTAGATTTTTTTGCAAACTTTGGTTGTGCATCTTTGGTGCATCTTTGATCCTAGGAAGGGATTTCACTTGTCAGATTCGCTGCATTTCTTATTGTATCTGGAAGATGTGGCTCAAAACAACCCCAATGAGGTTTTTGGTGTCCTCGCACAGGAGGATAAGTTGGATGGCACCAACTACTCCTTATGGAGCTTTATGGTTCGCAATATCTTAGTTGGCAAACATCTATGGGATTATGTCAACGGAGATGAGAGAAGGCCAAAGACTGTGGTTGCACCTGCCACTCCTCCTCAAGAAGGTGGAGGAAGGGATAGAGATCAAGGTGTAGGACAAGTGTTAAGTGCAGCAGCTGCTGCTGCTTTGGTGCCTCCCACACAGGAACAAAAAAGGTGGGATTCACGTGATGCACAAGCTCTTTCAATTATTTCTCTTTCTGTCAAAAGATTTATCACTCCTTACATTCGGTCATGCAAGACCTCGAAGACAGCTTGGGATATTTTAGAGAGCATGTTTGCAGTCAGAAATGATGCCCGGGTCTCTTTCCTGAAGAGAGAGCTATCTCACACACATGGATGAGGGTGATTCCATGAATGCTCACCTCACCAAGCTCTAGGATTTGAGGGAACAATTGCTGAATATAGATGAGATCATTCATGATTCAAAGATGATTACCACCACTCTGAATTCTCTTCTTGAGTCGTATCTCGGTTTTCATACCTTGCTGACTTTATCATTGAGGGGGGGTGCCAATCCTCTCGTTTTTCACGAGTTGGTAGCACTCTTGTTGCAGGAGGAGCAAACAAGGAAGAACATGGCCACATGGGCTGGCGAGCATGCCATGCTTCAAAATTTGAGCCTAAAGGGAAAGGACAGCAAAAGCAACATGCTAATCAGCCTACACATCAGCATAAAGCTGATTCCGAACAGCCCTCTCACAAGGCTAAGGTGATGCAGAGAAGCCAAAGAGGAAGGGTATTTGTCACTACTACAAAAAAGCCGGGTCACTATATTGGTGAATGCAAGAAGAGAATAGCAAAGGAAAAGAAAAAGGATTCGGATATGGCTGTCTCAGATGCATCAGCCCCTAGTGCACATGAAGGAGCGGATGCTGCAGCCAACTTTGTAGAAAAAGATTATGCCTTTTTGTCTT
Source organism: Dipteris shenzhenensis (assembly GCF_047967505.1). NCBI lineage: Eukaryota > Viridiplantae > Streptophyta > Polypodiopsida > Gleicheniales > Dipteridaceae > Dipteris > Dipteris shenzhenensis. Next base: position 32,173,268 of record NC_141619.1, on the reverse strand, counting down.
GCGTTTCCGATTTTCAAGTGGCTTGTTCAGATACTACAGCCACTCTTGAGGATGATTCTTATGCTTTTTGGACTTGCAGCTATGACCCTTCAAAGGATGCATGCACTTTCAGTGTCAATGAGACATTGAACACATGGTATTTTGATAGTGGTGCATCCAAGCACATCACTTCCAGGAAGAGTCTTTTTGCATCTCTGCATGCACCACCCGTTGGAAAGAGGGTGACTTGTGCAAACTATGTGCTTGGTATCAATAAGAATTTACTTTCAGTGTCCTGCTCAATCGAGGAGGATTTCATGTCATCTTTGAAGATGCCAAGTGTGCAGTCCGAGGCAAAGAAAATGATTATGCCTTGATGTTGTCTGGCACTTTGTATCAGGGTCTTTTTCAGCTTGATGTTTATGAGAAAAGATCCGATCTTGCACTTGCAGTAAACACTCCCACTGCTGCCATGCAGAATGCGGAGTTATGGCATGCCAGATATGCACACATGAGCTATGGCAGCTTGATGACACTTCAGAAGCATGCTATTTTTTTTTCGAAAAAACAGTGCTGATTATATTACTTCGAAAAACAAGAATACATGGGGTCAGTTTTGCAGCTGACGGGGCTGCGTTCACAAATCGGATGCAGTCCTAAGAGGAATCAAAAAGCTCTCTCTCACGGAGGGATCAGGCGGGTGTGAATAAACAGCCAGAGAGGCGGTGAGTAGCGCCACTGAAGGCCCTGAGATGTATGCTCGAAGAAGAGGCCCTGCGTGTCCCAATCTCGGAGGAAACGTCTCCGCTTCTCCCGGCCGGCCCGGGAGTCCCCCTGGATCTGGTCCCATTGACCTCTGAGCGTGTGGATAATCTCGCTCCAGATGTCGGCCATGACCTGGGCAGTCGAGGGGGAGGTACCTCCGAGGATCTGCGCGCAGCGCGAGGTCCAAATATGCCATCCAACGATGCTGCTAATAATCTCCCAGACTGGCTGCCTCACCTGAGATCCTGTGTCCACCTCTGCTAAGTGCTGCGGGATGCCCTCAAGCGGCCCCCAAGTTCCCTGTGTGATGAGGAACATAGGGTCCTGCGGGCCTGCCTCGAACAACTGGTGATAGCCAGGTGTGGTGCTGCACCAGCAAAACGCGCCCCAAGTGATCAAACCTAACTCTGGTGCTGCACGAGTAAGGATCCCGAAGGCCCACCTCCACACTTCATGGGCGCGAGTGCAGCTCCATAGGTAGTGCTTTGGTGACTCCTCGTCCTCATGACAAATCTGACAGAGTCCTTCCTGACCAAACTGTCGCAACCAGCTCCCCACTGGAAGTCCCTTGTGGGCGAGTAGCCAAAGGAAGTAGGAAATCTTCCGCGGCCACCAACTCTCCCACAAGGCCTTCCAGAAGGCCTGCAAAAATAGCCTGGAAATACCCTGAGCATACCAACTGGGCCGCTGGGTGGGCGGTCTGCTCTGCATCCTCCCGAGAACGCTCCTGCCGAGTTTGGTACTGTAAGCGAAGAAAGGGGTCGGCCCCTGGTCTGCCACAACCTCTGGCCATCTCCACTCTCCTGGGTCCCAGTCAAGCTCTGAAAGGGCCCGCCCCTCCCAAAGCCCCAACTGCAGCTGATCCTGCTCTACTCTAGGATCGACCTGCCAAACCTTCCCCACAAGGCCTACGACACGAACCCTCTGCCACGAGAGAAGGGGGTCAATGAGTGCACCCTCTCTCCTGAGTCGGCCGTCCCCCAAAACGGCGAAGAAGGAGACAAAGGTGTCGTCTAGCCGACCTGCAACAACCAGTGGGATGCCACGGGGGGTGAACTGTCCAAGCCAACGGGCATCACCAGGCATAAGGGTTTGAATCTCCGGTGGTACCATCCATTCGGCAGGAATCGCTCCATCTATCTCTGAACGCCTCACCTGAGCTCCACGCACGCCCCCGACTGCGGCTGCTAGTGCAGCAGCCTCCAAGTGTCTGTAAGTGTCCCTCCAAACTCGAAGGGACCGAGCGGGCCCCCGCATCCAGCCATCCCACGAGATGTGCGACCTCTCCCCCAGCTGAAGGCCCGAGACATCTCTGACCTGACCGTTCCAGATGAGCGGCTGGCGGTTGATCTCCTCCTGACTGCTAGGAGGCGACTGGATGAGGTTGAGACGAAGTCGCCTCCAAACTGTGAGCAGGCTACGAATGAGCGGGGAACAGGGGCGGGTAAGCGGTGCAGAGGTGAAGATCCACCTAAGGGACGGTAGCCACTCTCCTCCTCGGCACGGGGTGCAAGAACTGATCCCCTGCTGAAGTAGCATCTTCCACGTTTGCCCCCCCGGGGTCAAACCGCGGATAACTAACTTGCCCAACAGAGCCTGACTCTGGAGCTCTGGATCAATGACCCCCAAGCCACCCTCCGCCTGCGGAAGAATGACTGTCTGCCAGGCTACCCTGGCTCTGGTATCTCTGAGACCATCCCCTCCGGACCACAGGAAATTCCGAACCATCCTCCTAAGTTGTGCCACGCAAGATCGCGAGAAGCACCAACAAGAGGCCACATACCAGGCCGTGGCCAGGAGAACCTGATTGACCACAAGGGCACGACCTGCAAGAGAGAGCTTAGCAGTGCTCCAAAAAGCCAGCTTCCGTCGTATGGAATCTAGCACTGGGAGAAACTGCTGAGCTGGCGTGATGTCCAGGCCGACCTGAAAACCGAGATATCTAGTAGTTTGCCCCGCGGGATCCATCTGAAACCCAAAAACCTCCCCCACTGAGAGTAGGCCCCAGGGTCTGTGAGAAAACCAACTGATTTGTTCCAGTTGATTTTTGCACCGGCTACCGAACAGAAGACCTCTAAGGCCAGCCTCACCCTCTCCAGCGTCATCTCATCATCCTGAACATACAACGCCGTGTCATCTGCATACTCCGAGTCCAGGAGCTCAGTGTCCTCCCTGATGGGGAGGCGAACACCCCGAATCCCTGTCGACCTCGCACGAAGATAGTGCGTCATCGCCTCGGCGAAGAAGAGAAACAGGTAAGGAGCAAGTGGGCAACCCTGACGCACTGATCTCTCCAATCGAAATCGCTCTCCCATCCTGCCGCCGATGCTGACCCTGCTGGAAGCTGTCCTGTATAACGCTGAGATACCCTGAATCCATCCCACTGGGAATCCAAATCTCTCCAAAGTACCCTCCAGGAAGGACCAGTCCACTCGATCGTAAGCCTTCTCAAAGTCGAGAAGTAGGATGGCTAAGTGGAACCCGCTATGCTGAGCCCACTCCGTCGCCTCTGAGAAGGTGAAGACATTATCCAGAATACTGCGATCCTGGACAAAGCCTGTCTGAGTGTCATGGATGAGGTCAGGAAGTAGTGGCCGAACTCTGGCGCTGATCATTTTGGCAAGGATTTTATAGGCAGTGGTGAGGAGAGTGATCGGGCGCCACTAACGGATCTCCTGTCGATCTCCCCCCTTCGGGATGAGGCAGATCAATCCCGAAGAGAGGCTCTCTGGCATATGTCCGCTGCTGAAAATCTTCTGGAGAGCTGCAAGGAGGGGCTGATGGATCTGATCCCAGAATGAAGTGAAGAAAGCTCTAGAGAGCCCATCCTCACCAGGGCATTTTTGCCCATCGATAGCCATCAAAGCCTCCTGCATCTCGACGGTGGTAAACGGTGCCATCAGCGTCGTCTGCATGCTAGGCTGAACAAGGGCCGGAGTGTGCCTCCACACCTCCTCGCGGAAACGTTTGGTACGGGGGGCAAGTTGCTCCTGCTGGAAAAGAGTCCTGTAGAAGTCGGTAGCCAACCCCATGACCTCCTCCTGGTCGGTAATGATGTGGCCCTCCGTTGTCCTAAGACTCCGGATCTGGTCACCTGCCGCCCTCTGACCATGCGTCCTGAAGAACTCTCTGCTCATCCTGTCGCCCTTCCTAGCCCAGTAGGAGAGGGAGGCGTGATAAGAAAACTCCGAGCGACGCTGGAAAGTCTTCTCAAGAAGGGCTCTGGCTCGAAGGGCCTGGATCCGAAGCTCCTCCGAACCTGGAGCTGCCTGCTGGAGCTCCTGAATGGAGGCGAGGTCCCTACGAAGAGCTCTCTCTCTGCCCCACCACTCCTGACGAACCTGAAGGGCTGCTAGCTGGCAAATATGGCTGGACTCCTGCAGGGCCTGAGCCACCGACTCTGCCAGATCCACGCACTCGCCCCAATCTCTATCCCAAAGGCTACCGATACGACTGCGCACCTCCTCCCTAGAAAAGATGGAATCAGGAATCCTGCACGAACGGGGGGCAAGGGACTGAGCTGCCGAGTCTAGTGTCAAGAGCACTGGCGCGTGGTCGGAGAGTGTCGTCCCTGGCACTACACCCACCTGACCACCTCTGCTGATGGCCCAATCACTGACATAAAATCTGTCCAATCTCTCCAGGAATCTGCCCCCTTCCCTGCGGAAACCCCACGAGAAGTCCAAGCTCCCTTGCCATCGGCGGAAGGCAGGGTCTCTCCAGCTGTCCCTCCCTCCTGTCGCAAAGAGAAAGGAGTCCCAAGCGGTCTGCTCTGCCTGAGCTATACCTGTAAACTCTGGTCCTCTGCCCTGCTGGTCCTCCAAGGTCTCAAGATTGTTGAAGTCACCTCCAACAATCCACGAATCCATGTCTGGAAGAAGCTCTGTAAGTGTCCTCCAGAAGGTGGCTCTGCGTCGGAGATCTGTGGGTGCATAAATGTTGAGGACTCCTATTCTGGAGCCCTCCAACTCTAGGCCAAACCACAGCGCACGGCCTGGGATCAACGTACCATGGTCAAAAACTCCCTGGGCAATCGACTCGCAGATGGACGTGCAGACACCGCCACTCCTCCCCTGTTCGCCGATCGAGGGCTCCCAGTAAGTGTGAGAGCGCCCAGGGAGGATCTTCCCGCAACTACTAGTATGAGCCACTGAAAGCTTATGCTCCTGGAGCAGGAGCATATCCAAGCGACCAATCACTGCTGGTTGAAGTTCCTGTCTCAAGATAAGCTTCCTAGGACCACGGGTGCCAGAAGAATGAAACCCATTCACATTCCAGGAAACAAAGTGTAAGCTCATGGTGAGGATTGGTAGGCTGCGAACAACTGTCTGCTCGCGGCCGAGGTCGATGAAGAGGGTGGTAGTTTGGAATGAAGGCGCAGACGCTTCTGTGAGGGTTTTGAGGGGGAGGCGGGGTCATCCTGCCCGTTCTTCAAAACTTTTAGCAAAGGCGTTAGGCCTTTGGTGCCATGGACGAACGCTTTCTCGAGCCAGCTCGAGATCTCTGAGGTTGTCATCCCGTAGAAGGCGCGAAGTTTCTGTGCTGTCCAGACTCTGACATCCTGTGGGAGGGGCCAAGGCAGAGGGGGCCTGAATATCACAATCAATCTGAAACGCTTGGCGACGCATCGCCACCGCAGGCGCACGTCACCCTCGAACCACTGGGTCTCGAGAAGCTGTCCACCCGTCGGGCCTATCCAGGAGCAAATCTGAGCGTGTGTCTGCTCTCTGAGAGCCTCCCAGACCGAGTCGTCTGTCCAACTCTCGGTGCCGTCGCTGAGAAAAGTGAAGGCAAAGCTGGGTCCATCCCTCGGGGCCAAGGCTGCGATCTTCCCATCCGCTCCTTTGCGGAGCAGGAAGATACTGATGTCGAGGCAAGCTGGGAAGGTCCCGAGGTCGGCCACATCCAAGTAATCCCAGGGACCGGACCTGTAGAAGTCGCGAGGGAGCTCTCTCTCCTGGAGCTGAGGCCCGTCAGAATCTGCAACTGAGGGGGCCGGGCTAGCAGACAGGGAAGGCTGCTCCTGGGGTGGTGCAGTCTCGGGGTGCCCTGCCTGGGGTGAGGAGGGGGGAGGAGGCTACGGGGTAGGAGACACTGACTGCACTGAAGCGACTAGCAGGGGGGACGGAGGTGGGAGAGTAGGGGCTGCACGCGGCTGAGATACCACCGGTGAAGCTGACACTACGGGAGAGCTGAGAGGGGTGGGGGGGGGGGGGATGGGGCTGGGGCTGGGGCTGGGGCTGAAGGGGAAGAGGCGGGGGTTGAGGCTGAGGGGCGGAAGAAAGGGACTGCGGCTGGGGTAGGGGCTAGGGTTGGGTGAGGGGGGGCTGGGGATAGGGAGAGAGGGGGACCTGAAGCTGCGGGGGGCGCGTAACAGACGAAGAAGAAGCTCTCCCTAGACCTTGGGGCGGCTGCCTGTCAGGTCTCTGAGGCACTGCTGCAGGCTGGGTAACCTCTGCCTCCTTGCCTTTGTCAGAAGTCTTCTTATTCTTTCCCCTTTTCCTTCTGACCTCGGTCCAGCCACCAACCACCTCTGGACCGGACTCCTGCTGCCTCTGCTCTGCTTGGCGTGGCTGCCTGGAGAGGGGGGGAGGGGGCTGCGGGGGAGGGGGCAGGGGGGGCCGAGAGGGGCTGGAGAAGCGCGGGCAAGCAGCAGCCAAGTGCCCGAAGCCATGACAACGCAGGCACTGGCCTGGCTGTCATGTGACCACCATGCTCTGAGTAATGCTGCCAGCATTTGTCACAACCTCGATCTCTGCAGGGAGGGACGCAGGATCTACCACAGCCACACGGACTCTGGGAGCTCCTGCCGCAGCAACCGCGTCGACAAAAGTGTCATGCATCACCCAGCCAAAGTGGGAACCCAGGTCCCTGACTATCGGTCGCAACTCAGCAGCAAGGCTTGGAAATACTAGCGTCACTGGGTGGCGAGGTATGCGGAAACGAGCATCAAAGTCCGCTGTGCTGAATCCTCGGTACCAAGGGACTATCATTATGATCTTTCCATCCACAGATGTGGGGGAACCAGCAATCAGGTTGCTCGCAGCTTTCGCAGTGGAGAGTTTATGCCAGAAGATGCCCCTTCCCATAAGGGCCACCTCCTCGATGTGGCTATCCTCTAGCATAAGGATGGATTGTAGCCAATCCATGATGGCTGGCCTGGAGGGAGAGTGTCCAATGACTCTGCCATAAACTGAAGTGTGGGCAAAGTCATTGGCAGCCTGTTTTACCAGGGAAGACTGCTGCTCTGTCAGAATCACGCGGTAGGCTTCTGGAGAGGGGGGGTCCGGCTGGGCCTCCGGTTCCGGGCAGGGAGCTGCCATACCGCAGAGACAAACTGCGAGAACTCCAATGAGGAAGAGGCTGCCACCGAAAAGGAGAGCTAGACGAGGGGTGGAGCCTGGGGGTGGATGAGGGAATGAGGCTCACAAAGATGCAACTCCAGCAGCCGAGCAAGGCCACGCCAGGGGGAGATGTCGTCGAGGCAGCAAACGGACAGCCACACGCACTGCAGCGAACTGGGACCTCGAACACCTGGGCGAAGCAGCGAGCAGTTGGGCGGCTTCGAGCAATTGGACGGGGGGGAGGCTCTGAGCTATGAGCAGGCTATGAGCAGGCAGCGACGGCAGCGGCGTACTGAAGGAGACTCTGCGCGCAGCGAGGCCCTGACCGGGGGGGAGAGGCGGCTAGTGCGAGCTCGAACAGGAGGTGGCGACGGAGAGGGAGAAGCAGATGTACGCGAGGGGCGGGTGTTGGGGGGAGAGAAGAGAGGCGATGGCGAGGCGAGGCGAGGCGACGGGCGGAAGAGGGAGATAGGGGAGGTAGGCGCGATTGCGAGGGGAGGAGGGCTCGCAGGAGCACTAGTTAGGCGATGTCCGATTTTCACCGCTCCCTTCATGATGCTCTTCAGAAGCATGCTATGGTTGATGCATTGCCTCCTTTGGAGTCACCTCCTCCTCATGCCTGTGAAGGATGCATCCTCGGTAAGATGCATAGATTTTCCTTTAAAAAGGATGGTGCAGTACGAGCTGTCCGGAAATGGCAGCTCATACATAGTGATGTTTGTGGTCCCATGAGGACACCTGGTTTGGGTGGTTATCTGTATTATGTCCATTTATAGATGAATACACAAATTACACTTGGGTCTATGGCTTGAAGAAAAAATCAGATGTGTTTATGCATTTCAAACACTTTGTGGCCAAGGTTGAAAATGAGACAGGACTCAAGGTGCAGACACTTCGCACTCATAGAGGGAGGGAGTATATGTCTCATGAATTTGAGGCATTTTTGAAGGAGAAAGACATCACAAATCAGCTTACAATGAGGCTTACCCCTCAGCAAAATGGCAAAGCTGAGCGAAAAAATAGAACTCTCATGGAGATGGATAGATGCATGCTCACTAGCAAGAAGTTGCCGCACAGATTCTGGCTCGAAGGGCTCATGTGTGCCGATTACGTTTTGAATCAGGCTCCCACAAAGGCTTTGAAAACAATCACTCCCTACGATACTTGGCATGGGAGAAAGCCTTCAGTGGATCATTTTTGTGTCTTTGGATGTGTTGCATATGCCCACGTGCCTGTTGAGTTTCGACATAAGTTGTCAGATAAGGCACTAAAGTGTATCTTTGTTGGGTATAGTGCGAAAAGCAAAGGCTATCGTCTCTACAATCCTGCCACACGCAAGATTTTTGTGAGTAGAGATGTAATTTTTTCAGACAATTCAGCTCATACACATGCTGAATTCACTATGCCAGCTTCTTCAAATGATGTTTTTGAGGGGTTCCTTCCTATTGCTTTTGATTCCCTAGTTGATGCTCATGCTGAAAATCAGCATTTACAAGAGCATCCTCCTGCTCCACATGCCCTGATTCAGCTACCCGCTGATTTTGTTCCCACCACAGGCAGTGGATGATGATATCAGGCAAGAGATACATGCTTATGCAGGTACTCTTCTTGATGAAGAAGAACATAATACTTTCGAAGAAGCCAAGGATGATGTGCACTGGATGAATGCCATGCACAATGAATTACAGTCCATTGAAAAAAATCAAACTTGGGATGTTGTGGATTTACCACCAGGAAAACATGCCATTGGTACCAAATGGGTTTTCAAAGTGAAAAGGAAGCCAGATGGGTCCATTGATAGGGACAAGGCACGGCTGGTTGCCAAAGGCTATGCTTAGAAAAAGGGCATAGATTATGAGGAGACTTTTGCTCCTACATCCCGGATGACAACTATCAGATCAGTTATTGCCATGGCTGCAACTTTTGTTTGGAATGTCCATCAATTGGACATAAAAACAGCTTTCCTTAATGGGGACTTGCAGGAAGAGGATTATGTCAAACAATCTCCTGGCTTTTAACTTTCGGGTAATGCTCTTCAAGTTTGCAAGCTGTATAATGCTCTTCAAGTTTGCAAGCTGTATAAGCTTTATATGGGCTGAAACAAGCCCCATGTGCCTGGTATGCCAAGATTGATGCCTTCTTGGCAAGCAAGGGGCTACACAATAGTCCCACTGAAAGCACCCTCCCCATCAAGAAAGATGGGGGGGATATTTTAGTCATCATTCTTTATGTAGATGACATGCTGCTCACAGGGTCAAATGAAGAAATAATTGCAGATTTCAAGGCTGAATTGAAAGCTGAATTTGACATGACAGATTTGGGCATGTTAAATTTCTGTTTGGGGATCCAGTTCATACAAGACAAGCGTGGCATTGTTATGTCTCAATCCAAGTATGTGCAAAAGCTCTTGGATAGATTCAACATGCAAGATTGTAAGCCTACAGCCAGAGCCAGGGCTAAAGCTTACTATGTATGATGCAGGTGAATCAGTGGATGCCACACTTTACAGCCAAGCAGTTGGATGCCTCATTTATTTGTGCAATACACGGCCCGATATGCAGTATGGAGTATCTCAGGTGAGTAGGTATATGCACAGCCCAAAGACAACACATTGGCACGCTGTAAAATGCATCTTTCGTTACTTGCAAGGCACAAAGTCTTATAGCTTGATGTTTCCTAGGGGGGTAACTTGCAGATGCATGCTTACAATGACTCAGATTGGGCTGGAGACTATGACACTAGGCAGTCCACTATTGGTAATTGTTTCTTTTTAGGCAAAGCTTGCATTTCATGGCTGAGCAAGAAACAATCTATTGTGGCTACTTCCTCATGTGAAGCTGAGTACAGGGCAGCTTTCACAGCAACAGTTGAATGTGTTTGGCTACGTCGTTTGTTTGTTGATCTTCATCTCTCATTGGAGGGTCCTTATCTAATTCTCACTGATAGTCAGAGTGCTATAGCAGTGGCAAAGAATCATGTGTTTCATGCTCACAGGAAGCACATTGAGGTTCATTATCATTATGTCAGAGAGAAGTTGCATGCAGGGGAGATCAGTATGATCTATGTGTCAACACATGACAATGTTGCAGACATCTTTACCAAAGCACTTCCACGTGAGAATTTTGAGGCATTTCGTGGTGCCCTGAACTTATCTCCTTTTGGTGATTGATCACTTCCTTGTACATCATCACATTGGCATTGCAGGGGGGTGTTAGAATTATTGTTATAACTCTAGGCAGTGACCAATGTAACTCATAAGTGAGTTAGGGGAACTTTTCCCTCAGTAGAGGTTTTCCCCCCTAACCACAGTTAGTGGGTTAGTGTGGTTTTTTCACTTAGACAAAACCACCTCCACTACATTGTGTATCCAATCTTATCTATTGCAGCTTTCATGTTTTGGGCTCTTCAGCTCTTGCTCCCAGTTTGTCTGCTTCTTTCTTTCTTTCTTACAAAGAAAGGCGGGTAGAAACAGTTATGCTAGGAGGAGGAGAGCCAGCCTACATTGTCAAAGAGAATAGGAAAGAAAAGGATGGTGGAAGCAAGAAAGATTCATTGATTTGTGATTACCGTGGATGTGATGGGCACATCAAGAAATTCTATTATAAACTATTAAGAGTGAACATAGCTCAACGGGTTCAGAGATCGAGGAGACCACGCCCCACCTCGGACACCACAGCATGAGACATCCAAACAGACTTAGATCCGAGACATTTTCACCGCTCATAGACTAGCCACCACAATGCCAAGTTTCAGTTTCTGAGTTCCAGCTCTTGCTCTCAGCTTGCTCTAGATAGCAAATAGCACATGATATGATATGTTTTGTACTCGACTTTGCTTGAGCTACTGAGCTCTCTTTATTTCAGCATAGTACTCAGCAAGGGCCTTAGCACGCCCTTTGCTCCAGCCCTTTGTGGCTTGTATGACTTTGTTCCTTTTGGTGTCAATTTATCCCATAGGCCCGGGAGGCCCCGCGGACGTTAATATATCTTTCTTTCTTTCTTTCTCTCGCTCTCAAGAAACAAGAAAAGCAAGAAAACGCAGAGGAAGAGCTCCCAGCAACACATCAATGCAATGCAATACTGAAAATACAAGGAAAGACTAGGGAGAGAGACCATCACACTTGAAGTTCTCCCAGGACAGTAGATATGTGAGATCTCTGCTTTGTTATATCTATGCAAAACAAATAGGGAGAAGAGTGAGCCTACAAAATGCCGACACGCGGTTGTGTTGAAGACAAATGGGGTAAACAAGCCCTAGACCGTGCCATGGCAACTTACTCAGCAGGGACACCCAATAAAGCTGCAGTGTGTTCTCACTAACCTCAATAGGATGTGCACAGCCCTCATTGAAAAGATTGATAATCTTGAAGCCACTAATGTGGCCTTGCTAGCTGAGAAAGCACTTGTAGACAAGGTATTATTTGAAATGAAGAAACAGGGTGGGAAGATGCAGGAAGAGTGGAAGAAAGAGAAAGCCAGGAGCGAGGAATGGGAGAACGACAAAACCAGCCTACAAGATAAAGTGCACGCATTGGAAATTGAGGTACAGCAAATCAAAGAAATGAAAGGGGCTCCAAAAGAGGAGACATGCAAGGCAATGGAAGAGCTCAAAGCAGAAAATGCCAACCTCAAGAAAGATATTGCAGCCATCCAGGCCGCAATGCAAGGGAAGCACGCTGAACTTAAACAGCAAATCAGCATGGGAGAGGCTGAGATGCAGGAATGGAAGGATGTGGTTAAGAAAACCACATCAGCCCCTAAAAAGGAGATCATTTCAGATGCTCTTGAAGAGGACAAGAGACGGGACAGCAAATCTCTGAATGTACTTGTCAGAGGCTTGCCAGTAGGGGACACCCCTATGGCTGATGCCAAAATCGTCTTCACCAAGATGGGTGTTAATCTCACCTGTGAGACAGCTAGGAGGGTGGGGAAAGCTGAGGCACCGGCAAGGCCATTGGTTGTAAGATTTGGAGCAAAAGAGGAGATCCACTCTTATGAGCATGAGGGCATCATTGAAAGGTACCAGGACCTTTTTACATGAATATCTCACCCTTCTACAGTAGGAACATCGACGGCGGGAGGGGTGATGGCAGCAAGACAGGAAGGAAAATGGGCAGCATACAGAGATGGGAAAGTGATTATCCGTGAGAGAGCAGCAAGAGCAGAAAGAGAAGAGGAGAGAGAAGAGGGTGAATTGTGACGGTGTCGAACTAATGGGCAGGGCACACAAAGGGATCTGAAAATAGCAATGTGGAATTGTAATGGTAACCTTTGGTCCCCGATCCGGGGGGATTCTCGGAGACATACACTGACCGAGACATGATCTTCTACACTGAGACACATGAAAGCCCAGAGAGAAGCCTGCCCACAGTGATAGGATACATTTGGGAATCAGCCCATAGGAAAGAGATGAGAGGGGACAGTGGGATACGGGGCTCAAAAGGTGTGGCTGTCCTCTTTAGATCACAGCTGAGACCACTCATATCCGTGGTACAGAGGGAGGAACATGCACGACATGTGGGTACGAGTCCAACTACCAGATGCACGACCGATCTTCATTGCAGTGTGCTACTTCCCCCCAAACACATCATCCTACGCACATGAGGTCACCACAGATGGACATAGCCCATATGAGACCATACACGACGATATCACGGAGTTTTCTAGACATGGCAATAGTAAATGCCCTCCTTCTTGGTGACTTCAATGCACGCACAGGGGACGACAGGTTGGCCTGTTGGAGTTTGATGCCAATTCATTCATAGTGCCAGAAATAGATGCGCAGAGTTGGGGATAGTGAGGCACTTAGCAGATGCACCACATGTGACAGGATACGGGCGACACCTACTTGAGTTGGGGGCTGTCCAACTTGATTATATACAATGGTCTCCAGAGATGGCCTTCATCTGGTGGGCTCACTTGTTTTACACATGGTGGGGGGGACAAGCACGGTGGACTACCTGTTAGGCCCACTAGCCTTTACCTTTCGGATACATGATTTTGTTGTGCCTCTCCCTCCACTTGGTGCTGATCACTCATATCTAGCCTTCTGTATCTCAGCTGAGCTTTACCCTAATTCATGCATAGGGAAGATTTACATGAAGCTTGTATGAGTTTTGCTCGGAAGCTATGCAATCAATCAATCAAATACATAGGAGGTAGAACGAGAGCAGCCTCCTCGCACGCCTCCATCCAAGCTGCTGGAAACTCTTGGATGCCTCTACCGCCGCTCCAAAGAGGCAAGCCACCTAGCTTCAGAGCTTCCAGTGCTACTTGGTGACGAGATTCTAGTGCCCCGGAAACGGCGTTTCTGGGCACCCAAAACAGTCTGCCGTTTTCGAAACTAGAAACAGTGTTTCTAGTAGGGCTTTTTTTTTTCTGTGGGCAATGCCTCTAGAGCCTAGCCAGGGAACTTGTAGACACCAACCAGCACACACACCCGTCTCAACCATCGAGTAAGAACCCCATTGGTGGGAAGGTTTCTCTCCCTCTCTAGCCTCTCCTCTTGCTCTCCTCTCATCCTACAACCCCCCTCTCAGCCCGCTACCCCTCCTCCTTGCTCTCCTCTCCAGCATCTCCTCCTTGCTCTCCTCATCCCTTGCCCTCTCCTCCCCCTTTCCAACCTCTCCTTCTTGCTCTTCTCTCCTCCTCGTTGCTCTCCTCAGCCCTTGCCCTTGCTTTCTTCTCCTTGCTCTCCTCAGCCCTTGCCTTGTCCTCTCCTCCTTGTTGTCCTCTCAGGCCTTGTTGTATGACATAAGTATTAGCAATAATTATATATATAATATATATTTTATTAACCTTAAAAACCAAAACTCCGTTTCCACCATTTCTTCTGGTGACCGAAACTTTGAAACACCGTTTCCCGCCCGTTTCAGTTTCCCCGTTTTTGAAACTCATGGGAACTATGGACCGTCACGAGATGAACCTTGTTGGAAAGATGCCCCAAAACTCTTGGTTTGACGAAGAGTAAAGAGAGATGAGAGCTTACCTCACACACAAGTGAGCCCTAGGACACCTCACTCCATCTGAAGCCCAGCGGATCTCACACCGAGTGACACGGAGTAAGAAGCCGGCCTTTCTAAGACACAGGATGGACGAGATGATCGGATCCTTTCGTGGCGGTGACCACACCACTGTATGGGGACTTCTATCGGAGGGGAAGCCACCTATCCCCATCACGGACCCAGATGTGTGGCACACGTGTGCATGTTTCCTCTATGATGCCCAGATGCAAACGCCACCGGACATGTCCTCTATGCCCAGGCCCGCCACTCGTCATTTGTTTACCACACAGAATGTACAGGTTGCACTACGCTGATTACACAATCGGAAAGCACAGGATCATGAGGGCCTACGGAATGAGCACTTTGCTCATGGGCAAGCCCCGATCGTAGCATAGATGTTCAACCAGGCTATTTGTCACGGCTTCCCACATGCTTGGAGCACCACCACTATTGTACCGATACTCAAAGCAAGGGACCCTATGGAGACTAAAAATTGCCGCACCCTCATGATTAGTCATACTCTGGCCAAGATTTATGTCGGTTCTAGAGAGGGAGCTCAGCAGTCATAAAGAGGCTCGGGGACAACGAGCACCAAGACAGGCAGGCTTTAGGAGACAGACTACTTTAGATCATATTTTCAATTTGAGAGCTATCATTGAGGAGGCGAGGTCCAGACGCCAAAAAGTCTATACATGCTTTGTAGACTTTTGGAAGGCTTTCACCATTGTCCCACGATCTCACATGATCAAGAGACTATAGGAGCTGCAGATTCCAGAGATGCTTATTTTGGGTTGTGATGAGCCTATATGAGTCGGTTAGAGGCAGAGTCCGTGTCCCAAGGGGTTTATCGGACTGGGTGGAGAGCACGATGTAGATGAAGCAGGGCTGTCCACTCTCACTCACACTTTTTGGGCTTTACATTGATGAGATCACATCCTTCGTAGACCGCCTAGGAGGCGAGGGGTCACTACTGGCTGATCTCATGATATAGATAGTCTTATACGCTGATGACATACTCCTCATATCATCTTCAGCGGAAGGGCTACAGAGATATCTGCAGGCCCTAGAGGTGTGAGAGACTTGGCAGTCAACCTTGGGAAGACTAAGGTTATGGTCTTCAACACCTCACATGCAGTGGCCCGTCGACTTAGCTTCACCTACCGTGGTGAGCCAGTGGAGATAGTGCAGTCCTACACATATTTGGGAGCAGTCTTCACAGGATCCCTCTTCACGATGACACATGCAACCCAGGCACGACTCACGCGAGGGTGGAGTGCTTTGGCCCTACTAGAGAAACAGTGCTTCCAAGCACACTTCTAGAACCCACCAACGAAGAGCTGGATCTTCGACACACTTGTGTGACTGACTACCATGTATGTGGCACCCTTCTGGGGATGTGATCTATCGAAGGCCGAGTGGAAGAAATTTGAGCGACTACAGGTAATTATGGGGTCCAAGATGATTCGAAGTAAGCACTCAATCCCACATGAGATAGTACAGGCAGAGTTTGTCATGACTCCCCTACGGTTGATGCCATCTTTCAAACAGTGACATTCATCCACAGAGTATGGGACTTACCTCGAGGGAGACTACCGACGCTAGCCCTGGAGTCATCCAGACGACTAGCAGAGAGTGGAGCAGACACATAGTATGCACGGATATCCACATAGTTTGCCAGGCATGGTATTCAGATGGACAAGCTCCCCCCCTTTCAGTACAACATGGACGCACCCCTTGAGTCAGCCCCGCGAGACGAGATAAACCATGTTATACGACTAGATCTCCTTCAGCTCTACACATCTCAGACTTTGGGGGGGACCAGAAGCTCCCCACCAAGTCCCAGTTCTATCGTGATCACTTCTTGAGAGTATCAGAGGAGGGTTTCATCATCAAACTCCAGTATCTCGAGGATAGAGGAGTCTCGCATGCACATACTATCGTCATTGGATAGATGCGTGTTTCATCTCATCAGTTGAGGATTGAGACGGGGAGAGCAGTAGGCATACCCAAAGAGTAGCGGATTTGTATGCTATGCACACTAGGAGTGGTTGAGACAGAGGAGCACTTTCTATGTACCTGCCCAACCTATTAGAGATTGAGGGGCGATACCATTGCCTCCTCCAAGAGGGGAGCGGCTTCGGCCCACTCACGACTGATACACTTCCATGACCAGGTTTGCATTGGCCTCTACCTACTGGAGATGCGCTGACACAGGGAGACTCTACTACGACATATTGGAGAGCAGCAGGAGGCAACCAGACCACAATATATAGAGGCTGACAGAGCACAGCGACTCGTCACAGACTTCTATGCATTTGAGTCAGCTCTAGGATAGAGCGGGGTAGAGGAGGAGGAGATAGCTAACATGCGGGCAGCCTGGATCACTGAGAGGGGGACATAGAGACCACATGTAGCACGGAGAGCGACTAGAGTTCACTCTTTTGAGGTCTGGCCTATCACAGCTTTCCTCATAGGAGACTGCTTGAGATGGGGGGTCACTCTAAACATAGCCCAGTGGGTTCAGAGATCGAGGAGACCACACCCTCCCCTACCACCATTGCGTGAGATTGCCCGATAGACGCAAGTCTGAGAAATTTTTGTCGCCCACAGACAAGCCACCATGGTGCCGGGTTTCGGCTTCTGAGTCCCAGCTTTCAGCCTTATTCAGCTAGTATCTGACTTTGATTCATATATTTGTATCTGATTTTGTTCGAGCTATTGAGCTCCGTAGATTCGTTTAGCACTCAAAAATGGCTCTAGCGTCTTGAGGCTTGTATAAGATTTTCCTTTTTGGTGTACTTTGTATCTTGTCCCATAGGCCCGCGAGGCCTCCCAAGGATGTTAATCTCTCTCTCTCTCTCTCTCTCTCTCTCTCTCTCTCTCTCTCTCTCCGCTACCCTCCGCTACCCTCCACTCAGCCCTCCGCTACCCTCCGCTCAGCCCTCCGCTACCCTCGCTCAGCCCTCCCTACCCTCGCTCAGCCCTCCCGCTACCCCCCGCTACCCTCGCTCAGCCCTCTGCTACCCCCCACTCAGTCCCCCCACTACCCTCGCTCAGCCCTCCCGCTACCCCCCGCTACCCTCGCTCAGCCCCCCGCTACCCCCGCTCAGCCCCCCCCGCTCAGCCCTCCACTACCCTCCGCTACCCTCGCTCAGCCCTCCGCTACCCCCCGCTCACCCCCCCCGCTCAGCCCTCCGCTACCCTCTGCTAACCCCCCCCCCCCCCCCGCTCAGCCCTCCACTACCCCTCCACCACCCTCGCTCAGTCCCCCCACTAAGCCCCCGCTACCCTCTGCTACCCCCTCGCTTAGCCCTCCGCTACCCCCCCCCCCCCCCCCCAAACCCCCGCTCAGCCCTCCCTGGGCACTGCTGCAGCTAACCGCACCCCCCCCCCCCCTTTCGCTCCCCGCTACCCCTTCACTCAGCCACTACCCACCTCCCTCCCTCCCTCCTCCTGGGGGGGGGGGGGAAGGGAAACCACAACCACTTTTTTTTTTTTTTTTTTAAATAAAAATCCTCGCCATCTTAGCCTCTCCTCCTTCTCCACCTCTTGGCTGCCTCTCCACTTCAGGCTTCCGCACTACCTCTCCACCACCTCGCACTGGACGTGCCTCCCATTATGGGGGGGGAACTGGTGCTCCCGCTCCCGGCTGAACATTAATACTAAGATCTGCACCCGCACCCCAAGAGAATGGGGGACAAAGCCAAGAAAGACGAAAATAACAACAACAAAAAAAAGCAAACGACACAACTGAATTTGGAGGATGTGAACACGTTACAACCGAAGTGGACTCGCGGTAAACAGCAAGGCAAAGTTAGGACCCGCCTCAACTTCTTCAGCATCTATCTCTATCTCTACCTCAACCTCAACCTCAACCTCAACTCCCGCTACAGTGTCAGTTTCGTTTTCAGCTCCAACCTCAGCTCCCTCTATCTCTATCTCTACTTCGACTTCAGTCCCCGCTTCAAGCCCAGCTCTAGTTCCAGTCTCAGCTCCATCTACATCTACGATCAGTGACATACTCATGCCCATGGCGCCGGTTGTTGTTCCCGTTCCCTCTTCTCTTGTTACAGCTCTCACACATCTTATGACACCTACTTCCGAGGTGTCATACACTGTGCCGCATTACGCTTCACTCTCCCCTCTCCCTCTCAGTCAACCCATCCTCCCACACCCCGTTGGGACTGCCTCACCCATTCCACTGTCATCTCCATTCCTCACTCAGCCACCGTCCAGTTTTCGGACTCAGTCCCACTCTTTCATGCACAGTCACCACATTTTCAGCATGGACATGGGTGGACTGACACACCAGAGGCCGTGAGACCCTACTCACGGAGATACATAGTTTTCGTGAGCGTGAGATGGAGCTGGCTCGCTTCGCACGGGAGCAGGTCCGCTTCAACTAGGAGCAGAGCCGCATCATACAGGAGCAGGCTAGGGCCATTCGGGAGCAGGCGGGTCTTATTCAGGGACTCAGACAGGATAACATGCAGCTCCGACAGGAGGTCACAGCCATACACACTGTCCCAGGGAGTACCTCAGTGGTCAAGGCACAGATTGCGAGCATGCAATCTACTATTGAGGAGACTTCCAGATGGGTTGACGTGGCCAAACGGGAACCCGCAAGGGTCACCGTTTCGGCTACCCTCATGGAGCAGCAGCAGAGAGCGAGTAAGGCTCTCAACATCAGAGTACGCGGGATCCCACGCACTGAGGCTACACCGATGGTAGATGCGACTGCGTTCGTGACCGCTACCCTGGGTGTGGCTGAGCACAGGATAGAGAGGGCATGGCGGGTGGGGAGAGATCCCAACCGAGAGCAACCCCTGATCATACGATTTCATGACACTCATGCACGACTTTCAGCTCTACGATGCAGGTCAGTCCTTCGAGATCAGCCAGCGATCTCTATGGATGAGGACCTCACACCTCTACTTCTTCCTCGGTTGATCCCTCTCAGAGCTCTATCACGGAGTTCTTTCAGCTAGATCACATGGACCCCAACGAGACGAGGCCTCGACATGACCGTGACCCGGAGCCCGTGACCTGAGAGCTCAGACAGAGGGTCGACACACAGGTCACACTTGGAGACATCCCCTCCTTGTTTAGAGTTGGAGCCCGACCGACAGGGGTCACAATAGCCCTGGTTAGACGTAGAGCTACGACCAAGAGACGTGCTAGGACCGCACCTCTGAGTGGCCGACAGCACTCTATTGCCGACTTCATGCCTCCACTGCCTCATCCATCCTGATATCTTGATGTTGCTGGGGATGATGATGATATTGATGATGATGCTGAGATTGATATATAGTCGACCACCGACATGACTATGTTGTACTTAGGACTTAGTACTGCCATTCTACATTTTTGGCATTTTGCATTTTGCATTGGTATGGACGCTCGTTGAGTAGCTCCACTACCACAGCTCGTTGTATCAGGATTTTCACAGTCTCATAGACCCATCGGTCTTCCGAAGACTTTAATAAACTCTCTCTCTCTCTCTCTCTCTCTCTCTCTCTCTCTCTCTCTCTTCTTCTTCTTCTTCTATTTCCTCTTCTCCTTTGTTATCTTCTTTTTACTATTGTAATTTTTGTCGTTTGAGTTGGAATTTTATTACTTGGCAAGCATTGAGTTTATCCAATTCAAACCTACATGGCAGGTTATGCTTGGGTATTGATGAGAACGTAGGCATAGCTTTGCTTATGAAGTTATTCTTATTTTTTGTTTTACTCACTTACTCTTAATTTTGTTTGTCAATATGATGTCTCTTCAACCCCCTTCTGTCACGACTCGATTTTATAGCCTAGAATGTATTAGGCTAGGTTGATTGAAATGTATGAATTAGAAGGTAGGCTAGGTAGGCTTAAATGTATTTGATATATTAATTGGTATGGAATAAATGGTGCACTCACACATGTAGGTCCTAGGTTAGGAATGGGTAGGAATGCATGGGTGCATTAATAAATGGTAGGCATAAAAGAGTCATAGGCTAAGGGTAGAATAATGGGGTATGCCCAAGGGATGGATCCCAAGAGGCATGAGAGGTTGTGACCTCTCGTATGCATGGAATGTGTGTATGAGCATTCTAGTTATCAATAGCAAAACTACACTCACGTGGGCACTCCTTCAACCCCATTTGGAGGGCCAATGCTTCTCACATTATGAATCATTATTTCACACATGTGCATCCTCCAACCTGTTTGTGACAAGTGGTATCAGAGCAGTGATCCTTTGATTGTATGGACCTACTATGTTGTGGCTTGCTAACATCAGCGTGACATCGTCGAGGACACAATTATTCCATTCTCTTTGAGTTCATTTCGAATTCTAATAAGAGAAAGGGACATTAGAGAAGAGATAAAAGGAGAAAGAAAAGACAAAACAATTAAAATTCGAATAGGAGGGGCGGCCAAATTTTGTCTCTTTACATTCTCCTTCTGAGTCGCCACAAGAATCAAGTTTGCCATCTTCCTTAATGGGCCTTTTGCCCAAAAAAAAAAAAGTCAAAGGATTTTACCCCACCCTTGAATTCACCTCCAACCAACCTTTTCCCCTTATGTTTTCTCCCCGTGCATGTGCAAATTACAACCACCCCTCGATTTGGTTAGGCCATCGCAACAATCGTTGCACCGCGATCCACGCCGTGATCCGTGTGGTTGCCATGCATAGGTGTCGTCGACGACGCTCGCAAACCCGCCAGCCATCGACAGCCCCTGCCTCTCCTTGTAGTCCCGCTACGTGCCGGTACTCTAGCAGCCACGTCAGCCCCTGCCACCTCTGCCCACCCTTGAATTCACCTCCAACCAACCTTTTCCCCCTATGTTTTCTCCCCGTGCATGTGGAAATTACAACCACCCCCCGATCTTGTTAGGC
The DNA here is from genome assembly GCF_047967505.1 of Dipteris shenzhenensis. NCBI lineage: Eukaryota > Viridiplantae > Streptophyta > Polypodiopsida > Gleicheniales > Dipteridaceae > Dipteris > Dipteris shenzhenensis. Next base: position 32,152,304 of record NC_141619.1, on the reverse strand, counting down.
CATTGCAACAGTCGTCGTGTCGTGATCCACGTCGTGATCCGTGTGGCTCCTACACGTAGGCGCCATTGATGATACCCGCAAACCCGCCAGCCATCAACAACCCCTGCCTCTCCCTGTAGTCCCACCACGTGCCGGTACTCTAGCAACCACGTCAGCTCTTGCCACCTCTACTTGTCGCCTCTGCCGTCGTCGCTTCTGGTCCCTTTGCTGCCGTCACCTCTGCTAGACTAAAATCCGCCAGTCGTCGCCGTCAGCATTAAAGGTCATCTCACAAATCCCCCCCCCTTATTTACTTCTAGTTTCTCATTTCCTCCCCTTTCCTCACATTGTAAAATGATAAGGATAAAGAAAATAAAAGACATCATAAAAATAATAGTTATAAAAAGAATAAAAAGGTAGAAGAAGAAAAAGGTTGTTATTAGAAAAAAAAAAGAGAAAGAAAGATAGGATAACGTTATTAAACATTAAAAGATGAAAGATAATAAACGAAATTGAAATTAAAACAAGACTCTTGAAAGAAGAAAAGGAGAGTCGATCATGAAAATAGTTACATTAAATTATGGAAGACATAACATTGCTAAGAACTTAGTAATGAGAGAGAAACAAATTTAGTAGAGAAGGGTGAACACTAGTTAGGAAGTAACAAGGAAGAAGCGTGGTCGCTTCATTATTAAAAGGGAAAGAAACACTACAAAATACTGGAAAAAAAATAAAAATAGAAACATAAGACGAGATTAGATTTCAGTTTCAAGGACAATGAGATGTCCAATGTGGGGTTAGATCATGATAGCTTGATAGGGAGACAACTTTGGAACAAATGATCAACAAAGATTAGAATTGTGGAGGCAAGACACTTAGAAAGGAAAGATTAGTATAGCAATGGAAACATGATGGTGAATCCTAGGAACAATGGACTTGACAAGTGATGTATCAACCTAGAGGAGTAGACCATTGAATGGGTTAGGAAGATGGTAAACGAACTTGGAGTAGCTGGAGGAAATTGGAACGAAGTAGATAATATACTTGCATGTAGGATAACAAAGTAGTAGATGCATTCGCATGTAGGATCATTTAGTAGAAGCTCAAGAATTGAGCACGTGCAACCTTGGAAATGTCCACAATAGTATACCAAATTAGTTGTGTATAGATACGCTAGATAAGGATCCCTTGGAAGAGTTTTGAGTTAGAAAACCAGAGTTTTGAGTTAGAAAACCAGAGATAGTTAAGTTATTCCCTTAGGTTGGGGTTGATGAGCCAAGGTAGTACTTGGGCTCTTCCTAAGCAAGAGGGTGTTAGAAGACATATAAGGAAAATCAGTAGAAGGTGATAACTTCCTTGCTAGGTATAGCAAGTGGGGTTTTATACATGGCCATAGGTTTGGAAACCTTTAATTAGACTCGGTTAGTTGAGTAGAAATCTCAAGTAGTTAGGACATTTAAACTAGTGATTCATTTGGAATGATCATTGAAAGGGTCCATAGTCCCACCTAGGTGTTGGACTGGTTGGTGGATATGTAAGTGCTTAGTAAGGTCTGGTAACCTTAGAGAGATCTCAAGTAATTGGTGAGTCATGGACGCATGACTATGGGTGGATCCACAATTAGACTTGTTGGTCTAGAATGAGTACTCAAGCAAGATCTGGTGATCTTGATCTTCTAAGTTTTGGCTCTGATCAACCTAAAACTAATGGTTCCAAGCTGGTCACTTGGAACTTGGACCAATGCATACATATGAGAGATAGATTAGGAACTGGTATCCTATTGGAAAGAAAAAGTAGAACGGAACTAGATTCCTACTAACCCTAATGGATAAAGTTGAATTAGTCTTTGTAGGAATGTCCAAAACAAAGGAGTACATGGACAACACAACATGAAAGATAAGTACTATGTATTTCTTATTGATTTATTTGGAAATTTGATTTAAAGAAACATACTAATGTTGGACTTGTTTGGCAGGAGTACTAGACACGAAGATGAAACATTGAAGATGTTATATGTAAGTTTATGCAAGAACCTAAAGAGTGCTAAAGACCATGAAGGCAAAGAAGAGTACCTAGTAGATGAGGACATCTATGTCCCAAGCAAGAGGGCATGTCACGACCCGATTTTATAGCCTAGAATGTATTAAGCTAGGTTGATTGAAATGTATAAATTAGAAGGTAGGCTAGGTAGGCTTAAATGGCTAAGGCCGTATAGATAATGTATTTGATATATTAATTGATATGGAATAAATGGTGCACTCACACATGTAGTCTTAGGTTAGGAATGGATAGGAATGCATGGGTGCATTAATAAATGGTAGGCATAAAAGAGTCATAGGCTAAGGGTAGAATAATGGGGTATGCCCAAGGGATGGATCCCAAGAGGCATGAGGTTGTGACCTCTCGTATGCATGGAATGTGTGTATAAGCATTTTAATTCTCAATAGCAAAAATGCACTCACGTGGGCACTCCTTCCACCCCATTTGGAGGGCCAATGCTTCTCACATTATGCATCATTCTTTCACACATGTGCATCCTCCAACCAGTTCATGACACCTTCTTCCCTTGTCTCTTTTTCTCTCTCCTTTGTTCTCTCTCATTTTATAGTCCCATTTAATCTATAAGATTGGATATATTATAGACTTATGAAGGTATTTGTATAACTATAGATGGAGATAAGGCCAAAGAAACATGTTCACAGACTGCCAATGTAATGTCAAAATGAAAATTCGAATGCGAGCATTCACCTACGGCACCTCTTTTATAGAGACAACCACTATGGTCCTTGCTTTCACTCTAGGGACCACGCTACTAAGAGCAAACAAGCAACACTTAGGAAAATGTTCGTCTTAAAGAGCGCTCAAATTTTGTTGTGTGAAGACTTAACTTTAGAACTAAAGGACAATGCTTAAGGATAATGTTCATTAAAGGTACTTCACATTTTCTCCATCTCGTAACTTTGTAATTGCTATGTCGATAGTTTAGAGTTGGGCCACCCCCCACTCTCCCTCCTCCTGCTCTGTCTAACAAACCCACCCACCCTTTCGTACTGCAAATAGATTATCCATTTGCACTTTTAATCAAATGGTGTAGAAAGAGCATGCCTCTATACAAATGCTTAGATGCCCTTGACCTTAGAGTTGACATTAGATCAGAGGATATTTGTGCTTAATCTATACATAGACATCTTTCTTCTTTGGAATAAACCTGGCTCTCTATAAAGGAAAAACGGCTCTAATAAAGCCTTTCTTTAATCAATCATCTAACTAAATTTTCAATTCTGTGTTTACTTGTAGTGTGATCCATAGAGTGCTCTAACATGAGAAATTGCCCTTGGAATAAGTTACATCATATGATTAAGCGGTCTTGAGGATGCATATTGGGGGAATCTAAAAAGTTTATTTACATACTCTTGTTTGTCTTGCTCTTTTAGAAAAGAATACACGATACAATTGGCTCCTTTCCAAATGGCTGACTAAAGTTGCATTATTGAGATCTCTTCTACGGCACAAGTCACTTTATCTCCAAAAGTAGTTTTTAATTTTCTCATTATCTTTCAATTTTATAACTCGGTTTCCCCACTATATTATAGCTTTGGATTTGGTAATCTGATCTATCTTGATAAGCACATTATTCTTTCTAATCCAAAAATTGAAATTTGGTTTTCAATGCAGCTTGTCCTAGATGAAAATTGAAATTTTATACCGCACCTCTCATAAATTTCCTTCTCTCACTAGCAACCTTCTACAAGCCTTTATGAAAATGTCACAAGCTTTAGTTTCAGATCCCTTACTATGAGGGGACAAAACAAAGACTACTTCCCCAATCAATCATAAACTCATAGCTCTTCCCTTGGATATCTATTTTTATCCTTATCACCATGGCTTGAGGATTCTCAAGAGTAGCAAAGATTTGCATAGAGAGCCTTGTAGATACACCTTCCTTGTCGTCTTCAATTATAGTAGCCTTTCTTTGAATTTTGAAGTGCATGCTATTTTGGTGCACTCAAAAGTTTTGTAGCCTTATTGGGAGGGCAGTTGACTTGCGGACATGCTTTTGAAGAAGGCTCTGGAAATGCCAAAGAAATAGAAAGATTACTTTATTTTTTTGGATTTCTATACATGGAGGGATTGCAGGTGGAGGTCTAGGTTTGGGGAAGATTCCATTTGTCCGAGGTGCTCATCTGCACGTGAGTCGATTCATCATTGCTTATGGGACCGCAGACATGCGACAGCAATTTAGATAGGGGTTGCCAAGATTCTCAACACTTTTCTCCCCTCTCATTTCTTCATGACATGGGGATCAGTGGCTTGGCTATCTTTATCAGTCCTCATATATTCTACGAGTGGCAGGATGCTTCCTGGGCCATTTGTATTCGACGGCACCTGGTTGAGCCTTGCTCTTTGGAGGACGTACCTATCTCCCAATAGACCGGTGCATGCGGATGTGAATTATGCTTGGGAGATACTGGCTAACATTACTGCGTGGCAAATCTGGAGGGCCAGATGCACAGAGGCCATTGCTGGGTCTTAGGTCCACTCTTCTCATACCTTGGCCAGTATTTGGGCTGATACCATTCACACTCTGATGGCCAGTTGGGCAAGCATGCAAGGGTCCTCCAAGACAGCCTCTTCTAAGAGGGTTATATTCCTTAAGGAATGGAGTCCTTGATGTAGTCTCTGAGAAAAAAGGGGAGCCAATTCTCCTTAAAATTTTCTAGATGCACTTGCGAAATTAATGAACTATGGGTAGATTATCATACAGCAATGAAAAACAAAAACTTGAAAGATAGAAGTAGGTTTATAGAAGCATCAAAGAATGAAAGTCAAAACATATTTATAAGAGAATGAGAAGGAGCAATAAGGAGCGAATTTGCAGCTTCAAATTTCGGACAATTCTAGAATGTACGATGACCTCCAAATTGACTCTAAAGTTTGTAAAAAAATCACTTGTGAAGGTGAGAAGACATAAATCACATTTGGGGAATTCCATAATGATCGATGACCTTCGAATCAATCCTAGATCCACCAAATGCCATTCCATAATGATTGAAAACTTTGAATTGTAGAGTTGATAAAATCAATCCATGCGTCAAGATCATAGGAAAGGAACCACAACAAAAACAAGTGTAAGCAAAATTGAATTATTGACCTTTGAACTGTCAAGTGCAAGTTTTGGTTTTCTTAGATATAGAGAGCAAAACTACAAAACTTTTTTTTTTTTCATGAAAGAGACCTCTATTAAGTATGAAAAAAACCCGTGAGAGCAAGCTCGATGCAGAAATACATCATGCTAGACATTAGGAAAATCACTCTAGAAGAGTATGAAAAACTCAAAAAGAGCTCCAGTGAAACCAAGGTTGAGGCTGAAAATGCCACCTCAATCCATTGACTATGTCTTCTCACCTTCACATGTGATTTTTTACTAACTTTAGGATCCATTCGGAGGTCATCGTTCATTCTAGAATTGTCCAAAATTTAAAGCTGCAAATTTGCTCCTTGTTAATTCTTTATAAATCGGCTTTGACCTTCTTCTTTGATGCTCCTATAAACCTACTTCAAGTTTTTGTTTTTCATTGCTATATGACAATCTACCCATAGTTTATCAATTTTGCAAGTGCATCTAGAAATTTTGAAGGAGAACTTCCTTTTGACTAGATATGAAATTTGTTGATTCAAGTTTTCCATAAACTTGCTTGTTAACCGATTATCATTTAGCTCAATGAGCTTGTACATTCTTCCATTGTGAATCATGTTGCTTTAATTCAAGACAAGTTAGAAATGTTAGAGATTAAATCGTGAATGGGACTTTCTTCTAGGCCCAACCCAAACCATAACATGCATCAAAAAACATTTTGAATCCACGTGATCACATCCACATCTAGATCCTACTCAATGTGGGCACATGTGCATATGAACGTTTTATGCACAGATCTAAAGTAGACAACAAGATATACACAAAAGTACACTCAGCAGATGTTGCTAGTGCTAGATATGACGTCACAATGTGTTGCCCAATGTGGAGAAGGCAAACCTCTTCTTCATAAAAGAAGATATAATTGGGAGACACCAAGATTGGGACCCAAACATAGCACGCATCCCATCCAAAGTACTATTATTGTGGCATCTTGACACCAGGCTACTTCGCATCACCCGCAAGTACATTCCATAGAGCGGAGCCAAGGATGGTAGGAACAAATCTCCGATATGTTCCAGAGACGGTGACTCTCAATGTGACCCTAGTTTTTTTTTTTTTTCAAAGAAAGGAACCTTCTATTAATGCTTGAAAGATTTTCATACAAGACAATAGCCTCGAAGTTGCTGAGTATGAATAAAATCGAAAACGGTTGAAAGAAAAACTGGCCTGTTCCAGAGAAACCCAACTCACTGCTTAGGGGATATCTGGAACTGGGGCTAATAGTCAAGTGGGGGGACTATACAGCCAACGAATCCCTCACGGAGTGAAGATGTAGAAAACACCTGTAGGCCAAGCCTTGCAGAAACGAGCACGTTTCTCGATACTCACCTTGGAGCTTGGAGTCTCGCACTTCCAGGTGGACCGTGGAGTGTAAATGATATCTTGCCATATGGCAACTAGGGTAGCCGCGGGTGGAATTGGGTGATCACCCATCACAAGACTGTAGCGAGCCACCCAAATGTTCCAAGCCGTGATGCTAGTTACCACCTCCCAGACACTGTCCTCCTTAGGAGAAGAAGGAGCTAGACTGTCAGGGGGGGCTGCCTTGTGGAGTGCGATCCTCTAGATGCTCTGACCCTGTATCTGGTAGGCTAGGGAGATTTCATCAATCTGAAACGCGTGTCCTCCCTCTGTCAACCCAAGCTACCATCCCCCAGGTGTAGTCTCTATGAATGTGACCCTAGTTAGGCCCAACTACTCATGGTTGGCCTAGGACATGATAGGCCATGATTGGATGAAATCGGAATTAAACCTCAAAACAGCCTCAAAACCCTGATTTACAGCAACTAGAGTTGCAAGTGCAGCAAGAAAACACAAGCTCAAGTGAAGCAAGAAAACACCTTTCCAATCAAATCGCAATTCTCTAGCAGACTCGTTGGAACAAAATTGCAGCAACCTGGCACTCATGGGTGGCTGAGTACTTCCATCACAATTGAAATAGGATCTCTGGGAGTACATCGCAATTTGCAAGAGCACTAGAAACCGGCACTGAAACTTTGTACAACCTTGGGAATCATGCATGTCTTGTAGAAACTAACTCGCCAACAAGGAGAAGGATTGGGAGATGAGGGAGAGGAGCAATACATAGCACTAGGGGCCAGAAAGAAGGGCTGGCCCCCCCCAGAGGTCTTTATTGCAATAGAAAATAGTCTTTGTACAATTGGCTCTCCACGGGAGCATGAACTGAGTACAATCTAAGTGATCTAGAACTTAGAGGCTCTTCTTTTATAGACTTAGCCTCCAACCCGAAAGTAGGAGCTTTTCTAAAAAGCTAGGGGGAGCTTTTAGCTTTTCTAGCCTAAATTAGGCTTACTTTTTCTTAGAAACCTGTTAGGTTAATGCTCCTGCGAGCTCCCTCCCTCCCCGTCGTGCCCCGTCTACCCCCCCGCCTTCTGCGCGGCCCCTTTCTCTCCTTCCGCGCAGCCAGCCGCCCCCTCTCCACGCTCCTCTCCGCCACGCTCCCCCTCCCCCTCTCCTCACCGCCCCTCCGCTTGTCGCTCCCCACCCTCTCCGCTCCACGTCCCCACCCACCCGCCTCACCCGCTCCACTCCTCGCTCCAAGCTCTCCGCTCAACGCTCCCACCCACCCGCCTCACCCGCTCCGCTCCATGCTCCCCACCCCTTTCCACTCCACGCTCCCCACCCACCCGCCTCACCTGCCCGCTCCACGCTCCCCACCCCTTTTCGCTCGACGCTCCCCACCCACCCGCCTCACCCGCCCGCTCCACGCCCCCACCCTCTCCGCTCACCTCACTCCCTCTCCACTCACCTCACCCGACTTCCACTCCACTCACCTCACCCCTCCCTCGCCTCACCTCACCTCACCTCACCTCACCTCACCCGTTTTTTTTTTTTTCACCTCACCTCACCTCCCTCTCCGCTCGCGCTTCGCTTCCCATTCCTCCCCCCTTCCTCTTCCTTTCCTTCCCCACCTTGGGAGTTCGCAGTTAGTCAAGCGATATGGCGGCTACGTGCCCGGAACCGGTAGCCCAGACGGACCCCCCCCTCCATCAGCCTATCGCGTCACTTTGACAGAGCACCAAGTCTCCTTGGTGAAGTAGGGCACCACGGACTTCTCCCAGACATCATTTTATGGGAGGGTCATTGGCTACTCCCCTTCACGAGCAGACATCAGGGACTGGTTGCAGTCCACCCTCTACCTCGAGGACAGTCACATTGAGGAGGTTGCACTCATGGGACGTGGCATTTTCTGGCTTAAGCTCTCCTCAGCACAGGCTGCGAGCGACATGGTCAAACGATCCCCTACTTCTGTGGGTGGGAAGATCATTCTCATGGTCCCTTGGTACAGGGGCTTCAGTGTAGCGGACTTCGACGCCCGCTTTCGTATTCCTCGACACCCAGTTACCCTTATCTTCCCAGGTCTCGCAACCGAGCTTCGCCCGATCATCAAGGACCTGGGGGCGCACTTTGGTTGACCTATGTAGGACACCTACATTGATGCGGCGGCAGCCCAAGGGGTGTCACGTGTCAAAGTGGCAGTCCTTGACCCACAGAGCATCCCCTCGGAGTTCGAGATAGAGACAGACACAGGTGTGGTGACGCAGCGCATTCTGGTTACTGGTCGCCCAAACCAGTGTCTGAGATGCCACGGCTTCGGGCACCAGGCTCGCTCATGTCCTCGCTTCACGGGTACGGAACCTCAGAACACCCCCAGTCAGGCAGCTCAGGATACTCCGCTCCAGTCAATGACATCCCCTCCCGAAGGGGAAGGCTGGACGGAAGTCAAACGAAAACGGAAGGCCAAAAAACCTTCCCAGCCACAGCAAGAGCCCCCTCAGATGATCCCTACTCATCAGCAGCGCGGTAAGGGGAAGGAGAAGGGTAAGGAGAAGGTCAGCCAGCCTCCCCCTCAGCCTTCATCCCGCCCTCCCCCCCTCCCCCCTCCTCGATTCTCCGACCCCCACCCCCTCCAGGTTCCCCCCCCACACCAGTGGTTTCCGCGCCACTCTCTTCCTCGAGCATGATACAGAAGGAATCCCCCCCTCCCCCACCTGCACCACCTGCAGCCCCGAAGCCAGCACAGACCTCACCCTCGTCCATCCCTCCGGGCCCGACGACGGGGAGAGGCCCTTCCCCACAGGTGGCCAGCTCCCCTCCCTCCGGTTCAGACTCCTCATCTTCGTCCCCAAGCCCAAGGGCTGCTCCTAGAGCTCTTCCATTGGAGTTCTACCGAGCAGGTCCTTGGGACTACTTGGATGCAGCGGGTATTGGCTCCTTTCCCGCATGCCTAGACATCAGCATCTTCTTCCTCCGCAAGGGGGCGGAGGGTAAGGTGTCCATCCTCCGCACGATGGTCCTAGCTATTCCTTCACGATCTCCAGTGAAGGGAGTGAGCAATGGACGAATGAAAATGTTTGGGAGACGATACGTGACCAGACCCAGGAGCAGGTGCAGGACTGGATTGGTAGCAGAGCAGCGGAGCTTCTTCAGCAGCAGTGGCAGGAGGGTGATGTTCGTCTGCGTTGGCGCCACAGCGCCAAACGTTTCCGACTCCTGGTCATTATTAGGCCACCGCTGGAGTGGGCCTACGCGGAAGGGCTTCGTCCCTGGAGGACTTCAGAGGTTGCGGGCTTCTACGGCATTTCCCTGGCAGAGGCATCGAGCTGGTTAGAGAGAGCTTACCACTACGGGACGAAGGGCCTTTCCCCTCTGCTGAAGGTTTTAGAGGATGGGTCCGATGATCCAACCTCCCCTTCGAAACCTTCACAGAAGCGCGTTCATCTCCACACAAGACATCCTCCGACCACTTCGACTTCGACCGCAAGCAGACAGCTGTTTGTGGCCCACCTTCCCTTCTCATGAGTTTACGCATTATCTCTTGGAACGTTAACGGGTTCCACTCATCAGGCACCCGTGGCCCCAGGAAGATGGTGCTCAGACAGGAGCTCCAGCCAGCCTTGGTGGGAAAGGTAGATGTGCTCCTACTACATGAACACAAGCTTTCGGCATCACAGACCAGTATTTGTGGGAAGGTCCTCACAGGACGCTCCCACACCTACTGGGAACCTTCGATTGGCGAGCAGGGGAGAAGCGGGGGTGTCTGCACCTCCATCGACGCGTCTCTAGTTCAACATGTGTTTGATTTTGGCACTTTGATCCCAGGACGTGCGCTTTGGGTGGGCCTGCATATTGAGGGATCCCGCATCGGTATCCTCAATATCTACGCACCGACTGATCTCAGACGTAGATCCGTTTTTTGGAGATCCTTGACAGACCTGTTGCCAGAGATGGACTCTTGGATTGTAGGAGGGGACTTCAACAACCTTGAGACCTTAGAGGATCAGCAGGGAAGGGGCCCAGAGTTCCTCGGTATAGCTCAGGTAGAGCAGGCAGATTGGGACTCCTTCCTCTTTGCAGTGGGAGGTCGGGACAGCTGGAGGGAGCCGTCCTTTCGCAGATGGCCTGGGAGTCTGGACTTCTCTTGGGGCTACAGGAGGGAGGGAGGCAGACTCCTGGAGCGGCTGGACCGTTTCTATGTTAGTGATTGGACGCTTGGCAGAGGAGGAGAGTCAGGAGTGGTTCCAAGGACGACACTTTCAGACCATGCCCCAGTCATCCTAGTCCTGGACTCGGCCTCTCAGTGCTCACCTCCACGTTCATGCCGGATCCCAGATTCCATCTACACCAGAGCAGCGGTTCACAGCAGGATAGTGGACCTTTGGGAGCAGGAGTGGGACCCCACCAGGGATATGGCAGCACAGGTAGCTCAGGCGCTTGCTGAGTCTAGCCGCATTTGCCAACAGGAGGCGATTCAGGTCAGACAGCAGTGTTGGGCACGGGAGAGGGGTCTCAGACGTGATCTCGCCTCGATTCAGAGGATGCAGCAGTCTTCTCCTGGCTCTGAGGAGCTCAGACAGCAGGAGGTTCGGGCCCGAGCCATGCTAGAGGAGATTACCCAGCGTCGCTCAAAGTTTTCATTTCATGCTTCCAAGTCCTTCTGGGCTAGGAAAGGCGACAGGATGTGCAGCGAGTTCTTTAGGACTCATGGACAGAGGTCAGCAGGGGAGCAGCTCCGTTCCCTTAGGACGCAGGATGGTAGTGTCAGGACAGATCCAGATGAGGTCCGGGACTTGGCGACAAACTTCTACAGATCATTATTCCAGCAGGAGCCCCCAGACCCTCGTGGCCGCATTTGCAGAGAGGAGGTGTGGAGGTCTACACCAAGACTCGTGCAGCCCAGCATGAGCGACACCCTTCTCGCACCTTTCACTGTTGCGGAGTTGCAGGATGCGGTGAGTGCTATTGATGGGCAGAAATGCCCAGGTGAGGATGGCCTCTCTAGAGCTTTCTTCACCACCTTTTGGGAGCAGATCCACCGACCCTTGCTCGCAGCCTTCCAGCACATCTTCTCCAGTGGGCAGATGCCAGAGAGCCTTGCGACAGGCCTGATTTGCCTCATCCCCAAAGGGGGGGACCACCAGGAGATCAGACAGTGGCGCCCAATCACCCTCCTCCCGACCGCCTACAAAATCCTCGCCAAGATGATCAGCAGTCGCATCCGCCCCCTACTACACGACTTGATTCATGACACCCAGACTGGTTTTGTCCAAGATCGCAGCATCTTGGACAACATCTTCACTTTCTCAGAGGCGACGGAATGGGCCCAGCACAGTGGCCAGCACCTTGCCATACTCCTTCTCGACTTTGAGAAGGCGTACGACAAGGTAGACTGGTGCTTCTTGGAAGGTACACTCGCTCGGTTCAATTTCCCGGACGAGTGGATCAGAGGTATTGCTAGCCTTTACAGATCGGCTTCCAGTCGGGTTATCATTAGCGGCAGGATGGGGGAGAGATTCACACTCGAGCGCTCGGTGCGTCAGGGCTGTCCATTAGCGCCTTACCTCTTCCTATTTTTTGCGGAGGCCATGACACACTTCATTCGAGCTCGTACCACTGGTCTTCGCGGGATGCGTCTCCCTATTCGAGAGGATGCCGAGCTGCTGGACTCAGAGTATGCAGACGACACAGCCCTATATGTGCAGGATGATGTCGAGTCACTGGAGCGAGTGAGACTATCCCTAGAGATTTTTTGTCTTGTGGCTGGGGCGAAAATCAACTGGCATAAGTCAGTTGGTTTTCTTACAGATCCGGGAGCCAGCTCACAGTGGGGTATTTTCTTGGGGTTTCGCTGGATCCCTAGAGGACAGACGACACGTTACCTGGGATTCCAAGTAGGCCTGGACATCACACCGGCTCAGCAGTTCTTGCCGGTCCTTGCCTCCATACGACGGAAGCTTGCTTTCTGGAGCACGGCTCGGCTTTCCTTGGCAGGCAGGGCCCTTGTGGTCAACCAGGTCCTTCTTGCCACTGCTTGGTATGTGGCCTCTTGTTGGTGTTTTTCGAGGTCTTGTGTAGCCCAGCTGAGGAGATTGGTGCGGAACTTCCTATGGTCTGGTTCAGACGGTTCCGGCACCACTAGAGCTAGGGTCGCCTGACAGACGGTCATTCTTCCCCAGGCACAGGGCGGCCTTGGCATTATAGATCCAGAGCTGCAGAGTCAGGCACTTCTTGGCAAGCTAGTCATCCGCGGTCTGACCCCAGGAGGACAGACGTGGAAGCTCTTGCTACAGCATGGTCTCAGTGGGTGTACTCCCCAGAGAGGGGGTGTTTGGCAGCCTTCTATTCGATGGATCTTCACTTCAGCTCCTTTGACTCAGCCCCGTTCCCCCTTCCTCCGTAGCCTCATTTCGGTATGGAGGAAGCTGCGACACAGCCTTTCTCAGGTTCCCCCTAGCTGCCGAGAGGAGACAGACAGACAGCCCTTGATCTGGAGCAGCCAGGTGACAGATGATACAGGTCGTCAGCTTGGAGAGAGATCCCATATCCCTTGGGCGCTCTGGGCGCATGGGCCCGCGCGCTCGTTCCGGGTTTGGAGGGACGTCTACAGTAGGATGAGCCCAGGCGAGCTGGCAGCAGCAGTAGGTACGGCACGTGGGATCCAGGCTCGGTGAGCGGAGATTGATGCTGCCATCCCTGCATGTTGGAGGATTCCCGTAGGCACCGGACAGCTCTTCCCGGGAGATGAGAGGTGGCTAGGACAGTTCACTCCACGAGGCATTCCTTTGGTGGTGGCAGGCCTCTTCTCGGATTCTTCGGTACATTTCTTCTCCATCACTGATGACAGTCGCCTACAGAGCAGAGAGGCCGTGATCGACCCCCAGCTTCCCTGGCAGCGCCTTCGCATTGTAGGGCTGCAAGGGAAGACTTGGCATATAGACCCCCTGATTATGCAGGACCAGGATTGGAGACTCTGGATATGGGAGGGCCGTTCCTTGTCAAAGGTGGAGTGGGACCCAGGGGAGTGGCTTTGGCCACCGTCGGAGACCTCAGAGAACCCTACCCCCTTCTTTTCTTACAGTGCACGCACGGGCCGGCGTGCTCTTGGGGCTCTCCAGCGTGGGCTACCCACACAGGCACATAGGTGGTATGCCCAGGGGATATCCTTGGTCTTTCTTCGCACCTTCTGGAAGACTCTTTGGGCTAGTTGGCGTCCGAGGAAGATCTCCTACTTCCTTTGGATGGTGGCACACAAAGGGCTTCCAGTTGGTAGCTGGCTGAGAGAGATGGGGCAGGAGGGGCATTGTCAGATGTGTCTTCAGGAGGAGTCGTCCCTGAAGCATTGCCTTTGGAGCTGCTTGCACGCGCAGACGGTTTGGAAGGGAATCATGGGGATCTTAGCTAGGGCTACACCCGAGCTAGGACCGATCACTTGGGGAGCCGTTTGTTGGTGCAGCACTGAGCCGGGACATCACTTGGCCTATGAGTTCTCTAGACAGGATCCCGTCTTTTTCATCACGCAGGCCACTTGGGCATACATGGACAGCCTCCCATGGCATTTGACAGAGACAGATGCAGGAGTGACGCCTTGGCACCCAGTTTGGGAGATCATAGGGAGCATCACAGGCTGGCATATCTGGACTTCCAGATGCGCGCAGACTGTAGGAGCTCAGACTTCTTCTACCACCCAGACCCTCGCAGATATCTGGAGCACGATCATTCACACGCTCAAGGGTCAGTGGGATTAGATTCAGGGAGAGTCCCAGGCAAGGAAGGAAAAGAGACGACGTTTCCTTCGCGACTGGGACCACCGGGAGTTATTCTTCCAGCACTCCACTCAGAGTTTTCAGTGGCATTACGCCCCTCCACCGTGGCTGTTTGTCCACTCCCCGATGATTATGCCCTAGGAGGCTTGTATTTAGCTTTTTGACTTCTCGAGCTGAATCTGTTCTGTGATTACAGCCCGCTGGCCTTCAGGCCTTCTTGTACTCTCGCTTTCAAGTAATATAACTAGCACTACTTTTTGTGCAAAAAAAAAGAAACCTGTTAGCTTTACAATGCTTTATTTAAAATTTGTGCTAGATTTCTAGCTGATTTATGCCCTTGTGGGGCCATCCATAAAGTGGGAACCCAATTCTATATGCTTTTTGCTTTGTAGGACTTGCTTTTTGCACTTTCCTCTTTAATTCTTGGGCCTTTTTGCACTCCTCTTGGTCCTATATATTGCCAAAACAAATACCAACACTTTAACCCACTAGAGGTTAGTCAAATGCATGCATTCTAGTTCTTGGACTATTGTTAGTCCCTTGTGGGCGTCCCCACAGTTCTCTTTTTACTAATGCAAAGCAAAACTAAAACTATAAAACTTATTCTTGGTTAACCAACCGAAGTCAATTCTAATAAAGATTATTCTTTATTTTCTTGGGAGAAGTCCCAAATGGTGACATCCCCTCGGCTTCTAAACAATTATCCTCAACTGGAAAGCTTCTTGATACAACTATAGAACTTGAGGATACTCTGAGAAGAATTTCTCATTTACCCAATTGACATCAAGTGTTGAATAATTCTTAAACTTGACAAGGTATCTACGGATAACCTTGCCTCTGGTTTCTTTCTTCTCTGTATGATATACAACTTGTTCTGGTTGCAGAATCTCGTCTATCTCTTCCACCTCAGGTGGCTCTTCTTGAACTGGTTCTGTGGGTTTTGGTTCGTGATACTTCTTTAGAAGACTCACACGAAAAGCTTTGTGAATCTTCCAAGTCTTGGGCAGCTCTAGTCAAGCGACTTCATTTATGGGCTCACTAACTTTGAATGGTCTGTAATACCTAGAAGATAACTTTGGGTATACTTTCTCTTTTCCTTTCATCTTTTTGAGACGTGTCTTTTCAAACTTTAGTACCACCCGGTCTCCTTGGAGATTCATCTCCCTCTAGTGCTTCTTTGCTACCTTCTTTTGCTTTTGTTGAGATCTTTCAATTACTATCCGAACTTGAGAGAAAGCTATATCTAAGTCTCGGACATACTGGTCAGTTGCAAATATCTCGTCCTTTGTTCTAAGAATAGGTGGACGAATCACCTTTCCATAAAAAACTTTGAATGGGGCTTTTCCTGTGGAGCTGTGAACAGTGTTATTGTATGCAAATTCTACAAGAGAAAAATACTTTTCCCATTCGACCTTCTGCTCAGATGCATAACACTTTGGAAGATCCAATCTTGGAATGAAATGGGCCTGTTTGCTGCACTTGTCAATGATGGTCCATATCCCATCATTCCCGTATTTGGATCTAGGAAGATCAAAGATAAAATCCATCGCAATACTTTCCCATGGTCCAAGTGGTATGGGAAGTCCTAGGGTCTCGTGCTTGTCATACTTTACCTTTTGGCTGGTAAGACATTCAGTTACAAACTTGTGAATGTCTTTCTGCATCCCTGGCCAAAAGAAATCTCTCTCAATGGCATGTGTACTAGACAAAATACCTCGATGCCCTGCATAAGGAGGAGCATGACATTCTTCCAAAACTTTGGCTCGCATGTCTTGAGTCACACAAAGATTATCATCTTTCATGAGGAATCTGTCTTTCAGTGTGTATTGGCTAGATGATACTCCCTACTGAATATTTCTCATGATCTCTGAGAAATCTAGATCCTGTAAATACAGCTCTTTCATGGCCTTTAAGTCCCGGTGATATGCTATGGTGACATTATTCACTTTAGGCCTTCTAGATAAAACATCCGCAACTCTGTTCCAAGCTCCTCGGGTATAGACAACTCTGTTCCGAGCTCCTCGGGTATAGACAATCGGAAAATGAAACATGGACATAAAATTTGCCCACTTCATCTGCTTTTCAAAGATCTTGGTCTGAGTCAAGAAATACTTGAGGCTCTGGTGGTCAGTCTTGACTATAAAGTTAGCTTCAAGAAGATAAGGCTTCAAAACAGCTAAAGCATAAATAACTACTAGCATCTCTTTATCATAAACACCTAAATGCATCTCGGCACCACGCAGCCTCCTACTTTCATAAGCTATAACTCGACCTTCTTGATAGAGGGCAGCTCCCATACACTCTCCACATGCATTGCAGTCCACATCAAACGGTTTCTGTAAATGTCGAACAACGAGAATAAGCTCGGTCCTTAGCTTTTCTTTGAGAGCATTAAAAGCTGTCCTTTGTCTTTCTCCCCACCTGAAAACTATATTTTTCTTGGTCAAGTCATGTAAGGGGGTTGCTATATCAACAAAGTGTTTGATGAAGCGTCTGTAATAAGAACAAAGCCCAAGAAAGTTGTGTACTTCATGTATCGAGGAGAGCTCTCACCATTCCTGTATAGCTTTTATCTTGGCTGGATCAATCCCTTCCTTGGAAATAATGTGTCCAAGATAATGAATCTCATCAAGAAAAAATTCACTCTTTTTGGCATTAATGGAAAGCTTATGATTTTTGAGTTCTTGAAACACAGTAGCCAAGTGCTCTTTGTGCTCTTCTTCTGTCTTAGAAAATACCTAAATATCATCAAAGAAAGTACCTGTAAAGTGCCTGTAAGATCTGAAAATTCTGTCCATCATACAATTGAAAGTGGCTGGTGCATTGGTAAGCCCAAAAGGCATCACCAAAAGCTCATAAAGTCCAAAAGTGGTCCGAAAAGCTGTCTTATGGACATCTTGTGGGTGGATCCTTATTTGATATCCGCTTTTCAAATCAATATGGCTGAAAATCGTGGCCCCTGTTCAAAATATCATCTATGTGAGGGATTAAAAACCTGTTCTTGACTAACATTTTATTAAGATCTCTATAATCCACACACATACGATAAGAGCCATCCTTCTTTTGAACTAAGAGCACTGGTGAACAAAAGAGTGAGGAACCGGACTTGATAAGTCCTTTGGAGAGCAAATCTTGTACATGTGCCATAATTTCTTTAGTCTGGGCTGCGCTCACACAATAAGGCAGCCGATTCGAGGGCTCACTTCTTGGAAGGATCTCTATAACATGATCTTCATTCCATTTCGGAGGAAGCTCTCCTAGTAGAGAATCTAAAAAACAATATTTGAAAGATTCTAGAAACTGAAATTTTTCTCTTTCTAAAGGACTTATTTCCACTAGAGGTTCACCCTCTTTCTCTTTAACAAAGGCCATATACACAGAAATTGCAGATTTTATTGATTTAGCAATGAAAATATTTGATACAACTAGAATGGCTCGCCTTTTCCCTTGGCCAAAATCTTGTGTTGCTTATAGTGATGCACAAAACTGAGAATTCTTGCTTTAAAATCAAGAGCTACCTCCTTTCTATGAAACCACTATATACCCAAAATAGCATCATAATGCTTGAGAGGTGATACATAAAACTCTTCGTGGTCCACATAGTCTTGTACATGAATTCTGAGCTTTCCAATCAAAGGTGTGACTTTGACTGGATCCCCTTTAAAAACATGTTCTGCATCCAAAGATAATCCCAATTCTTCTGTCTTAATCCCTAGCCTCAAAGCTAGATCTTCTGAGATGAAATTATTAGTAATCTTGGATCAATAAAAAAGGATCAAAGCATTCTGATCTCTTACTTTACCCCATGTGAGGCAAATCTCTCGGTTTTCTGGTTCTGTGGTTCTCCCCAACATATCAGGGACTCATAAAGCCAAAGGCTTGCGGCTCCCTTGGACCCGCAGGCCTTTCGGCGCACTGGGCAGCCATATGCCCTTCTTTTCCACAATGGAAACAATTACCCTCCTTTTGGAAGGCCTCAATCTGTTCCGGAGTAAACTTTGACTTCCCTTTGAAGAGCTTGAATGGACCCTTTGGCTTCTGAGGTGAAATCTCTTTGAACCTTGGGTTGGTGCCACAACCCTCTTGCTTGTATCCACACCCTTCCCTTTTTCTGCCATAGTCTGAAGGAGATCTTCCCTTAGCAATTCAACCACAGAAGCTGAATGCATCAAATCACGGAGCTTCATCTTCTTTGGATCAATGCTTACTTGAGTTCGTATGTTGGGAAGCAATCCCACTCGATACTTCCAAAGCTTCATCTTTTCTAAATTTTGTTTTAAGGGTGTGATATGAAGATAAGCTGTCCAAAACTTTTAATTATATGTCTCGATGGTGTGAGAGGCCGCCATGCACACGCTTTCCCAAGCTGTATGAACATCATCATAGAAATTCTTGGGCAAAAACTGCTCATAAAACTACTTCTAAGTCTTTCCATGTCTTTGGAGCCTCTTCTGCAACTGAAGAGCTCCCCACCAAGCACTGGCACACTGTGTTAGATGAAGACTTACAATCTTTAACTTAGACTTCTCCGAATAGTGCCCTGTTTTGAAAGCTATATCAAACTAACAAATGAGCTGCAAAGCTTTCTAGTGGCTCCATACTTTCCACCAAAAGTAGTGAACTTGACAGACTTACCACCTTTCTTGAAGTCTCTACTTCAAGATCTAGATCTCCTTCTTCTACGCTTATGATGAGAGCATCCTCGGGGTACAGAAGAAGATGAGGAAGAGGAAGAGAAAGAAGAAGAAGAACTAGAAGATGGGCTTGAACTGGGAGATCTTCCATGCTTTCGGCTTCGTCTACCGTGAGGCTTCAAACTCCTCCCTCTTATTCTTGAAGTATGACGCTTCTGGTGCGATACAGGATTCCGAGAACACTTCCTTGAAGTATGTGAATGCTTAGAGAGGTCTTTTGATGGAGAAGTGAGAGAAATCTCTTGATCTCCCTTTATTTTTTTTGACATTAAAACTTGCTTGATCATCGTCTCCCCGAATAGAAGCTGAAATCGAGGCTTTCGCTTCAAAGATAGAAACTCCTTGATCTTTTCTTTCACAAATCCTTAGCTAAGGTCGTCTTCAAATCCCTTAGAATGCTTCTTACTGGGTCGTCTAGAGGCTGAACTGGGCCCCTTGGTAGCTGAACTCCCTTGCTCCATAACCATGACTTCTCAATCGGCTGAAAGTTAAGATAATTGGTAATGTTCGAAGTAGAGTTCTTGTTCCCTAGAGCAACTTAGGAAACAAACAACAAGCTGAAACTGAAAATTGCAATACAGAGAACATCTAGCACACACTTGTGCTTGCAATTTCTTGCCCAAAGCTGGACAAGAGCAACTTTTTCCTCTTCTTGGATCGTGGCTGCCAAGGAAAGCAACCAACCCTTGCTCTAATACCACTGAAACCGGAACTAAACCTCAAAACAGCCTGAAAACCCTGATTTACAGCAACTAGAGTTGCTGTGGGTGGCTGGAAAGGTCAAGTGCAGCAAGAAAACACCTTCCCAATCAAATCACAATTCTCTAGCAGACTCTTGGAACAAAATTGCAGCAATTTGAAACTCACGGGTGGCTGAGTACTTCCATCGCAATTGAAACAGGATCTCTGGGAGTGAATCGCAATTTGCAAGAGCACTAGAAACTGGCGCTGAAACTTCGTACAGCCTTGGGAATCGTGCAGGGCTTGTAGAAACTAACTTGCCAACAAGGAGAAGGATTGGGAGATGAGAGAGAGCAGCAATACACAGCACTAGGGGCCAGAAAGAAGGGCTGACTCCCCCCCCCTCTCCCCCCAAAGGTCTTTATTGCAATACAAAATAGTCTTTGTACAACTGGCTCTCCCCTAAGAAGAAACCTGCAGGATCTGAAGAAAATGCAAGGATGGGATTTGAAGAATGAGAGAGCACTAGGTTGTTTGGTAGGGCCCTTGGAATGGAATTCTTTCATCATGTTGATATTTCGAAAATAGCAGCCCAGAATTGGAGTAAGTTGGAAATCCTATTTCACTCAAGGGTGAGAAATTCAAAGATAATGCTCAAGCAAGAGCTTTTCGGCCTTCAAATGGGAGATCGAGACTCATTGGCAACACACCTCAACAAGATGCAATCAATCGTTAAGCAACTTCAAGCTCTGTCAGTTTAGGTTGAAGATGAGGATGCTAAGGCAATCCTACTTACTAGCCTTCCACCTAGGTATTCAAAAATTGTGATCATTTTGAGGTTGAATTTTGACACTCTGACCTTGTGTCCATCCTTTTAAGAGAGGAAAGAAGAACATAGTTAATTATGGTTGCTAGAGGGAGTGAGCCAGCTTATGCAGCTAAGGAGAGAAAAGGACAAATAGAGAGGGTGGAGGTAAGAAGAGTTCGATGACCTGTGAATATTGTCAATGTGATGGTCATGTGGAAAGGTTCCGCTACAAGAAGGCTTTCGACGTGAAGACAAAGGACTTAAATGGTAAAGCTTGTATTGTGTACAAGAGATTCATTATTCCTCACATCAGATCTTGCAGGACAGCCAAGGATGCATGGGATACTCGGTCCCGTTCGTATCAAGTTTGTAATAAGGCTAGAGTTACTTTTTTGAGGAGTGTACACATGCAGGAAAGGGACAACATAGATGTTTATCTCATCAAAGTCAAGGACTTTTGTGAGCAGCTTATTAATGTGGGTGATATTGTCCCAGATGTACAGGTCGTTTCCACGACACTTGATGGGCTGCCTGACAGGAATTTGCTACGACGTGTCTATGGGTAGCCCCAACCATTATTCCTTTGATCAACTTGTTTCCCTACTCCTGCAGGAGGAGCAGAGTCTTCATATTCGGGTTGCTTCTATTCCTGCAGATCATGCCTTTGCCACCGATCACAAGGGCAAAGGCAAAGGTTGGAAAAAATTACAGCAAGCCCAAACCTTCATCTAGCACCTCATTCTCCTCTTCCCTTGCTGATGGGAAGAAGAAGAAGCGCTGTAATTACTGCATGAAACCAGGTCATGACATATTTGAGTGCCAAGAAGTGCATTGCTTCCAAGAAGAAGAAACAGCAGGGACTTGTAGTCACAAATGCACCATCTGCCCATGAGCACACCCATGAGGCAACACATTTTGCTCATGATAAGTGGGCATTTGTGGTGACATGCCATCCGTCATTGGATGCTTCAGCTTTTTCACTTTCAGATTTTGACTCGGACTTGTATTTGTACATTCCATCCTACAGAGATTTATTTGAAACATTGAGCAAGGGGGGCATTGTCACTTGAGGAATTGGACAGGTTGAGCTTATTTCAGTGTCAGCAGATATAGTCACTCTTCTAGAAGTGTTGTTTGTTCCAGGCATCAAGAAAAACCTGATTTTCATTTCAGCCATTTCTACCAATGGCTTTAGGGTTGCCTTTGATGGTTATGGTTGTGCCGTTTATGA
The DNA here is from genome assembly GCF_047967505.1 of Dipteris shenzhenensis. Lineage (NCBI taxonomy): Eukaryota > Viridiplantae > Streptophyta > Polypodiopsida > Gleicheniales > Dipteridaceae > Dipteris > Dipteris shenzhenensis. The sequence continues at coordinate 32,130,649 of NC_141619.1, read as the reverse complement.
CAATTAGTATGATGACTGCATTCTGCATGAAGCTAATGCACTTAATTTAAGACACACACTTATGGCATGAGAGTTTGGCCAAGTATTAATAGAAAGTTCTTTCTTTGCAAAAAAACAAAAACATCAAATTGTCAAATTGTCGAGACAGATACTCCCCCCCTCCACATCTGTACGGAGGGTCAAGAGTTGAGATCCAGTCTCATTTTCAGTCATGGCTAAAAAATTCTTGAAGCACACAAAGACATCAGAACTTGGCTTTGAGAGGATAGACCCATGTGTGTCTAGTGTAGTCATCCAAAACAGTGACAATATAGTAGACACCCCCAAGAGAAGCTATCTGCATCGGACCATAGACATCACTGTGCAGTAAGTGTAACTTTCTAGATGCACCAAGGGTCCCATCTTATGCCTATGCATTTTCCCCAACAAGCAGCCCTCACAAATGCCTTGTTTAATGCATTTTTATAAGACTTTTATAATTGAGGTAAACCCCATACAAATCAGCTACCAACTAGTGCTGATGATGGTAAATACAAAGAGAAGACCTGGCTGTCTAGTACCAGCCTGTCGGCAATCCCAGCACACTGCCTAATGACTGTTCGGAACAGGGGCTAACAACCAGGCTGGTGGCCTATACATCCAGCGGATATCTCCCGCAGAGAATGTGTAGAATGCGCCTGCAGGCCAAGCCTTGCAGAACCGTTCCCGCCTCTCGGTGGTTCCTCGAGAGTTTGGGATGCCGCGCTCCTAGCTGGCTCGCAGAGTGAAGATGATGTCCTGCCAGATGGCTACCAATGTAGCTTTCTGTGGAACCCTGCTGCCCTCCCATCACTTGACTGCAATGAGCAACCCAGATATTATAGGCCATGATGCTGGCCACTATCCCCCAAACACTATCCTCCTACAGAGGCTGCGGGCGGGTGCGCAACGGCGGTATTGCCTCGAGCAACTTCATTCGGAAAACCTGCTCATCATGAATCCTATACGCCGATGAAACCGGATCGATAGAGAAAGCATGGTGACCCTCTGTGAGCCACACCACCATCCCCCACGTGAACTCTCTCCGCATCCTCTGTGTCCTCGCCACAATCCGAAAAGCTGCTGTCCAAATGCTCTGTACCGCCGAGCAGCTCCATAAACAGTGTGGGATAGTCTCCAATGCTCCTCCGTGCAATGAGCGCATTGGCCGTCCACTAGCATCTACTCTAGCCGAGGACCAATCGGCAGACCCCCGTGAGCCACCATCCAGAAGAAGTACGATATCTTCCGTGGTCTCAAGCTGGTCCAAAGCCGTGGCCAAAAGCGGCTGACCACCACCCAGGAACCTCCTGCTCTAGCCAGTGTCGCTCCCTCTAGCTGCCTCTAATTGAATGCGTCTGCCAATGCATGTAGTGTAAGAGAAGGAAGATAGCTCCTCTATCCTATCTGAGTGCCCCTGTCGTGTTGGCCAGAACCACTCCCTTGGTAACTAATGTATATCTCTAAGCGGTCTGCCCTCCCATAGCCAGAGACGCAAGACCACGCCCTCGGGGCTAGATAGGACCATGGTAGGATCAATATGCCACTCTCTGCCTAAGCGGCCAACAACCCTGATCCTCTGCCACTCCAGATCCTCCAAGACTGCCATTTCCTCTACGTCCCTCTTTGACTCCCAGTAGAAGCTCACCAGGTCCCGATGGAACTACTGTATATCTCTAAGCGGTCTACCCTCCCATAGCTAGAGACGCTAGACCATGCCCTCGGGGCTAGATAGGACCATGGTAGGATTAATATGCCACTCTTTGCCTAAGCCGCCAACAACCCTGATCCTCAGACACTCCAGATTCTCCAAGAGTGCCACTTTCTCTGCCTCCCCCACCAGGTCCCACCCTGTAAAACCTGCGGCATATAAATTCCAAATGCTCCCTAAAGAACCGGACCTTGAGCGGCACACCCATTTGCGAGAACTGACCGTCCTAGCAATGGGTATCCATGGGTTATGTAGTCTCTCCCACCACGATCTGCCACTTGTATACCTACTCTGCGCAAGTAAGAGAGTACCTTCATCCTGTCGTCTAGATCCCTGGGGAGCTGTCTCCAGGCCCCAAAGGATTTAGCAGGACCGTTGTCCCACTGCGCCCATCCAATGTGCGTCCTCTGCCCTAGCATCCGTCCCTCTGCGTCTCTGACCTTGGGGTACCAAAGAATCGGCTCTCTTGAACTCCTCAATGTAGGAAGGACTGGCCCAAATCAGTCCCCCAGAGACCCTACGCCATACCATGATCAGGCTCCTCATGAATGGTGAGCCCCCCCTGTGAGCGGTGCCTCGTAGAAGATCCATCTGTAAGACTCCTGCCACTGTCCACCGGTCCAAGGGGCATTCTTGAGAAGTCCCCTTTGAAGGAGGAGCTTCCAAGGCTCCATTCCTGGTGTGAGGCCACGAGCCACCAGCTTGCTTAGGAGGGCCCAACTCTGCATCTTCGGGTCTATGATGCCCATCCCACCCCTCGCTTGTGGGAGGATCATTGTTTGCCATGCCGTAGACCATTCGAGCCCGCCTAGAGAAAATTCCACACCAATCTTCTCCTCTATGAAAACACCAGCATGATGCAATATACCAAGGACGTGGCGAGTAAGACCCGGTTCACCACTAGGGCTCTACGTGCAAGAGACAGCTTTGTTGAGCTCCAATAGAGAAGCTTACGCCGAAAGCTCTCAAGAACTGGGGCGATCTGCTGCTCTACCGAGATATCCAACCCCACCTGATATCCTAGTTATCTTGTTGTCCTCCCCCATAGGATCCACCTGAAGCCAAGGGCTGCCCCCCGGTCACTAATCTCCTAGACCTCCTCCATCCCCGTGAAGAATCCTACTGATTTGGTCCAGTTGATCCGTTCTCCCAAGGCCTCGCAATATCTGGCCAGAGCCCCCCTGACCGACTCAAGGCTCCCCACAGTCCCCTCCACAAACAAAGCAGTCTAACAGCTCATCCTCCTACCAAATCGGAAGTCTCATGTCGGAGAGGCCAACGGCCTAAGAGCAAAGAAAAATAGTCCATGGCCTCCGCCACAAAGAGGAACAGGAAGAGGGCGAGCGGGCAACCCTGCCGAACTGAACGAGACAAAAGAAAGGGCTCTCCCATATGGCCCCCAATGGTCACTCGACTGGAGCTCCTTGGATATAGGGCTAAGACCCCTCTGATCCATCTCTTTGAAAAACCCAATCTCTGCATCGTGCCCTCTAGGAAGGACCACTCCACCCTCTCATACGCCTTCTCAAAATCCAAGAGAAGGATGGCGAGAGGCTACGTCTCCTCCCTGGCCCAATCCAATGCCTCCCAGAATGTAAAGATGTTATCCAAGATGCTGTGTTCCTGGACAAAGCCTGTATGTGTTTCATGAATGATGTCTGGGAGGTGGGGCCTCAATCGTAAGCTCAAGACCTTGGCTAAGATCTGGTATGCGGTGTCCAGTAGGGTGATCGGTGTCCAGTAGGGTGATCGGTCTCCACTACCGAATGTATGCCCTGTCCCCCCCTTTCGGGAGTAGACAAATCTAACCACGGCTCAAGGGGGAAGGGAGAGAGCCTGTAGCAAAAATCTCCTGGCAGGCCCATTTGAGCGGAGTGCGAATCCTCACCCAAAAGAAGTGAAAGAAAGTCGGGGTCATACCATCCTACCCTGAGCACTTCTGAGGAGGAAGGGTCTTAAGGGCCTCCCAGAGCTCCTCCTCTGTGAAGGGGGCCTCTAAGCGTCTACTTAGGCTCGGAGATACCACCGATGGGACCTGCTCCCACACTGCCTCCCTAGCCACAAGGCATGCGGGAGTCTCCTCCTCTGCCTAAAACAGCTGCCTGTAAAAGTCCAAGGTCACCTCCGAAATCTCCTTGGGGTCCATGTGCATCTGACCCTCTGTGTCTCTCAGTCGCTGCAACTGCGTCCCTGTTGACCGCGGCCCAGTGGCTTGGAAAAACTGCCGAGTCATCCTATCCCCCGGGTGCACCCACCTAGCATGGGACAAGTGATAAGAGAACTTTGCCCTCCGCACCTCCATGTCCTGCAAGATAGCTCCTTACCACCTCCTTCTATTGCTGGCTAGCCAAAACTCAGCCCACGAGCTGCTCTGAGCACCAAGGGCGCACGGACTAAGCGGCTCGGCTCGTGTAGCCACCACAGGCCTCCATGTGGGTGACATGTGATAACGCGCCAATGCGGGGAGAGCACCAGGCCAAAAAGGGAGGAGGGAAGTGTCAGGGCCGGAAGAAGGCGCAGCTAGGAGCGTGTGTGGAGAAGAGAGTACCTAGGGGGGGAGCGGAAGCGTATGGGAGCGATGGCTATGGCAGGATGGAGGTGATGGGCAGCGGGGGAGGATACGTAGGCGAGGTATGTGGCAACGTGAAGGCAACGTAGGGGGGGCGCGATGGCGAAGACGGGGGTCCGCTTACAATTTGCTGATTTTTTGGCAGCCCGGGGCATCATTCATCAATGCACTCCTCCTTACACCCCGCAACAGAATGGTGTTGCAGAGCAGATGCTCTCATGTGTACGGACTATGTGCTGAATCGGGCATTGAAGACAATTACACCTTATAATGCATGGACAGGTTGTAAGCCGATGCTTTCTCATATGAGGGTGTTTGGATCTTTGGCATTTGCTCACATTCCCTCTTACAAGGCATAAATAGCAGGCTAAAGCTATCAAATGCATCTTCATCGGCTACAGCTCACAAAGCAAGGGTTACAAGTTGTTTCAGCCCACTATAGGGAAGGTTATTGTTAGCAGGGATGTTATTTTTTCTGAACATGCAGCCTTACCTTGGCTGGACTGCAAAAGACAGCCTAATATGGATGCCTCGGACGTGTTTGATACCTTGCTTCTCTTTCAATCTATTACAGATTCAGATCAGCTTTTGCAGGGTCAACTCCACATGCTTCTAGCACCTCTCAGCCTCCTCAGGTTCCACATGCTCAGCCTGATTTGCAGCCACATGATGCTCATGCAATGATCAAGCAGTTGATGAGGAGAGGGCTGTCATAAGACAGCAAAAAACAGTTCCAAGGTGGCTCTTGGATACTCTAAGGACAGCAAGCAACCAAGTACACATGGTAGACCGCGATCACTACTGAATGGGACTCGCGTTCAATGTGACGACTTTCAGTAAGCACTAAGGCCCTCTAAGGTTTGCAAAAGGCCCTATATAAGGTTTGAAGCAAGCACCGCAGGCACGGTATGCCAAGATACATTCTTTTTTGCTATGTCTTGGATTTCAGAATAGCCCTACAGAGACCACTCTTTATGTCCGGAACAGAGAATCAGATTTTTTATTTTCACTCTTTATGTGGATGACATGCTTATCACTAGGCCCAAAACGCAAAAAATTGCAGATTTCAAGGCAGATTTGCAAGACTCATTGGTGATGTGTCTGATATGGGCAGGTTGCACTACTATTTGGGCATCCAGTTTGCTAATGTTGAGAGGGGCATAATCATGAATGGAGGAAGCCCAAAATTGGGCAATGGATTCCCAGAAGCAAGCAACCTTAAATGGTCATGATGCCATGAAACAAGGGAATCTCGTGATGATGAAGACGTGAGGAAAGGGGGCAATGACTCGGCAGTTAATGCGCAAATGTGGAAAGGAACCTAACAATTGCATTTGTAAGAGATGCCTGCCCCTTTTCTAATTCCTTTTCTGCACTATTCATCGACTCAGCAGCCAAGTCGTCAACCAGACAAATTATTTGTTCCTCTGCATCTGGGCTGCAAGCAGGGCTGAAACCCCTCATTTCCTTGTTTATGTTTCCCTGCCTTGTAGACAATCTAGTGGAAATGGGGGTTTCTTTAGCATGTCCCTTCTATGAGTCAATCCAAATATATTAGACAGCTTTGCAACGCTTCCAATTGTAAGCCGATTTCTACTCCATTGGAACCTCGCTTCCATTTCTCCTCCGAGATGGGAGTGCCCATTTGATGCCGCTCTTTACTAGCAAGGTATTTACTTATGTCATACCAGGCCCGATTTGCAGTATCCAGTTTCCCAATGAAGCAGGTACATGCACAAGCCCAACACACACCATTTGCAGGCAATGAAACGGGTCTTCCCTTACTTGAAGGCCACGTAGCATTTGAGGCTGTTCTATGGTGATTAGTCTTCACTGGAATTGCATGCATTCACAGATAGTGATTGGGCAGGTTGTTATGACACCCGCGTGTCAGACAATGGCAAGTCTTTCATGCTTGGCTCTTCATGCATCTCTTGGTTCAGCAAGAAGCAGCCCATACTCGCAACTTCCAGTTGTGAAGCTGAATACAGGGCAGCCTTCACAGCAGCTACAGTAGAGTGTGTTTGGCTATGCAAGTTACTCTCAGATCTTCATGTCAGCCAGAACACTTACTACTGTCATCTATACTCACAGCTAGAGTACTTTGGCCTTTGTGTGTAATCCCATGTTTTGTGCCCGTGCAAAGCACATCGAGGTACATTATCATTATGTTTGAGAGGGACTGTCAGTTGGAAATGTACAGTTGTCCTACCTTCCCACGGAGGATGACTTAGCAGATCTCTTCACAAAGACTCTACCACGACCAAAGTTTGAGGCTTTAGGCATGCCTTACACTTGGCAGCATTTATTACGTGACGTAGATCTCCCTGTACCATCATAGGTTGCTATATCCATCTTGGATGAACATGTGCAATCATGATCTAGTTTCCAAGTATACCTGTGATGTATCCAAGATACTTCAGCCATACCATGGAGGGGGGTTGTGAGCACTTAGCTTTGGTATGGCCTTGTAGGCTGGTTACGACTAGTCAAGCTATTGACTTGGTCAAGAAATTGACCATGGGGCCATATATTGGCCACTCTTGTAGTTTCTTCATTATCCATTTGCAAGTACAATTCGTTTCCTCAACTGTCATTTGTTTCCTTGCAATCCGTATCCAATAATTTTTCATTGCTCCCCATACCCAATAATTTTTCATTGTTCTCCATTCCATTGCTTCCCCAATAAATTTTCAGCTAGACAAACCCAAATCATACGACTATAATCATCACTTAGGGTCAAAAAATAGCGTGATCTTGCGAGCAACTAAGTAAACATTGGTCCACAAGTGGAGCATTTGCCCTATGTGTGGCCTTCTTCGAGAATGGTTCTCTATGTTGCTTGTGCTCTAAGCAAGCCTTGCACACTCCTCCTCGCTTGCTATTAGTGGAAGTCCATCCACCATACCTCTCTTTTGCATCTCTGACAAGGTACCATAGTTGACATGACCAAACCTCTCATGCAATAGTCTGGAATTGTTTGTATAACCATGAACGCATCGCATGGATCCGATACAAACCATCCTTGAGCAAAGGTCTCTCTAGTTTGACAAAGACCTCCTAATCGTCGAACTCTACCTTCATCCTGTTCCCAGTCATCTGGCTCATAGAATGGAAATTCTTGAAAAGATCAAGAACCTAGAGTACGTTGGAGATTACCTTCTTAGTTCCCAAGTCTGTAATGAACGAAATACTCCTCACAAGACATGTTCGGTTGTCCCATAGTTACCTTTGATTTTGAATGTGCCAATTCCATGGCTTTGAACCAACTTTTCATGTTTAACATGTGTGAGGATGCCTCACTGTCAGCATACCAACCTTGTTTGTTTTCAGTCACTTCATGTGTAGTGCAGTGTTCAATGTCTAACGAGAACTCTTCCGTTATTACATGGGTTGTTTCGGACTTGGTGGACTTGGCCTCCCTCTTCCTCTTTTGATACGCTTTCTTTTTCCTGCAATCCTTTGTGAAGTGGCTAGGTTTGTCTTGTTTTGTCGCTCCCCTCCGTCTGCTCCTCCGCTCCCCCCCATCTACTTCTCCACTCCCCCTTGTCTGCTCCTCCGCCTACTCCCCCGTCTGCCCCTCCCTCCCATTTGCTCCTCCATCGACTCTCCTCCGCTCCACCCGCATCTCTCGCTCGCCGCTCGTTTACAGCTCTTGCCCCGCCTGCAGCTCCCGCCAGTAGCTGCCAGCCCCCATCCCCCCAGAGTCTCGTCGTCAATAACAAACACCCCCCCTAGTCTCTTCAAACAACAAACTAACCCTAACCCCGAGTTGGGCTAAACCCCCAACCCAACCCAAGGGTTAGGCTCAGCTAGGGGGTTCTACAGATGGCCAATTATGGACTGGCCTACCCTCTCCTCCAAGTCCCCCTCAGCTCCTTCAACCTCCATCAGGACTCGGTACTCTACAGTTGCGGCCATGACACCCTCTCCGTATGCACACAATTACCAACAACAAGGCTCAAAACGACCCATCCGTGGGCAACAGATCAGATTTTTTATCTGCAGCAAGGAGTGAGAGAGCTATAATTGGAACTAGCAGAAGTAAAGGCTCGACTTCACATTCTGGAAGGCCTTTGTAAGCAGGCAGTAATTGATGAGGCTGTAAAATCTTGTAAGGATTCCCCCCCTACCCCGCAGCTAGTCTCTATAGTCAAAGATCTTGTTCACATTGAAGTACAAACTGCTAAGAAGGAAGTGATTGTGGAAGTGGACACCAAAGCAAGTAAGTCTAATATTCAAGCAAAGATTAAAGAACACGAAGCTAGATGTGATAATATGTTGAAGATTAGAATAGGGGAACTCCCAGAAGATTGGTACAACGAGGACACATATAGTGAAATATTGACAAAGATCAAAGCAGGCTTGCCCAACATTGAATGGACAGATGATGATAAGCAGGATGATGACTACTCCAGGCCAACTTCTATTACGCACTATAAAGGTCATGCAATCCGTACACTGAAGTCAAAAGATATGCGGATCAAGCTTCGACGATCTTACAAGCTGAAGGGTACGAAAGTATGGATAGCTTAGGAGCTTACACAAGCTCAACTCAAGCTAAAGTCAGGGCTGCCAGAAAGGATGGAAGATGGGCATTTTACCGTGAAGGCGTATCCCTAATCAGAGAGTTTAAATCAAAACCAAAAGACTCTCAGTCTTAAACTCATGTATGGCTGATTACTCTTTCAGAATATTATGTAGGTACTCTAAATAAATTGGGGTTTCTCTTGCACTCCTTGGTAGCTGCCATGTGCCCTCCCTTAAGCCGATGTACTAGAGGATTTCTTGCTGTCCCATAGACCTTTTGGTCTCCAGTGGACGTTAATAGACTTTCTTTCTTTTCTTTCTTGTTTGCATCATCCTATCTTTCGCCCTTGGATTCTTCTTTGGACTTTCCCTTGTTGGGGTTGCCCTTATCTTTTCCTTTTGCCAAAATGCATTCTCATAGGGAGCAAAGCATCCCAAGAACCAGCATTGCTAGCTAGCTTAACTTTGTTGCAGAGTGCCACTAGCTCCACCATCACCTTCGTGAGATGATCGTGTACTTGATCCCCTTCCTTCATCTTCACTCTGAAGAACTAATTTTGGAAAGATAGGATCCTAGACGTATTGCTTGTCTTGTATAGATCTTTTAAAATGGTCGATGTCTGGTCGGTCTTATCCGCATTTTAGATGTGGAATGACTAAATCTGTTGTAGTCCCTATGATCATTGATATGTTAAGAGTTAGTCATCTCCTTTATGTATATTAGAGAGTGAGGGCTGCTATGTGGGTGTGTCCGCCTGGAGAGAGGTGTAGTGTGTGAGACCGTTCTCACCGTGTTTTCAGGGTAGTTGGGAGTTCATCCAGGGCACATTGCCAGGGCTAATTGCTGGTTGGAGGGCTGCGCATTGGCCTAGATTGGTGCTGGTTCGGACGCTGTTAAGGGCCAGATTTGGCTAGCCTCATTAGCCAGGGTTGTGGCCAAATTTGGCCACCTAACCAAGTCGGAGGACCCCGACCATCATGGTTGGGTTAAACTCACTAAACTCGACCCAGTTGGGTCGGGTTATACTGATCAAAAGTTTAGAAAGCTTGGACATGGAGAGCATTTGAGGCGTGGACAGTTCAGAGTTTTAGGCTGAGTCTGAGATATAGTCATTGAGCATATCCCACCACCGTCTGAGATATTGTCACCACTCTTACTACATCGCACATGGATGTGGTGACTGCGCATGTAACATCATAGCACAAGATCGCATCAAGTTTGATCCAGGCAAGCGTTTAGACCTGACTTAGTTTGCTACATGTTCGGACGCAAGTAAAGTAGTTAAAGAAGGTGATCTGATGGCGTGGCTCATCCAAGACGAAGGCGAGAAGACTGTTGTAGACGTGGACAACAACTTATTCAGAACTTCATGAAGAAGGCATGTTAATAGTCTCTTCTCTCTTTCTACATTCCCATCCAGCCTCCCTTCTCTTCTTTGCCCCCCATCCTATCTGTTCTTCCCCACCCCACCTCCCTTTCACAAGAGCTAGTTCTCCCTCACTTTTGAGATGGCAAGTCTATTGGAGATGGCTAAGAAGCCCATCAAGATTCCAGTTCTTCTCTCATTTCCCATAGACTGATAGTTGGATCGCAACAACTATAGGGTGTTGCAAGTGATGATGGAATTGGTACTGGAGTCATACGATGTGGCGGACTTCATCCTTGTCGGAGTTGAAAGGCCCAATCCGACTCAGGAATTTATTGGGATCACAGAGCTGAATGAGGCAGAGACATTGACCCACTTGTGAGATCGGGTAAATGCTCGTGTCCATTCTTCATATTATACATTGTTCCTCAGGTAATCAACCACGTCAAGCACATGACACTGACACAAGGATTCGGGAGCATCTAGTGTTCCTCAATGGTGAGGTCTCCCTGATGAAGAGAGCTTCCGTCAAGTCCCAATGCGACTGTTGAACCCCCCCCACATGACCATCCATGCAAGTGTATATCAACAAGTTGCAACCTCCTCAACAAGAGGTACTCTGAGCAAGAAAGGATATTTCCTCAGAAGACATGGCCACCACACTGTTGTCCGATCCATCATCCTAGTATTTAGCATTTTACTCCTCCCTCATCACCAGTGGGAGGTTGAACACACTCACGTGGAAGGAGATTGTGCCTATAGGTCTTGATCAAGAGGAGCGCTTCCAAAACCCTCGTCAGGGCGGAGGTGCAGAAGCATTGACTGTCTTGCACGCCAAAGGCAAAACAACAAAGAAAACAGTAAGTGAAACGCTTCTTCATCTTAATCCTCATAGAGGAAAGAGAGAGAGGCCTTGAAGGTAGAGCCAACGTGCAATCACGGTGGCACGAAGGTCCACTATCGGAGACAATGCCCTCATAGGAGTCAAAGCAAGGCTACCTCTGTAACTGGGTGATTGCAACAAACCCAAGGAATCCCGTAGAGAATCTCAAATAGAGAAACTAGAAATAAATCCCACAGTGAAAACAAAGAGAAACTGGGCTGGAAATCCGGGATTGCACGCCCATAACACGGGCTGCAACCAAAAACACCTGCTCTAGAAATTGGGTTGAATCTGCCCCACCTTGAGGTATTCTTCCAATTGTCTTCGCACCTCCGCTTTTTCAATAAAACTTAACCTATAGGGAGGTCTATATACAGGTTCTACCCCTGGGATTAGTTCAATCTTATGCTGAACATTCCGCTCTCGAGGTAACTCATCCCTAAAACAATCAGAGAACTCCTCTCTTATTTGATCAACCAACTTGGCTAGTAACATCAGTGCTAGCCGAAGGACCATTAATCGGCTCTACCGATGCTCTCTACCGATGCTGTACAAAGAAACAAAAACTCTTCTTGAGCTTTTCGAACTTCCATTACGGAAACCAACGGTCCCTGAGGTATATCCTTTTCACCTCGTAAGACATAGCACATCATTCATCTTGAACTGATAAATGTGCTTTTTCCAATCTCTGGCTAGATTCTTTCTAGAATGCCAAGCCTTACCCAAGGCTATATCTGCGTGAGCAAGCTTTGTCATTTCAAAATCAAGCTTCTCTGCATAGTCCTGAATTCGAAGTTGCAACTGGGTAACCCTTTGATCCCATACTTTCGTTGAACTTCCATCTGCCATTCTTACTGTGTATGCATAGTCAGATGGGCTAGTCTTTAATTTCAGCCTCTTTACAAGCTTGGAGTTAATTACATTGTGCATTAACTCTGAGTCAAACAACACAATGACGTCATGATTGGCACTTTCCCCTTCATCTTAATTAACTCCGTATCGTTAAAGGCTGTATACCCCGTTGTTGTGGGTTTTGATAGGATATTATCAGGTGCACTGTTTACTAGCTTACCAATAGACACACATAACAAAACAAGTACTGACCTTTGTTATGCTCTAGGACTTTCCTCCATTTTCACGTCGCATTCTGAGATCACCATCTCAGCCATCTGACGATCCTTGTTTCGTGGACGATCTTTTCACTGATGAGGCTGAAGGCATCCAAAATACAAGCCTTCTCTCCTCGCTTTTTCTCTTTGCTCTGGGTTCAACGAAGACTTCGACCAAGCCCGGGCTGCCATTGGTGTTACTTTTCTTTTCACTCCAATGGTGGTACTTGGTTTAGAAGGAGTCTCAACTGGCTTCGCCTGCTTAGCTTGGCCACTAGGCTGTGAGGCACTCCCTTTGCTAAGCCACTTCTTCTTAAACCCAGTTTTCTTCGGGTACTCATACCGAGTCCCAACCTGCACAAACCCACTTGGTCTGTTCCCTTTGGCATCCTCATTATTCAAGGCTATGGCAATTGCTTCATCTAGCATGCTTGCATACTTAGCCCGAACTTCCATTTTGATTCGATCATTCAGTCCAAAGATAAAATCTTTTACCAGCACCGACTGAGGTAGAGGTTCATTACACTTTCTCTGAACTTATTAGTGTATTCAGCCACTGACAAATTTCTCTGCCGAAGATTTCGATACTGATCCCAAGCTCGGGATGCCTCGTCAGGAGGTAAGATGTGTTTTCTAAATTCTTTTTTAAACCCCTCCCGAGTAATGGATGACACTCCATCTTTCTACTGTTTTATCCACCATCTATCCGCTGCCTCATTAAACATGTGGGTGGCCTCGCGGATTTTCTTCATATCGTTCCTGATTTCACAAATGGCGAAGGCGTCACCCCATTTGTGTAACCAGGTCTCTATGATATCGGAACTACGGTCAGACATCCGACCAAAATACTTTTCTGGCCTATAATTGGCAATATTAGGCACCTTAGCCCTCCTAGGCTCAACCGTATGAACACTAGTTTTAGGCTCTATTGGAGCTTTACCTTTCTCTTCATGAGATGGTCTAGTAGACATACTATATGAACCATTTTTCAGAGCTCGGATTGCCCTACATTTGCTTGCAAGTGTTAAGGTAAAATCTGTCCTTCAATAATGCAATTCTACCAAACAGTGTATGGCCTGCTGGGCGCGACACCTGCGGGGTCGGTCGGACTCCCGACTCTCGGGAGCCACCCTAGAAGCTTCTTCTTCAACTTCCATTTAGGTCAATCTACATTTTCAACTAAATCTAGTGTACAGTTAGTCATTTGTGGTGTGCTCTCTAGGTGTGTCGTCTCTCCTTTTTTTTTTCCCCACACTATATAAACTGTAAATGCAAAATGTCACAATTTCCCTATGCTAGTAGGGAATGCCTGCAATCTAGACAACTACAACTTCGCAATTGAAACAAACATGCTTTCCCTATACTAGGAAAATATCTGCAATCTTTAGCAACGGGAGATAACCAACCCCACAATAAAATTTCAAAACTCAAATAACTCCAAGGCATAAAGAATTAGAAAGCTCCATGGTCCAAACTTCAGTGTTCAGGCCCCTGATCGCCGCTATTCGACACCACGCCACTTCGATATATCCAGATCCACTCAAAAGTGCCTCCAAACTGGTTTTCCGTCAAGTTCTATCCAATTCCATCAATATATGGACGGAAAAAAACGGGATTCCGTCATTGATTGACGGAATTCTCTATGCCATGAAATTCGACTTCCCCCAATCGTCAGTGTCATCCTGCTTCAACATGTATCCACTTGCTTGGTACTATTTCTTTTTTGTTTTTCAATAGTATGCTTATTAAGAAATGAAATGTTTTCCTACTGTTCAGTTACGGACAATGGGAACTAGGTCTAGCATTTGAGGGTGGACCCCCTTGCTTGGGGTTATGGGCATTAGTGACCCACAAGAGTGATGGCCTCTCTTTGAGAGGAACATCTAGGAACCACACCCCACCTGAGTACCCAAACATGGGACCAATCAAATGCACAGATTGCATACCAACCTAGGAACCATTCAAGAGAATGTTCCCTGAGCTTTGGGTGTGGGCCTGGCAGCATGCCAAGAGTAATGGAGATACAAGATAAGACGACAAACAAATGAGCTCAGTATGGCTCAATTATGACCTTAGAGTACGTCAATAGATAGTCTAAGCTGTTAGGAACCCGTGGGTGCGATCAGAATTAAATTCTGACAACTTTGAAATTTTAGGGTTTTTGGGAGTGACGTGGCAGCTGACACGTGGCAGACTGCCACATGGAATCTGAGCTGGCAGGTCAGTCCACCTGTCCCACACATGTGGCAACATGCATGGCAAGTGGCAGGGCATGCAGGCCAAGTGTTTGGCCCCAAATCTGGTAGATTTGGGGCAGGTTGTGGGCTGTCCTCTTTGGGACTGCAGCCCACCAAAAATCTGGGACAAGTGTCCACCTTCCACTCTAGGCCTAGGGGGGGGGCTGAGCCTATAAAAGAAGGCCTCTCCCCTTCATTCCACACATGAAAATTTCGTCACTTTTCTTCTCCCTCCTTTTGGATGATGCAGCAGAACCTCTCCAGCTCCTTGGGTGCAGCCAGCTTCTCCCCAGGCCATTCTCTCACCTCAGCAGCACTTTCTCTCTCTACAACAGCACATTTCTCTCTCTACTGTTCCAGCCCATTTCCCTTGCAGAAATCTGCCTTTCTGTGCACCTCTGGAACAGCAGCAGCTCCTCTCTTACATATCCTCCCTTGGGATCAGCATTGGCACTCTCTCTCTACAGCTATCACTCCATAAAAGCTTTCTCTCTCTAGCCTACAGGCTGTTTTTCTAAGCTGTTCTCATTCCAGCCCCATTTCCACACTCTCCTCACCCAAGGTAGCTTCAGAGGCATCAAGGACTTCATCTACAAAAGGGTCAAGTCACGAAGGGAGCCTGTATTGTCAAGTTTATCTCATTTACAGCACTATTCCATGTTGTTTCTACTATCTTTCTAGAAACTAGTGTTTGCTCTAATGTTGGATGTAAGTGGTGATTGTTGCAGGCTTCTTCCTTGTGGATTGGGCAAGCCAAGAGTTGAAACCTGAGCTTGGAGTCCTCTTTTTTGTTGTCTACCTTGTACATATGCTCTTGAGTCTTGTATCTAGGTCCTAGGTTTTTTCACTGAGTTCATCAGTTTGGAAGGTGCATTGCACCTTGGTCTTGTATCTCCATTTTCAAGAATAAAGTGAGCCTGGATAAGGGGGGGGGCCGTCTTGGCCCCTCAATCATATTGCATTTTCCAATGATGTCACTTTGTGTTTAAGCTGTTTAAGCTGTATAAGTCTTAATTCCAGCTTAATTGCAAACTCTTAAGTTCAAGTATATGTGTTTGGCAACTCGCAATCATCTCATTCAAATGCCTCTGCAAAATCCGTTGTCTAAATTGATAGAAAGCACCGAGTAGTTTACATTGGTATCAGAGCTTAGGCAGTGGTCCTGTACTCTGTGCTTTCTCTTGTTGAGTCTCTCCTTCATTGAGTTATCTTGTCATCATGGCAGCCAATGGACCTGACTCTCCTCCTAACCTGCATGAGTTGAGTGCTCTCTTGGCAAACATTGCTCAACAGGTTCAAGTGCTGGAAAGCAGCCAAGCAGAAACTCATGACATAGGGCCCCAATCCCAAGGAAGAGGCCGTGCGGACAACACCAACTCCAACAAGGAGGGAAGATCATCCTCTTCTTCCCCTCCTCGAGGTAGACAGCGTCATCGGAGTCCATCTCCTTCGAGACGTCCACGGAGACGAAGGTATGCAAAGCATAAGGTACCTCTTGGAGATAAGCTCTTCAAGTTTACCAAGTACAAGGGAGAGGACAAGCCCGAAATCTTGCTGGCCTGGATCCGAGACCTCGAGTATTTCTTTGAGGGGGACGAGTACGAAGACAAGGCGAAGATCCGATTTTCCGTCCTGCACATGCAAGACCGTGCTTCACTCTGGTGGGCAGCTATGGTCAACACTGGACAGCAAGCCCACACCTGGAAGCGCTTCAAGAAGAACTTGATGAGGCACTTCCTGCCTAAGGAGTTTAAGAGAGATACAATGGTGCAGTGGGACATCCTCCGCCAACGCCAAGAAGAGAAAGTCAGTGAGTATGTTGATCGTTTTTGGAAGAAATTCCTTCCTCTTGTGGAGTTTGCTTATAACAACACAATTCATTCCTCCACTAGAAAAGCTCCTTTCGAAATTGTATATGGTAGATCTCTACCAACTCCACTCATGCAAACAAAAGAGAAAATCTTTGCCGCCGATCAATTCGTGGAGGATTATGACTCTGCTTATGCCACAGTTCGTGCAGCCATTCAAAAGGCACAGGAGAAACAAAGAGCAGCTGCAAATAAAAGACGGAGGGCGTTTGCAGTGAAAGAAGGCCAATGGGTCTTATTGAAATTTGAGAAAGCCCGGTTAAAAACCAAAGTGGGCAAAAAGCGCATCTACTTCAAGCTATCCTTTCGATATTATGGTCCTTTTCAGGTGTTGCAGGTAATAAATGATGTCTCAGTCCGATTGAGACTTCCAGAGCATTGGAAGATCCACAATGTCTTCCACGTAAGCTTGGTGAAACCCTTCATTGGGGAACCACCTCAAGTGCCCACACTGGACGATGCACCTGAAGTAGAGGACACTGAGATCTTGTTGATCCCAGAGCAAATTATTTTGCATAACTTCACTACGGACGTCGCGGCACGACTCGCAAAATGTACCTTTTGAAGTTCAGAGGGCTCCCATCCACCGATGCCCAATGGGTGGACAGAGCTACATTTCAGGAGTGTCCTGAAATCCTGGATGCTTATGAGGAAGCATTTCAGTTGCGGACAACCGAATGAAAGACGGAGGGAATGTCATCCTGCTTCAACATGTATCCACTTGCTTGGTACTATTTCTTTTTTGTTTTTCAATAGTATGCTTATTAAGAAATGAAATGTTTTCCTACTGTTCAGTTACGGACAATGGGAACTAGGTCTAGCATTTGAGGGTGGACCCCCTTGCTTGGGGTTATGGGCATTAGTGACCCACAAGAGTGATGGCCTCTCTTTGAGAGAGACATCTAGGAACCACACCCCACCTGAGTACCCAAACATGGGACCAATCAAATGCACAGATTGCATACCGACCTAGGAACCATTCAAGAGAATGTTCCCTGAGCTTTGGGTGTGGGCCTGGCAGCATGCCAAGAGTAATGGAGATACAAGATAAGACGACAAACAAATGAGCTCAGTATGGCTCAGTTATGACCTTAGAGTACGTCAATAGATAGTCTAAGCTGTTAGGAACCCGTGGGTGCGATCAGAATTAAATTCTGACAACTTTGAAATTTTAGGGTTTTTGGGAGTGACGTGGCAGCTGACACGTGGCAGACTGCCACATGGAATCTGAGCTGGCAGGTCAGTCCACCTATCCCACACATGTGGCAGCATGCATGGCAAGTGGCAGGGCATGCAGGCCAAGTGTTTGGCCCCAAATCTGGTAGATTTGGGGCAGGTTGTGGGCTGTCCTCTTTGGGACTGCAGCCCACCAAAAATCTGGGACAAGTGTCCACCTTCCACTCTAGGCCTAGGGGGGGGGCTGAGCCTATAAAAGAAGGCCTCTCCCCTTCATTCCACACATGAAAATTTCGTCACTTTTCTTCTCCCTCCTTTTGGATGATGCAGCAGAACCTCTCCAGCTCCTTGGGTGCAGCCGGCTTCTCCCCAGGCCATTCTCTCACCTCAGCAGCACTTTCTCTCTCTACAACAGCACATTATCTCTCTACAGTTCCAGCCCCTCCTCTCCAGAAATCTGCCCCCTCTCAGCTCTTCTGGAACAGCAGCAGCATCCTCTCTCCTTCACCTAGCCTGGAGCAGCCACAGCCCCTTTCTCTATCCTGCTGCAGTCTTTGTCTCTCTACTGCAGAATTTCTCTCTCTACTGTTCCAGCCCATTTCCCTTGCAGAAATCTGCCTTTCTGTGCACCTCTGGAATAGCAGCAGCTCCTCTCTTACATATCCTCCCTTGGGATCAGCATTGGCACTCTCTCTCTACAGCTATCACTCCATAAAAGCTTTCTCTCTCTAGCCTACAGGCTGTTTTTCTAAGCTGTTCTCATTCCAGCCCCATTTCCACACTCTCCTCACCCAAGGTAGCTTCAGAGGCATCAAGGACTTCATCTACAAAAGGGTCAAGTCACGAAGGGAGCCTGTATTGTCAAGTTTATCTCATTTACAGCACTATTTCATGTTGTTTCTACTATCTTTCTAGAAACTAGTGTTTGCTCTAATGTTGGATGTAAGTGGTGATTGTTGCAGGCTTCTTCCTTGTGGATTGGGCAAGCCAAGAGTTGAAACCTGAGCTTGGAGTCCTCTTTTTTGTTGTCTACCTTGTACATATGCTCTTGAGTCTTGTATCTAGGTCCTAGGTTTTTTCACTGAGTTCATCAGTTTGGAAGGTGCATTGCACCTTGGTCTTGTATCTCCATTTTCAAGAATAAAGTGAGCCTGGATAAAGGGGGGGGCCCGTCTTGGCCCCTCAATCATATTGCATTTTCCAATGATGTCACTTTGTGTTTAAGCTGTATAAGTCTTAATTCCAGCTTAATTGCAAACTCTTAAGTTCAAGTATATGTGTTTGGCAACTCGCAATCATCTCATTCAAATGCCTCTGCAAAATCCGTTGTCTGAATTGATAGAAAGCACCGAGTAGTTTACAGTCAGCAAGCCTTCATATGGCAACTCAGAGAAGCAGTACACGTGTGTCAGTCTTTGCCTGGAAAGCCTTGTGACAATCAACTACTATGTGGAGCGGGTACGAAAAAGACTAAAGTAAAAAACTCCTGCAATCTTGACGACGCCCACCTATCCTTTTCCACTCTACGCCCACGCTCCTGCAACCTTAACGAAACTGAGACAACATTTATACGTCTTTAAGCATCCACAGTGATCGTTCTCACAGAGAAGGTCTCCAACAGCGCCTACGTACAACCATCCCACGTGACGTATATCTACCGCTTGGGTTCGGTGACCACAAGAAAGGCGTCACTTGACTCGCTAATTTGCACGACTCTTCACAACCAGCTGCTATCACTTCAACGGAATCAATTATGAGTATTCGGAGTGTACGGGTCCGAGGGCTTATGAATCTATCGAAATTTGTTGAGGTGCCGCACAGTTCGCCAGGAGTTAGTAGCGTCAAACGGCTATCCATATTTGTGGAGATGCATTTGCCTTTTAGCTACCAAATCCTACGCCAGGTAACTGCAGGCGCTGAACCTAAGCTTGCTTCAAATATTTCAACGCAACCAGATTCAGGACGACCATAAACCTCTCTACACACCTTCACCCTTAGTCGATACAACCTTGGCTCTGATACCAAAATATAACAAGCAAACCACACTCTCTTGAAAACTGAAACCTTGACAGTAATATCACGGGTGCAGGCACACAGATTATCCGCCTAGCCAACCTCTGCGTAAGCATGAACGACAGATTCTTTCAATTCAGCTTCTACATGCCCACAATAGAGCCCACAACTCCCTAGATGAATCTAGCCTGCCACATGTCGTCATTCTAGGGTACCTCTTAAATGCACCATATACCCCTCTCTTGGGATACCCATTTATTTACGTGCCCCTAGGCACATTACACATTTAATGCATTTAGGACCCATAGCCTTAGACCCATCTAGTCAGTGCCTTGTCACCCTCATCAAGGACCTTGACATTAATCCTCTTGACCATTTACATGAAGCCCAAATAAATATAATACAAACAGTGATCCTTTAAAGGAAAATGTCCACTGATCCTTCCGAGGTCATGTTACCTCAACTTGAGTGTAACAATTATCTACGTTGATTTTGAGGAACCAGAAACCCAAGGATCACAAAGATCTAGAAAACGATCAAAGGTCCGATACATGTGAACAATCCTTATTAAAAAGGGACTCCCAGTAAAAGCTAAGTATATTTGATTTACTAGTTGTTTTTTGTCTATAAGCCCTACATATTTGTGTGTTGTTTTCCTTGTTTATTTCAAGGAAACAATAGTAATACACACTTGGTTTGATTATTTATCAAGGTCATGCTTCCATGGATTTTGAAAGAAATCCTCGATGGGACAAAACCCAAGTAGTGGACATAGCAAAGATATTAAAGTTCTTATGCCAAAGATATATGGAGCTATGGGATTAATTCCTATGATCGGTGAGATCGAATGTCTGTTATGAATTGCAAGAGGTATTTGCAAACTAAGCATGGATGTGCTGAGGAAGAGAAGTGTGTTGTCTTCCTTGTTTGTCGAGTTTCAAAATCAGTTTACATAGCTATATATTCTAAATTATATTATTTCAGCTCTGGAGGATTCCAGATATGTTAAGAGATCAGTTTCTTCTATTCAGTCAAGAATATGGACTTAAAAATTTGTGATTGCAAAGGAGAATGGATATCTTTCGTGGATATTGAGAAATACACAGTTAGACCTTATATGATCTTTTATTGTATTAAGTGCAAAGCTTGGTCTCAGTTAATTCCAAAGCAATCAGTTTATATGATTTAAGCGGCCAAGTCTATAAAAGAAGAGCCTCAGTGCTCCTAGATTCATTCAAGAGTTGTACTCAACCTACTGCTCTTTTATGAGCCAGTTGTACATAATTATCGCTGGGCCCTAGTGTGTGTTTTCTATGTTCTTTCTCCCCCTCTCAGTTTGTTTTGTTTCCCAAAAAGAAATCTGCTACTGTTCCAAGTCAGATGAAGCTATCAGATGTTTTTCCTTGTTATCTGTGAAATTCGAAATCTATCTTGGTGATTATCTACTGCGAATTGAGGACCCAGCTGCGTTTCTACCAGAGGTGATTCGTTTTTAGGGTTTTTGGTCTGATTACCAGTTCATTTTAGGGTTTCAAGGCTGATTACCAGTTCGTTTTAGGTTTTTTGGTCATATTATAATTCCGCCTCCTTTGCTTAGGAGTAGCAATTGCAAGTGCTTGCGCTTGACCCACTGGAGCAACTTCTTGTTGCTGCCCTCCCATGCACTACCACCGCACCACTGACCTCCTTTTGGAGGTATAGCTTGCACAACCTAATCGAGATGGGCTTCATCACTTGTGACATTTTGTTTAGAGCTCAGCCCAAAAAAACACAACTGCGCATACACCTTTTGACTTCAAATATCACCTTCCTTTGAAACCCCAATCTCTGATATCTCTCTTCCAAGCACACCACCGTCTCACGGCTCCCCAAATATGCAGCCAGAGTCTAATATCATTTTAGAAAAACCTAGACATCTAGCTAGTTTCTCTGCAATGCGGGAATAGAAATGGATATGGTCAATACAGCAGAAGAATTTCGAGACCAAAGAAAGGAATGCTTTCATCAAACTTCAAACTTTTATGTGTCCACAGGAGAGACCCTTAAAGCACCAATTCTAGCGAATAGACAACAATAGAACAGTCCAAGCCCTTCTTACAGAAAGCTCCTGCAAAGATCCCAAAACGTGCAGCAATTCACTTCCCTGGATGCTCTATGGTGAGCACATGGACTGCTCACAGTTCCACCCTTGCATTCCTGAGGGCATTAATGCTAGCCTCCACAATGAGCCCTTTTATAGGGGAAGTACCGCTCTTGTACTGATGCACTGTCAGCGCGAGAATAATGGCCCCACCTGCACCCAACCCTGTGCTGGACTGCCAACTCGCAGTCTGTAAGACTGCCACCAGTCAGCTCTCCTGACCTGTAACAGGCCACAAGCTGATGTAGCTTCCTGGCCTTCTCTGGCCCTGCAACAGCCCACCATTCTGCCCCTATTCCAGGGCCTGTAAGAGTATCTGCACAATCCTTCACAACAACCAGCATGACTGCATCTCCATAATAGATCTTCTCCCAATCTGGATGCTCCAAGAAGACCCGCAATTGCTGCTGTACTACCTGTATCTGCTGACACACCAGACGCACTGTTTTTGCATCCATACATCTTGTTGTACCAGTACCTGCTGCTGTACAGTCCGCATCCTGCTCACAGGTTTCAAAGTTCCTGCCCACCTCTAACAATGGACTATGTAGCAGTCCATGTGGCAGCCTGCCCACATGCCTTTCTTCCAGATATCTTCCTTCACCTAGATCTGCCCATGTGGCATCCAAACCTCATACACCCCATTCCTACACCTGTACCATGTCCCTATGCTCTCCTCGTAGGGAAGCTAACAGGTGGGACAATGGACCTTATTTTCCAACACAACTATCCAAGCAAAGTGCTTGACGAAAGCTCAGGCCATTCCTGGATAGCTTGGATCTTGGTTGGATCCATATATAGTTGCCCTTGAGAAATGATACGTCCCAAATACTACATTTTTTACATGAAAAACACATTATTCTTTCCTTTGGTATATAATTTATGTTCCATCAAGGTTTGAAGAACAACCTCTAGATGTTGCCGATGGTCAACCTCATTAGAACTAAATATTAAAATTGTTAGAAAACAGAGGGTGGTGCTTCCTAAGGCCAATGCTTTCCACAGCGGGAGATAGATAAACAAGATAGTGTCAAAGAATCACACAGTGTCAATTTCAAATCTTACTTCTTTCCATGATGTGTACTAGTGTAGAAGTGCAGACAATAAATGAACTGTGCTAGAGAGAGATGTGGAAAGAGTAATATATATCAATGTCTTGTTTTTTAGATTTCAGCCAGTGAAAATCAAAAGGTAGGCTAATAAATCATTTCATAAAACTTTGTGTCTATCATAGTTGTCATTGAAAACTTATGAAACAAGCTTTCTTATTTGCAATTGCAAATCTTCTAGATCTATTTTAGTGTGGTGTGGAGTAAAATCAAAAGCTTAAAGAAAGATAGGAGTACGTTTCTCTTTCACACTCTATGAGGAGTTTAAGGACTTAGTGATTAGATCACTCCCATTTAACCATTCAAAATCCAACTTATACCTGCTTTGAAGTGATGACTCAACCCTTAGAGAATCTGTTAGAGAAGTCCTATATGCATTGCAATGAATCTAGGTTTCTTAGGTTTATTATGAACCTTCCAAGCTGCACATAGAGAAGGAAGACTTGGGTTGCAAATGAATTCAAAAGACTTACAAAATCACATCCTTTCTAGATATAGAGCAACTACTATAGTCTTTGCTAGAGTTAACTTCTCCTAGAGGACGTTGCAAATAAAACTTTTTGCAAATGAAGACAAAGTTATTTAAAATTTTACCTACATGGGAAATCACAAACTTTAATTGGAATTTATGTAGAGATGTTTGCATCCCTAAAGAGAGAGCTACCACTACTAGAGTTCTAACCCACAAGAACTTTTTTGAAGGTGATAAACAACTTTGGACTGGTAAAGATTCATCTCTCTCAATAATTAACTTTGACACTCCTTGGAAGAAGAAAAATGAAATTTTGTGTTTTTAAAGTAAAGTTTCCTTGAAAAAACGGGAGGAAGAAATGATGTATCGATGGTAACATATCCAAAATCTTTTTAACCAAAAAACCAAACATTTTATTTGTACAATAACAAGGGCTACTAAGGATGATTGGCCTTCTATACTTTTTAAGGTTTCTTCTAATATCTGAATATCTGAAGTAGGCCTTTTAAAAGCTTAAATCCCGAACATGAAAAAACAAAAGGCTTAATGAAATACAAATTTAATTAAAGCTTAAGTTTAGTTTAAGTAAGTAACATTAAAGCAAAAAGCTTTAGTTAAACAGCAAAAGCTAAGTAAAGCATGAAATTTAATGAATACTAATTAAGTAATCAGAATTTAATTGAACGGTAATTATGAATTGAGTACACTAACCTAGGCTTGGATTTAGCTTTAAAACTAGCTTTACTTAATTCACTAGTTCCTTTAAAAACTTTGTGAAAGGAACCCATTACACTTGCACACAATTAATTGAAAAGGGTTTTGTAAACATGTTATTATCCTAGGCTTCCTAAGCTCATAACTTGGTTTGAAAACTCAATGTCACCCAAAGTCTCACCAACATAGATCACTGAGGTATTACTATGTGCATATCTAAGGCATTACTATAGTTGAGTAAAGAAACTCTCCAAAGGCAGTAGTAAATCTGGAGATCACTTCCAACTCATTCGATAACCTATGCAATCTAGCTCTGTCTCACTGATCATGTGATACAAGCTTTTATATTCAAGTCAACATATCTTCCCAATAGACCTAGTGAACCCATACGTTTGAGGAAAGGTCAGATATCATATTCCTTTTATGCCATATTGACAAAGTTTACCTTCATATATAACTTCTATCAAATCATTTGAAGTTCAAGTTCAATCTATTAGACTATCACCCTTTCTCCAAAGCTCATGGACACGATTTTGAAGTAATAGCATCTAACAAGGCAATGCAAAAATGTTAGTTTCCTAGGGTTTCTATGACATGTGCAACCTGCACAAAGATAAAGGAGGCTTAAATTGCAAAGGGATCCATTAAAGTGGCAAAATTTTTGATGTTTTGAAATCACGTCCTCTCTAGAACAAACTTTTGTGAATATTGAATTTTTTCAAAAGACAATTGTAAAAGTTAAAATTGTGAGTAAAGACGACACACAGTAAGCGCATTTGATGTTTGATTTGGCATCACAATCAGGAGCATCTGCTAAAATTCGCAAAGAGAATCTTCATCCTTTAACAAAATATAACTGTTAGCAAATAGAGCTATGAACCTAGTGAATTTCCTCCCTGTTGAGGCATTCAATTCAATATCGAGGCCTTCCTATGTGATAACCTTGAACTCCTTAGGATTCTTCTATTTCAAAAGCAAAAATTGAAATTGCTTTTTTTACTTTTGATGGGCAAGATGCCTTTCAACGACAAATGCACCCTTTGTGCCTTTCTAGAAATTGAGTATCTCTTCAACAAAGGCTGCAAATTGTTTATCACTGCAAGCAGGTCTAATAAGAGTTGACTGAATTTCTATGCGGTATCATTTTCTACCATATCTGAAGGCATTCAATTACAATTTTCCCTCTTTCCAAGAAACCATACAGGATTATTCCTCAATCTGCTAAAGTCTCCTCAACAAGACATGCAACCTTTAATCACTAAGGATTTGGGAGGGCTCACTGATTTTGTACACTGCCAGGTTCCAAAAATGTCTGAATATTCCAAAGTTTTCCATAAGGTTTTTTCCTAAATCCAAGCAAGCACAGGATAATCCGAGATTCTCCGAAGTCATAATTTTTAAAAATATCTCACACAAGAGTTTCTATTGCGTGCAATGGCAAACTTGTAATTGGAGACAGTGAAAAGGTAAGTTTTCCAACGCTGTGGGTACTTAATAGCAGCTTCAAAGAGGCCCCATGATCTCTCTTCCAAAGACTCCGTTTGAGCCAAAAATGAAGGATTGCAATATCAAAACATGCACTGTTCTAGAAGATAAGGCCAGGTAAGGTAAGTGATACTTGCTATGAATTATATAGCTGCAAAAAGAGTATCATTAAAGGCAGCCTAGAGCATGCCGTCCTCCACGCTGGTCAAGATTGTCCAAGGCTATTCTGACTCTAACAGGATAGTAGAAAACGAATAACAGGCAATCTAGCCCACGCTATGTCATCTCTAATTGAAGTTACAGCCAGTTGGAAATGAGGAAGACATCTCCCATTAGGTGTCCCCCACCGAAGCTGTGAATCAATAATTTTCTGTGTCAAAATTCAATCCATTCGGAACAAAAATGGGATTTACAATTAATGCAAACGATAAATCCTCACAGGTATTATCACCTTGTGAGGCTTTCATTATAATCACGACCTCACAAACTGTTTAGGCATGGCTACAATCATTGGAATTTTGTCAAAGTTCTTATATCTACTCAGCTATCTTTATTTTGCATTGATGTCCAATAAGCAGACATTAGACAGAGGATAAAAGATGATGGCGGTGTTCTACACTATTGCCACTCAGCACACACAAGCTTATTCACTCACTAAAGTACACACACAAAATCATTTCAGGTCTTCATAAATGTAGAACACTAAACTTTTGTTGTTTCTTTTTTCCACCAGGTAAATAAAGAAGGGGGGGGCGCTGTACCAATCTAGGTGTAAGACCTCACCTAAACCACCGGAGCTCTGCAGCTGTTTAGAACAAGCACCATTAAACATTTTGCTATTACAGTATTTCTTGTTCTACCCTTTTGTTCTTTAATTCTTTGTCTTACTTGTGCTTAGAAGTGTGAGTGTATTGCGTACCTGGCACTACAAAAGAAAAGTAGAGCCAAACAAGCTTCAGCAGACCTATAGAATGAGGAAAAGAGTATTTGTGCGAGGCCATGCAACCTGAAACTCAATCAAGAGCGTTGGAGAATTGCATTAGTGTCATCCCTTGTGGATAGAATAATAAAATTACTGCAAAAAGAGGATGGTTTGTTCAATGACGTGGCAAAAGTAGATCATGTTTCGCAACTTCTGCATTGCTCTTTAGAGGATGGCTTCAAGAATATTAATCTGATAAATGCAAGCTTGGAGATATTTCACGTTTGAAATAGCTTGTTGCTTTTCCTAAAGATGTTTGACAGTCCTGAGTTGTGGGAAAGAGCTCAATTTTAGAAAATTTGCTCGCAGAACAATCCAATGTCATTTTTAAAGAGGTCAATTTCGACTCTTCGTATCATGGTTTCCGTAGTTACAGCCAACTGCGTCATTCCTACGTGTTTCTTTTGAGAAAAGAAAGCTATTACTTTCACCTGAAGCTTATCAGGTACGCCCTATCAATTCTGACAGGCAGGAAGCTTTTTTTCCCTTGCGACAGCATACATGAGATCGTGGAGAGATACCGGCACTGTCACGAGGAATCCAAACCATCAAGCTCAATTAGAGACGAGAACGAGGTCAGCGTCATCGATCGATTCAGACATTTTACTGTAAGCATGAAGCAAGGATGACAATAAAGGAGAGAAATTGGACAATGAATGGTCTATGGAGCGTGAAAAAAGAGAGATAAAGGTGAGGTAATGAAGGGAAAGAATGAATTGGACAGGATTCTGAGACGGAGAGACCATTTAGGGCTTAGAACAGACCAAACCAGCATGAATCTGTGTGCGATAGATCTTTCCCAGTAGCCGAATGAAGCATCTTGTTTTTGCCATCGTTGCTTCTGTCTCTGTGTCTTCATGTCTCTCGAAAGAAAGAGATGAGATTACATCAACAATGACTTTTTGGCTAACATTCTACACCGGGGTGTGAAAAAAGCAAAAAAGGAAAACGATAACAAGATGAATGATTTATATCATTAAAGAAGCCTGCCAAAAAACAAATAAGTCAAATGCAAGAGCTGCCCAAGCATTTAAAGAGGGCATCCTCTGTGGCACTCCCAATGGCCAATCAACTATTTCCACCTAACATGTAGTCGTTAAATCTAAAGAAAATTATTTTACCCTTCAAAAGTTGGAGAATCATCACTATACCCTTCCCACACATAGGGCAGGCCAAAAAACATTCCTACACCCCTTTTGGCTACACTTTAAAACGTGTGTGTGCGTATGTGCTCGTCCCGAGTTCAAGCTGTTGTGCTCTTTATCCTGAGTTCGAGCCCCATCGACAGCTTGAGATCCTATCGTATGGACGTCACAAATGCATTTTATAAAAAAAACAAGCAGCACAGGGTGGCGAGAGTACTGCCCTTTTCTAAAGAGGCAAAAAAGAATGGGAAGCTACTCAAAGCACCCACAGGGGCTAGAGAAATCAGCTGCTGCAGCGGGGGGCAAGAGCTGGGTCGGTTGCTTGTTTTTTGGAAAGTCCGCTTTAGATGTGAAAGTGAATCGTTGCTTGTTTTGGCCATCGTTGCTCTCTCTCTCTCTCTCTCTCTCTCTCTCTCTCTCTCTCTCTAGCTTCATGTCTCTTGAAAGAAAGAGATGAGATTACATTATACATCAACATGACTTTTTGGTAACCTTCACGAAAGAGAGAAGGTTAACCACATGCCAACATCTTTTGGCTAAATTTTAAAACATGCAGGTGTGTATGTGCTCATCCTAACTTCAAAGCCTCAGCAGCAGCTTGGGATTCTATCGTATCTAGTCACTCTTGAATTTACAATGCAGGAAAAAAAAAGAGAGAGATAAGGTTACATTCCCTCCCTACCCACCACACACACTTGCCTCAGACCTACGCTCTCGGAGCAAGATTCGCAGCTCCGCAGGTACGCACACGCCCTACCGCCTGATTTGCCACTGCTCCTCATATCAAAATGACTTAAAGGAGGCTACTAAAGTGATTCGTTAGTATTAGCACTGCCTCAATAGAGGCAGTATCTCCCTTAAAACTTATTTGATGTTTGTGTCCTTACTTTTTGGATTAGACAATACTAAAATCTTTTTCCCTTTTAGCTAGGCTCCAACTTTACTTGTTTATTGTTTTAGAGTCCACTTGAAGAACATGAATGGCTTGTTTATTTTAACCTACTCATGATGACTGTGTGTATATTGTTTTCCTTCTCTTTCGACAATTTTGATTAACCTATCAATTACGACAACATTCTTTGTAGACCTTAGAGCCAAATCTACATTTTTTAGATGTGATTTTTTCCCCATAACCTCAATTCTAGAAGAAAATGAGATTATTCTTCTCTCTAGATTTATCCAATGGAATTTATATCATCCCATATGTTCTCCTTGAGGAGGTCCTTTTTGTTAAATTCTAAATATGATCCTAACATCATAACCAAGGAGACAAACTACCATCACCTTCTTTAAAGTGTGTTTGCACACAAGATTCAGTACTTTTTTTGAAATATTACTTAGCTTAATAATCATTTACTATACCGTGAAAGGTATAATAAAGAAATGCTTCTAGCTAAAAGTGGCCATAGGAAATACCCTTAAGAGCCCTATGGCTAAATTTTGTGTTGCGTTTACTGAATAGTTTATATAAAATTATAATTCACCCACCCATAGTATAACTAATCAAGTCTCCCTTGATGTTGCCTTATGAAATAACTAGGGTACCAAGGAACTCCCTATTGCAATGATTTATTTAATATCTCTAATAAAGTGCAATTCGTTTTTAAAAAATATTGATAGGTGATTCTTGTCAAGCAATCTATTTATTGCCATGTCATTGATGTGATTGATATCATAATATATTTTTAAAGACATTTTCTTAAGGAAATAAAATAATAGGATGAAGTTTTTAAATAACTTATAACCTTTGATTAAATAGATCCAGACATGCACATTAGAAAAATCCACTAGGGAAGTACCTTCACAACATTGTTACTCTATAATGAGTTGTTTGATGATGTGATATATCTTCTATGCATGTGTGTGTTTTTCCTATTAAAAAATCTAAACTACTACACTACTAGACCAGTTTCAAATGTTCAAGCACATCAAATGCAATCATATGTCATTGCCCTTTTCAAACAACAATTAGGAGTAATCCATTCTTATTCAACCCTTTGAGACAGAGCATTAAAGTGATAATCAACATGAATATGCCAAATCATATTAATAAAGTGTCTAAGTTTCACAAAGATATTCAAGGTTATTCTCCAACAATACATTCAATCTTGTTATACAGTAGCTGGAGAAACTCCGTCGTAGAGTACTTATCATAATTGCCAATGCCATATCTTAAGTCCATCAAAACGCGCCAAAGATTTTATAATTGCAAATCCAATGGAGAGGTATGCCGACTCACCTGGCACCATCACAACATAATGAAAGTTAGAACAACTCAAACATGTTGTGGAAGCCAGGCTTCAATGCCGGCACATAGTTGTTATCCATGTCACTCTATCTAGATTTAACATTTATCAAATCTTGGCATCGTTGTATTCCAAAGATACTTCAAGGTTGGCATAAATAATCAATGTAATGTCAATTTTCAGAAAAGAAATGTAGTATTTGCATAAAAGCATTTGTTACCATACTCCAAAAAGGGTAAGGGGGTACTCCATATAATACCAATGCGAATGGTTGGCCATCCAACATACATAAGTCACATTACTACATGGTCTCTCTATTATGTTTCTAGAGAGATGAAAACCACTATGAAAAAGTTATATGGAACCCCCAAAAAATATGGGATCTTTCAAAGGAAATCCCTTTTCTATTTAGTGACAGGTTTTTTTAAGAGAGACTTAGCAATAACCTCTTCTTCCAATCATAAGAAGTTGTAGCCAGTAGTAGAACTCATCTAGTGTTTATGGAAATAGAGAAGTGCGGTGGAAAGTTTGAAAGGCTCAAGAAAAATATAAAACCTTTAGATATTCTAAGTGTAGTGAACTAATTAGAGGTCATAGGGGCCAATGCTATGTCCTTTTGTATTAACAAACCTTCCAAAACATGTCTAATATATGGTAAGAAAGACTTCAGTATCCATGGCCTCTAACAACTCAATTTCAAAACATATAAAATTTGATTAAGATATAGATAAATCATCTATAATGAGCTTCTCTATAAAGCATAGTTTACATATATGTCAAAAGATAGCAAGGGCAATTACCCTTGCCCCCAACCAAGGACCAACCAAATCCAATTGCATGGTCGACATATGATTTCATTTAGTCAGACAAGAGCATGATGATATAAATGTTCCACAAAAAACGTGCAAAATTGTTAGGCTGCCACTTAGGGTGAGTATTAAGGAGATGATCAACATCATGGTCATGCAATGGAAGCGACCTCCCGTAATGCATTTCAACAACACAATGTAGAGTCCCACGATTATGTTCCAAAACAATAGCAGTTGAACTTATTGAGCATGTGGTGCCTATGGATGAGCAGCCAGTCACATGTAATGAGCAGCAAGCTCTAAAGGCATATGTATCACATGATGGTGATGTCTATTTCCAGCCACAAGCAGCGGCTCATGCATTTGATGCTAATGTAGATATGCCTTCATGTGGGATAGATATGCAGCCATGTACTGGACAGCCGCTGATGTTTGAACAGCCAGGAACAAATGCTGAAATATGATGCCTATGATGTCCTTCGTGCCTTTGAAGATGTTTTC
Source organism: Dipteris shenzhenensis (assembly GCF_047967505.1). Taxonomy (NCBI): domain Eukaryota; kingdom Viridiplantae; phylum Streptophyta; class Polypodiopsida; order Gleicheniales; family Dipteridaceae; genus Dipteris; species Dipteris shenzhenensis. The sequence goes on along the minus strand of NC_141619.1, from coordinate 32,099,565 downwards.
CAAGAGCAGCGTGAGAGTGATCAGAGGGGTCCATTTCTCTCATGAAGCATCAGCTGCTTTGAAAGATGTAGTAGAATTCAGCTGTTCTAATGCATCTCGGGCATCCCATCCTCAAAAATGATTGGTAAGAATAGTGGATGACGAATCCTTCCCATATTGCTACTCAAGGGTAGATCCACAACATTAGATTATTATGAGAATGGCACTCAAACCAGTGTGAATGGAGCTCAATCATTCACCAAACTAAGAATGAGAAGGATCCTTGCACGTCTACTATTCATTTAGTCATTGCTAATGCAGCTCCTATTCCTAGAAAGCCATCACAAGAAGGCAACTGATGGATACAAAGAGAAATACAGTCCCAAAGTGTAAGCCCTAGGGCTCTAGTACACCGATCAAATAATCTAAAGGGTAAAAACAAGCAATCAAACTACAAAAATAGAGTTGAGATGCTCCTTAAGACGGCACCTTAAGCCTTGTATATGAGTCCTAGAATCACACATGAAGAACAGTGTAGCTACTGGCAAAAGACTTACTGGCCACATTCATCCTTTGGCAAATTCTTTAAGATCTCAACGTATAGTGTTACCAGTAATTCTTCTGTCCCTTCATAATACACAATGTATTGACAAGTGATAAAAGTAACCAACAGCCTTGCAACACCATGCCCATAGTGGTAGGCCCAAGAAACTGCAAGGAAAATCGATGTCCAAGGGAGCTCCAAAAGGATTAGAAGCAAAGAGTTATCTTGGTCATGGCTCCTGGTCAGAGAATTCCATCTTGAAATAAAAAAAGATATCCCATTGCAAGACGAAATAAAACATGTGAGAATGTCATCGCAAGGAAGGAGTGGGTCGACTTAGTACTTCATTTAACAACCAGTAATGTGCAGAGTATGGAAAGTATACAACATCGCATCGACAGACTCCATCTCCAAAGATGCTACCAGATATAACTGACTATTGCCACGGCTTGTCTAAGCGTTGCAGCTCAAGAGCCAAAGTCGAATACTCATGTTGTTGGACATCACACACACCCAAATATACAAACGAAGACACCTCACATGAAAACAACAAAGCAATCACACACCAACAAACACCCACACCCACACCCACAAACAATCACACAAAATAGAAGGCACCTCAAGTGGAAGGAGATAAAAGTATTTGTTGAAGTAGGGCATGTAGGCAACCGGATCCCCCACCTAGAAACTATCCATCACTCCATAGACTGGTCACCTTTCAAGAAGGAGCATCCATATACAGAGATGTAATGCAAGCTAAATGGCAAGAAAGCTAAAGATGTAGTGTGCCAGAGATGGGCTTACAAACTATTTCATATCAATCAGGTTTGCAAGTATAAATCTTTTTTAAATATTACAGCTAACCTTGGGCATGTATCTTGCCTTGAGCTCTTAGTGGGCGGAACCAGTAGGCCCCCGTAGTGGTTCGTGAGGGGCAACATGGACTAGTGAAGCTAGCGAAGCCAGAAGAACCAGTGGAGCATCTGTGGATTACCTATAGCGACCGCCGTTGAGTGCAACAACTCATGAATTCATGAGCTTCTGTGAATGTATAGTGAGACAAATACTCACAGTTTGGCATAAAGTGATTGCACTTTGGCTACTCTATAGAAAGCCACAAAATAGATGCAGCTACTCTTTCGTAATATAGATACACAGAAAGAAAACTACTCCATAATAAGCTTGCTCTCCACTCAAATTTCGTGTGCCCAGAATACTGTGAATTACAAGTGTGAGCTGTAGATTTCCTTTTCTTCCCTCACCTTCCCCAAATCTCGTCTACAAAGTAAATATCCGAGAAGGTAGCGTGGGAGAAGGACGAGCTGCTCGCTTTTTTAAAAGAGGTATTGAGAATACTTGGTAGAAGCGCACGCAGGGCTCATATTATCGACTCACATGGTTCCCAAATTCCATCTCCTCTATTGTTTGTCCCTTGAGTGCGCCATGCAGTTGTGATGATAGAGGAACGAGAGTCGAGAGCTTGGGAGCTCAGCCTGAGGAATCATCATTGAGTTGTAGTTGAAGTAGCAACAATGGTGCAACCCATATCTCTATCTCATAGAAGGTGTTGAAGGCAGTTTGAGCATGCGACCAAAAATGTTGGAGCTTCGTGAGTGGAGCAAAAAGCTTGTGAAGGACGTTTTGTGCACTCGTAGTTAGGCGTTAAATGCATTAAGAGCACACTCTTGTTACTTCCTCGTGGGTGTGATCCAAGCCCCTCTCCTTTTTTACTGAAAGTGCTAAACCTTGCACTAGTAGATGTTTAAAGGAGGGTGCTTATAGTCTCTCATATCTTCCCATGTCCAGGGGATCATATATAGATGTCATCCTTAGGGCATCAATTACTCATCCGCTTCACCTTATGCCATGGCTACTCCATGAAATCCACTGAAGAGGCAAGAGAAAGCATGCACAAGAGAGAACACTAAAGGAAGCACACTAAATTAACCATTTTTCATGGTAGTTCTCTCGAGTGATCCAAGCCAAACTTTAGGGTATCCATAAAATCGATCAATAGGAGGTAATCGTACTCTTGACTACCATGAAAAATAAGGTATAATTAGAGGTACACCTTCCCAATAAGTATAATTAGAGGTACACCTTTCCAATAAGTGTATCAGGCATGGTGGTTCAAGATATCTTCCACCACATTGCAAATAAACCCAAGGGTTCCCAATATGGACATGGGCTATCATGGCATTGTTGAATGACTCTCTGCCTAAGATCATTCTGATTAGGTACTACTACCTTGCCATTTCTTTTCAGCATACCATCCCTTATGGTATATCTTGCATAAGTCTGGCCTTTTCTGGATGCCAGGTCACCCTTTTCCTTGGGTTTAAATACGTGAGCCTTGGGCCAAAGGCTCTGGATGAACTCGTCCACCTTTTGAGTTTCTCTAATCTCAGTCATTAGAGCACTCTCTAATACCGTGAAACTCAGATTATGCATAATGTGTGACAACGCATCAGCAACTTTATTATCCTTCCCTCTTCGGTACCGAATCGTCAAGTTAAACTCCTACATGAGTTCTGCCCACCTAGCTTGGCGGCCTCTCAAGTCAGGTTGTTTACAAAAATGTTTCAGAGTATCATGATCAACATCAACATAAAACTCTGACCCATACAAATAATGTCTCCATGTTTTCAGAGCATGGACAACAGCATACAACTCTAATTCATGAGTTGGCCAATTTCGTTGAGAGGGAGAAAGCTTCTTGCTTTCAAAGGCTACTGGCCTTCCCTCTTGGAGGAGAACTGCTCCTACTGCAATGCCACTTGCATCAGTTTCAAGGAAAAATGGTTTTTGGGGATCAACTATTTTTAACACTGGTCCTGAGACCACAGCTTGTTTTATGGTGTTAAAACTCTCTTGTTGATTCTGTCCCCATATAAAAGGTACTTTATCTGAGGTCAGATCAGTCAATGGTGATAATATCCTTTGATATGCCTTCGATAAAATTGGACAGATCCCAAGAATGATCGCAAAGCGGTCAAACTCTGAGGGATTGGCCAAGTCAGTATCGCAGCCACTTTCTTTGGATCCATTTCTACCCCCTCAGGAGTAATAATGAATCCTAAATATTCAAGTCTTACCATACACAATATAGTTTTCTTTTTATTTACATAAAGACTGGCTTTCCTCAAAGTATTGAACACTATTCTTAAGTGTTCGTGATGCTCAGCAATACTTTTGCTGAACACAAGAATATCGTCAATAAAATTTACTACAAACTTCTCGATATACGGGCGTAGTAAATCGTTCATAAGCATGACGAATGTAGCTGGAGCATTGGTAAGTCCAAACGGCATTACCAAAAACTCATAATGTCCAAACCTGCTTCTAAAAGCGGTTTTATGCACATCCTCGGCTCTAATACGGATCTGATTTAAGATCTATCTTACTGAAAATTACGGCCCCATGTAATGCATCTAGCAAATCATCGATCTGAGCCATCGGATACCTGTGCTTATTAGTGATATTATTCAATGCTCTGTAATCTATACAGAGGCGAAAAGTATCATCTTTCTTCTTCTTTAATATCACTGGCGAAGCAAAAGGTGAGAAACTGGGTTGAATCTGCCCCAACTTGAGGTATTCTTCCAGTTGTCTTCGTACCTCTGCTTCTTTGGTAAAACTTAACCTATAGGGAGGTCTATTTACAGGTTCTGCCCTCGGGATTAGTTCAATCTTATGTTGAATATTCCGCTCTGGAGGTAACCCATAAGGTAACTCATCCCTAAAACAATCAGAGAACTCCTCTACTATTTCGTCAGCCAACTTGGCCATCTCTCCATTTTGGGCAACATCAGTGCTAGCCGAAGGACCATCAATCGGCTCTACCGATGCTATACAAAGAAACAAAAACTCTTCTTGAGCTTTTTGAATTTCCATTACGGAAACCAACGGTCCTTGAGGTATATCTTTTTCACCTCGTAAGACATATAGCACATCATTCATCTTGAATTGATAAATGTGCTTTTTCCAATCTATGGCTGGATTCTTCCTAGAATGCCAAGCCTTACCCAGGGCTTTGTCTGCATGAGCAAGCTTTGTCATTTCAAAATCAAGCTTCTCAGCATAGTCCTGAATTCAAAGTTCCAACTGGTTAACCCTTTGGTCCCATACTTCAGTTGAACTTCCATCTGCCACTCTGACTGTATATGCATAGTCAGATGGGCTAGTCTTTAATTTCAGCCTCTTTACAAGCTTGGAGTTAATTACATTGTGCGAAGGAACTCTGAGAAAAAGTTTTTCTCAGAGTTCCTTCGCACTCTAAGTCTTTGACTGTAGGAGAGTGTACTAAAATATCACCCCGATATTGTGGGCCATGGTTAATTCTAAAAAGAATAGGCAAGGTAGCCTATAAATTAGAATTACCACAAAGTTGTAAGGTGCACCCAATGTTTCATGTTTCTCGTTTAAAGAAATTTTTACATACAAGTGACTCACTAATCAAGGGTGTTGTTTTGTTTCAGGAGATAGAGGGTAATGCAAGACGCAAACCAACAAGAATCCTGGACCAAGGAACAACACAAGTACGCAATCGGAAGATACCCACAGTGTTGGTTGCATGGCATGGTTTACCTCTATCAGAAGCTACCTGGGAATCCGTATACCAGTTACGGAGAGTGTTCCTAGACTTTATCATTGAGGACGCTGATGCCTGAAGAGGGAAGGAATGTCACACTCAAGTTGAGGTGACATGACCTCGGAAGGGTTAGTAGACCTTTTCTTTTCAAGGAGCAATGTTTGTATTATATTTGTTTGGGCTTTACGTAAATGATTAGAAAGGAATCAAAGTCAAGGTCCTTGGTGAGGGTGATATGGCACTATACTAGGTGGATCTAAGGCTAAGGGGTCTAAATGCATTAAATGTGCCAAGGGGCAAGTGATTTCAATGATATCCTAAGAGAGGGGTAAATGATGCATTTAGGAGGTACCTTAGAATGAAGACATGTGGCATACTAGATCCATCTAGGGAATTGGGGCTCGTTGGGATTTTGGCAAGCATGAGCTTTCACGTGAAAAAAAAAAAAAGAGAGAACTGGCTACCAGCGAGGTTGGCTGGGAGGATAATCCGTGTGCCTATGCCCGTGATTGATATGAAAATTTAGGCGTTAACAGTTTTGTTCTTGACATTTCAAGATAAGGATATCCATCCCTTCTTTTTCAAATATCAATAGTGAATTAGGTATTGTGGTCCAATATCTCTTTCACCACAAGATGAATAAATCTAGGGGTCATCAACATATTATGTGGGCCATCATATACTTTCTCAAGGACTTTAATATAATAATATGTTTCCATGGGCCATCATTACATTGGAAAATCTGAAGTACACAAGGGTCCCCAAGGGGATGAGTGTGTGTGTGTGTGTGTGCACGCGCACGTGCGTGCATGAGAGAGAGAGAGAGAGAGAGAGAGAGAGAGAGAGAGAGAGAGAGCATTGCAACCACATGCATTCATGCATGTGTGCATGATGACTTATTTTGTGTACATACTTAGAGGTGCATATAACTCTGCGAGGTGGGGGATGGGGGAAATGTATGTGTTCTTGCATCTGTGCATGGGATTCCAAGTGCTATGAAAGAGGTTGCATGCATGGGTGGGGCACATATTTTCCATTGGTTTATATGTATTTGTGAATGGGGTACATACATACATGCTTGCATGCTTGTGCCATGTGATCGTATGTGTATGCATATGTACATGCACTCATGCATGTATATGGGCTTGTGTGAATCCATGTGTTTGCAAGTGTGCCATGGGGCATGCATGTGTGTGTTTTTTAGTCATTTTTATGAGAATTTTGTATGTTGTAGCTATGCACTTAGCTTTAAAGAAGCATTGGTACCCTTGTCTTTTTTCATATTACAAAAGGGCGAGTTCAACAACATAAAGGAGAGAATCCATGAGCTACACCTCAAATAAAGGTTAGCTCAAAATTTTATAACTTTAAGGAAAAAATTGGATTTTATTTTGTTTATGAATATGTTTACGTCAATAGGATAAATTTGTCTTCTACTTACATGATGGTTTTCCTATTGCCTTAATACTCCAAGATTGAGCATATGGATTAATTGCATTACATGTTTATAGATTTAATCTTACATTCTTAATGCTTGTACTTCATATTACTTTATAAGCCTGGAAGCATTTTTATTATGAAGGTGTTGAAGTTTAACAAATCCTTTTTTTAGGCATCTTTGTGGTGAGGATCTTGATGGTCTGACATTGAATGAGCTAGTCACTTTAGAAGAAGAAATTCAAGCGGGCTTGACTAATTGTTGGCTCTTTCCTACTGCTTTTGTAGGAAGAGCTGGGTTTTCTCAGTATGCAGGGTTCCGAGGCTTTTTGTCACCTACAGATATATTGGGGTTGTCGTTGTAGTATACGTGTAGCTTAGGACCTCGAGTCGTGTTCTGGTGAGAGACGTAGGCTTAAGTGTGGTAAGCAAACAAAGTGCATGCATGTGTAAAAGGAACGTGTATCATCATGATTGAGGTAATGAAGGCTTTCGCCTTCATTGGGGGTTGCAGGGTTTAGGAGGAGTTTAAGGGTTAGAAGGAGGTTCCAGGGTTAGAAGGAGGTTCCAGTGTTTAGAAGGAGGTTCCAGGGTTAGAAGGAGGTTCCAGGGTTTAGAAGGAAGTTCCAGGGTTAGAAGGAGGTTCCAAGGTTTAGAAGGAGGTTCCAGGGTTTAGAGAGAGGTTCCAGAGTTTAGAAGAGGTTCCAGGATTAGAATGAGGTTCCAAGGTTCAGAAGGAGTCCAGGGTTAGAAGGAGGATCCAAGGTTCAGGGTAGAGTACATGGTGGAGAACTCGTCTCCCTCGTGAATCATGGAGTTTAAGGGTTAAGGAACAAAGGGTTTAGGGGGAGCATAGGAGTGGGAGAGGAAGAAGGTGTAAGAGCATGGGGAAAAGAAGAGAGAGGAGGGAGGAGGAGGAGGGAGGAGGAGAGGGAGAGGATGGGTTGCAAGGTTGGAGGAGAGGGGAGGAGGAGTTGCAAGGTTAGGACATGCTTTTGGACATGGAGTGCAAGGAAGCATGGACACTTGAGACAAATGCTTGGAATACCAAAGTAGACTCAACACAATGCCCCAAAGAGTCTGGGCTTCATTCCATTATGGGGTATTTATACAAGTTGGAGAGCTTCTCTCTCTGCATGTAGGAATTGTAACACATTCTCTCTCTACATGTAGAAGTTGTAACACAAAGTTGTAACACGTTCTCTTTCTACATGTAGAAGTTGTAACACAAAGTTGTAACACATTCTCTTTCTACATGTAGAAGTTGTAACACAAAGTTGTAACACATTCTCTTTCTACATGTAGAAGTCGTATGTAGAAGTTGTAACACAAAGTTGTAATACATTCTCTTTCTACATAAGTCCATGTTGGCACAAAGTCAACATACTCCCGGATCCATTTTATTACCTGTCCTCGGGTTATGGCTGATTGCGAGCACGTACCTGGGTTGCCATGCTTTTAGTCCAGTGGCTGTGGAACTTGTGTCGTGCGAGTCGATCCTGCTGTAAAGCCTTAGCACCATACAATTTTTGTGCAGTTTCTAGGTAGCCTGTATCCACCATTTGCTCGAACAGAGATATGTGCTGTGCTTCTAAGAAGATCACTCTTTGATAGAGCCAGCTTGTAATCTGAGCATCAACCCTTTCATTGGTTTTAAAGCTGAGTGGAGGCAAATGGGAATCAAGGTAACATGGAACCTCTAGAATGAATTCCAATGTTTTATAGAATATAGCACTTTGGCGAAGGAAGCGATCAATGTTGCCGCCCATTATTTGCTCATGCTGCTGAAGTGCTCGGACCATTGTGCCTTGGATATTCCATTCTACACCAGAGTATGGTTCGATCATTGGCCAATTAATGGTTCATCTTCAGCCAAAGTGTGTATGTTGGCTTTCCATTTTTTACACCGTGGAACTGCATAGAACTTGGGATGGGTTCTGAGACATGGAGGTGCCCGTAAGTACTCCTTTAAGAAGATTACATCAAAGAGCTTGGGACGGCGCCAATCGGGTTGTGGATCCAACTTGCTAATCCAACCTTCACTAATTTGACGCTGACGAAGGTTGGTAGGAAAGTTGTCCAGGGTCCATCCACCTCGAGTTTTCATATCAGGATATTTGCTCCAAAATTCCTTGATGGGGTTACTGGGAAGTGGTATCTCATGTGGCATGGTTGAGCAAAAATTAACAGTAATTTATTTCCCAATAGAAAAACGATATATTGTTATTTTACTAAACCAGCCCGGTGGTTGGAACATCATGCAACCATGGTTGCTTTAGCTCAATCATCAACTATGTGAATGTCCTGAACCAGCATGGTTGAGTTTAGACATTACTTAAACCGTGGCTACTTCAACTCAATCACTAGTTATGTGATTGTCCTGAACCAGTGTGGTTGAACAGACAATAGTTGGTGACCAACCCAAGTGACGTGGTTGAGTAGAAATTAACAGCAATATATCTCACAACAGAAAAGCAATATATTATTATTTTACTAAACCATGCAACCATGGCTGCTTCAGCTCTCGATCACCAGTTATGTGATTGTTGAACTAGCATGGTTGAACAGACATTAGTTGTTGATGATCCCGGTGGTTGAAATTATTGTGTTTCTTAGTACTTAAATTACTTAAATATAATTTCTTGCTATTCAGGTCATATACCACTTAACTTCTAGACCGGGATGGCTTGGACTTAATGTGATTATCCTAAACCAGCCCAGTGCTAGTTCAAGACAAACAGCAGTTACCGATTGAAATTGTAAAATTCAGAAATGAAAAGCAATATATTGTTATTTTCTAATTGTGATATGTTATTTTTTAATTGTGAAATTCAAAAATGAAAGGCAATATACTTGTTATTGTCTAATATGTGAAATTGAGACCGTCTGGCTAAACCAACCTGGTGTTGAAATTGTGATTATCCTAAACTAGCCCGGTAGTTGAATTTTTTTGGTCCTAAATGTGTCCTAAACCAGCTCGGTGATTGACTATCCTAAACGTGTCCTAAACCAGCCCGGTGATTGAAATTGTCACTATTTTAAACTAGCCTAGTAGTTGAAATTATGACTATCCTAAACCAGCATGGTGGTTGAAATTGTTTTGCTTCTAGTAGCTTGATTAGTTCTATTAGATGATTACTTCAATTTAGATTAATTATATACTTTAATTAGACTGCGTTTTTATGCATAATGTGTTTTGTCTTGTTTTAGTCGTACAAAAAGGAGACTCACTGTAATGTTGTTCCATTTAAAAAAGGGCTCACTATTCTATTGTTCCCGCATGTTGGGTCAACAGAAGGAGTTGTATTTGAAGTTTATGGATCCAAATTCTGACATTTCAGTTAGGTAGTGGAGCTTTGAGCATTGTAAGCCCTAGTATGTTAGGAAACTCAAAGACAAGAATGTTTGTTACTGCAAAATACACATAGACTTTGACCTGGTCTGGCAAGCTATGAATGACTTTAGATCTGGTCATGTTGGAGCATTGCTCCATGGGGATCGATGCCCATGTCTCCCCAATGAATGCGTAGTCTGTACGCTACCTGGGCCCGTCGACCCCTCCCTTCATGTCGCTTCCTCTTTCCTTGCTTTGAGCTTCCTAGTTGCAAGCTTAACACTTCTTGCTCTTCTGCTAAAGGGAACAAGTTCCTTCCTTTAGGCTCCTTTTTCTCGCTGTCAGGGCCTTCTTCAATTGAAGCTCCTTGTCTTTTGCATTTTTTGCCCAAATGGCAAATTGAGCTACAACATCTACTTTCTCGTCGCAAATAGCTGTAGCAGGTAGGCACATTTGATCTGTCCATGACCTAGGCAATGGCAAATGACATTCTCTACATAGTAATCTTGCATGCACAAATACCCTAAAGCAAAAAACATGCACAAGTTTGTAGCATGCAGTCCATCAAATCATGCAATCATCTATGATGGGGGTATGGCAGACCATGCATTTCAGACCCTGTTGCAAAATAGAATATGCATCCGATTTAACTATTGCAGCCGTCAATACAATAGTCTTGCTCTGTACATGAAGAAGTTACTTCTTGATTGCTCCCTCCCTCATCCTAAGGCTACGGATGTTCTCCTTCATCTCCTCCACTCTTTGCTCACTCCATGCAACAGCTTCATCTGATTTGCTGATCATCTCTTGAAGCGCTTAAATTGCTCAAAAACATCAACATGGGCCATCTCCAAGACTTCCACTCTAGTTTGAAAATCTCTCACGATGACTGACTGCTTTTCAAAACTTTCAAAAGCCACTGCAAGCTCATACACAATCCTATCGTAATCTTATTGTAGGGTCTTTTAGCTTACTCTTTGAACTTCCACTAGTGTTTCTAGATAACAACCCCCATTGTGGCTGTTGTAACTTGCTCCACCGTGGCTGCTCTCTACATTTTGCCTGGCCTGGAGAGCACCCTGGCTACTCTCTGTCCCATCCTTCCTGGTTTTGAAGCTCTCTCGCAACTCTTGCATCACCGCTCTGGTTTCTGCATTCTCCCTTTTTCAGTTCCTCCATCATTTGGTGTTTTTCAATGCTCAATGCATTCTGCATATTGCAGAGCCATTTGTAAAGAGTCTCCTTTTTGTCTCTCTAGTCTTCAAGCTCCTTTCACATCATTGCTAGCTCCTTGTCCACGATGTCCCCATCAGTTCTAACTTCTTCAAGCCTATCTTGGAGCTCCTTGATGCGTTTCTCTATTGCTTCTCTTTTATGCCTTTTCATGTCAACCATTTTTGCAGCGGCCTTAGCTTGCTCTCATGCTTGCAAGGCCCTCACTTCTACCTCCTCTACCTTGGCTTATGCACCCTCCCTGAGAATTTTCTCAAGTTACACTGCCTTTGCTACATCAGTGGCTTTCTCTTGTACAAAAGTCACCTTCTAAGACATCTTCTTATTGTGTATTGCTCAAAAATCCCTTTGAGGGTATATGTCATCAAGTGCATTGTAACTCCAGCAGACTAAGATGACAATTTGGATCTTCCATCCATGCAATTCTTCAGGTTGGTTACCACGCACTTGGAGATCGCCCTTGAAAAAGAGACACCATGTCCTTTAAGTTGCTCTACTGCTGCTTAAACCTGCCAGACCTTCATGGTTCCTATCGTATCAAGAAACAAGTGCATTGTCTTCTTTAGAACATCCTGGAGGTCTGTTGGCAAGCTAGAAATCTTGACTCCACCATCTTTACTAATTTGAGTGTTGGGTATACATCTAGAATATCCTGTCTCTTCCACTGCTTCTCAAAGAAGTGTGCTTGCAAATTGCCTCCAGGAGTACCTAGCGCATTTTCAATCATGCTTTCAATGATGGTAATCTTCTAACCTTGATAGACTATTTGTCCCTCCTTCACGTTCACCTCGTGTACCAACTTGGTGAAGTTGCTAAGAGCATCTAAAGTGGGCTTTTGAAGAGCGAGTAAGGAGCTCCTAGATGTCACTATTTCAAGATCAGGGGAGGAGAGGCTCTCACAGTGTGCTGCAAAGGGGGAGGAAAGATTATGTGAGGAGCTCCTAGACTGTGCAGAGGGGAGGAAAGATCATTTTAGGAGCTTTCAAACTGTGCAGACATGTTTTGGAGCTTGGTTTGTCCAGGGGGATCCATTACAAGAGGGGATAGAAGTTGCATGAAGAGTGCAAGGGAGAAAGAAATAGTCGAGAGTGATAGAAGATGAAATAGTGAAGAAAATGGAACAGTGGAGGCTTAAGTTTGCAGTCTGAGTGTAAGGGCAAAAGAAACGGTCGAGAGGGATAGAAGATGAAATAGTGAAGGGAATGGAATAGCAAAGGCTTAAGTTTGTAGCTTGACTACACGGAACTGTCAAGGTGAGAGCCACCGCGGCGGTTGGCCCAAGTTTTGGTTAATTCAAGGTGGCAGTACTACCTTGCATGGTAATGAGTGATTAGAGGTGATTAGGCTTCATGATTTACATATGTGGTAATTACTACCATCTTCCATCGACCGTGGCCATGAGTGGTGATGTCTAAGATTACCAGCCACGTCTGTGGTGGTGGTTAAGATTCCAATGGGCTCGCAATTAATTACTAGCCACCGCATTGGCCTGCAATTACTCACGTTCCAGTTATCACCACCAGGCTTGCATGCATGATTACTACAAGTGTAGTAAATTACCAGCCACCGGGCTTGCATGCATGATTACTACAAGTGCATGGTAATGAGTGACTATAGGTGATTAGGCTTCATGATCTATTGTGGTAATTATTGCTCGGCTCTCATCAGCCACATCTGTGGTGGCTAAGATTTCAGCTGGCAGTTAATTTTACCAGCCACCACTGCAGTGGCCTACAGTTACTCACCTGCCAGTTACCACCACCAGGCTTGCATGCATGATTACTACAAGTGTAGTAAATTACCAGTCACTGGGCTTGCATGCTCAGTAGAGTACTAGAGTGCATGGTAATAAGTGACTAGAGGTGATTAGGCTTCATGATTTACTTTTGTGGTAATTATTTCCCGGTGGTGGTGGCTCTCATCAGCCACATCTATTATGGCTAAGATTCCATCGGGATGGTAGTTAATTACCACCCACCACCACCACAGTGGCCTGCAATCACTCACCTGCCAATTACCATCACCGAGCATCTTCTTCATGATTACTAGCCATGTATTCATAATTAATTGCCATTGCCTGCTGCTTAAGATTCCACCACAGTGGCTTGCAATTAATATGGATGGAACACCGGGCCTCCAGTCACCACGGTGGCTTAAACTTATAATACATAAGATCGGTGGCATTTGCCATTTTACTACTTGGCTCTCATCTGCCCCTGCTCTACTACTTTGCTTCACACGCTTTGCTACTTTGCTCCACACAGCCTCCTCTAGCTCTCTTCCACCCCTGTTGATCTACTTTGTTGCACGCTCCCTCCTCCAACTCATCACTCATATGTTCCCCTACTCATCCGCTCCATTGTTCACCCACTCATCTTCACCATGCCTATTGTAACTACTACCACTCCTCGATGCAACGTGATCCCAATGTTATCTGCCTTCTTGTTTAAGGTGATTGCATTGCACTCACTTGGACTAGAAATGCTAGCTCTAGTGGACACCCTTCGTTCCCATGGTCGATTCCCCCCATATCTGCATGTCACCACCGGATGCCCTGGTCACAGAGGGCCTCTATAGTGTTGTGCAGTATGGGTTCCCCCTAGACGTCGATGAAGGCCTCAGGATTTTCACAACAGAGTACTCTCGTCTTGTTGGGGGGGGCATAATCTGAGTCTTGGCAATATGCATGGTATTCAACCTCTCCATCGTCTCCTCCATTGGCTTCGCCCCACAAAAGCTCCTAAAGTACTGAACAGAATAAGTATTGGTTTGGTAGTAATTGGAGTAGCAAACCTAAAAAATTTTGATGCAACAAGCTGGGTTGGCGGGGCAATACCGAGTTGTACAAATTTCATCTTGCTCAAAGAGGCTCATAACCACTCAGAAATGGTTGGACGTAATCTTTTGGCCTCTAAGGCTCTCAGCAATCTTTTGGCTTGCATCTTTTGGTCTCTAAGGCTCTCAACAATTGTTGCATTTTTACATTTATGTAATCTCTTTTATTCCCTGATCTTGGGAGTCTAGGGGCAATGCCCCCAGCAAGGGTTCAAGGGCACTACCCCCGATGGGGGTGTGGGGGCAACGCCCCCAATGGCGGGGTCCGATCATGATGATATGCCCATTCGTCGCATGTGCACGATCATTCGCATGTGAATTTGCCCTCGCGCGCGTGATCGATGGTCAGTGATCAATGGTCTTTGGCCGGTGGCAAAAGTCAAGCAAACATGTGCCACCATCCTCATAGTTAGTCACACACTGTGCTAAGTCAATATGCATGTGCCACCACCAGCCCACCATTGTGGTGGAATTGGTCTACTACGAAGGGCTATATAAGGAGGCCACTTCTCAAGCCTCAACATTGAATGCCAATACCCCTACCTCCAGTCCTTCTCCATCCAGAGTCTATCTAGATCACCATTGAAGCTCTACTAAAGAGCGCACGGGTGGACAACACCATCAGTTGTATTTGATACGGAATTTTTATTCTGCTCTATTGTGTCTATCCTCTTGTTATTGTACTATCGTTGTTGTCAAACGATCTCTCTGCTGCATCATATTTCTACACTAGCGTGATGGTTGTCATAGATCTCCTTCTATTTGCCAACATGGTGGTTGTCATAGATCTCCTCCTATAATACATAAAAATAGGGAACGGAGCCATAACTCCAAGAACCATTGCGATGGTCGCTCGAAGCCAACCTTGAATTCTGGGCGATGGCAGGTGGTCATGCTAGAGACTGCGCTCCAATGATGTGCAGAATGATAGATTGCGTCTCATTTATCACGCTAAGAACCAACGCAGTGGTCTCTCCAAGCCAACCTTGAATTTTCATGATCTGCATGGGTGCGCTACTTAGTGACAGGTGGCAAAGTTACGGCAAAAGGCTACGCAATGAAGAGGTGGTCAGACCAGAGACTGCTATGGCGATGTTCAGAATGACAAATTGCATCTCATTATTACACCAAGAACCTTCACGGTGGTCTCTCCAAGCCAACCTTGAATTTTCATGATCTGCATGGGCGCATTGTGCAGTGACAAGTGGCAAAGTTGCAGCAAAAGGTTGCACGATGATAGATTGTTAGGCTAGAGATTGCACTGCGTGAAGTAGTGCAGAGATGCACGATGTACTGTAGAGCTATCGTGTGTCAAGCTCTGCAGTGTTCAGAATAAATAGATTGCGTCTCAATATTACGCCAGTGCGGCATCATGTTGTCAAGAGAATTTTTAACGAGAGCGCAGGTCCACGCAAAAATCAAAATCTCACCCAAGAGCGCATCGCGTCGTGGCCCCAAAAATAGTTCTGCGATTGGCTACACCCAAGCAAATGTTGACCCTGGAGGTTCAAAGGAATGACAATATTGCCATTCCTCCCATAGCAACATGAGTTGTGATATACTACTTAATACCATGAACAAATATGAAGAGGGAGAGGAGAAGAGTGTAGACAAGGAGAGACATGCAAATATGTACAAGCCCATTTAGAATTAGGGTTAGAATTTCCAGCCTTTGACCACCTCTTTAAAAAAATTTTGTTATTAAAAAATGTGTAAGAAAACTGTCACATTTGGGTGGTGGTGTCAAAATTGAAAGCAATGAAAGAAATGGAGAAGGTTGTGGTGGAGGAGATGGGGAAGGAAGTGGAGGAGGGAGAAGGTGGTCGCGGATGTGCAAGTGGTAGTTAGAAGTGGAGGAAGAGGAAAGGAAAGGAGGAGTTCGAGAGAGAGATTCAAAAATAGACAGGCGGGATGAAAAAAATGAAGGGGGAGTCCCGAGAGATTCACAAAGAGAAGGGGGGATTTAAAAAATGAAGGGAGAAGGAATGAAGGGAATGGGGGGGGGGGAGATTTCAAAGAATGGGGAGGGTAGGGTTAAGGATTTGTAGAGTTGTGGTAAGGAATAGTAGAGTGGGGCTAAGGAATTGTAGAGTGGCTATAATGATTTGTAGAGTAGAGATAATGATTTATAGAGTGGTGGTAAGGAAAAGAAGAGTGGAGGTAAGGAATAATAGGGGTAAGAAATTTTAGGGGGTTGATAGGATTCGTGGGCTAATATGCAATATCCTTCAATTTGATCTAAATTTTTGATGGGTCTATCAAAATGGTGTCTCATAAAAATAGAAGTGCTCATAATTATGAGCTCCTCAATGTTGCATCCATATCTTGCCTTAATGATATTATTTGGGCTAGATCATGGCCTCATAAAAATTCTAGCAAGTTTTTATGCTAGAATATCATAAAATTTGGCTATACAGCCCTCGCTGGATTTTCACATCAGCCCCTCTCAGATCTCCTGCCTCTCCTCTCATGACTGCCATCCTGAAAGCTTGGGGGAGCTTCAGGAACACTCTTCGAAGGATTCCTCCTTCTACCGTCGAAGAGATTGATAGGCAGCCGATCATTTGGAATGATAGTATTCTTGACGAGCATGCCAGACCATTGGGCACTTCCCATTACATGCAGTGGTCTAAATGGGAGAGAGGCCCCGCCTACACAGTAGGCACTTGGAAATCTTTTATCAGGCTACCTGTGGATCAGAGACTGCAGTCCGTGAGTCACCTCAGAGGGGTAGCACGCAGGATTCAGCAGATAGATGCAGCCATCCCGGTGGAATGGACAGTTGAGCTGCCTATTACTTCCACCACTTGGATGGGAGCTTTTTCGCGGACATCAGTTCCTTTACAGGTGATCGCTCTCCGAGGTCTCGGGGAAGACGCTCTGGTATTTGATGTTGGGGATGGAGGTTTACTTTCTACATCCAGGGATGGCATTCTTCTTGAGGTTGCCTTTCAGCCTGTCAGGATTGCTGGTTTTGTGGACCTTGGAGCGGGCCTGCAGTGGTACTTAGACCCCGACCCTCTGCTCTTGGCCTTGGGATCCTGGAGGTTGTGGTTATATGGAGGTGCACCTATCAGGTGCTTGCAGTGGGACCCAGGAGAGTGGGAATGGATAGATCATGGGCACCGAGAGAGGGGGATTCCCTTCTTTCGTTTCACGGTTGGTAATGCCAGGAGGTTTCAGCTGAACAGTAGGGGTTGGATTCCCTCCAGAACCCCCCATTGGGAAAGCTTCTTCATCACCGCAGACTTGCGTAGAAATTTCTGGAGGAGGCTCTGGAAATCCCTCAGAAATAGAAAGATCACTCTTTTCTTTTGGCTTTCTATTCATGGAGGGATTGCAGTGAACCTGTGGAGATCACGTTTTGGGGCTGATCCCACTTGTCCTCGTTGTCACTCTGCAGAGGAGTCAGTGCGACATTGCCTTTGGGACTGCAGTCAGGCGAGGACTGTTTGGAAAGGGGTTGCTCGGATACTCAGCATCTTTCACACATCCCCTTTCTTCATGACTTGGGGCTCGGTCGCATGGTTATCTCTTACCGGGCCCCAGGTGTTTTATGAGGGTGAGCCTTCTTCTTGGGCACTCTCGGTCCGCCGGCAGATGATAGAGCCCTGCTCTCTACAGGATGTACCACTTACTCCTTTCAGAGCTTCTCATGTTTCAGTGGACACCTCTTGGGAGATTTTGGCTAGCATTTCCTCTTGGCACATTTGGAGAGCCAGATGTACTGAGGCCTTGGATGGCACCCAGATACACCCATTACAGGTGTTCACGGGTATTTGGACTGACACGGTTCACACTTTGATAGCCATATGGGCTAGCATGCAGGGTTCTTCACGGGCAGCCTCTTCTAGAAGGACTATTTTTCTTCGAGTTTGGAGGGGTTCTCCCTTTTTCTCGGAGGCTTCTACCGGATTGAGATGGCACTTTCAGCCTCAATCCTTTCTTTTTGGCTCTTGAGCTTTTCGTGCATTGCATGATGTATCCCGTATGGAGCTTGCTCTAACGGTTTTTCTTTAATACTTAATAGAAGTCTCTTTTTGCAAAAAAAAAAAATTTGGCTATAATTGGATGCATTCTTGTACTCCTTACCTTTGAATGATTAATCAATGATAGTTTTCATAGGGTTTCTTGCTCATGCATGCTTATCCGTGATCCAGTTTTTCTTAAGGTGTTAATCTTTCTAGCAATGGAGCCAAAGTCTTTTTTAAGTTATGAGGTTTTGATCACCTACAAATATGTTTGGTTGCTCGTGTACCATCATTGGTCATAGTTGTAGCGTAGTTCCAGTTAGAAATGTAGGTTCAAATGGTGGAAAGTAGTTCTTCGATTAGCTTAGGTGAATAGAATTATTGTTCATGGAGATTTTCATCTTCTTTGGGGGATTAAGGGTAAGTAAGAGTTGACATGGGGTTTAGCAAAAGGTTGCAAGTTTCAGAAAGGCTACAGGAATTGAAAAGGGAATAGCTAGTCTCCTTTATAGATAAAGGGGGGTAAGGGTTTAGAAGCCTAATCTCAGGATAAGGGTTGAGAAGCCTAATATGGGATTTTTAGGGGTTGCAAGGGTTGACTGGAAATGGGAGAGAAGGATTATGAAAGTAGAATGGGGTTTGGAGTTAGGGGTGAGAAAATATGAGAAAT
Source organism: Dipteris shenzhenensis (assembly GCF_047967505.1). NCBI lineage: Eukaryota > Viridiplantae > Streptophyta > Polypodiopsida > Gleicheniales > Dipteridaceae > Dipteris > Dipteris shenzhenensis. The sequence goes on along the minus strand of NC_141619.1, from coordinate 32,080,971 downwards.
GCAAACTAGGAGGAGAGAGAAGGAGAATGGGAGTGGCAGTGGGAGGAGTGAAGGGTTGAAGGTATATCATAGGAAATATAGGTTTAAAACATGCGAGCACAATTGGATAGTGATGCGAGCGCATGGACACAAAGAGTGAGTGTGCATAAGAACACATGGATGGAGTGAGCATACTCGTAAAAGGCTGCATAAGAACGCAAGAGTGGAGTGAACACACAATCCAAAGAGTATGGAATGCTTTGCATTATGGGGAGCCATCGCAAGATTCTCTCTCTATGCTTTCTGCATATCGATGATTTTCTATCTCTACGTTGAGCATGTGTAAAGGATCTTCTAAGTTCAATCTCTACTAAGGATGTGATAAGATTTCGTATCTCGATGCTCACAATGTGGTGAAGATTTTCTAGCTCTATGCTAAGCATGTGGCAAGGAATTTGTATGCCAATCATGTGGAAAGAAATTTCCATCTCTATGCTATGCATGTGATAAGGATTTTTCTATTTCTAGGTTGAGAATGTGGTAAGCAATTTCTCCTTCTATGCTCATTTGACAAGGCTCTAAGGATGCATTGTTAAGATGTTTGAAGAGCCTGCTTTTCCACATGCTCACTATCTCTTCTAACTATTAACCACGGTCAAGTTTTTACCACATGGCAGCTTGGAGGAGAAGAGGTTATGAAATGCTATCGCATTCCACCCTTGGGCTCTTGGACTACCATTACCTCTTGGATTACCACCCATGCACTCTTGGACTTTTACCTACTCTCATGAACTTACACAAGCTCTTGGGCTACCACACTTGGACACTTAGACTACCATAGGCTCTTATTTCCACCCCTAGACTCTTAGACCATCTCGAGATCTTGGACTATTCCACGTCCCACCCTTGGGCTCTTAACTATCAGTACCTCTTGGATTACCAACTTTGGACTCTTGGACTTTATGGGCTCATGAACCACCACCAACTCTTGACTCCCACACACATACACATATGCATACAGCAAAGCCGGCTCTCAAGACAAAACATACATGCACACAACACACATATACACGTGTAGACATGCACACACATGCCGTTGTCACTCACACACACACACACACACACATGCGCTTGTCACTCTCTCTCTCTCACACACACACACACATGCACACACGCATGCACACACGCACACACACACACACACATGTGAGTGCTGCACACATGCACATATCATGAAATACACATATGCATATGCATACAAAACATACATAGCACGAGTAAACACATACATGCACATTGTGTAGACACAGACATACGTGAATTTCATTTATATTTTTTGAGTGCATGATAGAAAGGGAGAAACAAAAAAAGAAGTTTGAGATACCTATTCATTACTTTTGAAATATATGTCTTAACGAATTACGCAGCAGTAATGCATGGGTTCCCTACTTGTGAGCCTTATTGAGAGATATCCTTAAGTGGAATATGCCGCTAATGTACATACACTTGTATGTCATGTTGAGAACACTTGATTGTGTTGGTGGCATAGGGTTGACAATTGCTTTTCCAACAAGCTAACATCCTTTGCATTTATCTTTGAAAATGCTGATCTCTGTCAAAGACAACTTTAAAATTTTATGCAATTCAACATCAGCCATGAATATGCACATTACAACATAGAGAAAGAGCCCTTAAGGACAAATGTGTGTGAGTAAGCCTTAAGCCATAACGAGGTATGCACACATATTCATTGTCCATATTGTATCGGTTTACATTTAGCTATCTTGTCTTTCCTCCACTCTTTTTTTTTCCACAAAGAAGAGAACTTCTATTAATTCTTGAAAATCAAGCATGCAAATTAGCAATCCATTGGACGTTGATCATGGGGAAAATAAAAACATTGCTGCATGTTAGAAAACTAGCCCTTTTCAGAAGAACCTCACTCACTACCTAGGGAATCTCTGAAATAGGGGCTACCAACAAGGGTGGTGGTCTATACACCCAGCGAATACCTCTCACAGTAATGACATAAAAAATACCTACAAGTCAAGCTTTGTAGAAACACTCTCATCTTTTGATGGTTGCTCTAGAACCTAAAGTCCCATGATCTCAAATGTGTGTAGGGTGGCTATTGGGGGAACCAGATGGACCCCGTAACAAACCTACAATGGCAACTCAGATGTTGTAGACAATCTTCCATAACCTATCCTCTAGCAAAGGCAAAGGGTGTAGCTAGGAAGGAGGGTTCAAATCATTTGCCTCTATCCTACAAACTCGCTATCTTGTAGGCTGGAGGGGCTAGGAAATGGAGAGAAGGCCTCCCTCTATCAGCCACATAGACATCCCCCAAGTGAAGTCTCACTACATCCTCTATGTGCTGGCCACAATCTCGAGGGCTCCTTCCTAGATCCTTTGCACTGCTAGCAATCCCATAGACAATGCGGTATCATCTTCTGATCTCTATATGCGCACAACAATGGCACCAGCCTTAATCCAACTAGGGGCCAATGGGCAAGCGTCCATATGCCACCATCCACTAGAATGGGAGATAGCCTCTAAGGGAGCCTGTTGCTCCAACCAATGATGTTCTTGCGAGGGGGAATAGGCCCTTGCATCCAAAAATGGGAGATGACCTCTAAGGAAACTTGTTGCTCCAATGAATGATGCTCTTTAGAGGGGGACCAAGCTACCACCTCCAAGTGCAAGCGCCCATTCTGAGTCATGTAAGAGAAAAAGGGCACCTTCTCCACTCTACCTGAGCACCCTACCTCGAATGGGCCAAAACCCATGATCCTACTGAATCGCCCAGAGAGGCCAACCCTCCCATAACCAAAGGCACCACCTCACCCCCCTCTTGTCTAGTTGAGACTAGAATCAGATCAATGCCCAATACATGCCTAAGCAACCTACTACTCTGACCCTGGGCCAATTAGTGCATCCAAAACCTTGTCCACTTAAATGTCCCTCATAGACTTGGATTGGAGAAGGCCCCCATGCCCTACTTAATAAATTTTGCAGTGGTAGGAGTCAAGGGACTGCCACAAAAACTAGATCTTGAGAGGCACCATGGTCATTAAAAACTATCCCAGCTAGTGGTGGGGGTCTGAGGCACTGTGCAATCCCTCCCACCATGCCTCAACAATTACCTTGCATCAATTTTTGCCATCTAGGTGCCTGCCCCCTAAGATGTACCTGCTCTCATGCCTCTTCCTCCAAGTCCCAAAAGCCCTATGCCTAGGGTTGTCTACCAAGTGACCATGGCTCTAGTGTCCATCATACCATCCGAACTTGTCCCCATAAGAAATTGCACACAAGGCGCCTAAGTTGGCCCATGCAACCTCTATGAGAACACTATCAAGAGGCTATTTACCATGCAATGCATTGCCAGAAGGACTGAATTATTGTACCCATCAAGAGAGTGTTCATTGTGGTTGGGCAAGTGGTTAACTGCTCTAATATCTAGTGTATTAAGGAAGGGTTAGCCTCGTAGTGACAAGCTAATGATGCCAAGATGGATTATTCGAGGTAATGAGATTCCAAGAGGTTTATTTTTTGGCTTGGGGAAATTCCCAACTTGCCTTTACATTCGTGTTAGGTACTAATTTTATTTGGAGAGATCGTATTGATGCATGCTTATGCACTAGGACTTTTTGTTTGAAAACTAGATTTGCATTTGGTGCCATTTTTGCCTTGAAAGATAAGAGAGCTTAGATAGATAGCTCTCCATGGTCTAAAGGCCACATTTTATTGTAATAAATTGTCAAACCACAGCAAGATTGGTTCTTGTCCTTTGAGTCACTCTATGGAAGCCAAATCCCACATGAGTGCTCACTTGTGCTCTTACAGAGAGAGTGTCACCGATAAAGAGCTTGGGACTGGAGCTCCTCACTGCTCCTCTGGATCATGTCTACCACTAAGTAGCCCACCTACCCCCAACAAGACTCTCTAACTACTGTGTGATCTCAAAGAAGGCCTACTCCACCTCTCCTGCTTGAGTAAAGCATCAAGAATACAAACCCCCTTTTGAGGGATGCCATGGTGGAGCTACCCTAAGTGAAGCACAATGAAGGAGTGATCTAGCATCGTCTTACTTGCCAAAATACCCCATTCTCCCCCTATATGCATCACCCAATCTCCCACATAAAACGTGCCAAGACGCTCTAGCAAACCATCATGGGCAGAAAGAGCAGCGAAGGTTGTTGGGAAGTCTAGAGAACACCGCCTCTCTACACAGATCACAACCACTGATGGGTGAAGATGAATTGCTCCCACGTACTCCTCTTAGCCATGGGCGTCACTAGGAAGGAATCTCCTCTCTGCTTGTCCTCCTCAAACTCTAGGTTGTTGAAGTCACCGTCGACAACACAAGAGTCAATGTCTAGGAGACTCTTAGTCCACTGCCTCTAGAAAGTAGGGCAACACACATGTTAAAACTCTTGGTGCTGAAATGACCCATTCATAGATCAATCCATACTGCCTGCCCTTAGAAGCTATAAACATTATCCATCCTCTACAAAAACGTAGAATTAATAGTGTTGGACGAAGTATTGCTAATTGGGTTGAATACATTTGTCACAGTAGACATGAGGATGTGCAAAATAAAACATAAATAGCTTGGGGTCGATGTATTATTGTGCGGAGACTTATGCCAAGCAAGCCCCATAAAAGATCTTGGATTTCCATGGAAAAATCGACTTCATCAATGTTGTTGACTTCCTTCTGCATAACATATGTGAAGTACTTCAAGTTGACACAGGCGATGCTCCAAGGAAATGCAACTTTCATCACATCCTAAACATAATCAAAGTGGGTATGCAATTTGATGTGGACCTCGAACATTGAATGCCTACTACTGAAACCCACCATAAAAACACGCAACTCCGCACCTGTTTTTCACTAATGCTACAAAAGACAAACACAATGACAATGTTTTTGAGACGCTGCAAAGCAGTCCACATCTACTGACGGGCAAAGGACATATGGCACAAAACGTGTAGTAATACCATAGCAATACTAAATGACCCCAAATCAACAACTGGGTTGCACACCGAACTAAGGCTAAAAAGTGGAATGATTAATTTGCTCAGAAAACTTGGACATATCGAATGGGGCATTGTAAACTCAGTTGACTGAGTGTTCAAAGACTACAACATTACAAGAGAGCCTTACGTGGTGTGGATTGCATTCTATGACAACAAGATAGGATGAAACACAAGATCACAGAACAAGCACCTTTACAAGAGCACAACACCCCTAACATGGACTCCAATCTTGCAAATAAAGCGCAACTTTCAAACAGGGAAAAACCATCTAAACACAGTATGTAGGACACACATTTCCAATTTAACTGGCAGCATCAGGTAGAACCATTCACCATTCTTAGGGACTATTGATGGCCTTGCTTTCAATCCATTCCAACATTAAAAACCATGGGCTGACTTACACTACCTATCTCACATACGAGACTCCACAAACCTATACTTGCTAGAGAAAAAACAATATCAAAGTAAACAAGTAGTCCTCCATGAAATCGACCATAATAGAAATTGTAAATGGAGATTCGAGCAAGTTTAATTCCATTTACCATCAACAAATAATTGCAACAAGCAGAGCTTAAAGACAAGATCTATAACTAGACACACACTATACCTCCTTGCTTGCAAGAGCATGCAAGCTACATAGGTTATCTACCTTCATGAAACACACATCCAACCTGCATGAACTTTAATGATCCCAAGTTTTTTCCTTAACTCGAATGGCGGATTATTCCTATGAGAAAACCTTTCACAAAGACAAGTCAGTTTCCAACAAGAAACAAAAACAGGTGATGGATTCAGATGATTCCCTTCATGACTGTGCTGAGGCTCACAGCTTGTTTATGAGGTTATGCATGAAGGGTTTGAAGACACCCGTAATGTACAGGGAATGTGTGATGGTCGCAAATGGAAACTGGTCTAGATGTATATCAGGCACTTGCAGCCTGATATAATTGCTTTGCAAGAGCATAATCAGCCATATGTATGCTGGTCAAATAGGCCATTTTGCTGGTTATGATATCTTCTATGCTGGAGAGCACTCCTTTTCTGGTGTGGCTTTTTTGGTAAAGCACGACCTTCAACCTGTTGTGGCTCTCAATGATCGCCATGGTAGATGGATTATTGTTCTCTATTTGCTGCCCCGAAAATGCACCATTCAAGGCCATTGGTTCCATTTTGGCATAAGAGGCAACTGAGCCTTCTTAGCTGCTTTGGTGGAAATGATGTCCTCTGAACTGCCTGAATCTGCCAAGATAAGGACTTTTTGACCTCCAACTTGTCCATAGCACACTACCATACACTTCTATGAAGTCAATGTCAACTTCATTTAGGGCAAGCCCCTTGAATGAAATTCATCTTGTTATTTATGTGAATGCATAGAAGAAGTTCTCCCATTTAGTATAGAATAGAAACATCCTCATTGGAAGATAAGATTAGAGAGATATTTTCCAACATGTTTAGAAACTTTACCTTGTTTCATGGTAGATGCTGAATTATGAGATAATCGGATCATTCATACTTTTTTCAAAATGGTTTCCATTTTAGACTATACATACTTTTGTGTGGTTTAAGCAACATATTAGTGGTACCCACGTGCATAATTAGAAAGCGACACATCCTTGTACACAAACTATAGTGACACAACCTTATGCCTTCTAAACAAAAAAGTGATACACCCTTATGCCCTTCTAAGAAAAAAGCAACACACCCATTACACCCAATTTTCTAATACACTGGAGGAAGTGCCCATTCCTGATGTTTTATAGATTTGAGAATCGAGATAGTAAGGGCTCTTCCTCTCCCTCTTCACACTGCATGGTTATGGTTATATGTACGCATACCTATCTTTATCTTTATCTTTATATCTATATTTATCGCAGTTATATGTTCATGTAATTTAAAATAATAATAAAACATGTTTCATTATTCTCTTGCTATATTACAATTTTAAATTTGTGTTTTTTTTGTGTGCTTTAACAAATTTTAATGGTGTATGTTCTTGAGTACAAGGGAGTGCTCCAAAATTAAAAGAGGTGACGAGGTTGGATATTTGATGCACTAGCAAGTCTTGATTTCCCTTGCAACACCAAATTCAAACATGTGACTTGATTGATGTATTTGTTATGTTTCATTTTCTAAAAGGTGCTAGGATTTGGACTTCATAAACTCATTGTTATAAAATAATACCTTTGACATTTGAAGGTCTTCATGGCCTTGTGTCATGTCTCATGTCGATGATTCTGTCCATTTAAAGGTGAAACATGTAGGGTTTGACTTGTGTTCAACGTTTACACCTATAAACTATAATAAAGATAATGTAAACTCAGGGTATTTAAACACTTGGCCCACCGTGGGCATGCTCGAGGTGCATGGACGAGCAAGGTTGCCTACCCACGGTCGAGATGCATTAAATGTTGGGCAGGCTTGCACGGCCATAGTGTGTAAACACCCTCACTCTCAATACCTTTAAACTCAACTAAACGAATTATTTCACTTTTTTCATAGGCAATATGTCTCCTCTTTGAGAAAATCCCATTAGCATTAGTATTGCCCCCCTCGGCGTGAAAACTAAGGCTAGTTTATGTTGGCTAATTAGTATTAGTATAGCCCCCACTAAAAATTAAGGTAAGTTAATGTTGGTTAATTAGCATTACTCCTCCTCCTGCCCTTCACCCTCCCCCTCCCCCTCACTATCTCCCTCTCCCCCTACGCCCCCCCCAACCCCTTAGCAATTGTACAGTCCTCGCCCTCGCCTTCCTTGCTTAGCTTTACGTAGGCCTTCTTAACTCTTGCTGCCCCCTCCCCCTCACCATGACTCCCTCCTCCTCCCTCTCTCCCTTGACATCTCTCCCTCTCTCTTGCTTCAGATGCTGGACTGATAGGTCCGATAAAATCAATGATGGTCTCCAACCCCCTCTCCTCAAATCTATGCTTCCCCCTCACCATCCCTCCCTCTCCCTCCCCTTTGCAATCTTTCCCTGTGCTCACCTCTTCTCTCTCGCTAAACTAGGCTAGGTTAGGCTATGCTAAACTACGTTGAGTAGGTGATGCTAGGTTGGCAAAAGTTCTACTGGAATCATGCAACTCAAATAACGATCAACCTCTTACATCACTGACTGGCTGCCTACAATAAACTCAGTTGATGACCAAAAATATACGAACTTCACTCTTTTCCTTTTGCCGGCAACCATATGAACTGATAGGTCGATCTTAGAAGGTGTTCCTTCCAATGCCAGCCCATCTCCTGAAACCAGCTTAACTTCTACAATTTGAGTACACGATTCACAATTCCTCCCCTAAACTTGTGCACGGATATGGCTTCATTGCACGGGCGTCGCCCGATTCGAGATGCAGAACACACTTCTGCTCCGACAGGGGTAGCCAAAAAACTTCCAAAATCTTTGAAAAGCAAGAGGAAAGGTGGAATTTCTAGATTTCTACGTCTGTCCACGATGTGGCTCCTTTCTCTTGGCTTGGTTCTTTTTGCAGCAAAAACGACAATCACTTTGTTGGCAAGCAAGGGCACACCATCATCAAAGTTAAGAGCTATCACACCATTGCCAGTGCCCAAAATTATGGAACTTTCCCAGGTCAGTTAGATTTAATGAGGTGGTTAATACATTTATTCTGCTCAACTTGGAACAATTTATAGAAAGAGAATCTTTTAGGGGACTTTAGCTTTGTTTTGACACAATAAGGTATCCCATAATGATACATGGTAGTGGTCTGTGTGATGTCAATAGTTGGACTGGAGTAGAGCAATCTCACAAAGTTGTGTCCCCCAAAGGACTATTTTCTGCAGTTGTTGCTATTCGTCTGTATTGATTTCTCTAATATCTGCTATCGCATGTGGACCCTGCAACTGCTAGTGACTCTGGGGTTGCTGATCATATGGTTGCAGTTCAAAGGTAGACATCAAGAGGATTTGTTTTGGGGGACGTATCGTCCAACTTTGTACCTGGGAATACGTGCCAGGTGGAGTATCTGAGGAGTTGGCTGCATTTGGCTTGAAATGTCAGGCCTTTGAGTAAAAAAGACACCGCAGTTTTGTTTCTGGATATCCTGAGCCTCTACATATTAGATTAGAGAATAATCACGAGATGAGAGGTTCAACATAGAGATTCTATTGGTAAATTCTTGCAGCAGAATTGCTGAAATGTTGCAAACTATTCAATGCAGGATTCCAAAATCTTTGTTTGCAGGACTTATGTGGATTGGGGTCAGTAATGGTGTACCTACTCTTCGCCACACATGCGAAGGCTCTGATAATCTGAAGCAATATGGGTGGTTGAGACATGACGGCTTATCATATGGACGTCAGGTATAACTCCAATATGAACTGCTTGCTTTGTATTGGGAATCATCCTGCAAAAATGGTATTGGCTGTCCTATTGCTTTGATAGCTGCTAAGAAATTACAAGCTCTGAAACTATTACATGTGCTATCATCAGAGCTTATTGGCCAATACCCGTTGGGGAGAAAATATTTTAGAGGGGTGAGTCCAAAAGGAGATATTTTGACTGAGAATCAATCCCGCAACCTCTGCCAATGTGACACGTATAATGCTGTAATGCCTGAATTTTCTTTTAAAAAGTTGCTCTTCTATACTCCAGGCCAGGATTTATGCGGTTGCTGCTGCTCATTTGTGCAAATTGTGATAGTGTAACTGCTGGAAATTTGCATTTGTATCTTCATGCCCTTTTTAAGATAAGGCTGCATTTTGAATTCTTTTTTGTTTTTTTTGCTCCCTACAGGTATTCACTTTGTAGTAAATATGCTACTTTTTTCCGTTTAAAATTCTGATGAGCCTGCTTTGAATGTTGCAGGAAATAATCGATGGGAGCATTGTGATCTCAACTACTTTTGTAAAGAAACAGTTTCCTGCTAGTGGGTATGGAGGTGATTGGGCAGTTCGTCTGTCAGTGAAAGATATCAGGTCTTGCTTTTATTTATGATTCCATAGAAACTACTCTGAACAGTACACGTGCAAACAATGAGTCTGACAAGTAACAAGCCAAAGTTTGAAGATAAGGCAGACATTATCAAGTAAAGAAAGGTTGCATACGTGGTTGACAGGTTATGCCTGCTCTTTTTGTAGCAACAGCTTAAGAAAACACAAATCAAGGGGTCTGACAGTTAGCAAGCCAAAACTTGAAGGTCAGGCAGGCAGACATTGTCTCATTGTCATATAAAAAAAGGATGCATTCTTGCTAGTCTATTCGAGAAGAAATACCTGCCAGAGAAGAGAGTTGCTTGCTGTAGCCAGCTCCTATGCAGTGGAAAGAGAGAGATCGAAGCACTAACTCACTCCGCGTGCATGCATGTTCCAAGGAGAGAGCCCTTGGACCCCTCCCGGATTTGTTTGTGTCAATGCTCCGAGATTTGAAGCGTCCTCGGTACCCAATGCATAGTGTCTTCAGGGGGGTTGTGGCGATTATGAAAAGACAATTCAGATCTAGAGAGAGAATGCTGTACCTACTGATGTAGACTCCTCTTCTTTGCCATGTCTACCTATGTATAGATTTGCCCCACAGTGTGCACACCCTTGGAAGGCTCCACGAAATGCTGCAGAATGAACTGCCTGGAGAGGCCCAAAGGCTCTCCTTTACAGGAGCTGATTGCCTTAGGGCTGGTCGACCTGACCAGTCTGTAATCCTTACAGACCAGGCCAACTGTCCCCTTTTCCTGACCCGACCTGACAGACTGCCGACTGCTGTCTGTCCATCTGCTGAAGGGCAGCATATGCTGCCTATAAAAGGCCCTGTATATGTAATGAAGGGGTAGGGGCAGATTTGGAGAAAGGGGAAATAGGGGAGCAGAAGGGAGAGAGAGATAGGGGGAGAAGAAAGGAGAAAGGGTAGGAGAGAGAGAGGGAGAGAAATGAGAGAGAGAGAGAGAGAGAGAGAGAGAGAGAGAGAGAGAGAGAGGGTGTAGGCAGCAGGTAGCAGAAAGGAGAAGGGAGAGTAGATAGGATTAGATGTCACCTCAAAACATTACAATGAGTGGTGGATGGGGACTTACATAGTCCCTCCACATTTCCCACCTAAAAGGCCTCTAAAATAGCCCTACCCCCCCCTTGATTACAGCCATCCCTTCCCATAGAATTTTACCCTCAAAATTTTACATCCTGGCAGCAAACAGCAACTACTGATCAGCCCGGTAGGTGATAGGGGTAGTCCTGGACAGTACTTTCTGGCTGCCATGAATTCTCATCCCTAGGGAGTCCTTGCCACTGTAAACCTTGTTTCGGGGCACGTGGTCTCTAAAACCCCTGATGCGCTCTGGGAGTCGGGACATAGAGGATATAACCCTCCTCATCAATAGGTGGTAGCTTAGGAAGAACTTGGACATGCTGTCCTATATGCGGCTTCAGCAGGGACACATGGAAAACATTATGAATATGGGAGGTACTGGGTAGCTCCAACTCGTATGCCACCTCTCCAACTTTGCGGATGATCTTGTAGGGACCGTAATACGTGTGAGCAAGCTTCGTGTTGGTGTTACCTTTGAGCGAGGCATAACGGTTCTTGTGGAGGCGTAAATGCACATAATCTCCTTCTTCAAAAGATAGATACCTCTTGCGTTCATCCTCATACTTCTTCAGCTTGGCTTGGGCATCCTGCATATTCTTCTTAGCCAATTGCAGAAGGGCATCCATTCTTTCCAAGTCACTTCTTGCTTGCTGATTTTTCACAGCCATGTTTGAAATAAAAGGCGGCATCCCAACCTTGCATCCATACATTGCTTCAAAAGGGCTCATGCCAATAGAAAGGTGCTTGGTCCTGTTGTAACAAAATTCAGCAAGAGCCAACCACTTATCCCAGGACTTTTGTGTATCATGACAAAAGTGCCTCAAGTATTCCTCCACCCATTTGTTCACCCTTTTTGACTATCCACCCGTTTCCGGGTGGTAAGAGTACCCACTATTATGAATAACTCCTGCCAAAAGTGATTGTCACTGACAATTTCCTGAGGGAAGCCATGATGCTAAAAAACATGCTCAATAAATTGCCAAGCAACTTGTGATGCTGAATACCGGGTCTTAGTGGGTATGAAGTGAGCCTGTTTTGTCATTCTATCCACCACCACATAAATGCTATCCCATCCCCTCTGTGTAGCAACCCTGTGATAAAATCCATAGCTATGTGAGTCCATTTTCCTTTCGGAATAGATAATGGCTGTAAGAGACCTGCGGTTAGCTGGCTGTCCACCTTATTCTGTTGGCAAGGCAAGCATTCAATGACATATTTAACCACATCCCGCCACATATCCGTTACCGCACACATCGGCTGCGAGAACCCTCACATTTTCAAAAGACAGAGCTGTAGCAGTTGCAAAAAGACTTGGAGCATGAGTGTTCCACGACTCTCTTCGCACACATCTTTGGTTCACACCCCTCCAGATCACAGGCTAGAGATTGGATGCTTGCAGTGCTTCCCCAGGAGCTCGTCCCCCACCTTAAGGATGTTCGTTTGTTGGGACGAGGTTTCTTTCAGGTGTGCCTAGATTCCCCGGACGTCACGAGAGACTTGCTATAGGCTGGGTTTCTATTCCTAGGCTACAGGGGGATCTTTATGTTTCCTTTCAGCTGGGCTTTGACCCAGTTGAAGAGGACAAGCAGGGAGTTTCTATTTTCATCAGGTTCCCTGGTCTCTCTTCAGTTTATCATCGGCTTCTTTCAGTTATTGGCGATGCCATCCTAGATGAAGCTTGTTTGATCTTTTCATATGTCTTAGTGATACCCGCATGTCCTGCCATAGGAGATGAGTGCATTTCGTGCAAGACCAGCAGCCTGTACTTTGAATCTAGCACAAGATAAATTCTGTCCTTGCAGTACAACAGCCCATTATGCAGCTTAAATTCAGCATGCCCTTGGCTTGAAGGCTCTTGTAACTCCAAAAATATGTGAGCTGCCTTGGAATTCTGCATATATTCTTCCTGAATCCCATGAATCCACTCCTGATAGATGTTGGAAACGGCTGACAAACTGCAAGCCCACATTCTAGATAAGGCATCAGCAGCCACATTTTCTTTCCCCTTCCTGTACTCAACGTCGAAATCATAGGACTGAACTGCAGCCAACCACCTCTTCTGCTTTGTGGACAAATTGCACTGCGTAAGAAAGTACTTGAGTGTCCTATGATCCCGTCTTAACTTTAATCTTGCCACTGAATAGGTAGTGGTGCCATTTCTTGAAAGCATGTATGATAGCCAACATTTCCTGATCATAAACATAATAGTTCAATTCCTTGGCCTCAAATTTTATGCTCTCGAAAGCTATAACTCCATGCTCGTCTCAGAACAACCCCCAGGCCTTTGCCACTTGCATCTGTCTCGACAATGAAGGGCCATGAGAAATCAGGGCACACAAGTACAGGTTCATTACTCAAGGTATCTTTGAGGTCTTCAAAACTGAGCTGTGCTTCTTCTGACCAATTGAAGGCGTCCTTTTTCAACAAGTCAGTGAGAGGGGCTGCCCTCTTAGCAAAATGTTCAATAAATCTAATATAACAAGTTGAATACATTCAAGAGGCCTCCCCTCGAAGCTGAGAGAGAGAGAGCAGAAAAGAAGAAGAAGAAGACAGAAAGAGAAAGGGGGAGAAAAAGATGGGGACAAAAATAGCAAGCACCAATTGGATGAGGACAAAATTACAATGCACTTGAATATCTAAAAGGTAGAATTTTCTCTTTCACAAAGCAAAACGATTACTAAGACCTACCCTACCAGGGTAGGCCAAAAAGAGGCAAGACCATACACTATTGCCAGATCGATGAACTTCGGTGCTCCAATGACAACGGGCATATAACATCTCACTAGGATCAATTAACTGTGTCTAGATTCCCGCACTGGCAATCTATTGACTCTTTGGATCTCCAGTAGCATCAGATAATAGCTGCAACAGAACACTAGGAGACCCCCTTTGGATTTGTTAGGTCATAACATCCAAACATAAATACAAACTGGTAACATACTGCCACTTGAGTCAGCGGGAACAGCTCCTCGTGGCTCAAGGTCTGCCTGAAAGCCTGCCTCGATAAATGACTCCCTCCTCGGTGCACCTGCTCGGTAGGTCCTGCTGCCACAAACAAGCAAGCAATCCTCCAGTTGGATCCGAAAAGCCTGCTGGCAGCGCCTGCAAAGTGCTACTAAAAGGCTGGAGTATACGTGGTCGTAGCAGTAACACTATTAGCCACTTGGTTACTAGATCCTTCTGCGTTCCGTTGGGGACACTGATGCCAATAATGACCTTTTTGGCCACGTCGGTTACACGTACGGGATGCCTTGAGAGCTTCTCGTTCTTCACCTGTCAACTGCTTTTTGCCTTTCTGATCAGTTGTCAGAGCCTCATGCCAACTGTCATAGGTATGATCGACCAAGCGCTCCTCCTGGTGAAGCATTCCTTTGAGGTCAACTCATTCACCCTACCACTGGTGATCAAGGATGAATAGAAGGCCTATACTGAGAGGATAATTGGGATAGCAGGGTAATAGCCATGTCCTCTGATGAAATCTGCTTTCCCGCCTGGAGGATCTCATGTTGAAGTTCCTGTAATTTGTTGATCCCGCATTGATGAAGACTTCTTGGGATCCAACAGCCTCATCTGGACCTTAGTAAAACCCTCTTCGTGGGAGAGGTTCGGTTATACATGGATGCCAAATGCTCCCATATACTTTTGGCTATTGTCATGTGCTTCACATGATTAATCACTTGAGGAGTATAGTTAAGAAATATAAATGATCTTACCCTGGCATTGACACGGTCCCAGAGCTGAGTCAGGGTCTCGGCCTCCTTGTGCATCCAAGATGCCAAGCCAGGGGATCTGGTCGGGCAACACCTATCAAGATGAAATCTGCTAGGTCGTATGACTATAACACATACTCCATCATCACCCGCTAGACGTTGTAATTGAGCCCATCCAACTACCCGTTGACTAGGAACATGGGCAACATTGGAATTCTAGTCTTGTTCTTTCTCAATCAAAGTCGCCATGTTGGAGTGAAGAGGACAATGAACTGAAAGAGAAGGTGGATGGGATAGAAGGGAACTGAGGCTTGAAGAAAGGAGAAGACTGAAGAAGAGGATGAAGGGGCTGACAGACCAATGTACCTTCACACCTCGCTTTCCGTCCCTTAGACCTGCTCTCTGATCTGAAAACACCCTTCAAAGTCACCCTTTGCTGGTCACCCGAACAGTCCACTCCTCGCACACGCTCCTCCTCAAAGACACCTCCGAACAGCACCCTAATCCTCCTCTCTGTGTGTTGGCTCAACACTCCCTCCCCTCCTTGGGTCTAAAGCGAACCGTGCTCTGATACCATGTGAGAAGTGCAGCGGAAATGAACAGAAGAGAGAGAGAGAAAGAGCACGCCTCACAAACACACCATACTGAGAAGGAGAGAAAGGAGAGAGAGGCACGTGAGAACTGCAAGTGATCTCTGGAGAAAACCCCGCTACAAGTGGAGGAAAACCTCGGAACCAACAGGCTGCTCGAGAGCTCAGACAAACAGCTCAACAACCAAGAGAACGGGAGCACAAGGGAGTGGATGAACTGCTCCACTACCCTGCTCCTCAAGTGCTACTGTGGGCTGGCTCTACACCTTTGCCAGACACCGCACTGAAGTACGCAAATGAGGGGAGGGGGAGGCATATATATAGCCCATCCCCCCCTTAGTCAGCCAGCATAGTAGGGCACCGACCAGCCTGCTCATGAGGGCTGACCCTCAGCCCCAGGGGCCAACCCCTTTAGCCTGCCATATAGGGCTGTCCAGGCCCTAAGAAAGGGCACACACCTCCCCAAAACAGGGGCTATATCCAGCCAGGGTGACTGACCTGCAGGTTGGCCCACCCACTGCTGTACAGCCCACAAAGAGGGGCCCATAGGAGGTGCCCAAGGGCAGTAAGGTGAGACACACCTGCGCACACAACCGTGCACCCCACCTGGGAACCTCCGTGGCCTGCGTGGCACCACATGAGGCACTGGAAACCACACCTACGCTCACGAGGGGCGGGCACACCCACAATCAAGGCCCTCTCTCTCTAGGTGACAGTAGGAGATGTTGACCTCTAACCGTTCCTGCTTATCCTTGCTGTAAATGAGGATGTCATAAAAAAATACCAGCAGAGTTATGTAAATAAGGGGCTGCAAAATCTTGTTCATGAGTGCTTGGAAAGTAGCTGATGCATTGGTCAATCCAAAAGGCATCACTTTGAACTCATATAAACCTCTCTCTGTGCGAAAGGCTGTCTTGTGCTCATCTCCAAGTTTCATTCTGATTTGATGGTAGCCTAACCTCAAATCAATCTTAGTGAAAAATTGAGCACCCTTGAGTTCATCCAATAGGTCATCTATCCTGGGGATCGGAAACCTATTCTTGATAGTGGCCTTATTCAAGTCTCTGTGCACATGCAATATGAACCATCTTTCTTCTTTACTAGGAGTACTGGGGATGCAAAAGGAGAAGTGCCAGAAGAGAGAAAATTCTTCTCAAGCAATTCTCACACCTGTGTTGCCACTTCTTCCCGTTCTACCTTAGAAAGATGGTATGGGGCCTTATTAATTGGCTGCTACCTGGCTATAGGACTATGGTATGGTCAACGTTTTTCCTTAGGGGTAACTGTGAAGGCATATCAGCAAACACATCAGCAAATTCTGAGAGCAATTTCCGCATATCACAATCCTCAACACGGGGAATGCTACCCTCCTTAGATACTGACACATTCAGTGCATATATGGCACACTCTCTCTTGAGCTCTCTGGTCAGCTGCCTTGCTGAATGACCTGCAATTTAGGGGTTGTAATACCATGCAATGTTACAGATCTACCCCTGTGGACAAAGCTGAGTGACAAAGCATTTAAGTCCATGCTGATTTGCCCAATGATTTCAACCAATCACAGCCCAAGGCAGCATCTATTGGCCAATGCGAAGAGATCACCAGCAAATTCATAATCATAAGATAACTTGATCCTTGCATTTTGGCAACTATATCTGCTGATCACATGCTGTCCATTTGCCACCTCTACTCTTAGCCCATGATCTATTTCAGTAGCAATCAGTCCCAGGTTTTGCAATTAATAAAACTGTGTACGCTACCGTTGTCCACCAACATGTGAACAGTCCTACCATTAATCATCCCTTTCAATCTGATAGTTTCAGCACTTTTGGCACCCATCAAAGCATGAAGGGAGATGGCATAGAGTGTTGGCTGGGGCCCCACATCGTGTGTTCTCGCCGTCTCATCATGAGAGGCATCCAAGGAATCTGTGGCATCAACCAAATCCTCATCATCAGAGAGTTCAATGATCATGCTAAGCTTGGGCGAACCAGTTATAGATATCCCAATGCTCAGGGGTCCATTTCTCCCCACACTTTAAGCACAAGTTTGCTTTCTTCCTACTGTCCATTATGGCCCTGGTATACTGCTGAATTGCTGATTTTTCATTTCCAGCAGCAGGCTTGGCATCTGATGGCCTTTATGGCTTGGCATAGGGCATCTTGCTACCTGAAACAGTAGGAAACCATGGGAAGAGTGCTGTTGCAGATTTCCTATCATTCCAATCACCCAAGTTAGGCTTCTGCTCAGTCTCATGTGCAATACCATGCATGCTGCCCATTACGTTCTTATATTTGCTGGAATATTTTGGCTCTTATACTTTTGCAAGCTGGGCTGCCCTCGCAATAGTCTGAGGGTTATGTGCCTTCACATCTGTAGCCAGGGAAGGACTCAATCCATGGATGAAACGCAGCAGCTTCCCTTTTTTAGATACGTCCTGTACAAACAAGGAAAGCCTCATAAGTGCTGCAAATACTCTTGGACTGTACCAGTTTGCGGCAATGCATACAACCAAGCACTGATCCAAGATGAGTGGGGATGCGAAGGTAGTAACCATCAATTCTTTAAAACCTGTCCATGTGGTTGGCCTTTCAGGTGAATCCCTCATATACCGCCACCACATGTGAGCATAGTCGTGCATATGCAAACCTGCAAAGATGATGCGCTCCTCATTAGTCTTGGGGTAGCTTCGTGAGCCACTTCTCCAACTCATTGGGAGTGCGAGTGTTCCTTCAAACTTATGGACTGAGAGCTTATCCTTCACGTCCTTGGCTGCATAGTTCTTGTTGTACCCACTAGAATATCGAGCATCCTCACGCTTAAGACTTACATACTTCGAAAAAGGCATCTCATCACGCACATCCTCAAAGCCCGGTAAGAGCGTAAGGCATCTGAAAGCATATCATCCGTGGTCAATTGTTGCCTATGTCCAGCATTCTGCTGCATAGTAACCCCAACTGCCTGATGCACTGGCTAGAAGTGTTTAATGTCAGAGCCATAGAAGTATGTACTCCTGGCTGAGTCTGCCTCCTAAAGCATCCCTATGGAAAGATGGCGCAGTAATAGCCTGAGAAGAGGACTGACCTATTTTCCAGATGCCCTGCAACCCAAAACCATATCTAGGCATACTCACTGGTGTAGTATTGAAGGGATGCATACCTGTAGGTCGGCCTAGTGTAGATGGCTCAGCCTACGTAGAAGCAGAAAACTATGAGCCGAAAGGTAGCCGGGCATCCATCAAGGAAGTGCTCTATGGCATAGAAAAGGCATCACCCAAATCAATATAATTCCCATGCTGGGGTACATGCAAGGGTCTAGAAAACGGGTGCTCATATGCACGGTGTGCATCAGCCATAAACCCTCTGCATGGGCCCGAATACTCATCATGGCTATCTGTATCCCCATGCTACGGTGCAGGCCGCTTACCCTTATCCTGCATAGCAATGGCAGATCTGAGTTGTTGACCAATCTGCTCTCCCATCTGGGCAAGAGCTGTATCCTGCATAGTCATGACCGTGGTAAGCTGCTGGCTGAACTTTTGTCCAATTTGGTGGAAAGCACCCTAGAGCATAGAAGCAAGGGCATCTTAAAATTGTGCTTGCGCTGCCTGCGCTTCTCGAAATGCAGAGAGAGAGGCTGAGTTGTAGGGATCTCTGTACCACCAGAGTATGGAACCTGTTGCCTTCTCCTTCTTGCTACGTGCTACCTGCTATCTAGTGCCTACACCCTCTCTCTCTCTGTGTGCAGGGTGAGAGGGCGTAGGCAATAGGTAGCAGGAAGGAGAAGGGAGAGTAGATAGGATTAGATGTCACATCAAAACGTGTACAATGAGTGGTGGATGGGGATGGGGACTTATATCACATTTCTCACCTAAAAGGCCTCTAGAATAGTCCTTTCCCCCTCTTCATTATAGTATATAGGTGCCTTATGTTGGGGCCTTTCCCAGCCCATTTCCCCGCTGAATGGGCTCATGATTGGGTTCAGTCCAACCTTTCTATCAAGACTAAAACAGGGCATACAATCAGCCCTCAAAGCTAACAAGGGTGGCCCATGTGGCTGGCCCTAAATCTAACCCATTTGGCAGCCAGATTGCTTCTCACACGGCAGCTCCTATCCATCCCTTGCATCCCATCTATGCTGTATGTCATCCTCATATGGGGCTCACAAATGGGGAGACGATCGTTGTATTCATACACTCCTCATCGACCACTATAGGCCAATGCCCATGTGTCGATGCAGATGCTCCATCAGCTTCCATGGAGAATCGCTTAGGAACAAGTTGATGGCATCCTCAAACTACCCCGGGGCCCGTACAAGCAATCCATCTTGGAACAGTGGTTCTTTCTGTGCAACTCCAACTGCTTATGGTGCTGTAATTCCTAATAATGATGCCATTGCCTTTGTGCACTCCAGCTACCATCAACAAGCTCAACAACGAAGTCACCATCTCGTTGACTCTGCAAATGTTGAGGCCATCATCCATCTAACCCCTCAAAAAATGAGGATAACATAGATCCTACAAAGCATTGTGCCTCTCAAGGTTTCGTCCAACCTATCTTCAAACTGACACCATGACACGTCCCAGCACTCCTGAAACCCCTGATCTGCAAACAAACCACACACAACATCAGATCTGAGCAGGCTGCTCACCACCCAACCGTGACATCTACGGGATGTGATCCCGAATCAGAAGATGTCCCCTCCGAGCCACGAGCTGAGCTACTGGCACGAACTCCCAATCAGATCCAAACCAGCCTGGTGTCCCATACCACCAGGTGGCGCTGTGAAGCCCTGGATCTGTCACTGGGCCTTGGGCTACGCTAAGATGCAGGCGCGCGTCCGCGACTCAATCCAGGATCAGACCTGGCACCTGGGAACGAGACTTGCTCCCAACTGCACACTGAGAACTGAACCCCCTGGGCCCCTTTTATAGACTCGGGCCCCGAGCGCCAAAAATAGCGAAGACCTATAAATAGTTCGTACCCTTGCCACTCAACCCGAGAATCAAGCCTGCCTAGCTCTAAGCCTCCCCAGGCTAACCTGAGCTAGTCCTGTGTACCTAGTACACGTCAGATACCAATCCGTGCACATGACATACTCCCCCTCCTCTAAGAACTCACTCCTGAGTTCGCTAAGAAATCTGGAAATGTTCTTTGGAGGTTTTGTAATGTCTCCCATGTTGCATCCTCCTCAACATGATCCTTCCACTTAATCTTGTATGCCGTGATAGTACGATTACGAATCTGTCTTTCACGAAATTCAAGAATACACTCAGGTTCGTGAGGAATAAAAGTCAAATCTGTAACTTCTATAATCTCATGAGGAGAAACAAGTTGATCATCTGCACCCAAGACTTCTTTCAGTCTACTGACATGAAAGACTGGATGTACTTTAACATCAGGAGGCAATTCTAGTCGATATGCAACTGGTCCAATTCTTTTAATGACCTTGAAAGGACCACAGTATCTGGGGGATAATTTCGGAACCAAACCAGTACTTAGGCTCTTGGATTCCTTCGGAATTCGCAAATATACCATCGTTCCTTCAGAGAACTCTCTAGGTGAACGATGTCTATTAGCATAAAATCTGTCCCGATCTTGGGCACTTCTAATAGACTCCTTGGCAAACTGCAACATTTCCTGCATATCTAGCAAGAAGTTCTTAGCAGCATCATTTTGAATCCCTTTTAATCCAACCATAACTGGTGACTTAGGTTGAAACCCGTACATAAGCATAAAAGGACTGTAACCGGTACTAGAATGCTTTGCACTGTTGTAAGCAAATTCTATCATAGGTAGATAATCTTCCCATGAAGACTGTCTCTTAGATACATATGCCCGAAGCATGTCTTCAACCAACTGGTTGACCTTCTCTGTACTGCCATCGGATTGTGCATGATCCGAGGAACTCATACTTAGAGTAGTTTCTAACTTCTCAAAAACAAGTGTCCAAAAGTTACTTGTAAACTTTGAGTCCCTGTCACTGACTATGTCAGATGGCAAACCATACAGCTTGAACAAGTGGTCCACAAACTCGTGAGCCAACTGAACAGCTGAAATAGTTGTTCTTGTAGGTAAGAATCTAGCCATTTTTGTCAAACGGTCGACTATGACCCAAATAGAGTCATGACCCTTGCGCGTTCGAGGTAAACCAGTAATAAAATCCATGGAAATACTTTCCCATTTATTACCTGGAATCTGTAAAGGCTGTAATAAGCCCGCGCTTCTAAGGCGTTCAGCCTTAGTAACCTGACAAATCCGGCAACCTACTACATAGTTCTCCATAAATGCACGCATCTTAGGCCAATAAAAGGTATGCTTCACAAGAGACAGAGTCCTATGTATACCTGGATGTCCCGCACTAGGAGCATCATGACACTCCCAGAGAATCTTGGATTTAAGGTCCAGAACATCAGGCACACAAATCTTTTCATTCCGGAACAGCAAGCCGTTCCTAATCATCCACTGACCTCCCGCCGCCTGTATCCTAGGTGGCACAATCCCTGAGTCCTGGTCAACCATGGAGCTCCCATCCTGGACTTTCTGCCAATAAGAACTGAAATGACTATCAGTTGCGTATAGCCCTCTCAAGGATTGAAATAGGTCTGAGGATATTTCCGTAAATGACAGAGCATTTACAAACTTAACTCGACTTAAGGCATCCGCCACACTATTCAACGAACCCTTACGATATCGTATTTCGAAATCAAAATCTTGCATTAATTCTGCCCATCTAGCTTTCCTTCCCCTCAATTCTGATCCATCACACACATACTTAATTGACTGATGATCAGTCAATACAAGGAACTTTGAACCATACAAGTAGTGTCTCCAAACCTTAAGAGCATACACTACAGCATAAAGTTCCTTCTCGAGTGTGGGCCAACGATATTGAGTGTCGTCTAGCTTCTTACTCTCGAAAGCTACAGGTCTGCCCTCTTGGAATAGAGCTGCCCCAATCGCATAATCACTCGCATCGGCCTCTAAAACATAAGGCTGGGTAGGATCGGGTAATGCAAGAACGGGTGCTTCCTTGATAGAAAACTTCAAGGTTTCAAAAGCTTTGTTCATTGCATCATTCCAAGAGATCGGTTGGGTAGACCTGCGTCCACGACGTTTCAAGATGTTGGTCAAGGGTGCCGTGATACGTGAATAATCACGCACTGACTTCCGAAGAAACACCGTAAATCCTAGGAAAGAGCGAAGTTGTTTCACAGTCTGAGGGATAGGCCATTCTAAAACCTTCTGGATACGATCCAGATCAATGCTAATACCTTCAGAGAAATCTTGTGTCCTAAGTAAATGATCTCCTTCATAAAGAAGTTACATTTACTCATCTTGGCATAAAGCTTATGCTGTCTTAGAACAACTAAGACAACCCGGAGGTGTCCTATGTGATCCTCAAGCGTTTTACGATATACCAAGATGTCATCTAAGAACACTACAACAAATTTGCCCAGAAAATCCCTGAACAAATCGTTCATCATCTGCTGAAAAGTAGCAGGAGCATTGGTCAAACCAAAAGGTAATACGAGGAACTCGTAATGACCATACCTAGTCCGGAATGCGGTCCTATCTATGTGTTTAGCATAGATACGGATTTGGTGATAACCCGTACGCAAATCAATCTTAGTGAAATACTTCGCTCCGGCCAAACGGTCTATCAAATCATCGGAACGAGGTAAAGGATAGCGGTTCTTAATTGTGACTTTATTTAATCGTTTATAATCTATACACATTCTCCAGGAAGAATCTTTCTTCTTTCTTAAGAGGACAGGTGCACCCCAAGGTGATTTACTTGGGCGGATATAGCCCATATTCAGGTAATCCTGAAGCTGGATAGCTAACTCATCCTCCTCTACCTGGCTCATCCTATAAGGTGGTACACTGATAGGTTGAGCCCCTGGGACTAAGTCTATGCGATGATCTACTGTCCGTTCTGGAGGTAAACCTTCCGGCAGTTGAGCTGGGAATACGTCCTTTATCTAACAACATTCTCAATTCACGGTGTTTAGACACACTTAATTCATTCTTGTTAATTACCGAAACAATAAATGAAGAAAGTGGAATCAAAACACACTGATAGACATCATAATGAGAATTGTTTAATATATTTCGAAGCTGCATCGCAGATACAATAGGCCCCTGAGAAGAGGGAATTTTATCACACTGAATACAAAATTGGGTGTCCTTATCTACAAAAGAAAGCGTATGCTCCGTCCATCCAATCTGAATATTGTGGGTTTTAAACCACTCTATCCCGATCAACAAGTCTACATGCTCCAGATGCATAACATAACATGTAAGAGCTCCCGTGTAGGCCTGAATCCGGATAGGAAGCGCTTCAACCTTGCGATCCCAAAACTGCTTCCCAGCTGGGAGCTGCACCTCGTAGGTGTGGTCGCTAGGTACTGTGGACAGCCCCATCTTCTGCACAAATTTGTAATTAACAAAATTGTGAGAGCTGCCCGGATCAAAGAGAATGTGAACCTGTTGGTCCCTAACTTCTCCATAAACTCGGAAAAGATCATGGGAACCAAACAACGAAGTATTGAAAGTACAATACAAGAGAGTGGGCAGGTAATGACATTTACTGAAATACCTGTCATCGCGACTTGGTTTGCTCCCTTGGCTGCGGTACGTGGACCCGCCTGGAGCTTCGGTCCTAGCACCAACTTTTGGTTCTTCCGCTTAGGACACTCATTCTTTGTGTGGCCCCGCTCCTCGCAATAGAAGCATCGCCCTTCTTTCTTGAGCCTCAGAGTGCGAAGGAAACGGGCTTTACCATTCTTTGCTGGAGTTAAGCTTTTCCTGGAGGCGTTGTCCGTAGACTTCGTCTCCGCAATACCAGTCGTATGCTGAAAGAACTTGCGTTTGTTCTTTCCACTCGTGTCGGTAACTGTGGTTGCCTTGGTACCGGCCATGGTATCATCATATATGCGTGCATATGTCATGGCCTCCTGCAACGTTGTGCACTTGTTGTTCTTTATCTGCAACTTGTAGGAGTCTGGCAAACCATCCACGAAGAAACCTAACAAGGTCACTGGATCCATTTTAGTGGCCCTGGTTTGCAGATCCCTAAATCTTTGAAGATAAACTTCAAAGGTCAAGTTTAATTTTGATATATCGAGGGCCTTGAGCTTGCCAACGATATCGTAATCATCCTCCTTCTTCAGGAACTCCTTCCTGAAGATCCCCTCAAAATCTGTCCAAGTATCAGGCTTAGGCTGGAGTTCTTTCCACCATAGCAAGGCTTTACCTGACATAAACCCTGCTGCAAGCTGGATCTTTTTCTCATCTGGATAGGGGTGGAATTGGAAGTGTACCTGCCACTTGTGTAACCAAGTGTCAACTACCTCCTTTGTTCTTGACTTTTGGTCACCCGGAAAAGGATCTGGAGTTATATTCGGGCCTAGCACTGAAGCCATGGCATCCACATGCGTGAGTGCCTGTACAGTGCTAGCCAGAATGGTGAGAGTTGCCTGTATCCCCTGGAGTTGCTGTGTCAACCCCGATTGATTAGCATTGACCTGCTCGAATTTTCCATCAAGAGCAGTCGTAAATTCACTGAAGGCCTTTTTGGTTATCAGGTCGTCATAGAGACCCTGATCCTCCTCTCCCACAGGAGTGTAATCCAAGTCCTGCTCTCCCATGGTGAACTCGGGATTTGGAGCATCAGACATGGCTGAAATTCGATTGAATACGAACTGAGAGAAATAACTGACTGAAACGAAGTACAGAGGAGAATGGAGCAGAAGAAAACTGTCCCGAAGGATGCTGACGGAAGGAGATGCCGGAACCTGGCGAATCAGAAGCCCACGAATCTCGAGACCTTTCCGAACCCGCAACCGGATACACGCGCTGGTGAAGTGGCTGTACGGTCTGCTGACGTGGACTGTACGGCCGTGCTGACGTGGATTGTACGGTCGCTGACGTGGACTGTACGGCGTCCGTACAGTCTGCGGGTACAGTTTCGGTACAGGGTTTGCTGACACAGGGCTCGCTGCAGCGGGATCCGTACAGATGGCGCTGGCTGTGGCGTAGGCTGGCGCAGGGTATTCCGTACAGTTCCGTACGGCGCTGATGCAGAGCCTACGATGGCTGTCGCAGGCTGACGCTGGCAGTGTACGGCTGCTGCAGACTGCACGGTGCAGGGGTAGCGTTGGCGCAGGCAGGGACGGCTGATGCAGGCTGGCGCACAGTTCGAGGCAGTGCTTCGAAGTTCTAGGCTGGGCTTGTGGGTAGGCTGGTACCCTGCCCCCCACCTATATAGGGAGCAGGGCAGCCTTATTTGGAAGCTCTGCTTCCAAAAAAGGCCAAGCTCCCCTAGCTTTGGAGGGGTGCTTCTTCGAAAAAAGCACCCTCTGCGCAGGCTGCACGCAGCCCTATGCGCAGGCTGTAAACAGCCTTCTGCGCAGGCTGTACACAGCCTGTTCGCCGCCCCACGAGCCTCTCTTTGCCCCCAGCCTGTTCCGTACCATCCCAGGCGCCCCTTCCACGCCTCCCTTGCAGCTTTTTTTTGCCTCTCTCTCCTAACCTTTCTGCTCTCTCTCCACTTCCTACAGCCTTCTCTCACAGGCCTTCAGGGATCTCGATTTTTCTCCCTCCTTTTCTTCTTCCTTTTCCCAGATATCTCTCCACCCCTCCTATCCCAGGTATCCAGCAAAAACGCAGCAACAGATTTCGAAATTTAGGGCATACCTGGAGGAAAAACTCGTAAAAAATTCCCGCGTCAGAAGTTCCTACCTCAGGAGCTGGCTCTGATACCAACTGACACGTCCCAGCACTCCTGAAACCCCTGATCTGCAAACAAACCACACACAACATCAGATCTGAGCAGGCTGCTCACCACCCAACCGTGACATCTACGGGATGTGATCCCGAATCAGAAGATGTCCCCTCCGAGCCACGAGCTGAGCTACTGGCACGAACTCCCAATCAGATCCAAACTAGCCTGGTGTCCCATACCACCAGGTGGCGCTGTGAAGCCCTGGATCTGTCACTGGGCCTTGGGCTACGCTAAGATGCAGGCGCGCGTCCGCGACTCAATCCAGGATCAAACCTGGCACCTGGGAACGAGACTTGCTCCCAACTGCACACTGAGAACTGAACCCCCTGGGCCCCTTTTATAGACTCGGGCCCCGAGCGCCAAAAATAGCGAAGACCTATAAATAGTTCGTACCCTTGCCACTCAACTCGAGAATCAAGCCTGCCTAGCTCTAAGCCTCCCCAGGCTAACCTGAGCTAGTCCTGTGTACCTAGTACACGTCAGATACCAATCCGTGCACATGACACACCACCTGTATCTAGGGGTCACACATTTGTACTTCTGCCAAGAAATAAATAGAAATCTTTTATATTGACTTTGGTCAAAGAAAGTTGACTTCGGTTAACTAAAATTTATTTCATTTTCCTTTGTGCTGCATTGGTTAGTGAACATTGTGGGGACACCCTCAAGGGATTAGGAATAGTCCAAGAACTAGAATGCATGCATTCGACTAGCCTCTAATGGGTTAAAGTATTTGATATTGTTTGTGCAAGGTGCATGACTTTGGAGAGTGCATAATTTCCCACTTTTGAAGGTATAAAACACAAGAGAAGTGGCTCCCATCTAATGAAGGGCCCACTTGAGTTAAAAGCACCAAGGGCGCCTCACTTGATGGAGAAAAGTCCATGCTTTTGGAAAAAGCCCATGTTTTTGGAGAAAGCCTAGCTTTCTGGGAGAAATCACCTATTCTAGGCTACTCCCTTGTAAGCCGCCTAGGGGGCTGGGGGCAGCCCTTATTTCTGGCCCCTACTGCTGTGTTTTCTCTCCCACCCCTTCTCCCACTTTCTCTTTGATGCGATTTGATCCCAGCCTGATCGTTGAGTACCCTGCTTGCTGTTCAGAGGTTCCAGCCGCCGAACAAGTCCTTTCTACAAGTGTGATTCAATCCAGAGTGCTGTGAACTCGTTTCCCTTCCTGTGTTTTGGTTTCCAGCCAGTTCTGGCCAGAGGCTACATTTTCCTTGTGGAAGGTGTATAAAGTTTGGTTAAAGGTTTCAGTGGTATCAGAGTAAGGCTTGCCACTTCCCTTGGTGGCAATGATCCTAGAACAAGTGAAATTGAGGAGGGACATCAGTGATTTGGGAGATCAATAGGATTTTCAGCCCAAACAAGAGTTTTTCAACGCCAAGATCCGGACTAGAAGCTGCTACTTGATTTCAGCCTGCTTCAGCCAGCCAGTTCGCCATCAAACTAGAGCCCAAAACAATCTGTGATTTCAGCCCAGGCTGTTCCAGGATTTTGGCACTATCCCAATTGGTGGAATTAGCCTATAATGGTGAATTCTCAGCCCAAAACAGCCCCAAATTTTGACGGATTGGTTCAGCCCTATTTGCTGTCCCAAATCAGTTACCTTCTTGATTGAGAATATGGCACCTTGAAATTAATAATGGATTCAAGAACAAGAGCCCAATCAAGCAAAGAATACAGAAAGAAGGCAGCTTGGAGATGAAGATTTATATAGAGATTTGTTGGCACTAACTTGTTGAAGCAAGAAAGAACCCTCTTTTTAGGCGGCTTGTGGAGGATATGGCCAAGCATCCTTCTACACCTTCATGCAAGAAGAACAGTTCAAAGCCTGTGTCTCAAGCACATACCTTCGGTTCATCATCCTCTTCAAAGAGATCCTCTCGACCTTGACATAGAGTCCGGACTAGGAAGCGTAGAAGGTCTCCTAGTTCTAGATCATCATCGTCTAGCAGCTCTTCTTTCACAGCAACCAGGGAGTGATCTCCTCATGTTCGAAAAAGGAGGAGATCTAGATCTAGAAGCAGAGATTTTAAAGAAGGTGGTAAGTCCATTTGGTTCACCAGTTTTGATGGAACGTATGGAGAAATTGACAAAGCTTTACATATCATCTACCAGTTTAACATAGCTTTTAAGACAGAGCATCATTGAGAGAAGTCAAAGTTGAAGATAGCAAGTTTACGTCCTACACGCAATGCAAGTGCATGGTGGGGAGCTCTCCTTGTTGCAAATGAAGCACTAGAGCGGTGGAAACTTCAAGAATAGTTCTATCATCAAAATTTGCCCAAAGATTTCTATGATGATGTTCATATAACGTGGGAGGGATTTAAGCATGACAGCTTTAGATGCTGTCAACACTGACAACAAGTGTTAGAGTTGATGGCATCTGAGGTATATAATAGAGAGTGAGGGCTTCTTTGTGGGTGTGCTGGCCCCCCGGTGAGGTTAGGATTAGAGCTGGCCATAGGGCCTAGGAGATTGGCCAGGTTGGTGGGCCGGGTCAGCCAACCAAGAATGGTCAGCCAGTCTAGTGGGCCAGTTCTCTGGGGTGAGGCCCCCTCTCACATTTGCTCACTCATCTTCTGGAGCAGCCATTGTATACTTTCCCCCTAACATTTCCCCTTAGGGTTGAGCAGGATTCCTATGTTATTATTGCCTCTATTGTGCCATTTTCTTTCTCCTAGTTTTGATTGCTTCTGCACTGCACTACTCTCACATGGTATCAGGCGCTGAGGTCACCTAAGGACTTTGCAGATTTGTTTGGCACTGCTGGCCCTTCCAAAGCATACTGAGGCATGTACAGCAGGAGCTTGTTTGTTGCAATAGGGCAGCAAGGCTCCAGCTCAGAGGTCGGCATCCTTGTGGGACAGTAGGAGACTGTATGCGGCAGCCTACCCAAGCCTACTGCAGCAAAGGTGGCAACCTATCGTGGTCAGCAGCTTGTAGCAAGGCGACTTGGTGGTGGCAGGAGAAAGTAGGCACTTGTTCAAGAGCAGACAGCCTGAGGTTCTTGAGTAGCTCAACGGTTCCCTGTACACGAGCAAAGAGGACAAGCTCAATGGAGGTTACAACTCAAGGTTTGGTTCATTCAGAGGAGCTGGATTAGGCGTTCGAAAGGAAACACGAGCGCCCTACAAACCCAAAGAAGTGGACACAAGATTAGGAGGAGGCCTTCTCCAGGAGTATGGGATTATGATCATAATTCTTACACAAAGGCGAAGCAAAAGCATGGCTATAAAATTTATCAAAGGCAACAAAACGTAAACTTTGACCACAAAAAGTCATAATCCATTCAAGAGCCCAAAAACTAAATTCCAATTACGGATAACTGAACATAGCATCAAATTCTACTCTTAATGAAGTTTAAACCATGCATATCAAAATCTTTTAGAAGGAGTTTCAAACCATACACCAAATTTCAACACAACGTAAATAGAGACTATTGTAAAAGCTCTCATTGCTTCATAACAAAATCATGTTTCTAAGTTTTAAAGTGTTATTTATCCCAAGGACATTTTAAGGCCTGAAATAGAAGTTTCACTTGGTGAAACTGAAATGGTTCAAGAGTTTCATTGAAAAGATTTCAGACCAACTGAAACTTATTTCTTGTTCACTCTGGTTTCTAGCGAGTGTTCAAGAAATCACTTGTTCAGTATGAGTTCGACTGATCTTCCTGAGTCGGATGGACAGATTGAGCGGGTCAATGAAGTTTGGAAGACATGTAAGAGCATATGTCTCTTGAAGGCAGTTTGATTGGGAAGATTACCTCCCATTGATGGATTGTGCTTCCAATAGTGCTAAGCCTTCAGCCACCTGATCAGGCCATTCATGCTAGTATATGGATACCAACCTAGAGCCCCATGGGTAGTTGGCTTACAAAGAAATGTCAAGGTTGGTACCGCAGCTGATTGGTTGCAATAGCAACAAGATATGCTGCAGTTTATAAGATAAAACATAAAGAGTGCTCAGGTTAGAAATGCCAATCATTGACTATGAGCTAGTTGGTTTACTTGAGAATCCCAAAGAATTCTCAGATGATGAGCACTGGCTAGGTTTCTAAAATGCCTCCTTGCTTTTGTGGCCCATATTTGATCCTTAAAACGATGAATGATGTGGCTTGCAAGTTGCAATCACCTGATGGCATTTGGGTACACCTTGTCTTTCATGTTAGCCAAGTGAAAGAAAAGTTGGGTACCCGTGATAGTTTAGTCTTTGAGGATGAACTGGTGGACTTGATCCTTAAACCAATGAATGATGTGGCTTGCAAAGTTGCAATAACCTGATGGCATTTGGGTAAACCTTGTCTTCCATGTTAGCCAAGTGAAAGAAAAGTTGAGTACCAGCGATAGTTTAGTCTTTGAGGATGAACTGTTGGACTTGAGCATCTGTCTACTTGTTGCCCCATGAGGTAGAATGTCTTTTGGAATATAGGGGTTGACTGCTTAGGAACAAGATTGTTCAAGCAAGCAAGAAAGATTATTATAGTCTTCTAAGGACCAAGGGTCT
This sequence comes from Dipteris shenzhenensis, assembly GCF_047967505.1. NCBI lineage: Eukaryota > Viridiplantae > Streptophyta > Polypodiopsida > Gleicheniales > Dipteridaceae > Dipteris > Dipteris shenzhenensis. Next base: position 32,050,328 of record NC_141619.1, on the reverse strand, counting down.
ATGAGGCTGAAGAAAACCGGATACAATGAGAAAACTAAAGGATGGAGCCACTAAGGTGGGCATCACACCATAGACTGATATCTGAAACCATAGATAAAGGAGAGAGAATAGGTATCGAGATACACTGTGATGTCTCTGTGGAAGGATGCATGTAGCAAATCATCTCAGTCTACAAGCAATGCATCATAGGTGTCAAACTTGCTTCTTGGAGAGATTGAACTCTTAGGGCACGATGGGTTTTGGAGGTCTCGACCGAATGCTCTATTGACTCAGAGCCTCAGGTCAAGCTAGTTTCCAACTACGTCCCTTACCAATCTAATAGGTCATGTGTAAATTTACAAGACCATATATGAATGATTTGAAGTGCTATGTACAACCAATGAACTATGCGCATGTTAGAATTATAGATATAATTCAGCAGTGACCAATGTAATATAATAAGTTAGTTAGGGGCACTTTTCCCTCTTTTAGAGGTTTTTCCCCCTAACTGCAGTTAGTTCACTAACTATGGTTAGTGACTACTAAGGTTTTGTCACTAGGACAAAACCTTATCCTTCTCACTTTGTGTTGTACTCTTTTCACTCTATTCTATTGCAACTACGTCTTCAGCTTCCAAGCTTCCGACTCTCTCACTCCCTCTTACTCTCACTCTCTCCCTTTCCTTCATTTGGTATCAGAGCAGGTTCTAGGCCTTTGAGCCCTCTGCTCCTTTTCGTACCAGCGCCTTGCCTCCAGCTCCAGCCCGCTCCAATCTGTCCGTACAGTCCGTACGACTGTACGGCATCCTGACGCACGTGGCCGTACAGTTCTTCTCATCGTCTGCCGTACATACCTGCTGACCGTACCGTTTCGCCATTCAGATCCGTACGACGACCGCCATTCAGATCCGTACAGTGTCGCTGTACAGATCCGTACCAGCGCCGTACACTTTGGAAGACGCATCCTCAATGGTCTACAGATTTCTTCTTCCACCGCCATGGATTGATAAGCATGCCAACACTCTTTGGAATTTGGATAGGCCTTTATCTTGGTGGCAATCAAAACTCAGGAAATTTTGGAAAGCTAAATTGCCATTGAAACAAAGGCTTTTCTTTTGGAGATGTATAGTGGGAGCTTTCTTCATTGGGGTGAAATTGGAAGCACGCCGTATTGCTTCCTCTTCCTGCCCCCGTTGCTCTCATCACCGTGAGACAGTTCCCCATTTGTTATGGTCTTGCCCGCACTCTCGAATATTGATCACTCATGTCTCTCATTTGCTGCGGCTTTGGTTTCCCTCTATCAGATTCGGGAAACTCTTCTGGATGTTTGGATGCGCGTCTGTACATCGACCGCCGTACATCGCAACAGCATCCGTACCTGTCGTCGTACAGTGCCAGCCGTACAGTACCGTACAAACTGTACGGCATTTCCGTACTGTTCACACTGTCTGTACTGAATCCGCTTCAGTACAACAGGTAGCTGCTTTGTTTCGAAGAACCAGCAGGTGTTTTGTTTTTGACAGACAAATTGTGCAGACAGCCATTGTTTGGCCTACATTCTGGGAGCACATTTGGGGCTTTTGCAGTTTTTGCAGAGAATTGCAGAAATTTGGGGCTTTTAGTTGATTTGCCCCTTTCAGGTGCAATTTCTTGCAGAAATTTGGGGCTTTTGCAGTTTGGATGTAATTTGGCAGTTGAAAGATCATTTGGGAGTTTTGCAGGCAGTTTTGGACTCAGTATTTGGGGCTTTTAGCATTGAAACCCCTTTCTGGCTGCAATTTCTAGCCACAAATTGGGGCTTTTGTGTTGGGAGAGCATTTTTTGGAGTATTCAGTACATACTGCCTTTCTTGGAGTGTTTGGAACACTTTTGGCAGATTTTGGAGAGTGTTTGATGCTTGGACAGATTTCTGACAGCTCAAGTACAGAAATCTAAGTTGCATATACAGCCCGTGCTTGGCTGTGTTTTTGGGAGTTGTGCATTTTATTCCCAGTAAGGGAATTCAGCTTTGTATCTGCTTCAATCTCTTTCTCAGATATGGCCCATCAATCAGAATGAGTTCCAGTTCGGTGGTCTTTCACAGGAAGACAAGTTGGATGGTACCAACTACTCCCTCTGGAGTTTCATGGTACGTAATATTCTGATTTCTCGCAATTTATGGGATTATGTCAATGGGGATGAACTCCGACCAACAGATATTGCACCTGCTACCCCTCCTCAGCAAGGAGGTGGAAGAGGTCGTGCACAGGGTGCAGCTGCAGGACAAGTTGTTGGTGCAGCTACAGTCAATACTCCAGAGCAGAAAAGATGGGATTCACGGGATGCCTTAGCCTTGTCATGCATCTCTCTTTCAGTGAAAAGATCAATCATTCCGCATATCCGGTCGTGTAAGACCTCCAGGGCAGCGTGGGATATTTTGGAAAGCATGTATGCAGCACGGAATGATGCCAGGGTATCTTTTTTAAAAAGAGAGTTGAGCAATACACATATGGAGGAGGGTGACTCCATGTCAGTCCACCTCACTAAGCTACAGGATCTCAGAGAGCAGTTGTTAAACATAGATGAAATTATTCCTGATTCAGAGATGATTACAACCACTCTGAATTCTCTTCCTGAGTCTTATCTCAGCTTTCACACTTCGCTGAATTTATCATTGAGGGGGGGTGCAAATCCTCTTTCTTTTCATGAGTTGATAGGACTTCTGCTTCAGGAAGAGCAGACCAGGAAAAATTTGGCTTCACGTGCAGGTGAACAAGCCATGCTCTCAAAATTTAAATAAAAAACAAAGGGACAGGCAAAGACAACAGCAAATCAGCCTTCCAGTGGGTCAGGACAGCCTTCACAAAAGGCTAAAAGTGATGCAAGCAAGCCCAAAAAGAAGGGTTTTTGTCACTACTGCAAAAAGCCAGGTCATCACATAGCAGAATGCAGGAAAAGGATTGCAAAAGAAAAGAAAAACAGCTCAGGAATGGCTGTTTCAGATTCAGCCCCTTGTGCATCTGACAGTGGGGATGCTGCAGCCAACTTTGTTGGTCAAGATTATGCCTTTTTATCTTGCATTTCTGATTCTAGGTTGGCTGTTCCAGATGCTCGGGATAGTACAGCCTCTTGCAGTGATGATACATATGCTTTTTTGACTTGCAGTTTTGACTCTTCTACAGATGCATCTACTTTCAGTGTTGATGAAACACTGAACACATGGTATTTTGACAGCGGTGCATCCAAGCACATCACTTCGAGGAAGTGTCTTTTTACTTCCTTGCATCCACCTCCTGTTGGTAAGAAAGTCACTTGTGCCAACAACTCCTCATATTCAGTACGTGGCACAGGAGAAGTTGAGCTCACTGCAATTGATGGCTCAATTTTCAGACTTTCTGATGTCTTATATGTGCCTGGCATAACCAAAAATCTCCTTTCAGTGTCCACTCTTAACAGAGGGGGATTTCAGGTCATCTTTGAGGATGACAAATGTGCTGTCCGGGACAGGGAGCTAACTATGCCTTAATGTTATCTGGTACTCTGCTGCGTGGGCTTTTTCAGCTTGATATTTTTGAGAAAAGAGCAGCTCATGCTTTGGCAATTTCTACCCCTACAGTTGCCATGCAAAATGCAGAATTATGGCATGCCAGATATGGCCACATGCATTACAACAGCTTAATGACACTTCAGAAATTTTCAATGGTTGATGCATTGCCACCTCTTGAGATACCTCCTTCACATGCCTGTGAAGGGTGCATTTTAGGTAAAATGCATAGATTTCCCTTCAAGAAGGATGGTTCAGTTAAAGCTGTTCGCAAATTGCAGCTTATACACAGTGATGTCTGTGGTCCCATGAGGACTCCGTCATTGGGTGGTCATCTCTACTTTGTCACATTTATTGATGACTACTCCAATTTTACTTGGGTTTATGGGCTGAAAAAGAAATCTGAAGTGTTCACAGTGTTTAAACACTTTTCAGCCATGGTTGAAAATGAAACCGGACTCAAGATACAGACATTACGCACGGATAGAGGTGGGGAATACCTATCTGCAGAATTTGATGCTTTCCTCAAACAGAAGGGTATTGTGCATCAGCTCACAGTCAGGCTGACCCCTCAGCAAAATGGCAAAGCTGAGAGGAAAAATAGAACCCTCATGGAGATGGACAGATGTATGCTGAAAAGCAAACACATGCCTCATAAATTCTGGTTAGAGGGTTTGATGTGTGCCAATTACATTTTGAACAGGGCTCCCACTAAGGCTTTAAAAACAAAAACTCCTTTTGAGGTCTGGAATGACAGGAAGCCTTCAGTGGATCACTTCCGAGTCTTTGGATGCCTTGCCTATGCACATGTGCCAGTTGAATTTAGGCACAAATTGTCAGATAAAGCCATCAAATGCATATTTGTTGGATACAGTGCAGAAAGCAAGGGGTATCGTCTCTACAATCCTGCTACACGCAAAATCATTGTAAGTAGAGATGTGATATTTTCTGAAAATTCAGCTCACACTCAGGCTGATTTTCAAATGCCTTCATCTTCAGAAGATGTCTTTCAAGGGTTGCTACCCATTGCTTTGGGTTCCCCTGCTGATTTTTCTGATCCAAATCAGAATTTACAGCAACCTTCAAATGCTTCAGTTCCGCCACAGGATGTCATGCCTCCTCCACAGGCAGTGGAACAAGTGGTGCAGCAAGAAATTGCAGACATACATGCAGCAAAAACAGTCCCAAACTGGCTGTTACAGACTCTCCGGGAGAGTAAACTTGATGCTCTGTTACCTGGCAGGACTCGCAGTGCAGCAAGGCACATGGAAGGTGCTAATTCAGTGGAATCAGCATATGCAGGTACTCTCCTTGATGAGGAGGAGCCTGCCACATTTGAAGAAGCAAAAGGTAATGTGCATTGGATGAATGCCATGCACGATGAGTTGCAGTCCATTGCAAAAAATCAGACTTGGGATGTTGTGGACTTGCCACAGGGTAAACATGCTATTGGCACACGATGGGTGTTTAAAGTCAAACGGAAGCCAGATGGCTCCATTGACAGATATAAAGCCAGGCTGGTTGCTAAAGGCTATGCTCAGAAAAAGGGCATAGATTATGAGGAGACTTTTGCTCCTACATCCCGGATGACCACCATCCGATCAGTAATTGCAATGGCTGCACATTTTGAGTGGAATGTTCATCAGCTGGACATAAAAACAGCCTTCTTAAATGGGGACTTGCTGGAAGAGGTGTATGTCAAACCACCTCCGGGTTTTGAAATTACAGCAAATGCACTTCAAGTCTGCAAGCTTAATAAAGCTTTATATGGGCTAAAACAGGCCCCTCGTGCATGGTATGCCAAGATACATGCCTTTTTGACCAGCAAGGGGCTGCGCAATAGTCCTACTGAGAGCACCCTCTACATCAAGATGGATGGGGGGGAAATCTTAGTCATCCTTCTTTATGTTGATGACTTACTGCTCACAGGGTCCAATGAAGAAAAAATTGCAGATTTCAAAGCTGATTTGCAGACCCACTTTGATATGTCAGATTTGGGGCTGCTTCACTTTTATTTGGGGATCCAGTTCTCTCATGAGAGACGTGGCACTGTTATGTCTCAGTCCAAGTATGTTCAGAAACTCTTGGACAGATTTAACATGCAAGAGTGTAAGCCCATATCTACTCCTATGGAACCGGGGCTGAAACTCACAATGCATGATGCAGGAGAATCAGTTGATGCCACACTTTACAGTCAAGCTGTTGGATGCCTCATATATCTCTGCAATACTAGGCCTGATATTCAGTTTGCAGTATCTCAGGTGAGCAGGTACATGCACAGCCCCAAAACTATGCATTGGCAGGCAGTTAAGCGCATCTTCCGTTATTTGCAGGGCACCAAGTCTTTTGGCTTACTATTTTCCAGGGGGGGTGACTTGCAGATGCATGCCTACAGTGATTCAGATTGGGCTGGTGATTATGACACTAGACAGTCCACTAGTGGCAATTGTTTCTTTTTGGGCAAATCTTGCATTTCATGGCTGAGCAAGAAACAATCTACAGTGGCTACCTCATCATGTGAAGCTGAGTACAGGGCAGCTTTCACAGCAACAGTTGAATGTGTCTGGCTGAGACGTTTATTTGCTGATCTTCATCTGTCTTTGGAGGGTCCTTCTCCAATTCTCACTGATAGTCAGAGTGCCATTGCAGTGGCAAAGAATCCCGTGTTTCATGCTCGCACGAAGCACATTGAGGTTCACTATCACTACGTCAGAGAGAAGTTGCATGCAGGAGAGATCAGTATGATCTTTGTGTCCACACATGACAACGTTGCAGATATTTTCACCAAAGCGCTACCACGTGAGAAGTTTGAGGCATTTCGCAGTGCCCTGAACTTATATCCGTTTGGTGATTGATCAGCCTTGTACATGACATTGGCACTGCAGGGGGGTGTTAGAATTATAGATATAATTCAGCAGTGACCAATGTAATATAATAAGTTAGTTAGGTGCACTTTTCCCTCTTTTAGAGGTTTTTCCCCCTAACTGCAGTTAGTTCACTAACTATGGTTAGTGACTACTAAGGTTTTGTCACTAGGACAAAACCTTATCCTTCTCACTTTGTGTTGTACTCTTTTCACTCTATTCTATTGCAACTACGTCTTCAGCTTCCAAGCTTCCGACTCTCTCACTCCCTCTTACTCTCACTCTCTCCCTTTCCTTCAGCGCAGTGGTCATTGGATGCAAGACTATCGTGTGTAGGTAGTGTTCAACATCCATAATCAGCCTACGTACAGTATATGTAAATAATTTAGATTTTTCATATAAGTGGGTTCGTGTGTACATGGCATTTGGATAGCCTGTGTATAATGGCCTGAATTAATTATCTTCAAGTAGCTTACACTCCATGTACAACAAGCTCCATGTATAAATGTATAACCTTGCATAATGGTTGCGTACAGGCTAGTAGAAATTGCAGTAGGAGACATTGTCTAAATAAACCCGAAGCCATGTTTAGATGCCGCAATTAAATGAAGGGTGTCAACAGGTATATATATGGATGATGTATACAAGCGTCTTTGAAGTCACAGAGTGTGGAAACCCCTGAATAAGGAAATCCACAGAGTCATATGGAATGGAATGTAGAAATTTTATTGAATGATAATGAAGGTTGCACAAGGATATGGTTCGAATAAACAATTTCAAGAACTTGATGAAGTATTCAAACTTAAAATAGCTCTCTTTTGATGTCAGTTGTAGCTTGAGACTTTTTTTGCTGCTGCAGAAGCATGCACTGATTCTATGCTTGCCCTTTTGTACAGTGTGCAAAGTACTACTTCACAAAGAGTGGTATCACTTTTGTTCTATGTGGCTGATGAGGCTGGTGATCAGCTAAAACTTTGGCCAAAAGGTTGGAAATCTGAAAAAGAGTCAAGTCTTGTATCTGGAATGAAAAAGGGTGTGGGCCATTGGGAACTTCATGCTCAAGGAACGGTGAGAGTATTTTCCTTGAATTATGTCTGAGCAATTTTTTTTCTTGATATCATTATCATCGTTGATGTGTCTGAAGGCATCTCACATTAAGCTTGCTTGATATGATTGTTTAACTGTAATGGTGGATTGTGGAGAAGCTATTTGTTTTTGTGGGAACAAAGGTGATGCTGACAATATGCTGATGCATTGACAGATAATAGGTGGAACACTTCTTTGATAAACTATCACTGGCCATCGATATCTCCTAAGAGATAGTTGTTGCAAATTAGTCCTTCAAAAGGAGATCCTCTTATGTTCATGTGAAATGAAGCAAAATGAAGGATTACACTTTCTGAGTGACTATCACATAAGATGGTCCTTATAAGTTGCGGCCTGCTGGTATTGTGATAATTCTTTCTATCTTAATTGGTGCGTTGCCCTATCAGCTAGATTGAGATTTAGATGCTCGTTGGGAAGAGACTAAAATGAAAATGTTTAGACTTCACAAGCAGTTGTAGCTTGAATGAAGAGATTTTGGACTACCTTTTGATTAGCCTTCTCCTTTAGTGCTAGCCTTCATCATGGCTGAGTCTGCCCTTCACCTCTGGAGTGCCGACAGAAACTCAGTACGAAGACTTTGTATAAATGGATGCTCAAGTATGTGTGGGTGTGTGGATTTGTATGTGTGAGAGCATATTTTTATACTATGGTCTACACCCACTGTTGGGCGCTGATGACGTGAGTGGGGATGTCATAGTAGCTAGTCCCTGCTATCATGATGGAGTTTATGGTTTTCAACCTTGTGAGTGACTATCATGAGATTGAAACTGCACTATGTTGTGTCTTTAGAGGATGAGTTTGGGAATGTTCCTGGATTCATCTAGGTATATGCTTCTGCCGTATTAGCGGACATGCAAATTTCACCTTGTGAAGTTTTCGTCCAAGTTGCGTCCTGCTCGTATTGTGATAATTCTTTCTATCTTAAATGGTGCGTTGCCCTATCAGCTAGATTTAGATTTAGATGCTCGTTGGGAAGAGACTAAAATGAAAATGTTTAGACTTCAGAGCAGTTGTAGCTTGAATGAAGAGATTTTGGACTACCTTTTGATTAGCCTTCTCCTTTAGTGCTAGCCTTCATCATGGTTGAGTCTGCCCTTCACCTCTGGAGTGCCGACAGAAACTCGGTACGAAGACTTTGTATAAATGGATGCTCAAGTATGTGTGGGTGTGTGGATTTGTATGTGTGAGAGCATATTTTTATACTATGGTCTACACCCACTGTTGGGCACTGATGATGTCAGTGGGGATGTCATAGTAGCTAGTCCCTGCTATGCATGATGGCGTTTATGGTTTTCAACCTTGTGAGTGACTATCATGAGATTGAAACTGCACTATGTTGTGTCTTTAGAGGATGAGTTTGGGAATGTTCCTGGATTCATCTAGGTATAGGTCCTTATAAGTTATGGTTGTGAGATTGAATTTTAGGAAGCTTGGATATGAATAAGAGAATTTGAAAAAGATATTGTGATTGCCACTATGTGTATGGGTTTTTGCTTCACATTCAAGTGTTGTAAGGACTTTCGGAGAGTTTGTGAGGACAGTAAGGAGATGAAACACTTGTCACATGAAAAGAGCCAATGGACAATTTATAGTAGGCATTTAATGTTACAGATCCCAAGGAGGAGGGGAAGCATTCCTGATATAAAGTGGATACATGGCATGCGTTGATGCTGTTTATCATATGGAACAGAAGCATTGAGTTTCATAGTGACAGAGGAGAGACCTTCAGATTTTAGGGGGAAGAGAGGGAAAAATGTTCCTATTTACAGAAGAGGAACTGGAAAGGTGATAGATGCATTGATCAGTCTCTTCGTGGAAATAAAGGGAGACATTGCAGCTGCTTATGTTGCAGAGAAACCTTGAAATGGAAGAAGAATACAGTCTGCCAGGGAACTAGCTTGAGGAATTTGTCCTCCCAACCTTTTCCACTAGCTGTCGTTCTACTGCTTGAAACCCTTCTTTTGTGATTGACTGTTGTGTGAGTGCTCCCCTTAGGGCGATGGGATTTCTGCGGGTAGAGAATGAACCAAAACATGGTTTGGGGCAGCACACAATGGGCCATCCTTTGGGGATAAGCACACTCTTCATATGTTAACTGCATTTTGAAGTGCAGGATCTCTCGAATCCTGGACTTGACACTTGAGCCTTGACTTTAGGCACTTGGCCTGAAGGGAGGCTAGGCTCCTTTCAAAACAAAGTCTTTCGTGGTCACTCCATTTCATTGCCCACAACCTATTCCCTTCCAAGAAAGAGACTTCAGAAAGATATGTCAAGGATGATAAGAGCTCAAGGCTTGCAAGTTGGCCCAGCTGGATTGTCAATCTCAGGGAGTTTTAGTGTTATTCCTGCCTAAGCTGTTCTATGCCTATCATATCATTCCAAATGGAAGATAAGTCACTCATTAGCTAGTGAAACTTAGAAATTGTTTATCCTCACTATTTGGCAATGGTGACATTAAACCTGTTGCCTTATATAGGGGTAGAGCATATGCTAGCACAGTGGTTGTTGGTCTATACTAGAGAAGAATCCTGTTAATGCTAGTTACTTATAGATTATGCAAAAGTAGTTTTTCGATAGAGAGAGAACCATTAAATGAAATGTTTATTTGAGCCAATAGGCAACAATTATTTGACTATACTTTGTTTGTTATCCATGTTTACTGTTTGTAAAATTTTGAACGTTTATGTGGACATAATCTTCATCAGGAAGTACCACCTAGTCCCTCAGGATTTTTATAGAAACTTTAGGAGGATGGGGCTCGGCATTAGCGGTGATGGTCATTCCCATTGTACTTTATGCTGATGATGTAGTGTTGATCTCAGATACAGTAAAGGCCTTGTAGAGAAGTTGAGATATGAAGGTCAACCTTGGCAAGACCAAGGTCATGATCTTTAATACGACATGAGTCATTCACTTTGGTAAGACAGTTTGTTGAGATTAGGACATCTCATGTGTATTTGGGATGTTTTTCATGGGCCCCAAATTTAGCATGAAATCAGCAGCCTAGGACTCACCTTACGAAGGGACATGCATCACTGGCTAGATTGGAGAATCAATATTTCCAGGCTCGTTTTCAGCATGTCAGCATGAAATCCGTCCTAGTCAGACCAGCATTATTGTACACAGGAGCCTTCTAGGGAGTAGATGTTGGAGATAGTGATGAGTGACTCGGTCGTAGGTCATGATGCTATCATGCATGATTCAAGGAAAGAGATGTACTCCACATGATGTGATTGAAAGAGTTGCATTGAGGCCCTTACACGTAGACATCTCGTTTCTAATCTTCACATACCTCTACCTGATTAGGGACTATGGCCAGGCTGAGGTAGGCAATTAGACACTACCATGGAGGGTTCTCTCATCATCCATGGAGCTCAGAATACAGAGGGATAAGAGATGTCAGATTTAGCGGTCATCAAATAGTTTCACTCTCAAGGCGTTTCTATTGGTCTCCTCCAACAAAATAGTATCTACTGGATCATTTGAGATGACCTATTGTAGGTGTACATTCAGCAGACTTGGGTGTTGCTTGTGCAGCCACATGCCACAAAATGGCATTTGACAGAGAGCATTTCCTATGCTTGAGCATCTCAGGGGCTTCACAATCCTTAGCAAGGATGAGCGAATTCGCACGTTTCTAGCATGCGCGTGGCATTCTCTGTAATGCTTCATCCATTACCATCTACATTCTCATTTTAAGTGCTTGATTTTATCGTGTCAAAGAAGAGGGAGGTGTGCTTTTTGGATCACGGCATGTACATGAACATATTGTATAAGTAGCTATGGTACAATTGAATGGGTCAATGATCTCGTATTTTAAAAAGTGAACACAACCCCTTGGTGGGAATTTGTTGCTGAGGAACTCTCTCTAAAGATGCAGATATTATAAAACAAAGCACTCACTTATATACGGAAGCAAGTGACTTGGCCCACTGTATTCCATGCTGAATCCTTCTTCAAGTAGCGTTCCACACTTGCTTTTTCTTGGATACAGTTTTACGGATCAGGCATCTGGTCTGTTTTCTTGCTGTTCTGAGCCTGAATTGCTATGGACTAATTTCACACTGGCTTTCTTGCTTTCATGTAGATATGTGTGGCCTTGAATTTAAAGAGCTTGCTTTTTATATAAAAGGGGTCTAGAGTATCTTGATTGAAACTCTGCCTCGAACATTTTTTGGAGAATTGGCAACTTGAACTACACAATAAGCCTCTATACTGAATTTTTCCTATAGCCAGGGGGATTTTGCATCTTGAGTCTTCATTAAAGTAGGTGTGCCCATATGGTGTGGTTATGCCTGTTGTAAGTGTACTAATGTTGCATGCCTATGTTGATTTTATCTATCGATGTCTATTTGCTTTCTCCTTTCTGTACTGTTTGCTGCATGTTTCTTCATTCAGATTCTGTAAGTGTATTTTGACCTAGAATGTGTTTTGACTGTTTTGATCCCTTTGTTGATGGATTTTGTAGGAGAAAGCAGAAGTTCACTTTGCTGGGTACCGCACATCTCATATGCACAACATGACTCAATTAGTATGGCAAACCTTGCAGCTGCAGGTATTGGTCAGGTCTTTTGCATCATCATGTTTATATATTGTCTGAAAGTCCGTCTTGCAGAATTGTGCTGGTTATTGATAAACTTCCAGATAGCCTCAGAAGGATTTTTGATCCGGAGGGAGCAGGAAAGATTCGTGATAGAAGGTCTATAAAAAGTGATTTTTGTGGTCCCAGAGGTAGGGTGACTTTCCCCTGACGGGGAGAGGGGATTCCAGGGGCATCGTGTCATGCCTACCTGAATCTTTGGTGAGGTTTCTCGGTTGTAGGCATTCATGCATTTCCTGGTCATCCTAAATGGATTGGGCTATTTTATATGGCCCATTCCTACAGAATTTTTATTGATAATTGTTTTGGCATGGGGTAGGTCTTTTTTCCTTGATACTTTTTCCAACTGTATAGAAGGATATTTGTTTTGCAAAGGCGAAAAAATAGACCTTGGTGTTTATGACCTTAACCATAGCTAGGATTATCATTCGGACATTTGATTGTGAGTTTGTTCAAACATTTACTTGCGAAAGGTTGTAAATAGTTGGTCACATCAGAAACATTTGTTTCTTGGCTGTTTTTACAGGCAAGAAGGACCGGTGACCTGCAGCTTCCAGATTCTTCTCAGGATTCTTCAAATGTTGCAATCTTTCAGGTTTCTTACTTTTTAGGTCACGTTACGACGTAAATTAGGTCTTTTAGCTTGTAGTTTTTTAAAAGCTTAAATGTATTGTCTATTAGGTGGATTGTTTCACACCTGTTTGATATGAGCAGGAATGCTGCTTGATGTGTCTTTTTTTTAGATTTTTCAAGACTATCTAGTTCATTTTCTTGCACTTTGGAGGTGTTCAATGAGTGGTTTTTAAAAGTAGTCTTAAAGTTCATATTATGATTGTGAGACAATGCTATGTCGAAGCAGATTGGGTTTTCACTCTAGTAAATCTGGGCTCATTTTCTTTTTGCTATGCAGTTCAATAGCATGGTGCCATTCGAGGTAGACTTAGCTTTTGTTACTGGTGTCGGTGGAAATGCAAGCGAAGTTCAGACCCGTGTGAACAAGTTTTCAGGTATTTGATACTGTTGGTGGGATGGCCATATATCATATCACATTTATTATTATTGTGAGTCTAGTAAAAGCCATCTTTTAAGAGTTTAGAGCGGTAAAAAGAAGAATAATGGTCGATAATTGTGCCACACATATAAACTACTCGTTATTTAAGAAATGGACGTTGCCTGAGAGTCCAAGTGTCCACAAAGATTTATTCTCTCTTGTGCAAAGGACAGCAAGCAAAAAGTTTGGGATCCCATGATACATTGTGTAGAGGTGTACATTCAGGGCTATAATGATGCTTTGGATTGCCAAATCATGCATCTCAAAGAACAGATGTTGTCTTGGGTCGAGAATGGCTTTATAGACTTGGACATAACTTGAAGTGGAGTTATTTAAATAATCCCATTATATTGGATAGTATGGTAGGGTCTTCCAAATTCAGGGGTAACAAGATGTATCTAATTCTCCACTGCCAGGAGAGTAGAGCACTACGTGCTCTACTCTCCTCACAAATTCTTATCTCCTTAAAGACACATCCAATCCAACCCAAATCAATTGCAAATAGTGGCTAATTTTTTGAAGAAAATTCTGGGAGGTGGTTGTGTGACACATTCAGGTAGGAGGCTGCCTGAGAGGAAGGTGAGAGGTACTTTATTAATTTGTTGCTTGGATCCTTAATTAACCAAAGTTAGAAAAGATTAATTCGTGCTCCCTGCCTGTCTCCCTCCTTTGCCTGCCTCTGCATTGCCTTGCCGACTCAAGCCCCCCTTTTTGCTCTCTTTCTGCTCCCTTCTCTCCCTTTCTGCACTCTCTCCTCTCTAGACTCAACCCTCCCCTTCCTCCATCCCCCCCTTTCCGTGCTCTCTCTCTCTCTCTCTCTCTCTCTCTCCTCTCTGTCGACTCAACTCTCCCGTTCCGCTCCCTCTCCTCTCTCCCTCTCTGCCGACTCAGCCCTCCCCTTGCCGACTACTCTACTGGCTGTTTTGCAGGTGATCAGCCCTCCACTATCTCCTTCCTACCTCTCTCCCTCTCTCTCCCTTGCCTCTACCCTCCCTCTCCCTCATATACTTGCTCAAGCGGCAGCTAGAACATTCTAGAATTCTCCTATTCGGCACCCTTCGCTTAACTTAATCATTTCTTCCTTAATTCGGCACCCTTTTCTTAGGTTAATCGGTAATTCCACTACTTCAATTAATACTAATGCACGAATAAAACTCATCATGGGGGCCTACTTGTTCGATGGAATTGGAACGACTCCTGCAGACCAACACGAATGTGATGTATATATTAATGATTTCATTTTTGTTGATAATTTAATTTCTTCTTCACTTGAAAAGAATAACTGTTACTTGATAGTGTTGAAGAACAACTTCTTCACTTGAAAAGAACATAGTGTTGAAGAACATAAAGTTTCTTTTAACGATGTAATTGTTGAATTTGAAGTTGTTTTTCTGTTTGACTCGCTTTTTTATTCCCTGAGAGGTAGAGCTAATGGTGCTACTGTTTAGACTTTTCATCCTGCCTTCATTCGTTCAGTTGTGCGTTGAGTCAAAGAAAAATCGATTGAGCATTGAACGAAAGAAAATTTGGTAGTGTGAATGCAAGCATGCAATGATCACAATGTGGTAGATGTAGAGCAAGAGAGTTCGACATCACTCTTTGCTGGCATCCATGGGTCCCACCCTTCCAAATTATAGGCCAAGGACTGGATGCTCTCCGCTCTACCTGGAGACCTCTCAGGGAACCTCACAGATGTTCGTCTGATTGGGCGAGGATTCTTCCAGGTTGTTTTTGACTCCTTGGAGGTAGTAGATACAGTGCTTCAAGCTAGTCTGTTAGCACTGAGCTCCAGGAGGATCTTTTTGACCCCTTTCTTGTTGGGGTTTGATCCTGTTGAGAAGGATAGCCGGATGACATCACTCTTCCCCGGCCTTCCTCAGGTGTACCATCGACTTTTGCATTCCATTGGAGCCGCCTTTGGGATGGTTACCGAAATCCCCCCTCTCCCTGGGATGCCTTTCTCAGCAGCAAAGGCAGTCAGGTCGGATGGGGTACCGTGTGTTAGGGTCATTGTCTGTGACCCTAACATCTCGGATGACCACATTATGCTTCATCGTCCAAATGGCTCCTTCTTTAGGCAGAGAGTCGACATTGCAGGGAGACAGGATCAGTGAGGATTTGCAAGACCCTTGGGCACTTTGCCAGAGATTGGCCAAGGAAAAGAAAGAAGAAAAGACCTAAAAGGTCCATAGGTGCGTCTCATAGCTTCACCCGACCTGCACCTTATCACGATCAGCTCCTACCTCTTTTCGCGCTGCTGGACCTTCGACTTCACAGCCAAGACCATCAACCTCTCGTCCTGGTACTTCTTCAGCGCAGCCAGGACCTTCAGCCTCTCGTCCTGGTACTTCTTCAGTGTGGACAGGACACTCAACACGTCCTGTTTGTGTTGTTCGGCGTTGGGTGTCTGTCAGAGTTGGGGAGCCAGTTCCACCTTAGGCTACCATTGATGGCGCCGTGGGCCCATCTCTTCAGGTAGGAGACATTCTTGTCCTGGTTCCATGTGTAGATGAGACTGCTCGTGCAGATGAGGCTGCTTCTGCCCTTTCAGGTGTTCATGTGTAGGAGCGCTCACCTAGGGAGATCCTTATGACAGAGACCCGTGCCTTACTTAAGAATAATGCCAAAGTCGTGGTTGAGGTCATGCAGCACCATACCGAGGTCATGCAGCACCCCCCTCCTCTTGCACTTCAGTCTACACCTGACAGAGGTAAGGGGGTTATGGGTTCCACTCCTCCATCTGCAGGGCTCCTTCGCACTCCTGTGCCAGAGGTGGTTCGTAGGAATTCATTTTCAGTTCTGGCAGACTTGGCTGAGTTTAAGGCAGAGGAGGAGTTTGTACCCTCTACGCTCGGGGAGCACATCTTTTAGACTTCCGTGGACAGAGTTTCCCCCTCAGCAAGTGTGGGTGTGCTATCCCTAGTTGACTTCCCTTCTCTTGATAGGAGGAACTTTTCTCAAGAGAGGGCTTTTTCCGCTACCAAGTTGGGTAGGATCTTCCATTCGGCCTCTTCCTCTCGCAGATGAGGATTGTCAGTTGGAACGTTCAGGGCTTTGGGGGTGTATCTCACTGCCGCCGTAGGCAGCTGATTCGTAACCACTTCATCGAGGTGTTACTGGGGGACCCATTGATATTCTTATGATTCAAGAGCACAAATTGGATGTCAGGGATTGTGCCAAGTCGGGTAAGCTTCTCTCTGGCCATACTTTTTGGTCACCCGCCTTGGGCACGAGGGGAGATACTTGCATCTCTGTTTCTACTTCTATACTCCCCTTGGTGATTGGACACGGGATCATAGTTCCTTTTAGAGCTCAATGGATTATACTTTCGATTGGTGGGCATAAGGTTGGTCTTTTAAACCTTTATGCACCTAATTCTAGAGGAGCTCGTGTCCTTTTATGGAAGGAACTGCTCTCTTGGTCACATATTGCAGAGGCTTGGATTATAGGGGGTGATTTCAACATGGTTGAAATGTCCTCAGACAAAAGGGGTGGTAGGGAAGGTGGTATCCACTCCCTAGAGAGAGTAGCTTGGGATGCCTTACTGTTTCAGTATAGTGGCAAGGATGCTTGGCACGATGATGCTTTTCACAGTCAGCCACATTCTCTCATGTTTTCTTGGTCGAACAAGAGATTGCAGATGCCTATCCATGCACGTATTGACAGATTTTATGTGGATGATTGGGCTCTTGATAGAGGTGGTACAGCTAGCATTGCAGCTGGGGTGTCCACTTCAGATCATTTTCCAATGATTTTGATGATTTCAGATCCTCATGTGAGGGGCCGCTCTGCTAGTGTTAGGATTCCAGATGCCTTTTATACAGAGGAGGGCCTTATAGAGACAGTGTTGAGGACATGGGTATCTCATATGCATGATAGGCAGCTCTCTCCGTCAGACTAGCTGCAGCCCTCTCTAGTATTAGCGACTTTTATCTTTCAGTTGCTCATATCAGGAGAGGTGAGATCCTCAGGCGTGAAATAGGTATCCGTCAGCAGTTGGCTGCCCTTCAGAGGGAGGAGCAGAAGAGGCCTACAGATGCTTGGATTCAGGAGTGCCTTCCTGCAGCAAGGGCCCAGCAACAGTCGCTTTTAGATCAGAGAGCAGAGTATGCCTTTCATGCCAGAGAGTCATTTTGGACTCAAACGGGAGGTAGGGTCAACAAGCAGTTCTTCTCTACTCTTGGCCCCAGACATAGTAAGGAGAGCGTCTCATAGCTTGTTGACTCATACGGAATTCTTCAGACACATCCAGATGCCGTTTCGCAGGTTGCCACCGATTTCTATGCCTCCCTTCTTACAACAGATCTTGACACTCAGGCCACATATGATGCTAGAGTGGTTATTTGGCAGCACTTACCTGTGTTGGTGATTGGGGATATGACTGTCTCACTTGATACACCCTTCACCAACATAAGAGTTCAGGACTGCTCTCTCTGCCTTTCACAAGGGCAAGTGTCTTGGTTCAGATGGACTTACCTCCTTATTTTTAATTACCTTTTGTGATCACATTACTTCAGCCCTGCAGCGTGTTTGGGACTCCGGTGAGATGCTAGACTCACTTATGGAGAGCCTCATTCATTTGATTCCGAAAGGGGGTTGGAGGAATTTAGTGTCTTAGTGGAGACCGATTACTTTGTTGCTGGGTACTTTGTATAAAATCTTAGCAAAAGCTATCAGCCTTCGTCTGCAGCCCTTTCTACTAGATCTTATCCATGATACGCAGACGGGCTTTGTGCATGGCAGGAACATCTTTGACAACATCTTCTCATTTTGGGAGGCTTCTAACTGGGCCATGCATAATGGCCACAGGCTGGCCATTCCACTCCTAGACTTTGAGAAAGCTTATGATAGGGTAGACTGGGGCTTTTTGGAATAGACCTGCACCAGCAAGAGTAAACGAACCAGGCAGTAGCCAATAATACCACTCTAGATGCAAGGTCAAGTCTAGCAGAACTCCAAAACATGAGTTTCCTCCTAATACTCTCCAACATGGGAGCAAACTGTTGTGTTGGAGAGATGCCCACCCAACCTGGCATCCCATATATCTGACGGAAACACCCCTCTGAATCCAAGTGAACCCTATGTCATTCCCCCAGTCTTGAGGGCCCTCATCACTGATCCAAAAGCCATTGGATTTGTTCCAATTAATGTGTGCACCTGCCACAATCCAAAACAAACCCAACGCCATCCTAAATGAGGTCAGAGTCTGTGGAGTGGCATCCAATAAAACAACCGTATCATCTGCCAACTCAGTGTCTAAGAGCTCATCCTCCTGTCTCAATGGAAGCCTGAGCCCTACAATATCAGCTTGAGCTCTAATGTAATAGCTCATAGCTTCAGCCACAAATAAGAACAGAAAGGTGGCTATAGGGCATCCCTAGCGAACTGATCTGGTAATCTCAAACATATCCCCCGTGACTCCACCAATAAGAACCTTGCTGTGGGCTGATCTGTAGAGGGTTGACACCCCTCCGATCCATGCATCCGAGAAACCAAAGCGAGTAAGTGTGTTGTATCGCTCAGCTCATGAGACCTATTAGGAACTTCCTTTGGAGCGGTTTAGATGGCACCTTAGATGTTGTAGCCAGGGTGGCTTGGGAGACCCTCATTCTCCCCACAGGAGGAGGAGGTCTCAGTATTATTGACCCGAACTTGCAATGTATGGCCTTGCTCTACAAGTTCGTAGTACATGGATTGATGCCTGGACAGGAGCCCTGGAAAGATTTCTTCTCACGCAGCATTCGTTCTTGTACTCCATCTCATGGGGGAGATTGGATGGACAGCATCAGATGGATCTTTACTTCAGCCCATCTCAAATCTAGCCCTTCCCCTCTTATGGCTGCTATTATGAAAGCTTGGGGCAGCTTCAGAAACACCCTTCGCGGAGTTCCACCCACCTCTCGCGAAGAAATTCACAGGCAGCCAGTCATGTGGAATGACTCGATATTGGATGACCATGGCAGACATCTTGGAGTGTCACACTATATGCAGTGGTCTAGATGGGAGAGGGGACGTGCTTCTATAGTAGGCGCCTGGCAGGCCTTTAGGAGACTTCCATAGGATGAGAGACTCTTAGCAGTTGGCCACCTCAGTGGGAGTGCAGTCAGGACTTAGGATACAGTAGATAGAGGCAGCCATTCCGGCAGAGTGGATAGACACAGATGATTTGCCGATCACAGAGTCCACTTGGTGGAGAGCGTTCTCAGGGACGGGCGTTCCTTTACAGGTTATTGCCTTGCGGGATGCACATGAGGATACACTAGTCTTTGATGTTCAGTCAGAAGGGAGACTTACCAGATCTTTTGATGATATTCTTTTGGAGGTTGCCTTTCAGCCTGTCAGGATTGCAGGTTTTATGGAGTGGGGCACGGACTCACAGTGGTATCTTGATCCCAATCCTCTTCTCCTTGCGCTGGGGTCTTGGAGACTCTGGTTATACGGTGGTTCCCCTATTAGGTTCTTGCAGTGGGACCCAGGGGAGTGGGAATGGATTGATGAGGGGCACCGAGAGAAGAGCATCCCCTTCTTTTGTTTTACAGTCAGAAATGCGCGGAGATTTCAGCTCAGCAGTAGAGGTTGGAGGCCCTCGAGAGCCCCTCATTGGGATAGTTTTCAGTTTTATGCAGTTGTGCAGAAAAACTTTTGGCATAGGCTTTGGAAATCCCTCAGGAATAGAAAGATTACTCTTTTCTTTCTGTTCATGGAGGGATTGCAGTGAACCTGTGGAGATTTAGGTTCGGGGCTCAACCCATAGTTGCATACGTATGCGTACGGACCTTTTTTCCGTACGGACTTCCGTACGTGACTTTTTTGGGGGGGGGGGAATCAGGATGCGTACCTTATAGTATTACTTGGCTCCTATTTTCTAATCCGTATGACGTCCTTGTGAAGGCTCCCGAATCCCAAGAAAGGCCGTACGTACTACAGTCTACGCTCATGAACCGACTCTTTGCTTGCACACCGACCTTGCTGCCTCAAGAGCCTATTTAGGCAGCCGTTTGCCCTCTTCTTCAGCACCTTGCTGCCCTCTATTTAGGCAGCCTTTGCCCTCTTCTTCAGTCCCGACTCCCAAGTCCCCTCAGCCCTTCACTCTTCTTCAGTTTGCCCACTTCTTCAGCACCTTGCTGCCCTCTATTTAGGCAGCCCTTTGCCCTCTTCTACTTGCTTTGGAGGTGAGTGGTCACCGTACAGTTGCAGCCCGCAGCCTGCAGCCTGCCTCTACGCTCTACCTGCTCCAAGCGTCAAAAAAATTGCAATGGCTGCTCTTTTTTCCCGTTTTGCAGCAAGTGCTCTCTCTTTAGTTGATGCCATCTAACAGGGCAGCTTGCAAGGGCTTCAAGCCCTCTTTGGAAATTGTTCCTTTGCCCAATGCCTTATTTGCCCTCTTTTGCAAATTCGCAGCTTGCAGATCTGCAAATGGGAAGACAAAAAGGACTAGAATGGGAATTTGTAGAGGCCTTAAAGCCTTTGGGGAAGGGCCAATACACTTGTAAATGTAAATACTGCCCTCATTCATGGGATGGAGGACCGACCCGTATAAGGGCACATTTTCTTGGGCTCACAGGCTTGGGGGTTGACAAGTGTACCGCTCCTCCCGAAAATGTGAAAGATACTTGTCGAAGATTGCAAGCAAAGACGACCTTGAAAACTGCTGTAAAACAGCTTGTTGAAGATGTGGCTGATTTGGGAGATGCCTCAGTGAGTGGTACTGCAAGTGGAAAATGCATCTGGCAATGCATATGAGCCAAAGCAAAAGAAGTTGAAGATGTCAAAGCGAACCTTGGCCAAGGCATGGGAGTCACAGGCACGGAAGGATGCATACATTGCTCTCCGTCATTTTTTCTTTGCAGAGAATATTCCTCATTGGAAGGTGAGGAGCCCTTATTTTTTGGAGATGGTTTGTGCCATTGGCCAAGTTGGGCCTACGTTCAAGCCTCCATCCCACAATGTTTTGCGCACAACGGAGCTAACTAATGAAGCAGTATGCATAGATCAAGAGATGCTACAGTTCCGGGTTAAGTGGAAAAAATATGGCTGCACCATAACTTGTGATGGCTGGTCTGACACTTGGCGCTGGCCTATAATCAATATTATGGTTTCATGCATATTTGGTTCAGCCTTCTTGAAGTCTGTGGACACAAGGGGTTAGTATAAGTCAGGGGAGTACATCTTTGGGATACTAAAAGATGCCATTCTTGATGTTGGGGCTGAAAATGTGGTGCAGGTGTGTATGGACAATGCATCTAACTGTGTGCGGGCAGGAGAATTGGTGGAGGAAGAGTGGCCTCACATTTTCTATACTAGATGCACATGCCATTGCCTTGACCTCTTGTTTGAGGACATTGGAAAGCTTGCATGGGTGAAGCCAATGTTGGTACATGCTAACATGATTGTGACATTTGTTACTCGGAAACACACCGTGTTAGCAATGTATAGAAAATTCAGCAAGAAGGAATTGGTGAAGCCAGCACAAACACGGTTTGCTTACATGTTTATCATGTTAGCAAACTTGTTGGATGAGAGGGTATACAATTGATTGTGCCGCATGGTTGTCAGTGATGAGTATTGCAAGAAGAAGGTGTTACGCACTGTGAAAGCATAACAGGTGTCTTCTATTTCTATTATATTGGGTGCTTCATTTTGGCAAGATGCAAGACTCATTGTGAAGCTTTGTGCACCTATTTTGAAGATCCTTCGCCTGGTTGATAGGGAAGGGGCTACCATGGGACTTGTATATGAACTCACTGATCGGATGGTCGAGAAGATGGCAACTATTGATGGGATTGAATCCTCAAAGCTGGCTGATGTTAGAGCCTTGTGTGTTGACAAGTGGGATATGATGCATTCTCCATTGCATGCGGCAGCTTTTGTTCTCCATCCTATTTGGAGAGAGAAAAATCCAGATAGTGACAAGGAGGTGCACGATGGGTGGATGGATGTCATAGAGTGGTACACCAAGTATGATGTTGGCAGCCAAGGCACCTTATGTGATGAGTTGGATATTTACAAATCCATGTCAGGCACATTTGCTCGTGCGATTGCAAAGGATGAAAAGAGAATGCACCAAGGGGTGAAATGGTGGGAGACATTTGGGGCTCACACACCAAATTTGCAGCGGTTAGCTCTTTGAGTGCTCTCGCAAGGCACATGTGCTTCTCCTTGTGAGAGGAATTGGAGCACATTCTCTCTTATCCATACTAAAAGAAAGAATAGGCTACTTCTAAAGAATACCGAGAAATTAGTATACATCCATACTAATTTGTGTCTCATTTCCAAAATCAAGGAAAGGGGGTTTGAGAAGATAGAAATGACCCTAGAAATGATCAACAAGGAGAAGGATGATGATAGGCTGCTAGCGAGGCAAGCAGATACAGAGGGAGAAGACATTGCAGCCCCTATTGTTACACTTACAGGAACGATGGATGTTGCTGCAGCTTCAAGCAGCTCTAGTCTTTTGGAGTTCCATGGCGAGGCAGATGAGGATGATAGTGATGAGGAGGAGGAGGAGGATGAGGAGGAGGGTGCGGGCATTGATGCAGATGATGATGAGGATGAGGATGAGCAAGAGGATGAGGATGAAGATGCAGCTTGAGGCTTGAGCCTCATTGGTTGTGAATTGTCATGCATGCTTTATTTCTGGGCTGTGGCACACTGGCAGCCTTTTCTTTATGATGTTTTGCCTTTCATGTTTTGGTGTAGTTACTAGTACCTACTTCCTTTGATCATGATGTTTTGGTGTAGTATTGATTATTGATCTATGATCTATGATTCCATCATTTGACAGTGGACACTATGTATGATGTATCAAAATCTAGAATCCAGATGACTACGGTCTTTGGAGGCTGGAGTCTTTCATGAATGATGAATCACGATTCACGACTCATGAGTGATGACTTTCAAATTAATACAAGTTTCAAGTTTCAGTTTAATACCTCTATGTCACTTTAATGTGTACAATGATCAATGATCAATCTATATTTTTCTGAAATTTTTTGGGTAAAATTAGGGTCACGTATGTTTCAGCCCTAGGGGCTGAACCATACTCCAATCATACTTCCGTACTCGTATGACGTATGCGTATGGTAACGTATGGAAAAAACTATGGTTGAACCTACTTGTCCTCGTTGCCACATAGCAGTTGAGTCAGTACAACATTGCCATTGGGAGTGTACACAGGCGAGGATGATCTGGAAAGGTGTTGCTAGGATTTTCAGCATCTTTCATACAACACCTTTCTATATGATATGGGTTTCAGTAGCATGGCTATCTCTTACTGGCCCCTAGGTGTTCTTCGAGGGACATGATCCAGATCTAGCTTTCATTGTACGGCGACACTCAGTGGAGTCTTGTTCCCTCTAGGATGTTCCTTTCACTCCTTTCAGAGTTGCTCATGCCTGAGTAGACACATCATGGGAGATTCTGGCTAGCATTGCAGCTTGGCATATTTGGAGAGCCAGGTGCACAGAGACGATGGAGTGTACCCAGGTTCACCCCTCTCAGACTATGGCCACTTTTTGGATCGACACAGTACACTCTGATGGCCATCTGGGCGAGCATGTAGGGATCCTCTAGAGCAGCCACTGCTAGGAGAGTTACTTTTTTTAGAGTTTGGAGAGGATCTCTTCTCTGAGTCTCCCTCAGGGTTGAGGTGGCATTTTCAGCCTCCGCCTTGGATTTTTATTAGCTGCTTTTGAGCTGTTTTTCCACTCATGCATAGCATGATGTATTCCCGCATTTGAGCTTGCTCTTGCGGTTTTCAATCATACTTAATGAAGTAATTTTCTTTAAAAATAAAAATAAAAATCCTGTGAACTCCCAAATTTCACCAACACATGCTGAAGACATGCTGCACGTGTGAAGAACATATTGCCTATTTTTCCATGCCTGAGTTTGTAAACAGTCACACGTGAGAAAATCCTAGTTTAATGACCTTGAGTCCAGCGCCATATGATGAAGCTACATGATAAAATTATGTCATGTGCACAATGACAAGTTCTTATGTTAGCTTTTACTGATAAACAGTAGAAAACTACAGGAAAGGTAGTGAAATTGAAGTAAAAAATGCCTGCCAGGCTTCCCGATGGAACAATTTTGTCTGAGGTGCACAGCTCTTGCTGTTTTCTGCAGTCTAGATCTCCAATTGAGCCAAGACAGCGCTCAAATAGCTGGAACTCCTTATTGCAAAGCTTGCCTGATTTCATTCAGCTTTGACACCATGTTACATGAAGAGGGAAGGCATAAAGAGGAGAATCAGGTATTTTTGTGTAGCCATAGCTTCTCGCACGAGGTGACATATACAAGAGTGGAAGAAGCACACAAGAACCTTACAACTCAAAAAAAGCTTAGTATAAAATTAGGGTTTGGATTCATAATATGATGTGACAGTTCCACATGGCAAATCAATTTTCAAATTGCATAGCTGGTAAGGCAGGCTGCCTTACTTGGTGTCTTAGATCTTGAAAATTTTCAATTGGGCCCAAAAATGCACTTGAAATTGTGTATGTACAATAAACTAGGCGTTAACCTCAACGTGTCATGCAGCTTTGTAAAAAGCTCTAATGTGAACGGTGATGGAGCCCATTCATTTGTTTTCTGTGTGATGATTTTAAATCCATTCTAACTTGTATCACTTATGTGCTGGTTTTCAGGTTTGTTTTTTGTTAGTAGAAGCATTAAGAAATCTTGTCCTTTGTCAAAAGACCGCAATGCAGCTCTGGAAAAGCTCCAATGTGAACTATGATGGCTTCCGTTCATTTGTCTTCTATGTATCTACATTGATATGTACAATGAACTAGGCATTAACTTTAACACGTCTAGGCATGTCATGCAGCTCTGTTAAAGCTCCGATGTGAACTGGGTGATGGATCCCATTCATTTGTATTTAGTGTGATGCTTTTAAATCCTTCCAAACTATCACTTATGTGCTGGTTTTCAGGTTTGCTCTTTTGTTAGTAGAAGCATTAAGAAATCTTGTCCTCTTTGTCAAAACCACCCACTGCAATGCAGATTCATTAAATTAAAGAACAATTCTCCCTTTCACCACAAAGTATGAACAAGTCCTCATTATAGCACTAAATTCTAAGCTGAATGTTTTCTTCTCTTTACTATTGCTGGTATTCATCTTGTTTATGATGGAATAACGATCTCATTGTAGGATCTGCAATGAGCAAAATCATAGCCGAGCAGGAGAAATCATTTGAGAATCGATTTCAAAACACCTTTCACCTAAAAGAGAAGGTACGTATCAATCTTTTTATCTAATGTAATTGTTTTACTTGCTTTTACTTTGCATGAGGCAACATAGTTTGAGTGGCTACAATATACACACATAAGATAATTATCCATGAAATTTATGTATCCTCTTTACATTTCATGTGTATTTGTAGTTGCAGTTTGCTCCTTATGTTTCTTAAGAGGAAATTTAGTTGAATCTTTTGCAAGTACATGTAGGCCCTTGATGATCGGACTATGGAGGTTGGACGAGCAGCACTGAGCAATTTACTGGGTGGCATTGGATATTTTTTTGGGCAGTCACGTATTGCTGTTCCTCCTGAACTCCAAGTGAGACTCTCAACCATTGAGGACTATTACCAAATTCTTGAAAGAATGCTCTGTTTGCTTGAGACAGAACCACATAAGCTGCAATGTTTCTCTTCAAATGTTTCTTGAAAGTCTCTATAGAAGATTCTTTTTGCATGGCATTGTATCTTTTCTTGGGAGAGACAGCTTTCCTTTTCCATGCCATTGTGGAGGTAGGATTTGAGTATCCACGATGTGAATGGTTCTTGTTTGTGTCACATTGTTGTACCGTGTTGTATACATTTAGCAAGGAATATGGCTTCCCTTTGTCTTTATAATGGTAGGACATTTTACTTATTGTTATGTGATGTGTCCAAGCAACGCCAATAAAAGCTTGGTGGTTAGACTCAATCGTTTCCAAGTTGTCTTGAAATTTTTATCTTATTTTCTAGAAACGGATGGAAAGCTGCAACTTTTACTCTACTTAGCATCAATTATCGAGAAAGGGGAGGGTTCCAGTTATATCTAGAGGCTCACAGATTTTCAATCAATTATGCCTATTTCTTGTGAGATTTAGTTTGTCAAGATCTTCTAGCTCACGACAGAATTTGTCAAAAGCAATTACAAGTGTCAGCATCTTTGAGAGATTCAGTCCATGCTTATTCTAAAGTTGGATCCTTTGGGTTTCATGCAATCTAGATAGTATCTTTTGCACTGCTCAAATTTTTTAAATCTTTACTTCCTAAATATTAGCGTTGGTCTTTTTCTTTTGCATTTATTTACTTTCCGCATCCAAGTTTACTTGGACACTGTCAGAGGTAGCGATTCTATGGCCTTGGACTTGGAGCTAGAGATGTGAGGGTAGCGCCTGCTATAGAGTTGTAAGTATAAGCTCCTATATACTCAAGTAAGGCCACATCCGTGCATTTTAGTACGTAACTGAGATTTTAGTGATTCTATGGCCTTGGATGTGGACTTGGAGCTAGAGATGGGAGAGTAGTGCCTGCTAGTATGTGGTCCATGCTATAAGGCGTGGAGGAGTTGAAGGTGCATTGTATTGGAGCATATTATGTGGTCAACCATTTGCACCTTTCCGCTTTGATTGCGGCCTTATGGTAATTTAGTCTATGTCCCAAAATCCTTCAAGTTGTCTTATTCTAGTCAAACAATAGGTCATGGTATGCTACCATTTGTGTTGTTACTTGGAAAGAAAGGCTATGTGTGTCATTATCTTCATCCTATGGATTGGAATGTAGTCATTATCTTCACATAATGAAACTGAGTGCTAGCATAAAGATTTCTTGGACATGGACCTAGGCACTCATATTCTCCTGTGTTTTTCGATAGGCACTCAATGTCATTTAAGCTTAAAGAGATTGAGTTTATATTTCCTATCTGGTTGTTCTTTGAGGAGTTGTAACAAGTTCAATCGTGATTCGTATTGTGCTTTAGTAGGGACAAAATATCTAAAGAATAGAGTATGGGTAGATATATTTCTAAACGCAGATTTAATTTGGCATGGTTATATGCAGCTAGCAATAATGAAGGGAAATTAGACTTCTATGCAAGAATTGAAATTTCATTGTGTGTGCTTACCTTTAACTCTTCTCCTTGCCATGGCATCTTGCCCTTGCTCTTAATCATGGCAAGGAACTCAGTCTTGGATTTATTCAGCTGTTGAGCATTGTCCATGTTCTCTGTTAGAGGCCTACCCTTTAACAGCTGTGCACCCATAAGTTCATCCATAAGTCCATTCATAATTAGAGATGTAGGATTCCCAAGGAAGTTATGGTGGAGAGAATGAATGACTGCAAATAAGGGAATGAATGATATTGTGGCTTTATAAGATGAAGATATTTGTGCATGTCTGCCAAGAGGTATCGAAAGTGACATCATGTGGTATCCCATGTTGAAGATGGATTTAAGAATAATAACATAAACATCTTTGATAACGAAACACAAGAACTCGGAGCAACAATACCATTGACACTTGAAATACATGCTTTTAATGAAGAAATGTGGAAAGTAGGATGAGTATTATTGTAGAATTGAGGTAAATCCAACCTCTGGTTTTGAGGATTTCTTTAGCATCAAAAAGCTCCATAGTATTTTTGGCCGCAGCATGGAAGACACAGACTCCCTCTTGTGTAGGATGTGAGGCTACAAACAAGAGAACAATGTCACCTTGATGATGCTTCATATAAGTAAAGGGATTTCCTCATTTGATCCTTGACTTTGCAATAGTGTACCTTGCATTTCCTGAAGAAGTTGTGATCTACTTGGTCTACTCTGTGCTGAAAATCAAAGCTGACAAATAGTATAAGAGAATGAAGCATAAGCTGCTGTCAAAAGGACTCATTATTGTATGCAAACTTAGTGAGAGGCAAGTGCTCTTTTTAAGAAAATAGATATCGTGATGCAACATTTCTTCTGAAGACTTGATTGACTCATTTGTGTGTTGGAGTTTGATTTGGTATGAACTGAAGTATACTGCTGTGCCTAAAGACTCAAGAAGAGAGGTCTAATGTTACTAGTGAACTTGGTATCAAAATGGTCTTTGGCTAACGAAGGAGCTGGACAATATGTTGTAGAAGAGTCATGAAACCACAATTGTTGCTGCAAGGAACAAAGCAACTCATTTTGTGTGTTCGAGTTTGATTTGGTATGAGACATTGAGCTGAAAAATAATGCAGTACCAAAAAACTCAAAAAGAGAGGTCTAATGTTATTAGTGAACTTGGGATTTAGATTTTGTAGAATGGTCTTTGGTGAACCAAGGAGTTGGAAAATATATTGTAGAAGAGTCATGCAACATCTAGATTGTGGGCGCTCTTAAAAAAGGTGTGGCATTTTTTAGAACCCATGACGACCAATATCTGGCATTACCTTTAGAAGTGAAAGGCAAGGTCGTGGTAAAGTCCATGGTAGATTCTCCATCTTACTATAGGTATGAGGAGTGATCTGGAAGGTAGTTGTCTTTTGTCTTCACAAGCTACCAATGTGTTTGTGTCTTTTTCATATGAGGCGAATGATAGGTACCATCAGTAACTTGGGAGGATTTGATGATTGAAAGATGTGTAACATGAGTAATTACATGTCGTTATTTAAACAAAAGTTCGTTAATTTGTTGAAAGCAGATGCAATTTTGATAACATAGAAGAGCATTACCAATAAATATTAAGAGATTCTCTCTTTTAAGGAAAGGATTGCTCATTGTGATTTTATTTTTCATGAAAAAGAATTCTATTAAGAATAATAAATCCCCAAGAGCAACCTGCTCAATGTAGGAACACATCATGCTTAGCATGAGAAGGAATATTGGAGAGGGTGGAGTCTTACTCAACAGAAAAGCATAGTAAAGATCTAGGGGCTGAGGCTGGAATTGCCACCTCAAACCTATAGTGACCTTTAAGAAAAAGGGATAGCCTCTCCACTCCATGAGGGAAAAAGTCATCCTAGTTGAAGCAACCCTGGAAGACCTCTGCATACTCGACCAAATGACCATCAAAGTGTGTACAATGTTTGTCCAAATACTGGCAATGGTGTGAGAAGGCAAGGATGGAAACCAAGAGAAGCTATACATCTCATAGAACACCTGAGGCCTCGGGAGAGAGAGTCAACGAAGAAAGGGAAGGGAGCAAATGTAGTCAAAAGTCCGGCAATTTCCTTCCAGACAACCTTGGCCTGTCTGCAATCTCAAAGGCAAATCTGAATGGACTTTTAGCAGATAGGCAGCACAGGCAAGACGAGGGAGCCCCAAACCTGGACCTCCATTGATTTACTGGAATCCTCTTATGAATAGAACGCCAAAAGAAAAGAGTAATTTTTCTATTCCAGAGAGAATTCCCGAGCCTTCTTTAAAAAGATTTCTACAAATCTGCAAAATTTTGAAACTCCTCTCAGTGAAGGGCTCTAGAGGAATTCAGGCCTCTGACATTGAGCTGAAACCATAGTTACTAGGGAATGGCGTTTGGACATCCAGAACCTTTGGAACGCCGTTCCAGGAATCAAGGCGGGCCCCGAAACGTCCCAAAATTTAATTTATTTTTGCTCTTTGAAAGTTTCAAATGGGTATTTTAGAGCTTACATAGAAAGTTTAAAGTTGTTAAATGCTAGTTTCTTTCATTTTCTAGCATAGTTTTATATCATTTGATGACGTGTCATGTATGATGTGGCATTTCGACTCCCGTTCCCCATTCCCCCTTCCTGAAACGTTCCCGTTCCGACACCCGAATTTCCTGAACGTTCCCGTTTCTTGGTAACTATGGTTTAACCTCCTAGCATTGTTAACAGTGTAATGAAAGAATGGGAGGTTCTTCTCATGGTTTCTTGCATCATTCCTCTCCTACTCCCTAGGATCCCATTGCAAGTTGCTTTGGACACCCCCATAAAGTCAAAGCCTTCAAGAGCCTAGAGGGATGTCCTTTGGATGAGAGTCTAGATGAGTTGTGAACAAGTTGAGATACTATGGCAAAGTATTTGTCATGAGCATACTTGGCTTTTAAGAAACTTGGATTAAAGAGCGGAAATAACCCATAGCAAATTCTAGAGAGAATTCGCTTAGACCACATTTCATAATAATGGATGTATGGGATGCTCATATGAAAACTAGCGAAAAATCAAACCTAGTGTGCTTGTCGAGGGTTCATTTTTGGCTGAGTGCACACACTCAACAATTGCCAAACGTGCAGTGGAGAACTTATCACCATTTAGGTTACTCTAGGCATAGAGAATCTGTCTCAAGGAGTTTGTGTGTTGAACTTGCTAGAAGTTTTACCTTCTTTCTTGTGCATCCGGCCAATAATAGTTGAGTTGATTTTAACGAGTTAAGGAGTTGGGAGGTGTGACTGCAAGATGAGTTTAATGCCAAGACAAGGACAACACAACTTGGGAAATAATAGAGTAGTTGGAATGGACACACTAGGTGTAGATGAGGTAGATGCTGTTCCAAGCCTGAAAAGTTAAAAGCTGTGCCATGTCCATGGGAAACAAGGGTGAAGGACGAAGAGAAGTTTGGCTCCTAAACTGTGTTTTTTATTCGACCTCCCTTGGTAAATGATCGCCACATGTCCATCCCACGAGATCTCCACACAATAGACTGCAAAAGACTGCAAGAAACATATGCTGGAAAATTTCTGCTCTTTAATACTGGAAGATACAATCCAAGGCTGAAACTATGCCTTGGGAATACTCCACACAGAGGCTGGAACTGCGTCTTTAAACAAAAGCTGAGCTGTGCCTCTAAAAAAGGTTACAAACACTGGCAGAAAGTGCACCACTATATGACTCAAACAATGGGCCAAAGTGCCCTATTTATAGGAGGGTGGCTCACCAATGGTCGGCTGACTAGACAGGCCAACTGGCCCAACCATGTCCCTTGGTTGGTCAGTTTGAACCAACCCCGCAGGTTGGTTGACCCGCCTCTTTGGTTGGGTGGTTTGCTGGTCTGGCTGGCTCCAACCAGCTGGCAATAACCAGCTCAAAACACTCCTCTACCAGTCCTAACCAACTCCTAAGCAGGCCCTGTTTCCAGCCCCTTTCATTCTCCATTGCCATCCTCAAAGAAGGTAATTCCAATTCAATCGGAAGATTTCTTCTGTTCCATATACCAAGTGGCACGGGGTGAAACCTGTGGCCACTTTATGTGTAATACGATAAACCCATAAAGCAGTGGCAGGCATCTCTCCCACTTACTCCTGCTCTCCTCAATCATCTTAGCAATATGTTGCATAGTGTTTCGTTGGTCTTTTTAAGCCATTACATTGAGGATAGTACGCTGAAGAGAATCTATGCTCACGTCAAAGTTTGGACAGCAAGATCTTCCAAATTCCCCCTCTGAACGTGGGGCCATGATCCATTACTATCTTGAGAGGGCGTCCAAACTGTGCATAAATGTTTTCTACCAAGAAATTGCCCACTGTCTTGGCACTACAATTCACCACCGCTTAGCCCAGCTGGTAACAAAATTATGATATAGTATTTCCCATGATGGGAGCATGGTAGAGGGCCCACAAAATCCACCCCCACTTTTCAAAAGGGCCTAATGCAAGAATAGTAGCTAGTCCCTGCTATGCATGATGGAGTTTATGGTTTTCAACCTTGTGAGTGACTATCATGAGATTGAAACTGCACTATGTTGTGTTTTTAGAGGATAAGTTTGGGAATGTTCCTGGATTCATCTAGGTATATGCTTCTGCCGTATTAGCGAACATGCAAATTTCACCTTGTGAAGTTTTCGTCCAAGTTGCGGCCTGCTGGTATTGTGATAATTCTTTCTATCTTAAATGGTGCGTTGCCCTATCAGCTAGATTTAGATTTAGATGCTCGTTGGGGAGAGACTAAAATGAAAATGTTTAGACTTCACAAGCAGTTGTAGCTTGAATGAAGAGATTTTGGACTACCTTTTGATTAGCCTTCTCCTTTAGTGCTAGCCTTCATCATGGCTGAGTCTGGCCGTCACCTCCGGAGTGCCGACAGAAACTCAGTACAAAGACTTTTTATAAATGGATGCTCAAGTATGTGTGGGTATGTGGATTTGTATGTGTGAGAGCATATTTTTATACTATGGTCTACACCCACTGTTGGGCGCTGATGACGTCAGTGGGGATGTCATAGTAGCTAGTCCCTGCTATGCATGATGGAGTTTATGGTTTTCAACCTTGTGAGTGACTATCATGAGATTGAAACTGCACTATGTTGTGTTTTTAGAGGATGAGTTTGGGAATGTTCCTGGATTCATCTAGGTATATGTAGTGGGCCCGTTTTTAACTCCCTTCTCCCAAAATCCTGGCAAGTATGCATACAACAACATAAGTATGTTGCCATCAAATCTTCCTAGCTATGTTCTCATGTGCAAAATGGCCTCTGCAGATATCCTCATGAGAGGCTTGCATCACCTCTACTCTTGCAAATATTCCTCGCAGCATCGAGTCTTTTCGCATTCTATGTAATGTATATGCTAATAGCCTATAAGGCCTTGCCTTCACAAGTAACTTTTGCTATTCCTATTTAGAGTTTAGACGTCTTCTCAGGAGGTTTCCCCTCTTGTAAGTAATTGTATATATCCTGGAAATCTTCCAACCTTGATTCTAAAATCATTACATTAACTGTTTCTCTGAGTGCCTCCTGAGCCAATGCACCAGCGTGCCTTGTTTGCGCACTTGCCAAGTTCCTTGCATATGGCATATTACCAGCAAAGACTCTCCATAGATACAAGGCTTCCGAACCCCTATTTCTTGACTGTATTTAAAGCCATGTATCAAACAGCTTCATTATTTTAGGCTATGGAGTTTATTTCTTTCCCCTTCGCTGCAATTTCTTGACCATCGACTGCATAAGCATATTCCTATGCTTCCCCTTCCTGTTCTTCTTTGAAATGCTCCGTCAAAGTTAACGTATGCATGGGCACACTCTCTTTTTGGTCTTGCTATGTGCACTGTTTTACAGCCAGTTTTCATTCTCTCTCTTTAATGTGATTTTTCACATCCTCTGATACCTTCCTCCCTGTGTGCATGTCTGCTAAGATAGCACGTGTAGAGTTCTTAGTGACAAAAGAGAATGAAGTCCCTGCAACTCCTCCAACCACTTAGCATATCTTCACCTGGGATTAGGCTTCTTTATGAGATATTGTATGGTCCTTGAATCTCCAAAAAAGAATAAGTATGACCTGAATTTGTGTATAGCAAACATCACTGCCCCTGCTTTTCTGTTTCTGAATACCTCCTTTCAGCATCCACTAAACGACTAGCATAATATACGGGCTGGATATACCTGTTGTGAGTACCCATCACATACAATGTACCTTTCATGTCCAGCCACTTGATCTAAAAGTTCATCTTGGAAAGGAAGGGATAAAATCCCTTTTCCTGCATGGATTGAATGTGACACGACCACGATCACTCCTAGAAATCTGGATCTGCACACAAGCACAAACAACCGATCATAGAACCACAAAGAGAGGTGCAGGCATGCTCATCACCCAACCATGATGCTCACGGTTCCAGGACCTGTGGAATCTGCAGACCACAGTATCTGGGGGATAGTTTTCTAAGCTGTCCAGTACTTAGGCTCATGGGGAATACGCACGTATGAGGAGATAGATAAGACATAGATAGGTTTCTTCAATAATTCGAGATTCCCGAGACAGCTTCAGGTAGGTACGAATACACATACCATTGCTCCAATAGAGAGCTCTCTAGGCGAACGTTGTTATTAGCATAAAATCAGTACTTGTCTTGGGGACTTCTAATAGACTGCTTGGCAAAGTGCAGCATCTCTTGCATGTCTTGCAAGAATGTCTTAGCAGCATCATTATTGATTCCCTTGAATCCGACCATTACTGGAGAATTAGGTTGAAGCCCGTACATAAGCATAAAAGGACTGAAACCGGTACTTGAATGCTTTGCACTATTATAAGCAAATTCAATTATGGGTAAATAGTCTTCCATGAAGACTGCCTCTTGAAAACCGTCCAGTATTCACTCGTAAACTTAGAATCCGAATCACTGACTTTGTCAGCCGGCAACCCATACAAACGAAACAATTGGTCAAGGAACTGTTGCCAATTGACTCGCTGTAACAGTTGATCTAGTAGGTAGAAATCTAGCCATCTTTGTCAAGTGGTCCACGACAACCCATATGGAATCATAACCCTTGCGCGTTCGTGGCAATCCCATGATAAATCCATGGAAATACTTTCCCATTTATTACCAAGGATTTCCAAGGGCTGTAGTAACCCCGTGCTTCCAAGGTGTTTTGCCTTGGTTACTTGACAAGTACTGCAACCTACTACATAGTCCAGAACAAATTCTCTCATCTCAAGCTAGGAAAAACTGTATTTCACAAGAGATAGAGTCGTGTGTAGCCCAGGATGTTTGGCACTAGGTGCGTCATGACACTCCCGAAGAATCTTGGATCGAAGACCTGACACATCTGGTATAGAAATTTATTCATTTCAGAACAGCAAGCCATTCCGAATCACCCATTGACCTCCTGTCGCCTGAACAGTAGGTGGCATTATCCCTGAGTCCTAGTCAGTCATTGCGCTCCCATCTTGGACCTTCTGCCAATAATGACTGAAGTGACTATCAATCATGCAAAGCCCTCTCAAGGATTGAAATTGGTCAAAGAATATCTCGGTAAATGACAAAGCATTTACCATCTTAATCCGACTTAAGGCATTGGCAACACTGTTCAAAGAACTTTTCTTATACCGAATCTCAAAATCAAAGTCTTGCATTAATTCTCCCCACCTAGCCTTCCTTCCCCTCAAATCATCCCCTTCACACACATATCTAATTGACTGATGATTAGTCAATACAACCTTTATGAGAAATCTTGTGTCCTAAGTAAATGATCTGTTTCATAAAGAAATCACATTACTAAGCTTAGCATACATCTTATTCTGTCTTAGTAAAATTAAGACGATCCTGAGATGACCAATATGGTCCTTAAAAGTTTTGTTGTAAACTAAGACATCATCCAAGAACACAACAACAAACTTGACCAAGTAATCTCGGAACAAGTCATTCCTTTCCATATGTTTCACATAAATACGAATCTGGTGGTAGCCAGTACATAAGTCAATCTAGTGAAATACTTCGCTCTAGCCAATTTGTCAATTAAGTCATCAGCACGAGGGAGAGGATACTTATTCTTAATTGCGACTTTGTTTAATCTTTTATAATCCACACACATTCTCCAAGAACCATCCTTCTTTTTCCTCAGAAGAATGGGAGCACCCTGGGGTGATTTGCTCGGGCGTATATACCCCAACTTCAAATATTCTTGAAGTTGCTGAGCTAACTTGTCCTCCTCTAACTGGCTCATCCTATAAGGTGATATACTTATAGGCTGAGCACCTTGGACTAAATCTATGTGATGATCCACTGCCCATTCTAGAGGTAACCCTTCCGGCAGTTGGTCAAGAAATACATCATTAAAACTGTTTAACAACTTCTTCAATTCAATATGTTCGACCACACTTAAATCATTGGTATCAAACATAGATACAACAAATGAAGAGGATGGAATCAAAACACATTGAAACACATCATCATAAGTTGTTTTTAATATATTTCGAACTTGAATCGCATTTACAAGAGGTCCCTCCGAGGGATGTATGTCATCACATTGTATAGTAAGACGGGTGTGGCCATGCAAAAGAGAAAGAGTATGCGATTTCCAACCAAATTGGACATCATGGGTTTTAAGCCATTCGATGCCCAATAACAAGTCTGCATGATCCAAATGCATAACATAGCACTCCAAAATATCCCGTCCAAATCAGCTGCTCCTCTCCCTGTGGGCTACTGCCCTCCCCCTCTCCCTCTCTCAGCCAGCCCCCTCTCCCTCTCCCTCACCCTCGCTGCCCCCCCCTCTTCCCCCCCTCGCTGCTCCGCCTCTCCCTCCCCTCTCGCCAGCCCCCTCTCCCTCCTCCCTCACCCTCCCTCTCTCCTTCCTCCTCCCTCCCCCCGCCCCCCCCCGCTGCCCCCTACCTCTCCCTCCCCGCTGCCCCCTGCCTCCCCCTCCCCGCCCTCCCTCTCCCCCACCCAACAGCCCCCCCGCCCCCCTCCTTCACCCCCGCCCCTCCCTCCCCCTCCCCGCTCTCCCTCTCTCCCACCCACCAGCCCCCCCGTCCCCTTCTCCTCCCCCGCCCCCTCCCCCGCCATCCCTCTCCCCCCCCCCCCCCCCCCCCGTTGCCCCCTACCTCCCCCTCCCCGCTGCCCCCTACCTTTCCCTCCCCGCCCTCCCTCTCCCCCCCCCGTTCCTCTCCCCCCCCCCCCCCCCCGGTTCCTCTCCCCCGCCCTCCCTTTCCCTCCCCGTCAGTCCCCTCCCTCCCTCCTAACCTCCCCTTATCCACCCCCCAAAAAAAAAAAAAGGGAAAAAAAAATCCTCTCCGACCACCCTCTCCCTCCCCGCCCCCTTTCTTCCTAGCTGAGCTCCTCTACGCCTCCCCCTTCAGCCTATCTCCGTCTCCCCCCCTTAGTCTTTCCTCTCCTTCCCTTCCCCTCTCTCCTACCCTCTCTTTCTCCTTCTTCCTGCACCCGTGTTCTAGGGCGTTCTGGGCAGTAGTTTCACGGACGGAGCTTTTTTCAGTGTTGGAATCGGCCTTTTCACATCGATTGGCGAATGGATCCCCATTCAGCCAATCTCCGTCCACTTCCACCGGCCGCGAGAACAGTCATTTTTTCAGAAGACTAGTTGAAGCAGCTCAAGAAAGATGTGGAATTAGAGGGGGCTCCACATCACTTTTCGCCCGCATCTTTGGGTCACACCCTTCCAGATCACAGGCTAGAGACTGGATGCTAGCGGCATTACCAGGAGATCTCGCCCCACACCTCAAGGATATTCGACTTCTGGGACATGGATTCTTCCAAGTGGTTTTCGACTCCCACGAGTCCACATCCCTTGTTCTCAAAGCTAATCCCCTGGCTTTGGGTTCGAGGAGGATCTTTCTTTTACCCTACACCTTGGGCTTTGATTCGGTTGAGGAGGACAGGCAGGTCACATCACTGTTCATTAGATTTCCTGGTCTTCCTCAGGTCTACCATCGACTGCTTGCCACTATCGGAGCCACATTCGGAGTGGTCACTGGGATCCCTCCCCTTCTTGGCATGCCTTCTTCCTCAGCAGAGGCAGTCAGTGCAGACGGGGTGCCTCGTGTTAGGGTCATTGTCTTTGACCCTAACATCTCAGATGACCACATCATGCTTCAACGTTTAGACAGCTCTCTCTTTCGACAGAGAGTCGAGATTTCAGGTAGACAGGACCAGTGCAGGATTTGCAGGACCCTTGGGCACTTTGCTAGAGATTGCCCAAGGAAGAGAAAAAGACCCAAGAGGTCTTCTGGTGCGGCTCCTTCACGTACTACCTCGACTGCACTTCCCTAGCACCCTGTACCATGCAATCCAGGACCACCAGGAGTAGCAGGGCACCCTGCTTCGCGCACCCCAGGACCACCAGGGGCAGCAGGGCGCCCAATGCCCACAGCACACCCAGTACCATGGTGGAGAGCTATCAGAGCGGCTCCCATACCTCAGGAGGAGACCTTTGATCCTGTTCAGACATACGTCTTCAGACTCTAGAGGTGGATGTTGCTGTAGCCCCAAACACTACAACTCCACACCAGGAGGGGCCTTCAGATGCACCAGCCTCAGTCACCTTGGTTTCTGACCACGAGGGGGCTACAGGTACTTCTTCCCCGCAGACTGTTCCTACCACAGTCAGGACAACTGAGAAAGTGCAGGCACAGATGAGGACTCGAGATTCCTCTTCAGCCCAGCCATAGGCCTCCTCAGCGCCCAGCTCCTTCTCCTCTATCTTCCACGAGTGCAGGTCTTCTTCGCACTCCTCAGGCAGACTTGCTTATCAGGAACTCTTTTTCGGCACTGGCAGATTCGGTTACTTTCATGGATGAGGAGGAGTTTGTGTCCTCCACCTTAGGGGTCCCGGTCATTGGGATTCCTTTTGATAGGGCCTCCCCTTCAGCAGGTGTGGGGATCCTTTGACCAGGGCCTAGGCGGAGTTCCACACCGTCGCCGTAGGCAGCTGATCCGGAATCAGCTTCATCCAGGTGTCACTGGAGGTGCTATTGATATCCTTTTTATCCAGCAACACAAGTTGGATGCCAGTGATTGCTCTAAGTCTTGCAAACTGCTTTCAGGACATACCTTCTGGTCGCCTACTATGGGCATAAGGGGAGGTACTTGCATTTCGGTCTCTCCTTCTATTCTCCCCTTGGTTGCTGGTCATGGTATTATCTCCTCCTCTAGAGCTCAATGGATCATTATTTTGATTGGAGGGCGTAAGATTGGTCTTCTCAATCTTTATGCTCCCAACAACAGAGGGGAGCGGATCTCCTTTTGGAAGGAGTTACTCTCTTGGGCCCCCATTGCAGATTCTTGGATCATTGGTGGCGACTTCAACATGGTCGAGTTGCCTTCAGACAAAAAGGGAGGCAGACAAGGTGGAATTCATGTTGGGGTAAAGGCACATTGCCACCCCTTTATTAAAGATATGACACCTATGACTGTCTTAAGACAGTCATAGGGGGAAAAACCTAATCCTAATAAAACCTATGAGTTTGTGGTGTGGCTCATCACTTCACACCCGCATCTTTAGTGTCACTCCTCTCTCTCACTCTCTCTCGGTTGTTCTTCTCCCTCTTCTCTTTCCACCTTCAACTGGTATCAGAGCCGGGTTCACTCCCTCCCTACCCCTGCCTACCCCTCTCTCTACCCTTCCCCCTCCCCTCGGGCTTCGTGCCCTCAGCATTGTGCAGGCAGCGCGGGCCAGCGGGACAGCAAGGGCAGCAGCCAGGGCGTAGCGCGGGCAGCTGCAGCGGCAGCGCAGCGCGGGCAGGAGCGTAGGGCGCATCGCGGGCTGCAGCAGGGCGGCGCCGAGCAGCGCCAGCAGCTGCACAGTAGCAGCTAGCTGTTGCTAGCTGCTACAGCCTCCGGGCTTCGTACAAGGCGGCGCGCAGGCGCGCGCGTGTAACGACCGTCCGTACAGCCGTACGGACTCCGTACAGGCGTCCGTACTGTACGGACGCCGCCGTACGTACAGGGAGCAGCGTCAGGAACTTCTTCGACAGGGAGCTGCATCAGGGAAGAGCATTTCGGAAATTTTTTTTTCTTTCTCTCTCTGTTCTGGGATTTCGTACCCTGCACAAGTACACAGGTACAGCAGGTACAGTGTTGCCAGTACACAGGTACAGCAAGTACATCATTTTTCTTTGGGAAAAGAAGGCAAAGAGAGAGCATTCCTGGCTGTTCAGTCCTTCAAACTGTGTTTTTTTTTTGAGGTACAGCAAGTACACTCTTGTCCCTCGTGCTTGAGGTGACTAGTACCACAGTGTGTGGTGGTTGCACAGTTATCTTGTTTCGGGAAGGTAATGCCTTGATTTTGCAGAGGATTTTTATGCTTTTGCTGAGTGCAAATCTCAGTTTTTGGGTGACATTTTCAAAGGGCTTTTGCCTGGAAGCTTATGCAGTGTATGCCTTGAGGCAGTGTGGAGCCAGGGAGCCCACATTGGTCTTGTTTCCGCAGTGTATTCAGTGACATTTCTACAGGTCACATTTTGTGTACGACACCTTGGAAAATCTCAGTTGAGCCACGTTTGGCCAGGGCGCATCGAGTTTACTCGGTCCCTAACTGTCCATCGTTGACAGTGCTCAAAAGATTTTCTCTTCAGTGTTTGTACGTTGGGATCTGTGTTGTTATTGTGTACACAGGGCTGTTTATGCATTGCATTGTCAGGTGAAAGTGCCAGGAGAGCGCTGTATTTTCTTTGCTACCTCAATGTTGAGGTGTTTTTTTTTTCACTTGGTACAGGTGTTAAATCAAGGGGCTTTTGCCCAGATTTTGCTTGAGAGCACTTGGGTTATCGTCAGAGATCTTCAGATGTCTTTTATCCCCTTGGCAGAAGGGTGATTGCTTGGGATTTATCCCATTTTCTGTTGCAGGTTTGTGACAGGCTGAAGTGTCTGGAGCCTCTTTTTCAGTGAACAAAACAGTGTATGCCAAGTGGTTTATGCATATTAAATCAGTGCAATACCTCATCTGAGGTGGGAGAAGTGATCAGGACAGCAGTGTTTTGTGCTTTGTTAGCTGATGATGCACTGTTAAAGCACTTGTGGAACAGCTGCAGCATTCTGAAATTACTGTTTTATGCCTATTTGAGCACGGTACAGTGTGTCAATTTTTTCTGTTTTGCTGCAGATTTTTTGACAGTAAAAACAGCACTATTGTGAGTGCTCCTGGCTCTTGATAGAGCAGGTTTTTTCTGAGAAATCAGAATTTTATTTAGTCTTTTTTTTGACTTACAGGGAGTCAGGTACTTTCCTTATCTGATATGGCATCAGGGGGAAGTGAATCATCAATTCTGAACATAAAGAAATTGGAAGGGGCACACAATTATGCATTATGGGCAGAACAGTGTTTGAATGTACTTCTGCTTAAGAAGATTTCTAAGCCCATAAGGGTGAAGGGTGTCAAGCCATCTGACATGGCAGATGACGAATGGGAGGAGCTTGATTTGTCCGCAAGGGCAGCTATCATGCTTACTATTTCTGATACTCTTGTGTTCAATGTTCAGGCTGAAAAGACCTCTTATGGCCTATGGCAGAGGCTAGCAGAGTTGTATGCCCAAAAGAGTTCAGCCAGTAAGGTTTATTGGTTGAAGAAGCTGGTTGATCTTCGCATGAAGGAAGGTACAACTATGACCTCACACTTGAGTGAGTTCAATGCCATCTTTACACAGCTGATTGCACAGGGGTTGAACCTTGATGAGGAGTTCAAGGCTACTTTCTTGTTGTGTACCCTCCCTGAGAGTTGGGACACATTCAAGACCACCCTGTCAAATTCAAATGTCATTCTTATGTATGCTGATGTGGAGAGCTCTCTCCTTATGGAGGAGATGAGCAGGAAGAACAATATGGGCAGCAAGTCTTCCAATGCTTTGCAGGTACAGGAAAGAGGCAGGACTCAGCAGAAGGGGAGATCTGCTAGTAAGTCCAAATCCCGCAGTCAGTCCCGTGGCAAAAAGGATATTGAATGCTTTTATTGTGGCAAGAAGGGACATGTGAAGTCTAAGTGCTTCAAGTTTATACGGGATCAGAAAGCCAAGAAGGCTGAGGCAAAAGATGCAGGCAGTGGAAGCAAAGGCAAAGGCAAGGCCAAGGCAGATGACTTGGATGCAGTGAATGTTGCAGCAGAGGACAGTGACAGTGACAGACATGATGTTTTATGCTCTTCTGCTGTAATTGCACATACTTTGGTTATTGATGGCCATGACATGCACACCTGGCTCTTGGATTCAGGTGCTTCTTTTCATGTTACTCCTCATAGGGAGTGGTTTACTTCCTACACAGGTACTCATGGAGTTGTTCATCTTGGGAACAACTATGCATGTCAGATTGCAGGGATTGGCAGTATACAGGTAGTATTCCCTGATGGACGCATATTTATGCTTGATGGTGTTCGTCATGTGCCGCAAATCAAGAAAAATCTGATTAGCACTGGCTTGTTGGATGACAGTGGTTACCACACCACATTTGGGGATTCCAAATGGGTGATTACTGATGGCCAGGTTGTAGTGGCTGAGGGTTTTAAGAGTGATACCTTGTACCCTCTTTATGTTTCCAGTGTAGGTAATCATGTTGTTGCCATAACCGAGCTGCCAAAGATTTCATTGTGGCATAGCCGGTTGGGACATATGTCCGTTAAAGGAATGCAAGAACTGTCACGTTTGGGTTATCTGCCGTCTCTTTCATTTTCAGATTTGCCTACTTGTGATCATTGCATATTTGGCAAGCTTTCTATGACTCCTCATAACCGAGCTGCCAAAGATTTCATTGTGGCATAGCCGGTTGGGACATATGTCCGTTAAAGGAATGCAAGAACTGTCACGTTTGGGTTATCTGCCGTCTCTTTCATTTTCAGATTTGCCTACTTGTGATCATTGCATATTTGGCAAGCTTTCTATGACTCCTCATAAGAGGAGAACTCCCCAAAATAGAGCACCGCTTGATCTAGTGCACACTGATTTGTGTGAAATGCCACAGTTATCACTAGGGGGTGCAAAGTATTTCATTACTTTTATTGATGATGCCACACGCAAAGTGTGGGTCTATTTCTTGAAGCATAAAAGCGATGCCTTAGATGCTTTC
The DNA here is from genome assembly GCF_047967505.1 of Dipteris shenzhenensis. NCBI lineage: Eukaryota > Viridiplantae > Streptophyta > Polypodiopsida > Gleicheniales > Dipteridaceae > Dipteris > Dipteris shenzhenensis. The sequence continues at coordinate 32,008,017 of NC_141619.1, read as the reverse complement.
AAGAAGTTTGTCGCTCAGGTTGAAAATCGGACAGGTCGTAGGCTGAAATGCCTCAGATCCGATAATGGGGGTGAGTACGTGTCACATGCTTTTGTGCAGTTTTGTGAAGCTAAGGGCATTAAACAGGAACTCACAGCCCCTCATAATGCATCTCAAAATGGTGTAAGTGAGCGGATGAATCGAACTATTCAGGAGAAAGTTCGATGTATGTTGTCTTATGCTGCATTGCCCCATGGCTTTTGGGCAGAAGCCGTGCAAACAGCAGTTCACATTATTAACAGGTCGCCAAACAAGGCTTTGGAGTTGAAAGTGCCAGAGGAGGTGTGGTCTGGCAAGCCACCCTCATATAAGCACTTACGTGTGTTTGGCTGCGAGTGCTTTGCTCATGTACGCAAAGAACTGCGCACCAAACTGGAGCCAAAGTCTTTCAGATGCATCTTTATGGGTTATGGTGACGAAGGTGAAATGGGGTACAGGTTATGGGATCCCGTTAAACGGAAGATTATACGCAGCAATGATGTCATCTTTAAAGAGGATAGTGTACACAAAGAACCCGTGCAACCTGTGGAATACAGGAGGGTTATTTATGATGATGTCGGACAGCAAAGAATGCCCATTAATATGCAGCAGCAGGCTGCTGCAGATAACCCTGTTCAAGAGGGTATACAGGCTGAAAATCAGCCAGATAATTTTGCCAATGATGCACCACTGGATATGCCAGCAAATGGGGCTGTAGAACAGCCAGATATGGTGGTACAGCCACCCGTCATGCATGACGAACAGGCTAGACAGCAGCCTAATCCGGAACATTTTGTTAGGAGGAGCACCCGTGTACAACGGCCTCCTGACAGGTTTGTTCCAGGAGCCAATAATGTGGCTGATTTTATTATGCTGACAGATTGTGGTGAGCCTTCCAGCTTCAAGGAAGCTATGGGAAGAACAGAGAAAAAGAAGTGGGAGAAAGCCATGCAGTCAGAAATGGACTCCCTACTTCAAAATGATACATGGGACTTGGTGCAGCTACCTGCAGGCAGAAAAGTTTTGCCATGCAAGTGGGTTTACAAAGTCAAAGTGGATTCAAATGCTTTACCGAGGTATAAGGCCAGATTGCTTGCCAAGGGATTTAAGCAGGAGAAGGGCATTGACTTTGATGAGATTTTTTCCCCTGTAGTCAAGATGACTACTTTGAGAGCAGTGTTAGCTCTTGTTGCTCATGAGGACATGGATTTATGTCAGATGGATGTGAAGACTGCTTTTCTTCACGGAGATCTCCATGATGAGATCTATATGAGTCAGCCAGAGGGATATGCTGTTAAAGGGAAAGAGCAGCTTGTGTGTAAGCTCAAGAGGAGCTTGTATAGACTCAAGCAGGCGCCAAGAGAATGGTACAAGAAGTTTGATGCCTTCATGCAGTCCCAAGGGTATCATAGGTGTGAGACCGATCATTGCTTGTACACCAAACGGGCAAAGGATGGCAGTTTGATGCTACTCATTCTATATGTGGATGACATGCTGATTGCCAGTAAATCTCAGCAGGAGATTAGTGCTTTGAAGAAACAACTGCATAAGTCTTTTGACATGAAAGACTTGGGTGATGCAAACCATATTCTTGGCATGCGGATTACTCGTGACAGGTCCAAGGGACTTTTGTTTCTGTCACAGAAGGAGTACATTGACAAAGTACTACAGAGGTTTAAAATGGAGGGGGGGAAGTCTATTAGTACCCCGTTGCCTCCACATTTAAAACTCAGCAGTAAGGACAGCCCCAGATCAGATGATGATAAGGCTAAAATGGCCAAGGTTCCGTATGCATCTGCAGTTGGTTCTTTGATGTATGCCATGGTTGCCACTCGTCCGGATATTGCTTTTGCGGTGGGAGTCATCAGCAGGTATATGGCAAATCCAGGCAAGCGGCATTGGGAAGCAGTGAAAGGTGTCTTGAGGTATCTCAAGGGTACCAAAGACTTGTGCATATGCTATGGTAGGCAGGATGCATTGGTGCATGGTTTTACAGATTCAGACTATGCAGGGAATGCAGATAACCGGAAATCTACTACCGGTTATATTTTCACATTTGCAGGAGGTGCTATATCATGGGTGTCTCGGTTGCAGAAATGCGTTGCACTGTCAACTACTGAAGCTGAATATGTTGCAGCCACTGAGGCTTGCAAGGAAGCAATATGGCTTACTCGGCTGGTGGGAGATTTGGGCATTACAGGAGATATGCCAGTCTTGCATTGTGATAGTCAGAGTGCTATCATGTTAGCAAAGAATCCGGTCTTTCATCAAAAGACCAAGCACATAGATGTGAAATATCATTTCATCAGGGAGGTACTGGAAGACAAGCGACTTGAGCTTGTGAAAGTGCATACTGATGATAATCCTGCAGATTTGCTCACTAAGAGCTTGCCTACAGAGCGGTTTGCACATTGCCGCCACATCATGGGATTAGGATGAGACCACTCTTATTTTATGGTCTTGTATACAATAACTGTATATTGCTGTAATTTTTATTCTTTTCTCCCCTTTAGGCATATTGGCCTTTAGGTGGGAGGTTGTTGGGGTAAAGGCACATTGCCACCCCTTTATTAAAGATATGACACCTATGACTGTCTTAAGACAGTCATAGGGGGAAAAACCTAATCCTAATAAAACCTATGAGTTTGTGGTGTGGCTCATCACTTCACACCCGCATCTTTAGTGTCACTCCTCTCTCTCACTCTCTCCCGGTTGTTCTTCTCTCTCTTCTCTTTCCACCTTCAATTCATTCTTTGGAGAGGGCAGCCTGGGATGCCTTTCTCTTTCAGTATAGTGGTAGGGACACTTGGTTGGATGATGTCTTTCATGTTATGCCACAGTCACTCCTGTACTCTTGGTCGAACAGGAGAATACACATGCCCATCCATGCACGTATTGATAGATTTTATGTAGAGGATTGGGCACTTAACAGAGGAGGATCTGTATGCATTTCTACTGGGGTTTCCACCTCAGATCATTCTCTAGTGGTGTTGCAGATTCTTGAGTCTCATCGGAGAGGACGCTCTTCCAGTGTCAGGATTCCGGATGCTTTTTATGCAGAGGAGAGCCTCACGGAGGATATTTGACAGATTTGGGTTTCTCACATACAGGGTGGAGCTGTCCGTCCATCTCAGATAGCTGCAGCCTTATCCGGAATTAGTGACTATTATCATACAGTTGCTGATTCCAACAGACATGAGATTCTCAGACGTGAGATTGGTATACGCCAGCAGTTAGTGTCCCTTCAGAGGAAAGAGCAGAAGAGGCCCACAGATGTTTGGATTCAGGAGCGCCTTGCTGCAGCAAGGGCTCATATGCAGACATTGTTGGATTAGAGAGCAGAATATGCCTTTCATGCTCGGGAATCCTTTTGGATTCAGATGGGTGGCAGGGTCAACAAACACTTTTTCTCTACCCATGGGCCCAGACATAGTAGAGATGTGTCTCGCAGCTTGTTGACTTAGACGGGGTGTTACAATCAGATCTTGGTGTTGTCATGCGTGTAGCTTCAGATTTGTTTGCATCCCTTCTTACTGTAGATCCGGGCACACAGGCTATAGATGATGCTAGAGAGGTTATTTGGCAGTGTACTCTGCAAGGTCGTTGTGACAGGACTTATGCTAGGGCAAGAGCCTTGGAAGGATTTCTTTATCAGATGCATATAGTGTCGCATGCCCACTTCAGGAGAGGATTGGACACACAGTACCAGATGGGTTTTCACCACAACCCACCTTAGATCTCCCTCTTCTCCTCTTATGGTTGCTATCCTGAAAGCATGGGCGAGCTTCAGGAGTACTCTTCATATGATTCCCCCATCCACCTGTGAAGAGATTGAAAGGCAGCCTATCATGTGGAATGACAGGATTTTGGATGAGCATGGCAGACCACTTAGAGCTTCTCCTTACATGCGGTGGCCAAGATGGGAGAGCCCTGCATCTACTGTGGGAGCATGGAAAGCCTTCAAGAAGCTTCCTACAGACCGACAGGCCCAGATGGTTCTTAATCTCAGAGGGAGTGCAGGGAGAGTCTGACAGATTGATGCAGCCTTGCCCTTGGATTGGGTGGACACAGATGACATGCCTATTACTTGCTCCACCTGGATGGGGGCATTTTCCAGACTGGGAGTTCCTTTACAGGTGATTGCTTTTCATGACACACATGAGGATGCCTTAGTCTTTGATGTTTCTTCGGGGGGAAGGCTGTCCAGATCCACAGACGATATCTTGTTGGAGGTACCGTTTCAGCCAGTCAGGATAGTGGGCTTCATGGAGCATGGCTCTCTTTCACAGTGGGAATGGAATGGATAGATGAAGGGCACTGAGAGAAGGGCATCCCCTTCTTTCGTTACACGGTTAGTAATGCCAGAATATTCCAGCTCAGCTGTAGGGGTTGGAGGCCTACCAGAGCTCATCATTGGGAGAACTTTCAGATTTCGGCTGACTTGCAGAAATTTTTTTGGCAGAGGCTCTGGAAATCCCACTGGAATAGAAAAATCACTCTCTTCTTTTGGCTTTCTATTCATGGTGGGATAGTGGTAAACCAATGGAGATCCAGCTTCGGAGCTGACCCTGCCTTTCTGCTTTGGAGACAATACAACACTGCCTTTGGGATTGCAGACAGGCGAGAATCATATGGAAGGGGATTGCAAGACTTTTTAGCACTTTTATTTGTCTATCTTTCTATATGACCTGGGGATTAGTGGCTTGGCTTACTCTTTCAGGGCCCCAGGTCTTTTTTGAGAGACTTGACTCCTCTTCGGCTCTTCACATCCGACGACACCGTGTGGAGTCGTGCTCTCTAGAGGATGTTCCGGCCACTCTCTTCAGGACTGCTCATTCCTCGGTTGACTCTCCATGGGAGGTCTTAGCTAGCATTGCAGCATGGCACATTTGGAGAGCCAGAGGCACTGGGACTTTGGAGGGTTCTTAGGTTCTCACCCTTCTCAGATCTTGGCCAGTACTTAGACAGATACGGTACACACTCTGATGGCCATTTGGGCAACCATGCAGGGATCATCTCGAGTAGCCTCCTTCAGGATAGTTACTTTTCTCAGAGATTGGAGAGACTCTCCCTTCTTTGCTGAGACTTCTACAGGGTTGAGTTAGTATTTTCAGCCTCAGCCTTGGTTTCTTTCTACCTCATTCCTCTGAGGTGTTTTTCATTACATGCTTAGCATGTTGTATTTCTGCATAGAGCTTGCTCTAGTGAGTTTCTTTCTTACTTGATAGAAGTCTCTTTTTTGCCAAAAAATAAAAAAATAAAAATCCTCGTAGGCTTGAATCTTGTTTGAAAGTCGATCCACCTTGCAATCTCAAAACTGCTTCCCAACTGGAAGCTACACCTCATAGGTGTGATCACTGGGTGTCGTAGTCAACTATAATTTCTGCACAAGTTTGTGGTTAACAAACTTGTGAGAACTACCTTGGTCAAAGAGGATACGAATCCATGTCCCTTTGATCTCTCCATAAGTTCGGTAGAGATCATGATGGCCAAACAATGAATTATTAAAAGAACAATCACAAGAATGAGGGCGTGTGAGGACATTAACAAAAATACCTGTCAAAGTAGTTTGAGCGGCTGTCTTTGACTTTGGAGGTTGTCTTGATTTGAGCTTTGGTCGCGGTCCCTGTGAGGTTTTTGGCTTCTTTGGGCAGTCAGCCCAAGTGTGCCCACGCTCCTCACAAATAAAACATTGCCCTTCCTTCCGAAGATGAAGGGATTGAAGCAAGCGCTCCTTGCTGCCTTTAGTCGGTTTCTGCTTTTCTTGAGAAGGAACATTCGAAGATTTCACTTCTTCTATGCTAGAAGCTGAATAAAAGAACTTTCTTTTGTTCTTTCCCTGCGTCTCGGGTGCAGCAGACTTCTTGGTGGAGGCAATGGTATCATCATATATGCGTGCAAAACGAATGGCCTCCTTCAGGATAGAGCTTTATTATTCTTTTCTTGCAACCTGTATGAATCATGTATTCTTTTCTTGCAACCTGTATGAATCAGGTAATCCATCTACAAAGAAACCCAACAGGGTAGGATCCATCTTTGTAGCCTGAGTCTGTAGGTTCCGATTTTTTTGTAGGTATGTCTCGAAAGTCAGATTTTACTTGGTCATATCGAGAGCTTTGAACTTGGCCATGATGTCATAGTCAACTTCCTTCTTGAGAAATTCAGCTCTAAAAGCTTCCTCAAATTCTGCGCAAGTGGATGGCTGAGGCTTCAATTCCTTCCACCCGAGAAGACCCTTTCGTGCTAGGCATCCAACTGCTGACTGAATTCTTTTGTCTTGAGAATAGGGATGAAAGTTGAAGTGTACTTGCCATTTATGAAGCCAAGTATCAATGACTTCCTTCTTGTGATCCTTTTGTTCCCCAAAGAACTGAGCTGGAGTTATGTTTGGTTCAAGAACCGAAGCCATTGCATCCATGTGAGTCAAAGCTTGAGTATGCATGGTAGTGATCTGCTGAAACAACTGCTCATGTTTCGAATCCAATACCTCAAATTTTGCGTCCAAACCTGTTAAGAATTGGTTAAAAGCCTCCTTGGTATCTAGATCTTCATAAAGATCATAGTTATCCATGTCGACTTCCCTTTCAGACATTTGGGAAGGCTGGCTTGAGTTGGCTATATGTTGATCTGCCTGAGGGAGATTGTTTGCATCGGCCATGGGAGAATACAGCAAGACGAATACCTAGAAGGAGATCGGAGGCTGTAAACGGCAAAGACCTGCCAGAAATTGTGATTGGAGAGAGAAATGGACAGTGCACAAGCGGATCAAAATGTGGAACAGCAAGGCGGCTAGGAGAACCAGATGGCAGCTGCCCCTATCTGCGAATTTGCAGAATGAACTACTGGTGGGGTGAATCGTGAAGCCAAACAGCCAGTGGGCTGTCTCAAAACAAAGAGGCGAGAGCACCAACAACAAAGCAAGGAACTGGTCGAGCAGCTAAACGGCTGTGAGCCAGAGGAGGGAGATGGAGACTAGGTGGCATCTCAGTGGCAGGAAGCACGGAGGGCAAGAAGAACAACAAGCTGAATAAATGAGCCAGTTGGCGCTAACGAATCGTGGGCTGCATGCCTCGAAACTAGAGAGCGCCTTTCATGAGCTTTTAGCCAAAAATGGTGCCATAGCTTTTGAAAAAGCAAGGCCATCCAATTTTGGATGCTTGCCTTGGGGGTTACTCTGACAAAAAGCAAGGTTGCTTTTCGCCATCTCTCCTCAATCTGATGGAGATCTCCTCTCTCTTAGGGTAGGCGCCTACATCCTAGAGCACCTCTGGGCCTTCCCATCAGAAAACTCAACCCTGAGCCTCTTCTCCCAACCGAATCGCATCTCCAACCCTAAAATTCTTCCAGACACCCTCTGAAATCAATTGCCAAACTTCCCTCAATCTTGCCCCTTCCTCTTCAACGAAACTGACTACCTCCCTTCCTATCAGGTACCAATCCTCGAATCCTAGCCAGGACTCGTCCTCCCACACACAGATAACACACCATCCCTACCTAACTGACGAAATTTAGTAGTTCCTAGCCAAAAGCAGTGCAAAAACGAAATTTGCACACACGTGGAAGAACCAAGCAAAATCGCCATCACCTACAGCAAACTTGCCCTCCAGCAGTGGGCTCTGATACCCAACTGACATGACCACAATCACTTCTAGAAATCCTGACCTGCACACAAGCACAAACAACCGATCATAGAACCACAAAGAGAGGCGCAAGCATGCTCAACATCCAACCATGATGCTCATGGGTCCATGACGCGTAGAATCTGAGCACCCCCGGAGCCAACAGGATGGGCTGCTGGCACAAACATCTACATCTATCCAGTCCACAACCATCTTGGCATCCCGTAGCACGAGGAGGCGCCCATAGGGCCTCAGGACTGCACTGGGAATCCGGGCTACGCTACAAAGTAGGTGCCCATCCGCAGACCAGCAAGGAAAAGCCAAGCTTGCTCTGACTTGCATCACTGGAAACTGGACCCATCGGCTCCTTATACAGGATCGAGTCTAGTGCTGCTAAAAATAGCAGGAACCCTAACTCGACCATTGCCCTTGCAACAGAGAGAATCGCCCACCTAGCCCCTACCCTCCCTAGGGTATCAAAGCTAGTCCTGTGTGCCTAAGCACACGTCAGATACGATCCATGCAGATGATAGAATGGATGCATATCCGCACAAAGATGTCACTTGCCCCCTTTCTTTGGTGTAATTACTACAGTTGACACCCATTTTGAATTCTCTACATGAAAGATAAAGCTTACAACAATATCTAAGAGATTATTTATCTCCTACTTTAGCTCTTCTTCTTGAATCACCCCCAAGCTTTAGAGTCTTTGAACCATTGGTTTAGCATCCGGATTTGACTTGATTTGATGTTGCACCATTGCCACATTGCGCGTCTGCCAGTAGGCAGTGGCAAAAGCCAAGGAAACCTCTAATTGTGGATTTAGCATTTTGAGTTTGCTGGCCTCCTCTCAGATCTTTTATCGGCATGGTCCTCTTCTTGAGGTGTCGTAGCTGTATCCAGAGTCGAGCCAAACAGTCCTTCAGTTAAAGTTTCTGACTGCCGGAGGTGGACTCCTCTGAGGCAAAATCAACTCCGATGAAGATGTATCTTCAGATTCTCCATTCTTTAAAACCTCTCTTTGCCCATCCCTCAAATTATACTTCACTTCACCATCCTGCAAAATCAAGTGGCACACTTTTTTATCGCTCTCGCTTGATGCAGCGATGGCCTTTCCAAAATAATCAGGTATGCATTCTTGTTTGGCTTAGTCGGGAGCACATGAAAAGTACACAAGGTTGCAACATCACATGCATCTATTCTGACTGCACTGATTGAACCAGAGGACTTTGCCTTGGAGATGTCTGCCAATTTTATCTTGTACATAGAAGGTGCATCACTTTTCAGACCCGCTTCATGCATAGTCTGCTCACTATTGACATTGATTGCAGCCCTCCATCAACATATACATTCTTGACAGGCATGCCATTGATATGTAGCGATCGGCCAAGATGACTCCTCCGTGACCGTGACTTAGGTAGTGAATTTCTCTTAGGGTCGTGGTGCCATGGAATATAAAGTTGTGGTATCAGACAATGCATATAATATTATCTTAAAATTTATACTTAATTTCATAATTAGGCAACGTTTTGGTGGGCGAATCTCCAAATTGTTTTAAAAACCAATTTTTGTTTTGAACTGAAACTGTTTAGGGTAACATTGGTGATATTTGGTGGGATAGAGAATCAACAGATGTAATTGACCAAGGGTGTGCCCTTATTCGTATTTTGCAAAGCAACCCCTATCGTTATATGGAACAGCATGCCAAGATGGCATAACGAGAGAACACACATGTGTGCATGCAGACACTCTCATTCTCATTCTCACTCTCCCTCACTCACGTGTCTATGTGTAAATATGTGAAGCTCTCACTTTTAGTCATGGATGCACATTGTGTTTTTATATGCGTCTGCGTGTGTATGTGTGTAAGAAAGTAAATGAACATGGAGCTCTGTTTTAAGAGCGCACGGGTGTGTGTGCCAAGTATTTGCCTATGTGTTGTCCTGCAATATTTTCCTGCACTATAGGAAAATTTCCTAATGTATTATTTTTATGTAATCATCTTCACAGTTCGAATGCAATCTTTTGAGATAGTGTTTTGGCATGCTCAAATGATTTTGATTTTTCCTTTTCGCCGTTGTGTGAATCTCAACGAACTTTCCATTGTATGACCTTTTGTACAGTTATCTTTCAATATTCGATTTAATTTCCTAAGATGGTGTTTTGGTCTGCTCAAGAGGATTGCGTTTTTGACTCTTACGTGATTCGTCTATTACTCTTTAAGGCCACTAAATTATCATTTGAGTAATGCTTTTCTTGGTTGTGAAACATGTAGGTTGAAGACAATACACAGTACTGGCTCTACTGGCCTGCAGTTTTGTATACTGCAGTTCCAAGTCGTTTTACCTTTCCTCGTGGCTTTCTTTGGGACGAAGGATTTCATCAACTACTGATACGGTCTGGAACTACTTCATGCTTTTGTGAGAATGAACAATTTGTACAGGTTCCAAGCTATTGCACATCCTATGCTCTGCTAACAATGTATATGCATGGGATGCACTGATTCTAACCTTAAGAGGAACCCAATGAACCCGAAGATGCAAAAAGGATGCTGCAACAAGCTTAAGAGTATTAAGGCTTGGTTTTCAAAGGGTATGGAAATTCCAGACATGGCAATCTTACAGTGGATCTCTGAAACCTGATACAGCAACACATCTTATCTGCTACCTCCAAGCATTGCAGTGCTAATTTAATCACAATTGCAGGAATCAACAATTGGAGGAATCAACAAATGACTATCTTGTTGGATATGGACTGCTTAAATTCATGCATTTCCAGCCTGCCCCATGGATGAATGATTGGCTAATTGGCTGAGTCTTATGGGCCACAACACCTTTTTTTAGTAGTCAGACCAGCCTGCCATTTTCTGAGATCTAGGCTGTCAGCCTAGCAGGTCAACCTGTTAACTGTAGCTGACTGCTGGGAACTGATGGAACTCCTTCATTTAACTGATTCATCATACTTGGTTGGCCAGACGTGCTGGTGAGTCTCTTAATCCTAGTTCAGCTCGTAGTTTATAGATTGTGAATCCTAGATCAACCCTTTATTTATAGGTATGCCGTGGCAATCATTCATATTCTGTACTCTCCTTGATTGATGGCTGTTGTGGCAATGTGCACAGAGCCTCACTTCTTGGTAAAATTATGTGGCTGGTGTTAGGAAATGGAGTCAATTTGAGTGACTTTTAGTGTGTTCTAGAGTAGTACTATACTACTTTATATCCTAGAGTGCCATGTGTCACTATGGAACTTATCCCATATACATTTGACACTTAGAGTGTGTGTGCCTATCCTATAAAGGCATTGTACTTTCATTGTCATTTTCATCAAGCCTCATGCCTTTCTTGATCATGTAAGTACTTTGCTTAGTTATATATTTCTTTCTCGCATTATTTCATTTTCAATATGCTTTCCTAGTCTTGCTTTTCCTTTCCATTCCATTCCAATGTCCTAATCTTGCATCTTCATATGGTATCAGAGCTAGACTATCTTTCAAGAGGTTGAGGACATTGAAGCCTCTCTCCCTCATTCCCCTTGGACGAATGGCTTCTCCAATTCCATCTAGAGCTCTCTTCTCCACGCCATGATCTGCCACCTCTCTTCTCCTTCCTTCAGCTATATCTTTCTGTGACCTGCGGACGATGTGACGCTTCTATCCGAATCTAGAAGCAGAATCATGGCTTTGTGTCTTCAGCAAAGTTGTAGAGGACCTTGAGTACTACAAATTTTGTTTTTACATCATTGCAATCTGAGTTTTCTGTGAAAAGTTACAGCCCTTGCAAGAAGTGACGAAATTTGTTTCTGCGTGCGAATTTTGTTCTGGAGCTCAATGATTTGACAGCCCAAGCATGATGCAGCCAGCTCAACGTGGAGCTGTCCATCCTCTTTATCGTTGACCTCTGCTCCAGCCCACCATTTGCTCCTTTTGCCTGACATTCTCTTGGAGTTGCTGCCCGCAAGTTGGTGCCCGTATTCTGCCTGCCTGTTACGCTCTAGCCGAGGTAACATGACCTCGGAAGAATCAGTCGACATTTCCCTTAAAGGATCTATAATTGTAATATATTCGTTTTGCGCTTCATGTAAATGATCGAGAGGGAATTAATGTCAAGGTCCTAGGTGAGGGTTGATAGCACCAGACTAGGTGGATCTAAGGCTAAGGGCCTAATGCAAGAAATGTGCCTAGGGGCAAAGGAATTAAAGCATCCCAGGAGAGGGGTGGAATGTTGCATTAGGAAGGCCCTATATGGATGACATGCGGCATCTAGATTCATCTAGGGAGATGGGGCTTGTTGAAGTTAGTGAGAGAAGGAGATGGTGTTTACGTATGTTTTGTTTTTCGAATTCTCTGATGAGTTCTCACGCTTCAGCAGGATTTGGCTGGGTGGAATAACTCGGTGCTTCTCCCGTGATCTTTAGTAGGAATTAGAGTAGTTGTTTTACAATTGGTATCAGAGCCTGTGGAGAGATCGAGGGATACGTGGATTGTAACGACGAACAACAGGGACTATGGACAGCACAAGCGATTCGTGAGCGCAGGTTGACACGAAAGGGGTGTCGAAGGACCAGAGCGTAGGTGGGACGGATTGCTGTGCGTGACGCCCAATGGAGACACAGACAAAGGGATCGTGACCTTCACGTGACAGACGATGTGGCTGTTCGGTGATCATCCCGCACGGGTTAGTAGAAGATGGCGGGGTGTTAGGTGACTGGTCGTGATAGAGGAGCGCAGGCACGTGATACGTGATTGGGCGACGCGCGGGATTTGAGGAGGTTGGTGAAGATAGACGATAGGTTGACGAATAACCTATCTGTCTCGTCCATGGTCACGCATATAGTTCGTGGGCTATGACAAATCCCAAACAGATTGCTACGTTTTCACAGAAGTAGTTTATGACATTTGCGGGACTTCTCTGGCCACCAGTTCGTTCATCTACTGTAGTTGCAATTAGAGAGCAGGTCGTACGTGGAGGCTGCAGGCTTCGAGATATCTAGCTGCTTGGTTGGCTGGCTTGTGACAGTGACCTGATTCCCTCAGACAGATTTCGATCAGAGCGCAGGCTTCGGAGATTCGAGTTTGTGGAGCTGAGGCAGGAGCGAACAAAATCAGGGAGCATTTTATCTATTTTCCCATTTGGTCTTCGTTATTCCTGTTTTGTCAGAAGCAGTTAGGCTTTTGTGGTTGTGGCAGAGATTGAGATTATGCCTGTGTGCTTCAGTCAGAGTTAGTTTGCAGGAATTCCCTAGTACACTGAATTGTGTCAGCTGGTAAATACAGTTTGCTAGTGGTGGTTTAAAAAAAAAAAGAAAAGAAAAAAAAAAGCCCCAAAATCAAAACAAAACACCCATTGAACAGAATGGAAGCAGAAGAAGGAGCTTCCAGGAGGGACCCTGGTGAATCAGGAGTCCGGCCGACCCAGCAGGTGTCGCGCCCAGTAGCTCACACTTTATCTGGCAGGATTGCATTGCTGGAGGATGCCTTGCAACAGTTGTTAGCGTAGCAATTACAGGCCAATGCAGGGCAGTCCGAACTTAGGAGAGCGATCCAGAGTATGTCTGCCAGACCTTCTCGAGAGGAGAAGGGAAAGGCTCCAATGGAACCGGAGTCTAGTGTCCATACGGTCGAGCCTAGGAAGGCTAAAGTGCCAAATATTGCCAATTACAGACCGGAAAAGTATTCTGGTCGGATGAACGACCATAGCTCCGATGTCATTGAGACCTGGTTACACAAATGGGACGAGGCGTTCGCCATTTGTGAAATCAGAAATGACATCAAGAAAATCCGCAAGGCCACCCACATGTTTAGTGAGGCAGCGGATCGGTGGTGGATTAAACAACAAAAAGATGGTATAGCATCCACTACCTGGGAGGGGTTTAAAAGAGAATTCAGGAAACACTTCTTACCTCCTGACGAAGCATCCTGAGCTTGGGATCAATATAGAAACCTTTGTCAGAGAAATTTATCAGTGGCAGAATACACTGATAAGTTTCGAGAGAGCGTAATGAAGGTTGATGAACCCCTGCCTCAATCAATCCAAGTGAAAGATTTCATATTTGGATTGAATGATCGAATAAAGATGGAAGTTCGGGCTAAGTACGCGAACACGTTAGATGATGCAATAGCCATAGCCCTGAACTATGAAGATGCCAAGGGCAGCAGGCCAAGTGGGTTTGCACAGGTCGGAACCCAGTATGGGTATTCGAAGAAATCTGGGTTTAAGAAGAAATGGATTAGTAGAGGGAGTGGTTCTCAGCCGAGTGGTCAAGCCAAGCAGGCGAAACCGGCTGAGACTCCTAAACCAAGTACCACCATTGGAGTAAAGAGGAAAGTAACCCCAATGGCAGCCCGGGCTTGGTCTAAGTCTCCCTTAAACCCAGAACAAAGGGAAAAAGCGAGGAGAGAAGGCTTATGTTTTGGTTGCCTTCAACCTCATCAGTGGAAGGATTGTCCACGTAACAAAGATCGTCGGATGGCTGAGATTGTGATCTCAGAATGCGACGTGGAGATGGAGGGAAGTCCCAGAGCGGAAGAGATGTAGATTCAGCTAGCGGGATCTTCTCAGAGGTTAGTACCTTGTTTGTTATGTGTGTCTGTTGCTAAGCTAGTGACGAGTGCACCTGATAACATCCTATCTAAGCCCGCAGCAACGGGGTATACAGCCTTTAATGATACGGAGTTAATTAAAATGAAAGGGCAAGTGGCCAATCATGATGTCATTGTGTTGTTTGACTCGGCGGGCTTTTGCAAATAGAGAGCAATTTGTGCAACATTTGGGGCTTTCAGACCATTTGCCCCTTTCTGGTTGCAATTTCAAGCCACAAATTGGGGCTTCTGTGTTGGGAGAGCAATTTGACAGGTTTCAGTTCACACTACCTTTCTGTGAGTGTTTTGAAGCGCTTTTGGCAGGTTTTGGGAGAAATTGGATGCTCTGGCAGATTTCTGATAGAGACATTATAGAGATTTGAGTTGCATTTTTAGCCAGTGTTTGGCTGTGTTTTTTGGGATTGTGCACTCCATTCTGAGCAAGGGAATTCAGATTTGCATTTGCTGTATTTTCTTTCTCAAACATGGCCCAGCAAAATTAGAATGATTTCGGTTTCAGTGGTCTCTCACAAGAGGATAAGCTGGATGGTACCAACTACTCCCTCTGGAGTTTTATGGTATGCAATATTCTGATTTCTCGTAATTTATGGGACTATGTAAGTGGGGATGAGTTCTGGCCAGCAAATGTGGCACCTAATACCCCTCCCCAACAAGGAGGAGGCAGAGGTCGTGCATAGGGTACAGCTGCAGCACAAGTTATTAGTGCAGTTATACCTACCACTCCAGAGCAGAAGAGATGGGATTCACGTGATGCTTTAGCTTTGTCGTGTATTTCTCTTTCAGTGAAAAGATTCATCATTCCACATATCCGGTCGTGTAAGACCTCAAAGGCAGCATGGGATATTTTGGAGAGCATGTATGCAGCTCGGAATGATGCCAGGGTGTCTTTTTTGAAAAGAGAATTGTCTCATACACATATGGAAGAAGGTGACTCCATGTCAGTGCACCTCACAAAGCTACAGGATTTACGAGAGCAGTTGCTGAATATTGATGAGATCATTCTTGATTCAGAGATGATTACCACTACTCTGAATTCTCTTCCTGAGTCTTATCTCAGCTTTCATACCTCGCTGAATTTGTCGTTGAGGGGGGGTGCAAATCCTCTCACTTTTCACGAGTTGATAGGACTTCTGCTGCAGGAAGAGCAGACCAGGAAAAACATGGCTTCACGAGCAGTTGTACATGCCATGCTCTCAAAATTCAAGCCTAAAGTAAAGGGACAGGCAAAGACTTCAGCAAATCAGCCTTCCAGTGGTTCAGGACAGCCTTCTCAAAAGGCTAAGGGTGATGCAGGTAAGCCCAAGAAGAAGGGAATATGTCATTACTGCAAAAAGCTAGGTCACTACATTGGAGAATGCAAGAAAAGGCTTGCAAAAGAAAAGAAAAACAGCTCCGGCATGGCTGTCTCGGATCCAGCTCCTCATGCATCTGACAATGAGCAAGCTACAGCCAACTTTGTGGAGCACGACTATGCCTTCTTGTCTTGCATTTCAGACTCTCAGTTGGCTGTAATGATGACACTGACTATGCCTTGAGATTGTCTGGCACTTTGTTGCGTGGTCTTTTTCAGCTTGACATGTATGAGAAAAGACTAACACATGCTCTTGCAGTTTCCACTCCTACTGCTGCTACAGAATGCGTAGTTATGGCATGCCAGATATGGACACATGCACACCATCCGGTCAGTTATCGCAATGGCTGCAAATTTTCAATGGAATGCTCATCAGTTAGACATAAAAACAGCCTTCCTTAATGGAGACTTGTTGGAAGAGGTTTATGTCAAACAACCTCCAGGCTTTGAAATTTCAGGAAATGCACTTAAGGTATGCAAGCTCAATAAAGCTTTGTATGGGCTGAAACAGGCCCCACGTGCATGGTATGCAAAGATTCATGCCTTTCTGACCAGCAAGGGGTTGCACAACAGTCCAACTAAAAGCACCCTCTACATCAAGAAGGATGGGGGGGATATTTTAGTCATCATTCTTTATGTAGATGACTTACTGCTCACAGGGTCAAATGAAGATAATATTGCAGATTTTAAAGCTGAATTGCAGACCACTTTTGACATGTCAGATTTGGGGCTGCTACACTTTTATTTGGGGATCCAGTTCACTCAAGAGCAAAGTGGCATTGGTATGTCTCAATCCAAGTATGTGCAAAAACTCTTGGACAGATTCAACATGCAGGATTGTAAGCCCATAGCTACTCCCATGGAGCCGGGGCTGAAGCTTACAATGCATGAAGCAGGTGAATCATTTGATGTCACACTCTACAGTCAGGCTGTTGGATGCCTCATTTATCTCTACAATACACGACTTGATATTCAGTTTGCAGTTTCTCAGGTGAGCAGATATATGCACAGCCCAAAGACTATGCATTGGCAGGCTGTAAAACGCATCTTCCGTTATTTGCAAGGTACCAAGTCTTTTGGCTTGATGTTTCCCAGGGGGGGTGACTTGCAGATGCATGCCTACAGTGACTCAGATTGGGCTGGAGATTATGACACTAGGCAGTCCGCAAGTGGCAATTGTTTCTTTTTGGGCAAAGCAAGAAACAATCTACAGTGGCTACCTCTTCATGTGAAGTTGTGTACAGGGCAGCTTTCACAGCGACAATTGAATGTGTTTGGCTGCGTCATTTATTTGCTGATCTTCATCTTTCATTGGAGGGTCCTTCTCCAATTCTCACTGATAGTCAGAGTGCTATTGCAGTGGCAAAGAATCCTGTGTTTCATGCTCGCACGAAGCACATTGAGGTTCACTATCACTATGTCAGAGAGAAGTTGCATGCAGGAGAGATCAACATGATCTATGTGTCAACACATGACAATGTTGCAAACATTTTCACCAAAGCACTTCCACGTGAAAAGTTTGAGGCATTTCGCAGTGCCCTGAACTTATCTCCTTTTGGTGATTGATCATTTCCTTGTACATGACATTGGCACTGCAGGGGGTGTTAGAATTATTGCTATAATTTAGCAGTGACCAATGTAATGTAATAAGTAGGTTAGGGGCACTTTTCCCTCACTTAGAGGTTTTTTCCCCTAACCACAGTTAGTTCACTAACTACGGTTAGTGAAGGATAAGGTTTTGTCACTTAGACAAAACCTATCCAGGGGAGAGAGCAAAGTGAGAGCAAGAGCAGGAGAGTGAGAGAGCTGAAAACGATAGTTGCAATTAGATGAGTGTGTACAACTGAATAGAGTGATAGGTTTTGTCTAAGTGACAAAACCTTATCATTCACTAACCGTAGTTAGTGAACTAACTGTGGTTAGGGGGAAAAACCTCTAAGTGAGGGAAAAGTGTCCCTAACCTACTTATTACATTACATTTGTCACTGCTAAATTATAGCAATAATTCTAACAATGAGATGTCTATGTTATGCTCACTAGCCTCTGAAATTGTGTGGGAGCCATGTCTAGTTCTAGACCGGCATGCACAGTTTTGATGACCATCATTGTCATGTTCTGTTCTTGGTTCCATTCCAGTAGTCCCTCACCTTTCCTCCATGGGGGGGTGTTAGGAAATGGAGTCAATTTGAGTGACTTTTAGTGTGTTCTAGAGTAGTACTATACTACTTTATATCCTAGAGTGCCATGTGTCACTATGGGACTTATCCCATATACATTTGACACTGTGTGCCTATCCTATAAAGGCATTGTACTTTCATTGTCATTTTCATCAAGCCTCATGCCTTTCTTGATCATGCAAGTACTTTGCTTAGTTGTATATTTCTTTCTTGCATTATTTCATTTCCATTATGCTTTCCTAGTCTTGCTTTTCCTTTCCATTCCATTCCATGTCCTAGTCTTGCATCTTCAGCTGGAACCATGCAGCCAGCCTCTATTTTCAACCTATGTGACAAGACTCGGGGTTGGCCAATGGCAATCTGGACTACATATGAGAGGTGGATCAGCAGGTCCCCAGGTTAGATGAAACTAGCCTCGGTGAAGTGAAGCTAATGATCCTACAGTAAGTCTATGCTAATACCAAGTGGTTTTGGTGGTAAGCCATGGTCCAATCAATGCAAACTTGCCATAGATTGTCCTTGATGATTCAATGGACCTCCTTTGGGTCAAATATATAGTGGACGCATCTAGCAAAGACTAGTAAGAAAGAAGGCAATTTATAGATTTGCCATGAGAGTGAAACCTGTGTTTACGAACATCTTTGAACCGCCTCTATTGCCAGCTTCGTGGACAAGGAAAGTGCCAACTATGGGAGTGCTCACTGTGTAGTGTTCCAGGTGCTTTAGGTGTGTGCTTTGGATGAATTTTAGTTCTGAAATTTTAAGGTGCAAACTTATAAAAAGTCTATTTTTAAAAGTTGGAAAAAAGGGGGAAGGGGAGATAAAATTTTCAGATGAGATGTAGAAAGGGATGAGAGGGGGCTGAGAAAGGGGATGAGAGGGGGACTGAGATTCAAGAGGGAGGGGCTGAGAATGAAAGAGAGCTGAGCCTTGAGAGAGGGAAGGGGCGAAGGGGATGAGAGAGTATAGAAGGGAAGAGAAGGGGGGCTGAGAATGATGGAGGGCTGAGAAAGGATTGAGAGGCAAAGGGGGTGAAAAGGGGCCTGAGAGAGGGATGAGAGGATGAACAGGCCAGGGTTGAGAGAGAGAGCTGATAGACGGGAAAAGGGAATGAGAGAGGGATGAGAAGGATCCAGGGATGAGGAGAGGTGAAAGAAAGAAAGAAAGTTCTATTCTCGTCTTCTTGAGGCCTCGCTGGACTATGAGATAAAGTACAATCACAAAGATAACCCATACAAGCCCACTATGGGCTGAAGCAAAGGGTTTGCTAAGGCCCTTTGCTGAGTATTAAACCCAATAAAATCCAAATGCAAGATAACAAAACTAGTCCTCAAACTCAGAGTCAAAAGTACATAGCCTGGTGCAAGGGTAGCTCTCCTATGAGCTGCGAAAATGTCTCGTATCTATGTCTTCCGGGTCGACTCTCTCAACGGTGGGGGGCGTGGTCTTTGTGATCTTTGTATCCGACGAGCCATGGCAATGGTCTGATTGGGTGTTCCTCTGTGAATATAGCTGTGATGGGTTGAACCTCCATTGTATGTGCTCTGGTCCGCCTCTGCATCTCTGGCTGCGTCTCTCCTCGTCGTCTCATCCCATTGACGCACTCAGCCCTCATATCATCTTTCTCCTCCTCAACTTTGCTATGTCCAGTGGCAGACTCAAATATATAAAAATATGTAACACGTCACTGGGCTTGATCTAGCTCGGTCTCATGTGTCACTATCTCCTCTTGCTCTCTGATGCGGCAGAACAAGGTCTCTTTGTGTCGTCGCATCTCTATCAGATAGAGACTAACACAAACCTGGTCTCGCAACAAGTGAATGAGCCGGAGAGAGGCACAAATTCGTGTCCCTCCTGAAATAGGCAATGATATCGTCCTCGGATGTCATAGTATACATGGCAAGTACACAGAAAGTGCTCCTCTGTCTCCACTTCCTCCAAGGTGCATAAGGTACATATTCGTTGCTCTCTGGATGTACCTATAGCTCTACCTCCTCAATCCTCAACTGGTGGGACGAGACACGCATATGTACGATGGCAATCCTCAAAGCATGTGAGACTCGTCTGTCCTCTCAGTATTGGGGTCTATTGATCACTCCATCTACCGATATGTCAGGAAGTGATCACGGTAGAATTAGATCTTGGTGGGAAACTCCTGGTCGCCCCCAAGCCCGTGACGTATGGAGCTGGAATAGGTCCAACCATATAATATGGTTGATCTCATCCTGTGGAATCAGATGGTTAGGGACATCTAAGCTGTACTGGAAGGGAGGGAGATGGTCCATTTGAATGCCCAATGCCCTGGCTGCGAAACCATTTGGATATGCATGCTTACCAGGCCATGCTAACGCTTGTCTCAACTAGTCATATAGACGACTCTAGTGCCAATCTCCGTAATCTCTCTATAGATAGGGCTAGATCGCGTGGAGATGATTGACTGTTTGGAAGAGGACATCAACTCGGAGTGGTGTCATGTGGAACTCTACCTGTATGATCTAGTGGGAGACCAAGGGCTTGCCCGGAATCATCTTGGAGCCATGGTCACCTGCAACCTCTTAAAGCGCCACCACTCAGTCTCGCTGATAGATCGCCCCTCCAGAAGGGTGCTGCGTACATGCCCGTTGGTCTCACTAATCTGTCGAATAGCCATCCCTTCATCGGGGGGTCTTGGAAATGTGCTTGAAAGCATAGTCTCTCTAGTCAAGCTAGAGCTCCTTGCCCATGTTTAAGTCGTGCCCTGGCTGCATGAGTCATTGTGAAGATTAGACCTGCAAAGATTGCCCCTAGGTAAGTGTATGATTGTACAATCTCCACTGGCTCCCCTTGATAAGTGAAGCAGTGTCGGTGAAGAATTGCTCTTGAGGTCTTGAAAATCATAACCTTGGTGTTGCCAAGGTTGACTACCAGGTCCTCTCTCTCTGCAAAACACCTCTAGGGCCTCTAGATGCCTCTGTAAGCTTGTTGCTAAGGAAGATAGGAGGACTATGTCATTTGCATACAACAATATCTGTACTATCAGATCAGCCAACGATGATCCCTCACCCCCTAGACGGTCAATGAAGGTCGTGATGTCATCAATGTATAGCCCAAATAATGTGGGTGAGAGAGTGCATCCCTACTTTACCCCTATAGTACTCTTGATCCAATTTGACGGGCCCTAGGGGCGTGTACTCTCTCTCTCTCTCTCTCTCTCTCTCTCTCTCTCTCTCTCTCTTTCTCTCCTTCCCCACCCCATCACCTCTCTCCTTCCCCACCCCATCACCTCTCTCTATCATCATGCCTCGCTCGCCCTCTCAGCCCCGTCCCTCCCTCCCACCCTTAGCTTAACTCGGATGGCAATTTGGACTGCACCAACAGCTCCGAATGGGGAGTAAAATCCCAACGCGGTTGGCCGTCGGGATCCTTTTGCGCCAGTAATCTACATCCATGTTTGGGACACCTGCTCCTCTTATTGTCTGTCGTGCGCGGCGATCGCTACTCGTGATTTAAGTTTGAGGCATCTCTTCAACTCAGGCCGCAAATCTGAGCCCACCATCAGCTTCGAAAGGGGGGTAAAACCCCAACATGGTTGACCGTCAGGATTTTTTAACGCCCCCTCATCCCTCCTGGTACTTTCATACCTGTTGTACCTGTTTTTTATCGTGTGGGCGCTGTCAATCGCCAGTTTCTTGATGCGCCACAGGCTCAACCATGGCTTCCACCAGTCTCAACAAAAGAATCAATAGGAGTGGTCTATCAGCACATTTCACTCCCTTGGCAAAGAGCTCTGGAGGAAGTATGAAAAACTCTCTATATATAACGCCAACTAGAACAAGTGCTTTGCAAATGACAGCAATTTCTGAGCCACCCACCATCATTTTAGATGGACAGGCAGCCCCATTCATTCCTGCACAAGGGAACATTCTAACAGCTCCATTCATGTCAGTTCAAGGTGACACAGCAGACACTTTCTCTAATGAAACTGGAATCTGGAGATTTTTGACAGCTTTGCAAGGCACAATGGACCGCCAACAGCAGGAGATACATCAGCTTTCACTGAAATGCCAACATCTAGAATACAAAAATGCAGATTTGAAGCAAAGGGTGGCCATGCAAGAGAGCTCCATAGCCAGCTTGGAGCAAAAGACTGTTATCCAAGAGGAGAAAGTTGCTGAAATGGAACAGATCTTGGAAAAAATGAGGGCAAATATGACGCAACAGCCTCAATTAGATTGCAAGCAAGATATGGGCACCTCGGGGACATGGGCAAGTAAGGTAGTAAATGGGCATGCTCAGACAAATGCGCACATAGAAAAGGGAAAAAAAATAGAAGAAGGGATAGATGCCAATGAGTACAAAGAGAGAGAAAAAAGGTCACAAAATATTGTCCTACGGGGTCTATCTGAAAAAGAAAAAGAAACACCTCTCTCACTTGCAAAGGACATAGAAGACTTTTTTGCTGAGCACTTTGCCATGCAAGAGGTTGTGGTCTTTGGGGCACACCGGGTAGGAAGAAAGAGGGATGAAAATTCAAGTCATCGGGCAATTGTTTGCACAATGCTTGACACACGTAAGAGAGAAATCATCCTGGACAGCAGCAGGATTTATTTAAAGAACACCTTTCTACGTGACAGAAGACCGCACCCCTATGCAACAAGAAGAAAGGAGACGTATGTATGAGACCTGAGTCAAAAAAAGAGAGCAAGGAGCTGAACAAGCTCAATAGGAACGCGAGACCTATGGGACCCAGAAGAAGCTGAAAGTCATGTTTTGGAATTGTAGAGGCTTTCCTTGGCATAAAGGAGCTGGTCTGAATGAAGTGTTACATGATGCAGACATTATCTTTCTTGCAGAGACTTGGGAAAGGGATATACGTAGGATTCCTAAAATGGATGGCTATTTGGTGCACTCTGTCTGGCAAAAGCAATCAGGCCTACGAGGGCAGGGAGGGGTAGCATGCATATACAAAGACCATATACACAACAAGATCTCTATGGTCAAAGATGACATCCATAAGCGCTACATATGGGTTATGGTAAAAGGAAGCCCTTTGCCATTGTATATTGCAGGATGCTACATTCCTCATAGAGAATCCCCCTTCTACCAGAGGCATGAGATTGACCCATCCCAGCCATTTGGGGACCTATGCTTAGATATTGCTATGTTCAGCAAACAAGGAAATGTTATGCTTATTGGGGACCTAAATGCACGCATAGGAGACTCACAATTTCAATATCCCACACAGCAAGAATACATAAAGGAGCATGAGATAGACATTGACCCCAGCTGGTGTAGATGCTCGAAGGATAAAGTGGTGAATGCACATGGTACAGCATTGGAGCATTTGATGAATGGTATGCACATGTTGGTGGTAAATGGCACAGCCCTTTTCCCAAAATCTAATTCCCCTACTTGTTTCCCTGCCAGTGGGGGGGCTAGTGTAATTGACTATGCATTGATTCATCTGGAAGCTTGCAATCTTATACACAATTTCTCACTTGGCCCGAAATCTCTTGATTCGGATCACATACCACTCTATGTAGAGCTTAATATATTGCTGGCCAAGGCAACTTTGGAGGAGCATAAAGCAGCTGAGTGTGGCTATCAGGTGAACGAGGCAAAAAAGGTGGAATATGCTGAAAGTTTAGAAGCATGTCTGCTGAGAAAACAGAAATTTGGCTGGGCACAATTGAAGGATGCCATTCTCACCACAGCTAAGACAGTTTTAGGGTGCAAAAAGAACAGTAAAGAGCGTAAGAAAGGGCTGCCATGTAATGACTGGTTTGATGCTGAATGCAAGGCAGTTAGGAGTGCACTAAAGGGGATTCCAATGGGAGATGAAAGAAGAGCAGCCGAGAAGCAGTTCCATGCTCTCACACGTAAAAAGAGGCGTGTTTATATTGAGAAAAAGGAATGGTCAAATGCAATTGATTTTGTCAAGAACCCTAGAAGAGCATGGAAAGGAGTTAAACAAAGGCCAAATGACATCATGGGAGATTTTACAGAAATAGAGATGCTTGAGTATGTTCAACAACTCTACATGCATCCCAAGGCTCGGCTCATGGCGAGCATGTCTCTCAGTGGTAATACTCAAGGTATTTTCTCATTGGAAGATGTGCAAGATGGCCTAAAGAAAATGGCAAATGGGAAGGCAGCAGACACTATACACCTCACAGCAGAACTCATTAAGTGGTCCAATGAACACACGCAAAGGCACATAGTAATGGCACTAAACCAAGCATTCGTGTATAGTTTCCCAACCGATTGGCAAGAGAACTGGATCAAGCCAATTTACAAGGGAGGGGGCATTATTCACTCATGCACTACTCCTTACACTCCTCACCTACACGGGCATTAAAGACTATTACACCTTATGAAGCATGGAAAGGCAGGAAGCCTTCACTTTCACACATGAAAGTTTTTGGGTTTCTTGCATATGTTCATGTACCATCTCAGCTGAGACATAAGCTTGATGACAAGGCAATCAAATGCATATTCATTGGTTACAGCCAGGAGAGCAGAGGGTATCGGTTATATCAACCAAATACTGGGAAGATTATTGTCAGTAGAGATGTGATCTGTGCTGAACATTCAGCTTCTCCTCTTGTGGACTGCAAAGCAAAGCCAGATGTTGACATGTTTGATGCCTTTGAATCTTGGTTACCTCTGCCTTCATCAGAGGAGGATTTTGAGCAGCAACATGAGCCTCCTGCAGGCCCTCCACTAAGCAATAATCAGCCACAACCTCATGCTGATTTGCAGGTTTCTCTTCCGGCACAAAATGATCCCATTACTCATGATGCAGTCATTGAAGAAAGAGCTGTCAATAGACAGCAAAGGCAAGTTCCCAGATGGCTTCTTGATACATTGAGGGACAGCAAACAAGATCAGCCTTTTGCTTCCCGGACAAGATCAGGGAATAGACAGCATGGTCACCTTCTTGAGTTTGCACTCCTTGCTATAGCTTGCAATGAAGAGCCTTTGTGCCATAAAGATGCTTTTGACAGCAAAGAGTGGATGGATGCAATGAAAGTTGAGTTACAATCTATTGCCAAAAATGACACATGCGAATCAGTAGATCTCCCACCTGGCAAACATGCCATTGGAACGCGGTGGGTCTACAAATTAAAAAGAAAATCTGATGGCAGCATAGATCGATACAAAGCCCGTCTTGTTGCAAAAGGGTATGCCCAACAACAAGGCATTGACTTTGAGGAGACATTTGCTCCCACATCCAGGATTACTACCATTCGATGTGTCATTGCCATTGCAGCCCATCATCATTGGCAAGTGCACCAACTTGACATCAAGACCGCTTTTCTTCATGGGAATCTGCAGGAAGAAGTCTATGTCACACAACCTCCTGGCTTTGAGGTTGTTAATTCTGAAAATAAGGTATGCCGGCTTAGAAAAGCCCTTTATGGTTTGAAGCAGGCACCCAGGGCATGGTATGCCAAAATTCATGCACACTTACTATTCCTTGGTTTTCAGAATAGTCCCACAGAACCCACTCTTTATGTCTGTGGGAGTGGATCTGATTTTTTAGTGCTGATTTTATATGTGGATGACATGCTTATCACGGCTTTCAAGGCTGATTTGCAGCAGATTTTTGACATGTCAGACATGGGACGGCTCCATTATTATTTGGGCATTCAGTTTGCTCATGTTGAGGGGGGTATCATGATGTCTCAGTCCAAGTATATTGGACAGCTCCTTGATCGTTTTCAGTTTGAGGATTGCAAGCCAATCTCTACTCCAGTGGACCCTGGCTTCAAATTCTCAGCTCATGAAAACGATCAAGGAGCTGTCCAATATACTTGGACTGAGACATCATGATACCCCCCTCAACATGAGCAAACTGAATGCCCAAATAATAATGGAGCCGTCCCATGTTCAGTATTTGGGCATTCAGTTTGCTCATGTTGAGGGGGGTATCATGATGTCTCAGTCCAAGTATATTGGACAGATCCTTGATCGTTTTCAGTTTGAGGATTGCAAGCCAATCTCTACTCCAGTGGACCCTGGCTTCAAATTCTCAGCTCATGATGGGAGCCCACCATGTGATATCACTCTTTATCAGCAGGCTGTTGGATGCCTTATTTATTTATGTCACATCAGACCTGACTTGCAGTATGCAGTATCTCAGCTCAGCAGATTCATGCACATGCCCAGTTCACAGCATTGGCAGGCAGTGAAGAGAGTCTTCAGATATCTCAGAGGCACTCAGGATTTAGCCCTCTTCTATGGTGATCAGGGTTCACTTACCATGCATGCTTACACGGATAGTGGCTGGGCAGGATGTTCTGACACCAGAGTGTCACATACTGGCAATTGTTTTTTGCTTGGCAATTCATGTATTTCTTGGCTCAGCAAGAAGCAACCGATAGTTGCCACGTCTAGTTGTGAGGCTGAGTACAAGGCAGCTTTCACCGCTACAGTAGAGTGTGTTTGGCTTCAACAGTTACTTACAGATCTTGGTATTTGCCAGACATCCTCCACTATTGTCTACACTGACAGCCAGAGTGCTTTGGCCATTGCGCGTAACCTAGTGTTTCATGCGCGTACCAAGCATATTGAAGTTCACTATCATTATGTTTGGGAGCGGTTGTTAGCAGGAGACATAGAGTTGTCCTATCTTCCCACAGAGGACAACATCGCAGATATGTTTACAAAGGCACTTTCTCGTCCCAAGTTCGAAGTCTTCCGACAGGCTTTACACTTGGTTCCCTTTGTTACATGATCTGACATTCCTTGTACATTCATAGGTGGCTATATCCTTTTGGATGAACATGTGCCACCATGACCAGAAACTACCAGGTATTCTGAGACGTTTCTAGAGTACTTCAGCCCATCCCATGGAGGGGGGTTTGTAGGCCATCTTCTGGTGGTTCTAGTGATGCCCTATAGGCCATGGTATGTGTCTTGTAGGCATAAGTGTAAGCACTTATAGTGTTAGTGCCTTTTTAGGCCACATAGGACACTTAGTCCTATGTGAAACCTAGGACACTTAGTCCTAGGTCTAGGTACAAGTACTTTGTACTTGTGTGTTATCTTTTATCCAAGTTTTGACGTGACTACTCAGCAATCGACTCGTTACGTACCTGCACTCTCTCCTTCTTCGCACCGTATCTTCATATTTGAGATGGGTTGAAGTAAAGATCCATCTAATCTCCCCCATGAGATAGAGTACAAGAATGAATGTTGTGTGAGAAGAAATTTTTCCAGGGCTCCTGTCCAGGCATCAATCCACGTACTACGAACTTGTAGAGCAAGGCCATACCTTGCAAGTTTGGGTCAATAATATTGAGACCTCCTCCTGTTGTGGGGAGAATGAGGTTCTCCCAAGACACCTTGGCTACAACATCTGAGGTGCCATCTAAACCGCTCCGAAGGAAGTTCCTGATGGGTCTCATGAGCTGAGCGATACAACCTAGACTTGCACCAGCAATAGCAAATGAACTAGGCAGTAGCCAATAATACGTGGTTCACAACCATAACTCTGGATGCAAGATCAAGTGTGGCAAAACTCCAAAACATGAGTTTCCTCTTGACACTCTCCAACACGGGAGCAAACTGCTGTGCTGGAGAGATGCCGACCCCAATTTGGCATCCCAGATATTTGACGGAAACACCCCTGTGAATCCAAGTAAACCCTATGTCATTCCCCTAGTCCGGAGTGTCCTTATCACTGATCCAAAAGCCATTGGATTTTTTCTAATTAATTTGTGCACCTGCTGCAATGCAAAACAAATCCAATGCCATCGTGAATGAAGTCAGTGTCTGTGGAGTGGTATCCAAAAAAACAGCCGTATCATCTGCCAACTCACTGTCTAAGAGCTCATCCTTGTGCCTCAAAGGAAGCCTGAGCCCTACAATATCATCTTGAGCTCTAATGTAATAGCTCATATCTTCAGCCACAAATAAGAACAGAAAGGGGGCTTAAGGGCATCCCTGGTGGACTGATCTGGTAATCTTAAACGTGTCCCCCCTGACTCCACCAATAAGAACCTGGCTGTGGGCTGATCTGGAAGAAAGGGCTGCATACGAAGGCTGATAGCTTTACCTAAGATTTTATACAAAGTACTCGTCAAAGTAATCGGTCTTGAGTGAGACACTAAATTCCTGCAACCCCCTTTCGGAATCAAATGAATGAGGTCCTTCGTAAGTGAGTTTGGCATCTCACCCGAGTCCCAAACACCTTGCAGGGCTGAAGTAATGTGATCCCCAATCTGATCCCAAAAAGTAATAAGAAATAAGGGGGTATGTCCATTTGAACCAAGACACTTGCCCTTGTGAAGGGCAGAGAGAGCAGTCCTGAACTCTAAGTTGGTGAAGGGTGCATCGAGTGAGACAGTCATATCCCCAGTCACACCAACCTAGGTAAGTATTGCCAAATAATCACTCTAGCATCATCTGTGGCCTGAGTATCAGGATCTGCTGTAAGAAGGGAGGCATAGAAATCGGTGGCAACCTACAAGATGGCATCCAGATGTGTTTGAAGAACTCCGCCTGACTCAACAAGCTGTGAGACGGTCTCCCTACTATGTCTGGGGCCAAGAGTAGAGAAGAACTGCTTGTTGACCTTACCTCCTGTTTGAGTGCAAAAAACGACTCTTTGGCATGAAAGGCATACTCTGCTCTTTGATCTAAAAGTGACTGTTGCTGGGCCCTTGCAGCAAGGCGCTCTTTAATCAAATCATCTGTAGGCCTCTTCTGCTTCTTCCTCTTGAGGGCGGTCAACTTCTGACGGATATCTATCTCATGGCTGAGGATCTCACCCCTCTTGATACGAGCAACTGAAAGATAAAAGACGCTAATACCAGAGAGGGTTGCAGCTAAGTGTGACGGAGAAAGATGCCCATCATGCATATGAGATACCCAAGTCCTCAACACTGTCTCTGTAAATTGGTCTCATTATGATGTCTCTTTTTAAAATTCGTCATGGGTGTTGATGCCTGTTTAGAGGCTCACCCCTTTAGCTCGTTGTATTAGTCAATCTTTTGAAGATTTTCAATAAACTTTGTTGGTTTCTTTTTTTTCTTTCTCTGTGTCTTGTGGCACTATCCCCTCCAACTGCCTACTCTGTCTCTGAAATCTTTCTTGAACCAAAACGTAGCTTCAATATTTAATTCGAAGAAAAATCTGAGCACTTACACTTCAAGAATGAATTTAAGATTGGATGGAAACTCAACTCAGCAATCAAAACTCAATGATGGAACTAGAACGTGATTCACAATAGAGGGAGAGAGGGAGAAAGAGAACAAGACACCATACTAGGGCCCAGAAAAAAGGGCTGGACCCCCCCCCCCCCCCGAAGGTCTTTATTGCAATAGAAAACTACTTAGAACTGGCTCACGGTGGAGCATGAAGCTAATAGAACTTTTCTCTATACAACTGAGAGCCTAAAGGCCCTTGTTTAATAGACTGCGCCAACCAATTGGAAAGCATCCGCTTTCTAAAAGCTGGGCCTGCTTTTCTTGCCAAAAATAGGTTTTTCTCTAGAACGCAATAGCTTTCTTCTGAAAAAGGTGATTTCCTTGTGTTCAGCCGTGTGGGTTCTCTTTTAAGCTACTTGCCCCCTTGCCAGGTGCTTTCTTCCCAAAATTGGGCACTCCATATCTGCATTTCTCTTTGTGGGATCTGCTTTTTCTGCTTTTTCCCTTAACGCAAGGGCAAAAATTCTAGTTCTTGGACTAATCCTAGTCCCTTGTGGGCATCTCCACAATGTAACTTAACCAATGCAGCACAAAGGAAAAAGATAACTTTGTCTAGTTAACCGGAGTCAGTCTTTGATTTCGTGACATCTCCTCGACTTCTAATCAGTTGTCCTCAATTGAAAAGGTTCTTGTGGGTACTCTAAGGAAAACTCCTCTTCCACCTACTTGACATCTAGTGCACGTAGTTCTTGAGCTTGACAAAGTACCTGTTGGTAACGTTAAGCTCTTTCTTCTTTGTGGTACAGTGTCTATTCTTTCTTGGCAAATTCATGCCCCTCTTTCTTGGCATATCCATGCCTTTCTTTCTTGCCCCTCTTTTCCTTGTGGAGTTGATTGCTTCTTTTATGGCTTACACAAGCTCCACCTCTTGCCATTATGTTGGTGGTGGAAACCCATGAGTGCTTCCAAAAGGAACATACTCTACTTTTGCCCTATTATCTTCCTTAGGGAATTGATTCTGGAATAAACTTCAACGGTTATGTGTTTCCCTTCGACTTCTTTAGCTGAAAGTTCTTCTTTTTGCTTGTCCATATCAACCGTATGAACAATCATTAAAGCTCCAAATCCTTCTCCAATTATCAAGCTCCAAAGAAAGGAAGCCATAGAATCATAGAACACTTGTCCAATGATCAATATATAATGCCATATAACTAATTCTTGATTCTATCATGCTCCTTAAGCTTCTGATTCATGAATAGTGTCTTCTTGAAACAAACTCAAGAAAACAATCCATGTTTCTCCTTGCATTACCATACAAGGGTTAGGACTTCAAATAACATAAAGCAAACTTTATAAATATGAAAGAGATACTTAGCCTTTTGTCCATGACATCGTCTCTGGTGGTCTTTCCAAATCGACTTAATAAAACGTTTTCTCACATTGGATCTTCAAAAACAGCTTGCTTTCACACAGAAGCACTCTCTTTGCTTTTTGTGACCAAAGTACCCATAACATATCTGAATCCACTTTGTCCAATGTCAAGCTGACCTTAGACAATCTTAGAGATGGAAAACACCCTAAAAGCATGCGATAAACCTTGTTGCTTTTCTTTCCTTTCTGAGAATGATGCTAAACTTGTAGAATGGTGGGACTGTCTGACCTTAGACAATCTTAGAGATGGAAAACACCATAAAAGCATTTGATAAACGTTGTTGCTTTTCTTTGCTTTCTGAGAATGATGCAAAACTTGTAGACAATGGTGAGATAGTCTGATATCCACCCCTTGCCACTCTAGAATCATATGAACTGATTGCTCTGTAGCTATCTGAAAAGACCAATCTTTGCAATTAATAGATCCACAGGTCATATAAGGTCCAACTGTGTTTTTCTCAATATCCAAAAAAGATACCCGTATTACTTTGCAGTGGCAAAAATACAAGTCCATAATCTTGACTAAATAGAAGAAACCGATTCCATAATAAAAACAATATAGCAGAGATTGGATATATTCTAGTCTTACAGAGGTACATATATATGTACTTTTGTTGTCCTCTTCCCTGCCCATTTCACCATCGTTGCCATAGTCTTTCTAGATCTGTCTTTTTATCCCATCTCTTTTGTACATTTCCTTGATGATGCTACCATGTCATCCAGTTTCTTGCTAAATTTTCTTGCATGATGCGGGGATTTCCTTTGAGATGTTTGAATTGGTCAAGTTGTTTTATCTCGAGGAATATTTCCTTCAAACACAGAGAATCACGACTCCCTCGATTCTTCACGGAATGGCAAGCAGCTTTGTAGACATATGTAATATTTTCTTTGCTGATTCCTCTTACTCTTTGCTGTTCTCCAGGTCTTTTTGGCATCTATTTAGTATGACCAATAACATCAATACCAGGAGGAAAATTAAATAGGTCTTACAGCATCTGTGTATTCTGTATCTAACAACTATTGCATGGCTTTGCTTTGCTTATGCAGAGACTACCTTGAGACGTACGATGCCACATAATCATCTCTTCCCCTCCCAATATGGGAGGAGTCTATCTATCTATTTTCTGAGTTTTGTACTTGCTATTTTTCAGGTCCCATGGGTCTTTTTTGGCCCCTGGAGGACGATTATATATCCTTCATCTTTTTCTTCTTCTTCTTCTTGGATTGGGTTGATGGTACAACTGGCAGCCCAACCTTAACAATAACAAAGGCAATTTAGAGGCTCACAGCACTTGTCCTTTAGGAAAGATAAAAATCTAAGACTTGCGAATTATAATTGAAACCATAATGCATAATAGGGAACTTTGATTTCCCCCCCATGCCATGCTCACGTTTATGATTAAGCAAGGTTCGAATTTGAGTTAATTCCATGTCTGAAAAGCAGAGTTACAACTCCAGTGTAAGGCCCAAGGCATGCCATATTACCGCACAACACCATGTAAGGTGTGTGAGATGACATGTTTCCAGCACACACTAATATGGAGGTAGAAGGAATTACATTGTCAATCTCAATAAATTATAATTAAGGAAACACAATGGTGATGACTGAACTATAGAGCTCTCAATTACACCATCAGATAAATCAAATATGGAAGAAATTGTCTTGATGTTTGGGGGAATGATGTTGTGATTGATGGGTGACCAATGCTCAGCTGAAGAGATATATCACTCCCTTTGGGGATAAGGTAAATGATGTCTTAGTATACCTAGAAAGGCATCCACTGACACTGAAATGGCCAAAACTCTTAAGAAAGCCAAAATACGATCAAGTTGATACACTGCCCTGAAACAGGAGCTTTGCACACAAGTACTGTAGTGAGCAACATAAACCACTAACGGTAAGTTCTGAATTAAGAAAATAAAGAAACATACAATTTAAGGCATTCTTACTTGAAATATTATCTTCTCAAGCATGTTTGATCCGCCTTTCTGTTTGCAGACGATGGGACAGGAATATTAGCATGGACATTATTGGTCATTGGCTGGACCTAATGAATATTGATGGGTGGATTCCACGTGAGCAGATACTTGGAGATGAGGCTCGCAGGTCAGCTTTACTGAACTGTTGCTAGAGCATGTTGTCTTCATGCTGATCGTAACACAACAAATGCACATACTATCAGCACATGTTTTTTCAAACAAATTTTTGCATTCAGCTAATGCCTTTGTTTGTACTCCAGCAAGGTTCCTAATGAGTTTGTTCTGCAACATACGAGCAATGCAAACCCGCCGAGCTTGTTCTTAGTTCTTCAAGGTTGCTCTCATCACCAGCTTTTGTTCAGTTTCAATTTTGCTACCAGTTCTAGGCTATCATAATATAAGAGCCACTTGGTTCTGCAATATGAAAAATTTCATGCTAGCTTGTTGTAGTCAGGATATGTTGTAGTAGACAAAATGAAGTGGCATGCATACAAGAAAAGTTTACATTTTGTTATAGATGATTTTGCAGTGTACTGTTTTGTGTATTTTATCCCCGTCTTCTGCGGTCTCATTTGCAGGCGGCAGATTTGTAAAATCATCTTAGCCCTTCATGGGTGAAAATGCGAGGAAATGTCATGTCCATGCGACAGGATAGCATTATCTGATGCCTGTTTAAAGAAGACATGAAATCACAAGTGGCACGTAAATAAGCTGAGGATACCTGTGCTTTCTCAGTCCATTTACCAACTCTCTCCCTGTTAGAAGACCTGTAGAATGCTGTACGCTTACAAACGTGATAGGAGGTTTTAGCCACCCAGCCTTGGCAGATCATCCAAAGGCACACTACTAGAAGCCTCTGTGTGCACTCATTATCACCCCTAGGCTTCCTGGTCACTTACTGTTTTGGTATAGATCCAAGGCCCTCAATCGTAAGTCACATACCAAGCCTATTTTTGGTCTTATGGGAGAGTCTCCCAGCATGCCTCGATCCTCAGTCACTGTGACGAAAGCCTGATATGGCTTATGGAGACAAACCTAAATGTACTGACATCTGATTAAATAATAATACTAATGGTGCGATTACACTCTTAAATGTTAAGATTACATGTTATGACTTTGCAATGCATTTTGGCAGACCGTTACTGCCTTGCCATTGAATTGAGCTACCGAATTACATGTGGATCTTAAGGACTGTGAGATTATCTCTATACTTTGAAATGTCAGGTTGGAAAATAAATGGATGTTATTCCAGTTGTAATAGCAGGATCTTTTACGTGTCTTATTGTTTTGAGGCTGTTGGATGAGTGATGAAGAATTGGTGGGGAGGGTTGCACGACTTCTTCTCCCAATATTACATTGTTTCTTTGTTTCACCAGACTTCGTGTCAGATTTGAAGAACAACTCTTCAATGCTGCCTGCAAATGAGGATGTATACACATTTTTGAAGAGGAGTTTCCCCAGGCTGCAAGCATGGTTTAATTGGTTCAACACCACTCAAGTTGGTACTCTTCCAACTAACTAACATGCATATCATGGCATTTGTATTAATGGAAATGCAACTTTCTTTGCACTTCACCAGAAAGTTTTAGTTTACAATGTGTTGTTCTTATCCATGCTTGAGGCTGAACTGCATATGAAAAGCTTTCACGTTCCACATGACATATGTTCAAAAGGCTTGTAAACAATGGTTGCTTAGCAAGCTCAAGGCTGAACTAGATATGAAAAGCCTGCATGTTGCTGAGGAGATTCTCATTACGTATGCTTAGAAGCTTGTAAACAATAATTGTTGCGAGTGCGCAGAGCATATAACAATGGACACAATATTTTTGCAAATGTTATGGGAAGAACGAGTGCAGGAGGAGAGGAATCTGAAAGGAGTTGATTATTCTGAAACACTGTAACTCCTTCCCCTCTGTTGGGCCTTGGATATCCTTATAAACATTCAGTATCATCTTGAAACCTATCCGAACTTGAGAAAGGAGATTGAATTTAAATAAATTTAAAAATATGTTTGTGTTTTGAATTCCCTTTTTAGTGTCTTGACTTGTATTTCTCTTTGTTCAACTAACTTAAATATAACATATCTTATTCACCGCTGTAAGGGTATATATTAAGTATCAATTCGAAACCTATCCATTTGTTTGAGAAGTTGAAACGAAACGGAACTTGTCGAAACGACGAAATGGCGAAATGGACAAAACGTTAATTGTGACTATGATGATAAGTAGGAGCAAGGACCAAGGATTATCACAAAAACTTCAAATCTTCCGTTGCATGTTGAGAAGACCAAGTACATTTTCATATAGCCTCATGGGCTTATTCATCCACGTTACTGCTTAGATCATACTCACACATCACCAACTACATCACTAGTTGTATCCATCCTAGTCACTCACTATTGTTCTCATCCAATCCCCCCC
This sequence comes from Dipteris shenzhenensis, assembly GCF_047967505.1. Taxonomy (NCBI): domain Eukaryota; kingdom Viridiplantae; phylum Streptophyta; class Polypodiopsida; order Gleicheniales; family Dipteridaceae; genus Dipteris; species Dipteris shenzhenensis. The sequence goes on along the minus strand of NC_141619.1, from coordinate 31,973,286 downwards.
ACACACCTCACATGGACTTTCATCCTTTCTCAAAGTACTCTCTACCCACACACTCTAGCACATCACCAAGTGACATCACATTTTCAACAATTGTTCCCATTCACAAGACATGAGATCCCATAGATCCAAAATTCAAATATAATAAACAATGGTGGGACAACTTATGGCCAAGCTACAACTTGTGGATACATTAAGAAGACGCGTGTCAATTAATATGCTATGAGGTCTAGGCTGAAAGCAGTTGGATAGGTACTGTCCCATAGAGTTTACTCTACGCTACTCCATGCGTTCACTCTTAGGGCAATCATTGGGGAGGAGAGACACTAATAGCAAAGGATTATGTTCCCCTTTGTTGCAAGCCAAGAATAAGTAAAGGGAAAAATGGTGCATGAGATAGAATGAAGAGTCAACCTACAACCCACAAGTTAGCCTTTGACTCTATTGAAAGCGAGAGCTAAGCTAGTAGCTCAATTAAACTCTAATTCAATGCTTAAGATTAAATCACTAAAATTAATTAGATATGGGTTTATAAATCTAACCTTACCTTAGATCTAATTAAGTAATCCTTAATTTGCCCTGTCATCGCTATTCAATTCATTACTAATGGTTCTAGAACATTATTTTACTCTAAGCTTCCATAATCCCATAACTTTATCCAGGAAATTTGGTCTTCACCCAAATTTCAACCACAAGTAGATCACAAAGTGTTGGATTCCAGCCAGTATGAGGATGGACGGCATCTTTCTTACTTCATCGGGTGGAGTGGCATGATAATCCTGCCTAGTTTGTGTGCTAACTCGCAAGTTCGTGGCCTCTCTTGAGCGGCTGCTTGTTGCTGTTGTTCCCCCTGGCCTGGGCTTTCCAAAACCAAGCTGCCGGGGTTATGTGCGCTAGCCCCCATGTTACGCTCTAGTCGAGGTAACATGACCTCAGAAGGGTCAGTCGACATTTTCCTTGAAAGGATCAATATTTGTATTATATTTGTTTGGGCTTCATGTAAATGATAAAAAAGGAATAAAGGTCAAGGTCCTTGGTGTGGGTGACATGGCACTAGACTAGGTGGATCTAAGGCTAAGGGACTTTAATGCATTAAATGTGCCTAGGGGCAAATGTTTTAAAGATATCCCAAGAGAGGGGTAAATAATGCATTAAGGAAGGACCCTACATTTATGACATGTGGCATACTAGATTCATCTAGGGAGTTTTGGGGCTCGTTGGGAATAAGCAAGCATGAGCTTTTACGAAATTAGATCTATCTGGAAACTTGCAACCAATGAGGTTGGCTGGGAGGAGAAACCAAGTGCCCGTGCCCGTGATTTGACGACAAGCAGGCAGAAATCAGTTCGTAATGTGTCACCCCATGTTCGCGGCCTCTCTTGAGTAGCTGCTTGCTGCAGCTGTGCCCCCTGGCCTAGGATCTCCACAGCTATGCTGCTGGGATTTTGTGTTCTGCTCCCTCTGCCTGCCAGCAGCCCTCAATTAGAGGTTGCTGTTTTTGTCAGGCTCCAGGTCTCCAACCATCAGGGCTAGATAGGAGCTTGGGAGGAGTTCGAAGCAAGAACCTTTCCTGCATGAGCACCCCTTGGCTGAGCTTTTTTGGGGGTTAATCCCCCCCCCCCTCCCTTCCCTCCCCCTTCCCCTCCTTTCCTTTTCTTACCTCCTTTTCCCACTTTTTTCGAATTTCTTATTCCCTCCTTCCCTTCCTCCTGCTACAGGGTCAAGACTTTTGTTTTCTTGATTCCGGGGAACATAATCTTGGTGATGACTACTTGGTCTAGCAAGGGGGGCTCACATGGCAGCACAGCCGTGCGGATCGTACTTCCCCCAGAGGACAAACAACGGGTATCTCCAAGACAGAGCATTGGTGGGCTGCATCATTGGCCTCATGCCTACAAGGAGCCACGTTCGTGATCGGATCTAGGCGTGCTTAGTGCTACAGGGTGACCATATTTAGGAGGCCACAATCTAAGGGAGGGGAGTCTTTCTTCTACACCCGAGCTCCCTCGTCACCATCTAGGCTTGGTGGAGAAGAGTCTCATCTTCCTTGGCCCTCACATAGTGTTATAATCACATGATACCACGGGTTCACAATCGACGACATGGACACAACTCATTGTGTGCCATGATTCCCAGTGACGCTTTGCTTCCCGGGCTCACAAAGGAGTATCGGCTCATCCTATCCTCCATTGGAGGGTGTTTTAGCACATGCTTGAGTCACCGCCGGCTACAATAGCCTTGATTTTGACAAACGATTGGGTCCCTTGACTCAGAGTGATTGTTGAGTGCCTTGAGACTCTATCAGAGGAGATCTGCCCTGAGACACTAGATGAGGGAGTGCTTCGGCAGAGGGATGAGGTTCTGGCCTTCCCTTTGATGCAAGAAGATGGACCACTTGGCGAGGGCGTGTTCCACGGGTGTAGGTCGGGCACCTCCCCTCTCGTAGCCTCACCAAGGGTATTTTGGCAAATGCTTGAGTCACCACCACCTACAATAGCCTTGATTTTGACAAATGATTGGGTCCCTTGACTCATTGTTGAGTGCCCTGAGAGTCTATCAAAGGAGATCTTCCTTGAGGCACAAGATGAGGGAGTGCTTTGGCAGAGGGATGAGGTTCTGGCCTTCCCTTTGATGCAAGAAGGTGGGCCACTTGGCGATGGCTTGTCCCACGGGGGTAGTTCGGGCACCTGCCCTCTCGTAGCCTCGCCAATGGCAGCAGCGAGTGTTGAGTACAGACCTCAATGGTTGGTCAGCTAGCACCAGTAGGACTCCTAGACCCTGCATGGGAGCCTTTCAAGAGGGCCTAGACTAGGGTGGACAAGAAGAAGCCTAGCAAGAAGCCTTTCGAGGGAGCTTGGACTAGGATGGAACAGAAGAAGCCTGGCAAGAGGGCCACGAAATGCCCAGCTCACCAACACGAGCAAGCGAGTACAGGCCTTGCAGTAGCTCCCTAGGAAGTAGACAGCGAGAGCCCCCATCCCCTTAGGACGTCCCTAGAGTCTTGAGGGAGAGATCTTCTTAGACCTCCCTGTAGACCTTCTTGAGTCAAAGGTTTGAGTACTCAGGTGGCTTCACAGAGGACATAGGAAAGACTATCTTACCTACCTTCCATCCCTCTTGTTTACCCCCCCCCCCCCCCAAATCTTCCCCTGCCGCCCCCCTCCGCGTCCTCTCCCCAGCCTACCCCCCCTTCTACTCCCACTTCTTCCCTCCCCTCCCCCTCTGCCACTGTGTAGTTAATGGTCACACACCCTCCGTCCGCTCTATCTGCTCCGCCTCCACTCCCCACCACTATAGCAAACTCTCAAATGCTTCCTTTTCCTGCCCAGCCTACCCAAAGGTCCAGCTCCCCTCGGTGCCTAGGCTAGTCGGCAAGGGCACAACTTCAACTTCTTCTCAGTCCTAGCCCAACCCTCTCCTGGCACAAGACGCAGCTCCCACGGACCCAATAGAGTTAGACCTCCCTTTCTTTTAGCTTTCAGGTCTGAAGCCTTGCTAGGACAGCTTGAGGGAGTTCTATTGGACTATTTGAGTTGGAATGTGCAAGATCTTCATATGGGGCATGTCGGCAACTACAATAGCTTATTCTTCACCAGGGCTGCAGTGAATTGTTGTTTCCAAGTTTGTCGACTTTCTCTTGATTTATGAGCACATTTCTCAGTCTCAGTCATTAGACGACAGTGCCGCCTCCTTCGAGGACATGGGCCGTAGATTTGGTTCCACATGTAACATGTGACGGTTAATGATCGTGTAATGCGCAGCAAGACCTTCTTTAAACCTTTGTGTGAGGTGTATGCGTATGTGTATGCACCATAGAGTGATTAGGGTTAGAGAGAGAATGTAGACGACACCAGATTGGGTCCCTGTACCCAATGAGGGTCCGCCTTCCAATTTGCTAGACCAACGCTGCCCACACGGAAGATGTGGACCATTGTGCAAGGCTATTGAAGAGGCTTGTGCTGTCCCTGGGCATGCAGTGGAGCTGCGTGAGTGAGAGAGATGAAGGGAAGATGGAAATCTGAGATCTAGAGTTTGAGAGGTCTATATGAAATCTGAGAGAGATGGAGCTAAAGAGAGCTGTGAAAGAACTGTGAAAAGAGCTGAAAACTGTAAAAGAAAGCTGCTGAAACAGGAACCCGAAACCTGTACTCCAAGCTGGCTATGGTGCTGCATGGACACCTTCCTGGAACACCCTTAGGGACTGCTGAACTGATGGCTGTCTTGCAGGGGATGTAGGCCATTCTATGGGCTATCTATAGGTGCCAATCATTCCTTGGTATGTGCCTTATAGGCCTAATTACAGTCAGTTAGGTCAGTTGGTACAGTCAGTACATATACCACTTAGGCCAGTTAGGACACATAGTTCTGCAGCTCTTTTATGCTTTTCTTGAGACCTTTCAATTGTTTTCCGGACTTGGCTGAAAGCTGCCTGGGGGTCTCTCACAAACTGATCAGCTGCAACTATTTCATCTTTGGTCCTTAGGATAGGTGGCAGAATCACCTTCCCATACATGACCTCAAACGGGCCTTTCCCTGTAGAGCTATGAACTGTATTATTGTAAGCAAACTCTACCAATGGTAGGTGCTTTTCCCAGTCTGAACCTTGGTCACCCACGTAGCATTTCAGCATATCCAATGCTGTAGAATTTGCTACCTCACTTTGACCATCTGTCTAGGGATGGAAGGAAGAAGAAAAATTCAGATTCGTCCCCATATTATCAAATAAAGCTCTCCAGAATAGACTGGTCATTCTGGGATCTCGATCACTGACAATGGACTTAGGCATACCATGGTGCTTAAAGATCTGTGCCATGAAAAGCTTAGCCATATGATGTGCCTTTATGGTTTTGCGAACTGGAATGAAATGAGCTTGCTTGCTGAATCTATCAATGATGGTCCAAATTCCATCATTCCCTGACTTTGATCTTGGGAAATTAAAAATGAAGTCCATTGCGATACTTTCCCACGATGCCTGAGGCACAGGAAGAGACATAAGTAGGCCAGGTGCTTTCCGTCTATCATAGTTCACTTTCTGACATGTAAGGCATTTGGTAACAAACTGATGTATTTCTTTCCGCATCCTTGGCCAAAAGAAATACCTCTCTAGTGCTTGAGTTGTTGCTGTAATTCCTCTATACCCAGCATAGGGAGGTGCATGGCATTCTTCTGAAATCTTTTTCCTCATCTCCTGGGTGATGCATAGGTAGTCATCTTTCATTGGATACCCATCTTTCAGGGAATAGTGACTGGTGGACTGCCCCTCTTGCATTTGCTGTAAAATCTCACCAAAATCTGCATCATTAGCATATTGCTCCCCCATGTCTTCTAGGTCCTGATGATAAGCATTAGTCACATTGTTGACCTGGGGTCTTCGGGACAAGGCATCTGCCACTCTGTTCCGAACTCCTGGAGTATGGACAATTAGAAAATGGTCCATTGATAGCATATTTGCCCATTTCATATGCTTCTCGGAGAGCTTTGTCTGAGTCAGTCAGCAGAAAGTATCTCAGACTTTGGTGATCTGTTTTAACAGTAAAATCTGCTCCCAAAAGATAATGCTTCCATGTATGGATGGCATGAATTACAGCCAGCAACTCTTTCTCATAGATTCCCAGATATCTCTCTGCATGCCGGAGTCTCTAGCTCTCATAGGCTACTACATGACCATTCTGATGCAATGCAGCCCCCACAAGCATCACAATCCACCTCGAATGACTGATACAAATCTGGAACTATTAAGATTGGCTCTGTGGTCAACCTCTCTTTGACTGTGGTGAAGGCTGTCTTTTGAGGAGTTCCCCTTCTGAAAGCTGCATTTTTCTTAGTAAGATCGTGGAGTGGAGCAGCTATATTCGCAAAATGCCTGATAAATCTTGTGTAGTAAGAACACAGGCCTAGGAAACTTCGGACTTCATGCACAGTTTTCAGCTCTGGCCATTCCTGAATGGCTTGGATCTTTGCCGGATCCATCCGTATCCCATCTTTGGATATTATATGCCCTACGTAATGGATCTCCTCCAGGAAGAATTCACTTTTCTTGCTGTTTGCATAGAGCTGGTGATTTCTCAGCTCTTGAAACACTGTGGCAAGATGTTCCTTATGCTCTTCTTCAGACTTAGAAAAGACAATTATGTCATCGAAGAAGGTACCAGTGAACTGTCTGTAGGGTCGGAAGATGTGATCCATCATCCTATTGAAAGTAGCTAGGGCATTGATCAATCCAAAAGGCATCACCAGATATTCATACAACCCAAAAGTAGTTCGGAACGCTGTCTTATGCACATCTTGAGGCTGTATCCTCACTTGGTGATTGCCACTCTTTAAGTCTATCCTGCTGAAAACTGAAGCCCCATTTAACTGATCGAGCACATCATCAATGCGCGGAATAGGGAATCTATTCTTGATGGTCTTTTTTTTAAGAGCGCGATAATCGACGCACATACGAAATGAACCATCTTTCTTCTGTACCAACAGTATAGGGGAGCAAAAAGGAGAAGAACTGGGCTGAATCAGCCCCTTTGACAACAAGTCCTGCACCTGAGCCATAATCTCCTCTCGCTGAGTTGCACTAACTCTGTATGGGGGCCTATTGGGTGTCTCACTGCTAGGAATGAGTTCTATGCCATGATCCTCAGGTCTCTCAGGGGGTAACTCCCCTAGCAAAGCGTCAAAAAAGCAATCTTTAAAATCTTCAAGAAATTGAAATTTATTTTGATTTGCCTCACTTATTTCAGCATGCATTTCAACATCTCTCTCTTTTACAGAAACCATGTAAGCTGAAACTGCAGACTTTATTTCTTTTCCAACAGAACCATTTGATACAATGGGAATAGTTTCCCCTCTATTCCTAGCAACCACACGATGTACTTTGCTCCTATGTACAAATTCCAACACTCTTTCAGGAAGAGTCAACTTCACTACCTTGCGATGGAACCAAGGCATACCCAAGACTACATCATGATGTTTCAGTGGAGAAATGAAGAAGTCTTCCTGATCCACATAACTCTGTACATGAAGACGAAGCTTCCCTATCAAGGGAGTGACTGGCACACAGTTCCCACAGAACATCTGGTCGGCATTCAGAGCCCTGCCCAACTCCTCCGTCTTTATTCCCAACCTCAAGTCTAAATCCTCTGATAAAAAGTCATGGGTAGCCCCTGGATCAAATAAAATCAACGCTTGCTGGTCTCAGACTTTGCCCCATGATAGCAGTAATTCTCGTTCCTCTGGGTTTGAAACATGACCCAGTTGTCAGGAGTTCCTTCTGCCATTGGCTTGTGCGGTCCCCATGGCTTCTTTGCCTCTTTTTTCCCTTCGGAGTTGAAGGCTTTTCTGGGCACTGGGCAGCCACATGCCCCTCTTTGCCGCATCTGAATTATTTACCCTAAGTTTCAATCTGTTCAGGGGTAAACCGTGGTCTTCCCTTATAGGGCCTTTGTATTTGGTTTCCCCTCGGCTTCTGAGGCTGAAATCCCCTCTTCTGAGCTTTGGTAAACTCTCTTGTTTCAAAATTGGGGGTCGCTAGCTTTTTATCCCCCGGTATCCCTGCCTATAGTGAAGGCACACTAGTAGGATCCTGCATGTACACGAGACTAGCCACATTGGCTGAATGCATAAGATCTGAAATTTCATTAATATCTTTAGTGTTCACTTGGGCCTGTATCTTTGGATTGAGTCCTGCCCGGTACTTCTTGAGTTGAGTCTTGTTAGAAATTTTCTTGAAAGGCGAAACTTGCAAGTATGAGTCCCAAAATTTATGGTTGTAAGACTCATCTGTATCTTGTGCTTCCATACGTATACTCTCCCAACCAAGGAGGACATGATCCCGAAACTGTTTGGGAATAAACTGTTTATAGAAAACTTTCTTGAAGTCCTTCCATTTCCTGGGGGCTACATAATTAGCTGTTTTAGCTATCCACCATGCACTGGCTGTACTAGTCAAGTGCAAACCAACCATACGAGGCTTTGAGGGCTCACTGAAATTTTCGAGGCTGAAGGCAACATCAAACTACCTTATGAACTGCATTGCCTTTTCAGCTTGGCCATACTGGCCATTGTAAGTGGCAAATCTCATTGACTTCCCACGATCTTTGAACTATTTAGTCTCTGCCTTCTTGCCGGACTTCTTCTTCTTCTTCTTCTTATGCTTTGGCTCTGAAGATCCAGAAGAAGAAGATGATGTTGAGGATGAAGAGGTAGAGCTAGAAGAAGAAGACGAACTGGATGAATTGTGATGATGCTTCGTCTTTTTCTTCTTGGGAAGAGGACCTGCTCTTTTCCTCTTTTTGTTGTCCTTATGGCGAGACTTCTTACTCTTTCCCAATGTATCATTTGTGGAAAGAGGAGTAGAACTTGAATATCTTCTTTTGCCCACCACTTCTTCCCGATTTGCTCCAGAGGGAGGCTTCACTGGCTTTTCCTCAAAGAGAGGTTGTACCATCTTGCAAAACAAGGGGTCGCTTGTTGCCTCTCCCAATTGAGTAATCAGCTCTCTGTAGGCAATCTCTTTATTTATCTGCATAGCCTCTGCCTGCTGTACCTGATCAGACTCTGCCATTCCCTCATGGGATGATTGGGCATGTTGCTGTGAAGCCATCTCTGCAACTTGTCTGAGATCTGCAAACTTTCACACACTCTGTGTATGCAACTGATGCACTCAGCCTTTGCTTTTCAAAGAGAAAATACCTCAACAAGAGGCGTATTGCACTCACAACTTGGACAGTAACAGGCTATCAACTCAAAGCATAAACCCACAAGGTTGCCAAAGCATCAACAATTTTGTTGCCCCTTTCCTGGCTACTGCAAAAAGCACTCAGAATGTTTGTTTTCCCTTCTCCGTGCATAAAGGCATGCATCTCTTTACTTGTGCAAAATCTCTGATTTTACTGATAGTTCTGCTGTTTTTCAGATAGGAAAAGTTTGACAGGTAGGTGGAAACTGATGGGAGAAACTATCTCTGCAACTGTTTTTTTAAATTTATTGACAGTACCTGGATGAGTAATCGGCTGGTTACTCTAACCAGACTAGCTGGTTCTGGTCTGGTTAGTATATAACTGGATGGTTACTGTCTGGTCAGGCTAACGAGACGGGTTCTGTTCTGGTTTGGTTGGCTCCCCAACTGGCCTTAACCCACTGTGTGGTCAAGTTAACTGGCCTTGGTCTGATTAACTACACCCAAGGGTTAACTAGCCAAATGTGGTCAACCTAACCTCAGCATTGGCCTGCCATATCAGAAACCTGCTGCAAATGCCACATCAGCTGACACGTGTGTCTACCACCTCAGGATCACATCAACTGCCTTGTGTCAAAGCCATGCCATCAAGGCTGCCAGCATGGACTGCCACGTGTCTGTCGTGTAAACCTGCCACATCACCACACTGACTGGCCATGCTACATCGACGTCTCTGCAAGCCAGATTTCGTCAATCTCGTGAAGCTTCAATGCTGAGGTTGTCGCCAAACAATATGCGCACACAGGTGAACACCCAGCCGAAATCGCCCGCACACGTTTAATTTCCTTATGCAGTTCAGTGGGCTGCTTAGACTATGGGACTGACGTCGAGAACAGGCGCTGTGCTCAGACAGAAGGGATCCATTTGAAGCTTTACACCCACGACCAAGCCTTGGGTTGCCTCATGGCCTTCTCCATAAGACCACATCATACTGTCTGTCAACGAAGCGTTTCGTCAGTGTTTGACTCTCTTGAGAGAATCCGGTCAGGTGGCGTCCCTAGATCGAGCTCTGCGTAATTGATGTCAATACGTCTATTAAACCTTGCAAGCCCCTTCTGGACAAAAACACTTACGTATCACCCTCTTGTAGTACACGTGAAGGTAGTCGGTGCCATAGGATGCTATACACAATGATTGGCGTAGGCTCATGGGGCTCCATGTCAACAGAGTCCTCTACAGAAACTGTCGCCAAGCCTGTGCATTAGGTGTGAAATGAGGGCTTCCTTGGTGCTCATCACCGTTTGACCGGGAAAGAAGTCCCAAAGCATTCTAATACTGGGGAATCCTTTCCCCCCTCACACAGCATCTGCGTCAAGACAATTTCCCATCTCCTTGGATTGTCGCTGCCACTAGAAGATAGTGAGCCAAAGCTTTGATACCAATGCAATTTGGCCTGTTGCATTCTTTACGAACAGCTCTCTTCCATCTCTTTACTTGGAAACCATCACATAAACAGCAAACACTCTCTCTTGAAGGATTTGAATACACAAAGAGCTCAGTGTGGAAGCTTAGTTACAAAATTCCAAAATGTAGATCCATTACAAGGGAGCTCAAGGCACATTCTTTTGGCAAGTTGCCACTTGTCTAATTTCTAGACTAATTCTAATCCCATGTCCATGGGTAAGGTCTTCTGGGGTCCTCTTAGCACTTGGTCACGTGAAAATAACTCCTAATTGCTCACGAGGCTCTGCAATGCCCAAGTCTAGAACCTTTCTTATACCTGCAACAATTAAATAAAGCGCATAACCATGGCACCCATTAATTGTTAGTGCTTTGCATGCGAAATAATAATCTCTGGACTAATCCTAGTCACTGTGGGTGTCCCCACCAGGCAAACATAACACATAAACATAGAACAGTTTCTCTGGTCGACCAAGGCCAACCTTGTTGGTTGTGATTAAGGGGCACGACCATCAGTCAAAGCGCCTTAATTATGGCTAAGTCTTTCCAACCAAAGTTAAACCTCTTGGCGTGAGCCAAATCTCGTTGATCGTAGTCAACACTCTCTGACCGAAGTCAGCACTTTAATTGCTTAGTTAACCGTGGTTAACCATCTTGGCTGAAGCCAAGTCTTCCCAACCGAGGTTAGGCTTACTTAACCCGGGGCTAAGTATCTTTGACTGAAGTCAAGGCTTGACCAAATAAGGTAACTCTTTGAACATAATTAAATAAAAGAAGAACTCATTAATTATGATCAATAAATGGTCAACTTATGCTTTCACTTTGGAATATTTACAGCCTGTTGACAACATGTATTTTGGTAGGTGTGACAATGTCAGATCACTTAGCGAGTGTGCTTCACATAGAGCAGCCCGTCGTGGACTCCCACAGAAGGGAACTCCTGATGCTTTGCCTCAAAAGGAGGAGGTGCAGCAGGCCACGACAAAGATTTAGTATTGGATATATCATAGTCAAAGAGTGTGTTGGTGTGTAGTACTAGGTGATCTAGTACTAGTCTATGTGTGTGAGTCATGTGTGAACGGCGGGACCTAGTCTCACTATGGCTCGTAGACTGTTATGAAAGTGCACACCTTGATCTTCAAGCCATGGAGATCTGTTAGGCTGAGTTCTCATATCATTCTTCTTGGGCACGGTGGGTTTAGCAGGGAGACTGGATGACTAGGTGAATTTTACAGACCACTGCCTCCTATTTAGTAGGGACATAGCTCCAACGGCTGCGAGATGTGAGTGGGCAGCTGCACTCAAATCCGCATTAGATTGTAGAGATGACCATAGGCTTCTATCAACAGTTGCTCCAGCCTGAGGAGTCGTCCCCCAAGGCCGTTGCAAGGAAGGCAGCCTAGGCTCATATGGTCTCTTAGAGTATGAGCAAGCAGCTGGAGATGCCTTCTTTTGGAGGCCCTCAAGGCCCTCCCTCCTCGGAAGTGCCCTGGGAAGGATGAATGACACTGACCTTCCTTATGTGCTTTTGACTTTTGGTTTGCTTCTTAGGAGATTTTTGACTTCGGCTCTCTTCCACAGCCCTTGAGTCAAGGTTGGAGTTGTCAGGTCCCAAAAGGAAGGGGAGGGGGTTAGGTCGTACATTTGCCAGTGAAGACCGATTACCCTATTGGATACTGCATACAAGATCTTGAGCTTGCGGTTGTGGCTCCACCTCCTGGGTATCATCGACAACACACAAATAGGTTTTGTTCACGAATATAGCATCTTGGACAATGTCTTCACCTTCTGGGAGGCAATTGCGTGGGCCTGGGAGGAGCCTAAGCATATTGTGATCCTTCGTTGAGAACGTTGTGATATGGTGGAGTACTCTTTTTTGGAGGGCACTATGCAGAGGTTGAGCTTTTCAGACAGATGGATTTGGGGGGGTTCGGCCACGTATGTAGGGAGTGCCAATCATATGCTTATTGGCGGCCACATGGGGCCTCACTAATGAGGGGATTTTGAAGGCCCTCCGTTCCCAGACTTGCTCTGGGGAGGAGGGATTGACATCACCATAGTAGGAGCACATTCATACCCCCTTTGGTTGGTTTTAAAGAAGATTTTGGACTCTGTCTCTCTTCCATAGTCCTTGAGTCGAGGTTGGATTTGCTTGATCCTGAAGGAGGTCAGACATTCGGCAATGGAGACCGATTACCTTGTTGGATACCGTATACCAAATCTTAGCCAAGGTCTTGAGCTGGCAGTTGTGGCCCCACCTCGCAGATATCATCCATGGCACAAACATGGAACGTAGCATCTTGGGCAATATCTTCACCTTCCGAAGGGTAGTTGATTGTGCCTGGGAGGAGTATCAGACTATTGTAATCCTTCTTCTAGATTTCGAGAAGGCTTGTGATATGGTGGAGTGTTCTTTTATGGAGGGCATCATGAGAGGTTGGGCTTTTCAGGCGGATGGATTCAGGGGTTTCGGCCATGCATGCAGGGCGTGCCAATCAGATGCTTGTCGACGATCACATGTGGGAGGCCCTTGCTCGTTCCCGTTGAGGTTGTTAGGGTTGTCCCCTCGCTCCCTTGGCATGGACCAGATGCAAATAGATGGTAGGTGCCACTGTCACGTTGACAGAGTTCTAGTGACGATCCTGCACTATCTCTAGGGCTGCCCAACAACGCAGAGGATCTAAATGGGTGCCCTCCGAATAGTTTGCCAGCACACACAGGATGCAGCAAGACTTCACTTAGGGAATGGTTGCATTGCTGATGGAGGGGGTTCATGCCTTCTCCATTAATCCAGCCTCTCTAGCCTACAGGATCTAGGGCCAGCAAGTCTTTAAGATAGAGGCACAAGATGTGACGCCTTCTTCCGCTCGTGCCCTTTGCCTTCACGAGAAGATAGTGTTTTGGAGGCGGTGTCCAGTATCGCTGCCTAGAATATCTAGGTTGCCCGCTCCTGCAGTTTTGTGATGGGAGGCCATCAGGTTCCCCTGGTAGATACCTTTGCGCTATTTAGCAGGATACCATTTGCAACTTGCGTGCCATCTAGGAGCGAGGGACTTCAGGATTTAGGGCGACCACCAAAAGGCGGGCATGTTTTGTAGGGCTTGGCTTGCTAGTATCTTTTATGAGGCAGTGAGCTCGTTTCTCTAGAAAGGGTGGTTTTTCTGATAGTCAGTTTTTCTCTTTTCCACATAGTAATCGGCACCTTTTGAATTGCTGATTTGTATGGTTGGTTTCTCAAGCATTATAGAAAGTTCTTTTCTCTAGAAAGAAAAAATATTTGGTTTGCTCGCTGCAGCTTGGCGATGGGAGGTCACAAGTTCCTCTAGTGGCCACTCTTGTCACATCTGCCAGGATATCATTTGTTTCCTGTGCGCCATCTAGGAGCATGAACGTCACGATCTAAGGCGACCGCTGAAAGTCAGGCGTGTTCTAAGGGTTGGCCTGCTGGTATCTTTTATGTATTTACAGAGCAAGGGATTTGCTAGATGCATAGCCCCCAATCCTGGCTGTTAGGCCCTGTTTCAGAGATTCCCTAGGCATTGAGCTGGATTCTCTAGAAATAGGCTGATTTTTCTTACAGCCTCGGATTGTTGATCTGTATTGTTGGTTTTTCAAGCATCAATAGAAAGTTGTTTTTTTGGGGAGGGGGGGGCGGGGGGGAGGAGTGCTACATAAAGTATGGCTAGCCCACCCACATGATTCTCCATCATAGATGGAGAGTGTACTTGTCCCTGCACATTGGCTACCATTCCAAGGATACACTTCATTTCCCTAACAAGTTATTCAGCCTGACCGTGGGATACTAGGAATTATTTTTCACAGGTCGTGACAATGAAAGTGTTTGGAATCTTCATTCTCCAGCTTGGATTCAATTTTCCTCTAAGCTGCTATGCACAACTTTATGGTTGTAGCATTTTTAGACTCTTCCTCCCATGGTCTTCTATTGATTTTATTATGATTGTTACAAGCATCTTATGTCAACACAAAGTGGTAAGATCTGCTGCATACTGAATTCATTGCTGGAGGTAAAGCCTGCTCATATTACTCAGGTAATGAGTTCCTAGAGGATTTAACCATTCTTTTGTGACGTTAGATATTAAAAAACACATTTTCATGATGATATCTTTTGTTCAGGCAAGGTTCATGGAAGCTACTTTTGGCATGGAAGAGACTCAAAGACAGACCGAGAACTCAACCCAAAGGTGATAATTGATACTTAATTGGGTGCAAGGTAGACTTTGAAAATGGGAAAATGATTACTTTGAGAATTTGGGAATATTTTTTTGTTTACATGTTTAGTGGTCCGCACTTGGTCATGCATTTTTATGAGAAAATAAACATCTACTTAATAAGAAATTCCATTTTCTCTTGTAATGTATTTATTTGGAGTGATGTCTGCAGACGCTTTCTTCAGGATTGGATGATTATCCCCGTGCCTCACATCCTAGTATTGATGAGCGGCACCTAGATTTATGGTGCTGGATGGCTTTGGCAGCCAAGTCCATGGTTTCGATTTCTCAACTTGTGGGTGCAGAAAACCATGTAAGATACATCATCTTTGTTTGCCAGCAAACCTCATGGTCTATGATCTTTGATGTGTTGATGAGAGGGAGCCTTATTAGTTTGTTTTTGTTTGACATGGCAGGAGTACGAAACAACCGCCAAGCAATTATCAGATATAGATCTGCTGAACAGGGTAAACGATCAAATGATTCTTTGCACTTTCTTAGCCTTAAAAGAATTTTCCCAGCTCCAGCTTCTTGTTTTCAAAAATTTTCAATGCACGAGTTTATCCTCCTGCAAACTGTGTGGAATGACACAGATTTTTAAAATTTCATTTGAAATTCTATGGTCAGCATAAAAATTCTTCACGAAAGTGTCAAAAACATGCATTATGCATAAGCCATTATAGCATGAGAAGATACGGAAGAATAGGAGATTTTGTAATGAGAGCTGAAAGGATCATTGCAAGCCTTCATCATATAGGCCCTTTGTGGCTATTTGTAATGAGAGCTGAAAGGATCATTGCAAGCCTTCATCATATAGGCCCTTTGTGGCTATTTTAAACCGTCAATCAGAAATTATGTATTTGCTTTCTAATGTTTATTGAAGTCTTATGATCCATCACTAGGGCTGTTCCCTTTATCTGTAATTTAATACCAGTTGGAAATGCAGCTGCATTATGATTCCAATACAGGACGCTACTATGACTATGGGAACCACACAGAGAAGGTGATTCTCCTGCTGTGAATTATATGAACTTAAGGAACACCCATTTCGGTTCACACATAATTTGGTCAAAGGCAGAATCCCAATTGTTGAAATCTGGTATATGTTAATTACATTTACCTCTGCCATGCAGGTGAACCTTGTATGGAAGGTATCACAAGATCCTAGGACAGGGTACATGCATCAGGATTTGGTCAGAGTATCACAGGGAAAACCACGTCTTCGTCTAGTACCCCACTTTGGATATGTTAGCCTTTTTCCATTTATCATAAAGATAATACCAGCAGTAAGCAAGCAAAACTGTTCCCTACCCCAAACACCTTTTTTTGTGGTTAAAAAACTGCTTCTAGTTTTTCGTATGATTGTCTGGGTTGTTACGAGTGTGTCCCTTTTACAGGACTCACCAATACTTGAAAAACACTTGGACCTTATAAGAGATGAAAAGCTTCTGTGGACAGGATATGGGCTTCGATCATTGGCAACCACAAGGTAGGTCCAAATTCAGAATTGACTCCAACTCAGCAGAGAAATGTAGGCAGAATTTTTGATCGACTGTCTTTTTATAACGCTGCCCATGTAGCGAAAAACCTTTATTCTAGAAAATGGTGAATGAAATTTATCTCAACCCCCCCCCCCCCCCACCACCACCACCACCACCACCACCACCACCACACACACTTTTTTTCAGTAATATCCAGTGCTGTATTTATATGCTCATAAATTTACAAGATGGGAAGTCTCCAAAATGGAGAGTATCCCAAAGATCAGAAACATAAAAAGAAAAGCTCTATGCAAGAAGCATCTATATCACCCTCATGGCAGGCATCATATAAGGATTGCCGCAATGAGGCTCGGAAAGATTCATATGACTTGTGAATCTGCCGACCCAAGTATGCCAAATTATGCTCACTCCAGATTGTCCAAAGAGCCCAATATCTCACCCAAGAGAGAAATAGTGAGTATTGAGACAAAAACCTCATAAATCTGCCAAATAACCAAAAATGTTTCCCAAATCTGTGACTCGGGAAACGAAGCCAAAGATGATCTGAAATTCTCCCGAGGAGGTTCCTAGAACACTGGCAGTGCCAAAGCAAATGAGGGACAGTCTCTAAAGGAGCCTGACATCGTAAACATGTGGATGGTGCAATGCGACGTTTGGCGAGTGTGACTCCCACTGACAATGTGCCTGTCATGCATCTCCAAAGAAAAAGTCTTTGTTTCAAAGGCATTTTACACTTCCATAATATCCGGAGATTCTTCCACCACCATGAGAGAGGCTTCCTGATATGCCACAGAGTATTAGCATATTGCTGAATCCATGGAGCAGGCTGAAGAAGCATGTAGGCTTTGATGGAGGTCAAGGCAGGCAAAGGAACAGGATGAGAGCATGTAGCAGAGGGTTGCAATTGCCAATCCATAAGCCTGTCTGTGTCAGCCACAGGGGGAACAGGTAGAAAACGATGTAACAAATCAGCAATTTTCTTCCATATCGACCTATGGTGCATTCCCAATGCATAGGAAGCAATGGCCTAAGGAAAAGATAAAACATAGCCCTGATTATCTACCACATCATGTATGTATCTAATTCCCAATTTCATGAGATTGTATGCCCGAACAGGTTCCTGTAAAGCAAGTGGAATGTCAAAGATGGCACTCCAATGAATACTTTCTTGCCTCATTGAGTTAGCCCCCGAGCAATTATCAGGAGCCCATTTGACCTTAGAAAGGACTTGTTTCCAGTCAAGTATCAGAGCAGTAGAGAAAGGACAGCCAGGTATCTTCCCTACAAATCTCCCAATGACAACCTCCCAATGATTAGTAGTCCAATGACCATAAGCAGAAGTCCTCATGTTGACACACATGGATGCTATCATACAAGTCCATGGCTGTTGTTGGCGGAAAAAAGTATGGAGCAGTCGCCTTCCTTGCAAGTACATGATATCTTATGTTGAGGATATTAAGTCCACCATGCATCCTAGGAGAGCACACCATTTCCATCTTCATCAGTCTCAATGCTTTCACAGCAGTTTTTGTCCTCCATAACATCTCCATAGGTTGAGACATAAAGGCTGAAATATCTCTGGAGGACCAATGCAGCAAAGGCAAAAAGAACTGGATATAGGACATTACAATGGACTGTACTATTCTGAGCCTGACATGAAGTGGCCAAGTATAAATTTTCCAGTATTTCAGTTTATGTTGAAGTCTTTGGAAGATCCATTTTAACTGCTGCTTCCTGGTGATATGCCATCCTATAGGATATCCCAAATGCCTGACTACATCTTTGGAATGCACCACCTGACCTGGCCAGAGAATAGAATGCCAATCACATTGTTTCAGGGGAAGCAATTTAGATTTGTCAAAATTGACATGCAATCCCGCTGCCAATCCATACAATGATAGAGTGGTCATAAGCATGTGAACTTCCCGGGGAGAATTCTGTGGCATAAAGAAGGAATCATCAGCATATGCTTGTGCCAAAAAAGATGCAGCCCCAGGGATTTTAAGACCAGTCCTGTGTTTGTAAGAGGATCAAGATACATTAAGAGGGGATGGGTCGCAATGGCATAGAAGAGAGCACTAAGAGGGCAGCCCTGTCTAACTGATCTACCCAATGTCCACGACCGAGATAGATGACCCCCAAGAATGCACTTAGAAGTAGAGCCAGAATAAAGCCAATAAACTGCATTTGCTATCTTTGGACCAAAGCCCAATTTGGTCATGATTTGAGAGAGAAAATCCCATTGAATAGTGTCAAATGCCTTAGCAATATCTACCTGCAATATGAGCACATCTTGATGCGAGTACTTAGCATATTCAATTGCAGTCAATGCATTGGAGATATTGTCATGGATTTGTCTTCGCGGCACAAACCCATACTGATGAGGATGAAGGCCCGCATTCAGTATCCCGTGAAGCCTATACACAATCATTTTGGCAATGAGTTTGTAAACTACAGGCATCAAAGTAATAGGCCTCCAATCTGACATATGGTCACACAGATGTTTTTTGGGCACAAGTTTGACTATGCCATGCTTCCAAGAGTGCGGTAACTGATTTTCTTGCCAGGCAACATTGATCATTTGCAAGAGGACATCTTTCAAATCATCCCAAAAAGAAATATAAAATTCCACTGTAAGGCCATCCCAGCCAGGGGACTTGTATTTGCTAAGGTGGAACAATGCATTATCAAGTTTTGTATCAGTAAAAGGTCTCTCCAAGGTAAGAGCATCATCCATTTCCACTATTTCAGAAACATATTGGAGGAATTCAGTCCTCGCATGAGTCATTTGATTTGATGGGGAACCAGGAGCAGAGAACAATTTCTGGAAATAATTTTGGCATTCATCTTGGAGATCAGAGAAAGAGTGCGTCCAAGAGCCATCTAGCTTCCTTACCCTAAGACATGAGTTTTTCTTTCGAGTAGCATGCAGGCCCTGGAAAAAGGCTTTTGATGAGCAGCCCTTATCCATGAGGGGCTTCATTCTTGCTCTAATCTGCCATTTGTGCAATTTCCTCTGATCATTAGCAGTCAATTTAATCCGGGCATGTGAAAGGGAATCATTTTCTGATTCAGAGAGAGGCCTTAAATGTGAAAATTCAGTCAATTGTTGTGCTGTCCTTTTTGCCCATTTAACCTCATTCCTCCATTTAGTCATATGCCAGTTTCCATACTCCCTAATGATATTCTGTATACGAGAGACAAAGCTGTCCCAAGCATAATCTCCCTCCTCCTGGGCATGCAAAGGCAAGGGATGAATTGCAAATCTGATCATTTGCTGGAAATAGTGATGTCGGAAATAAGCCTGATTAACATGCAACAATCTACTGGAAAGGGGTGGCAAATCATCCAGTGGCATACCAAGGTGCAGATTCATCCATAATGGGGCATGATCTGACAAGCCCAATGAGAAGTCTATGAGGAGATGAGGGCTAAAATCTGCATATTGTTGTGGGTAAAACAAATACCATCTGTCAAGCCTTGCCCAGTATGTAGTAAGTGCATTATGATGAAAAGTATATCAAGGCACTGACCCTTGGAGAAGCAGCCATAAATCTTCAGCTTGCACAGAAAGAAGCATGCTATCCCCCCACCACATACTTTTTTTTGTGAAACCAGTAACTATAAAATTAGCATGAAATCAATGTACATGACATTAGACTCCAAAGGAGAGCCTAATGAAAGAACTCAAAAACAGTGAGAAAACACTTCAAGGCTAGTAGCATCCAAGTCCCTCGCAGCATAACTATCATATAAAGATTGCTTGAGGGACATTCTGAAGAAAGCATATGCCTGAGGAAACTGTTGTCCCATCCTAAAATGCAATCTCTGTGTCCAAATAGTCCATAGTACCCAAAAGCGAGCCCAGTGAAAGAAAAGGAGGAATGGAGACATCTGAGGTGAGAAGCATCCAAACATCCAGAAGAGTTTCCCGAATCTGATAGAGGGAAACCGGAGCCGTAGCAGATGAGAGACATGAGTGATCAGTATTCGAGAGTGCGGGCAAGACCATAACAAATGGGGAACTGTCTCATGGTGATGAGAGCAACGGGGGCAGGAAGAGGAAGCAATACGACGTGCTTCCAATTTCACCCCAATGGAAGAAGCTCCCACTATACATCTCCAAAGGAAGAGCCTCTGTTTCAATGGCAATTTAGCTTTCCAAATTTTCCTGAGTTTTGATTGCCACCAAGATAAAGGCCTATCCAAATTCCAAAGAGTGTTGGCATGCTTATCAATCCATGGCGGTGGAAGAAGAAATCTGTAGACCATCGAAGATGTCAAATTATGCAGTGAAAGTGAACAGGTAGCAGGAGACAAGGAAATCAGATTCCAGTCCAGTAATCTGTCCTGAACAAACAACAGAGGAACAGGAACAAATGGCTGCAACATAGTTGTAAGTATTCTCCAAATGGGCCTATGATGCAGACCCAAGGGGAATGTCCTGCAAGCTTGTGGAAATGAGAGCACATAACCATGTTGATCCACCACATCTCCGACAAATCTTATGCCCAATTTCATAAGATTATATGCTTTTATTGGTGCCTGTAAAGCAAGAGGCGATTGAAACACCTTGCTCCAATGGATGCTTTCCAAACGAAGAGAGTTACCATGATGGGAGGAAGCACCTGACCATTTAGCATAAGAGAGAATTCTCTTTCAGTCATGAATAAAAGCAGTAGAAATAGGACAGTTAGGAATTTTCCCCTGAAATGTGGTCATGACTGCTTCCCAGTGATCTGTAATCCAATGCCCATATGCATGAGACTTCATGTTTCCATACATAGCTGCTAGCATAATAGCCCATGGCTGTTTTTGCTGAAAGAAATCAGCAATCATAGTGCTCTTCCTTGCCAACATATGAAACTGAAGATTGAGAATATTCAGTCCCGCCATGAGTCTTAAGAGAACAAACAGACTGCATGGGAAGTAGTCACAAAGCCTTTTTGTGAGATTTGCTTTTCCAAAATATCTCCATAGCTTGGGACATATAGGAAGCCAAATGCTTAAAAGACCAGTGAAGAAGAGGCAACTAAAATTGCACATATGCCATAATGATAGACTGGACTATCCGAAGTCGAACATGTAGAGGCCAAGTTGACAAGTGCCAGTATTCCAGCTTCTTGTTAATCTTTTGAAGCACCCATTTAAGCTGTTGTTGAGGGGTAATATTCCAGCCAATGGGATACCCTAAATGCCTCACAATGGTATGGGAAGAAATAATGTGACCTGGCCAGAGAAGTGCATGCCAATCAGCTTCTTACAATGCTAGAAGATTCGATTTCTGAAAGTTGATATGCAGTCCAGCAGCTATGCCAAAATCATTCAAAGTATGCATCAAATGAGAGAGGTCACTTTGAGAATTCCTGGGCATGAAATATGAATCATCAGCATATGCCTGTGCAAGAAACGGCCGTGCCCCTGGAATTTGCAAGCCATGAAGCTGTCCTGTATCTGCAAGATGGTCCATATGCAACAATAACGGATGAGTAGCAATGGCATACAGTAGGGAGCTAAGAGGGCATCCGTGTCTCACTGAACGGGTCATAGTCCATGTCCTTGACAACCCACTACCAAGAAGACACTGTGCAGTGGCATGAGAATACAACCAGTAAATAACATGAACGAGCCAAGGGCCAAATCCCAATTTATGCATTGTCTGAGAAATAAAATCCCAATGGACAGTATCAAATGCTTTCGCAATGTCCACTTGCAGAATGAGAACATCTTGTTTAGAATATTTGGCATACTTAATTGCAAGCAAAGCATTGGAGATATTGTCAGTAATCTGCCTTCTGGGAACAAACCCATACTGCCTGGGATGAAGTCCGGCTTGCAAGATAAATCGAACCCTAAGGACAATCATCTTGGCAACGAGTTTGTAGATGACTGGCATAAGAGATATGGGCCGCCAATCAACCATTGTGTCACACAATCTTTTTTTGGGGATCAATTTGACAAGCCCATGTTTCCAAGAAGGGGGAAGAGATTGTTCTGCCTAAGCATGATTGATCATAAGAAGAAGAGTGTGCTTGAGATCACCCCAAAATGCACGGAAGAATTCAACAATCAATCCATCCCAACCAGGAGAGCTGCCTTTATGTAAATGACTCAAAGCATCATCTAGTTCCTTAAGCATAAATGGCTGCTCCAATGCATGAGCCTGTTCCCGAGACAATATAGACTGAACATGCATAAGGAATTGAGATCTAGCTGCGTTCACTTGCATCGAATAATCAGGATGAGGAGAAAAGAGATGCTGGAAATGACTAGAGCATTGCGATTCCAGTTCTGATTTGGAGGTGGTCCAGGTGCCATCATCCTACCTGATCCTGCAAATATCCTCCTTTCACCTATCCACATGCAGGCTTTTAAAGAAGGCCTTGGAGGAGCAGCCCTTATCCAAAAGGGGTTTCATGCGAGCTCAGATTTGCCACTTCTTTAATTTACGAATATCATTTTGATGGATGATATGAACTGCATAAGCGCAAGAATCCTGTTCAGAAGAGGTGAGCTGCCTATAAGAGCTGATTGCATCCATCTGTTGCTTGTGAGATTGAGCCCATTTCAGCTTAAGTCTGAGATTTTCCATGTGACTCCGTTCATAATTCTGAATAACAGCCTGCAAGCGATGGACAAGATTGATCCAGGCAAAATCCATGTCCTCCTGAGCATGTAAGAGGAGGGGGCGGACAGCCACTCTCACCATGTTCTGAAATTGTTGATGAAGCAAGTAAGCACTATTAACATGGAGTAGGTGACGACCAAAAAAAGGCATATCATCGGTCAAATGTGCTATAGATAATGTCAGGCATACTGGAAAGTGATCAGATAACAAGAGGGAATGATCAACCCATAATGCACACGTGAAACTAGTGTACTGCTGAGCCTGCAACAAATACCATCTGTCAAGTCGAGCCCAGTAATGAGTAAAAGCATTGTGACGGTATGTATAACCCATATCTCTATCCCTTGTTGAGAGCCATAAATCTTTTGCATGCAAAAAAGAAAGCATATCCTCCCAATGTCGAAGCTCAGTGGGGATCATGTGAGAACGATGAGTGGTGTTGTCTTGCATGGCAGGCGAGTTATTAAAGTCTCCACACAAAAAAGCATTAGACAGCCATAGATATTGCTTGAGGGAGTCCCACATTCGAGCTCTTGTCGCAGAAGTTTGAGAGGCATAAACCGATGCTATTTCATAAAGATCAGCATGACAGATGCATCTGATTACCATCCATCGACCCTGGGGGTCGTTGTAAGCAGCCGTGGGCTGCATATCATGTTTTACTAGCATGCATACCCCGGAAAAGTGCATCGTACCAGCATAAAAGATGTCATAACCAGCAAAGTGGCCTTGCTGGCCAGCCAAGAAGTGTTGGTTGTGTTCCTGTAAGGAAATTACATCGGGGTGCATTGTATGTACATAGTGCCAAAAAAGTCTCCACTTATTGACATTGCAAAGACCTTGAACATTGTATGTAATGCAAGTAATTGAAGCAGACATAGAGGATATGTACAGTTGAGCCAAGAAACATAGTAAGGTATAAGCTGTCAGGCCTCCGCCATGACATCGACGTCCACCTGGCCTCTTGGATCAGTAGCTCTATCATCTGCATCATTGTCACATACAGGAATGCCCTTCTTGAGCACATCAACCCACAATCGAGAAGTCAGGCTATCAGCAGGGGTAGAGGCCTGACCAGGGGTGGAAGTAGAGGCATCCCAATGCCGAGATTGTAACGGTCGTGGCTTAAGCGCAAATACCTTTTTGGGTTGCTGCCAGGCACCCTGAGGAGAGGCATTAGATTCTGAAATTTTGCCCTTTCCCTTATCCTTTTGCTTGGCTGAAACCTGGACCACACTTTCTTTGGGAAGAACAGATTTAGATGCCACATCACCCAACTTGCTAGGCGTTGCCTTAGGCCCTGGACCATAAGTTGGAGAGGTAGTATTTTCTGGAGCAATAGCTGTAGGTGGGAGCTGATGCAGTATTGCAGGACACTGTGAAGCTAGATGGCCAAATTTATGACAAGTAAAACAAGCACCTGCAAATACTCCCCATTTCAAATCAAAATATTTTTCACCCAAGGGAACATCTTCCACCTCTACCGCAATGGAAGGAGAGGTTGGGTGATCTGTATCCCAAAGAACACAAAACCGATTTCGATTTCCCGAAGGTCGGGGTGGGCATACAACTTGCCCCAAAGTAGCTGCCAGACTTGGTAGCTCAGCCCTCATATAATCCGGAAAATCCACTACCTCAACCCATACAGGGCAGTGATGTCGAATGAGACCGTGATAATCCTTATTTGGTGACCATGGCATGACATGCACCATTTGTCTGCCATAGAATAGAGGAGACATCTCCAATATCTGCTGACGATATGAGGCATCCAAAAAGTGCACTTCATAAAAACCTCGAGAAGCAAAGTATACTCCTTCAACAAAGCAACCTTCCAACAAAGCCTGAACCCACTGAGCCACATCATTTGCAGAAAATAACTTCCCAGGGAAGAAAATGATAACTGCTTGCTGAGAGAACTTCCGGAGAGGAGTAACCAATGAGGGCAGCTTCAGCTTATACTTAAGGGCCGGGGGAGGTTTGGCCCACTCCTTCTGGCTGTGGTGAAATTCATCCTTGAGCATATCGAAAACATAGTGAGCATCTTCAGAGGCTGAGGTAGAGAATTCGAATTGTTGTCTTTTAGGGTCCCGGGACAAGTCCTTCCGAGAATAGCTTTTAATATGGTCCTCCATGAAGGTGAGCAGGGCAGAATTGATGAAGCAAGAAAGGGCAGCAGGGTTTATGCACAGTTATGGACGGGTGATACACAGCAACGGGAAGGAAAGCAGATGGCAAGAAGGAGCGGTTGGCAGCAGCTAAAGCAGGCGAGCAAGAGCAAGGCGAACACCAACGGGGCTGTACGGAAAGCTTTGTACGGACGAAGTTAGACTGTACAGAAATATCCAGCAGAAACTGTACGGAAGACACTGGGCTGTACGGAAAGGTTGATAGGAGGCTGAAAACTGCAGTGGTACGGAAAGACTGACGAAGACGTACGTGCACGCAAAAAGAAGTAGAGGTTGGAGAAAGCATGCGGGCCTGCGCTCAAGCCTGCGCAGGGATGACGAATTTGCCGTAGGCCCTGGTACGGTTGTACGGAAACCTTACAGCCACCGTACGAGCGTACGGACGGAAGGGGGGGCCTGCAAGAAGAACTTGGCGGGGCGCTCAGCTTGCTCCTCTCACGCACCTCTCTCTCTCTCACACACCAACACACTTTTTTTTTGGTAAAATCCAGTGCATTGTATTTATATTGTCATAACTTTACAAGAGGGGAAGTCTCCAAGAATGGAGAGTATCCCACAGATCAGAAGCATAAAAAGAAAAGCTCAATGCAAGATGCATGCATATCACCCTCATGGCAGGCATCATATAAAGATTGCCGCAATGAGGCTCTAAAAGATTCATATGACTTTTGAAACTGGCGGCCCAAGTATGCCAAATTGTGCTCTTCCCAGATTGTCCAAAGAGCCCAATATCTCACCCATGAGAGAAAGAGTGAGTATTGAGATAAAGGCCTCCTAAATCTGCCAAATAGCCAAAAATGTTTCCCAAATATGTGACTCGGGAAACGGAGGCGAAGATGATCTGAAATTTTCCCAAGGAGATTCCGAGTAGACGGGCAATGCCAAAGCAAATGAGGTACAGTCTCTGAAGGAGCGTGACACCGTAAACAGGTGGGTGGTGCAATGTGACGTTTGGCAAGTGTGATTCCCACTGACAATGTGCCGGTCATGCATCTCCAAAGAAAGAGTCTTTGTTTCAAAGGCATTTTACACCTCCATAATAGTCGGAGATTCTTCCGCCACCATGAAAGGGGCTGCCTGATATGCCATAGAGTATTAGCATATTGATGAATCCAAGGGGCAGGTTGAAGAAGCTTGTAGACTTTGATGGAGGTCAAAACAGGCAGAGGAATAGGACGAGAGCATGTAGCAGAGGGGTACAATTGCCAATCCATAAGCCTGTCTGTGTCAGCCACAGGGGGAATAGGTAGAAAAGGATGCAAGAGATCAGCAATTTTCTTCCATATCAATCTGTGATGCATTCCCAAAGCATAAGAGGCAGTGGCCTGAGGAAAAGATAAGACATGGCCGTGATCATCTACCACATCATTGATGTATCTAATTCCCAATTTCATGAGATTATATGCCCGAACCGGTTCCTGTAAAGCAAGTGGAATGTCAAAGATGGCACTCCAATGAATACTTTCTTTCCTCATTGAGTTTGTCCCCGAAAGATTATCAGGAGCCCATTTGACTTTAGAAAGCACTTGTTTCCAGTCCAATATCAGAGCAGTAGAGAAAGGGCATCCAGGAATCTTCCCTACAAATCTCCCAATGACAACCTCCCAATGATCAGTAGTCCAATGGCCATAAGCAGTTGTCCTCATGTTGACACACATGGATGCTATCATACAAGTCCATGGCTGTTTTTGACGGAAAAAGGTATGGAGCATAGTCGCCTTCCTTGCAAGTACATGATATCTGATATTTAGAACATTAAGTCCTCCATGCATCCTAGGGGAACATACCATTTCCATCTTCAGCAGTCTCAATGCTTTCACAGCAGTTTTTGTCTTCCATAACAGCTCCATAGCTTGAGACATACACACCCCCCCCACCACACACACACACACACACACACACACACAAAGAAAAAAAAGAATAAAATAAAATAACAAAAATCACCCATCCTCCTTGTGCCCACCTGCTTTGGAGCTCCTTTGGGCTTTCCTTAATCTAATACATAAGCAGGAAACAGTGGCTACTACCTCTCCATCCAACAAATATAAATGAGCTTATAATATGGCAGAAAACAAGTGGCTGAGATGTGGACTGGAGGCATACTTCTGTGAGAAGTGCGGTGGAAATGAGCGGAAGAGAGAGAGAGAGATAGCACGCCTCACACACACACACTGAGAAGGAGAGAAAGGAGAGAGAAAGGCACAAGATAACTGCAAGTGATCTCTGGAGAAAACCCCGCTACAACTGGGGGAAAACCATGGAAACAAACGGGCTGCTCAAGAACTCGGAACACACAGCTCAACAACCAAGTGAACTAGGAGCACAAGGGAGTGGATGAACTGCTCCACCACCCTGCTCCTCAAGTGATGCTGTGGGCTGGCTCTGCACCTCTGCCAGGCTCCACAAGATGCACTGCTCGAAGGACTGCTCCAGTTCCGAAGATGGGAAATGAGGACTGAGGGGGTAGCCCCCCAGTCCCACCCTCGTCAGGTAGGGCAGGCTGGCCGACCTAGCAGCCCTGCATGGCCGACCCATCTCTGCCCGGGCGCCACCAAGGCCGATTGCCCCGCCTCCACACTGCCACACAAAGGGCTCAAGGACAGCCCTAAAGGAGGCCTCTCCTCTTGCCCCTCAGCCCCGACCAGGCTGCCACTGCCTGCAGCCCTACAGGAGGCTGCCCCTGCCCTACACCAAACATGGCAGACCCATGGGGAGCAGCCTACCCTAGACTACCCTCAGGGGGGCGGGCACACCCATAACAAAGGCCCTCACTTTCTATGCTAGCCTCACTCAGTGGGAGGGCACACCCACAATCAAGGCCCCCTCTCTCTCTAAGGTGAGATCAGGAGATGTTGACCTCCAACACCCCCTCTCAGCTCCTGGATAGAACAGAGACGCCAGGGAGCTGGGTGTGCCGCTGGAACAACTGGAGGAATCCGTCGTGTGATGCTTCACCACTGAAGACTGCCACAGGTACTGTTGAAGAAGCCCCCTCGTGGCATGAACCGCCTCAACACGATCACTGGAAACCTAGAATTGTTGCTCCCAGGCCAAAGGTGCTAGGTACACTACTCTGGTCTAGTAATGGTACACTGGGTCAACTGGTACAACAATCCAACTGCTGGTACTAGTGCATGACTCCAACAGAGGATCCTGGAACAATAATCCAACTGATACTGCCTCCAGTGCAAGGTCTGCTTCCTTGCATGGACACCTGTATCGTAGAGCTAGATAGCCCCCTTTGAAGCCCCCTCTCAAGTCCAAACTGGTACACTGTCGCCAGATCGATGAACTTCAGTGCTCCACGGGCATATAACAGCTCACAAGGATCAATCAAATATGTTTGGGTTGCTGCACTGGCAATCTACTGACCCATCCGGATCTCCAGCAGCATCAGATAATAGTTGCAGCAGAACACTAGCAGAGCCCCTCTGGATCTGCCAAGTCATAACGTCCAAACAAAATAGAAACTAGTAACATAATGCCACCTGAGTTAGCGGCGGGAACAACTCCTCATGGCTCGAGGTCCGCTTGAAAGCCTACCTCGATAAATGACTCCATGCTTAGTGCACCTGATCGGCAAGTCTAGCTGCCACAAACAAGCAAGCAATCCTCTACCTGGATCCGGAAAGCCTGTTGGCAACTCCTGCCAAGTGCTACTAAAAGGTTGGAGTAATCGTGGGCACAGTAGTGACACTATTGGCTACATGGTTACTGGCCCCCTATGCGTTCCTTTGGGGACACCAACGCCAATAGAGACCTTTCTGACCACATCGGTTACACGTACAGGATTCCTTGAGAGCTTCACGTTCCTTAGCTGTCAACTGCTTGCTTCCTCTTTGGTCAGCTATCAAAGCCTCAGGTTGACTGTCATAGGTACGATTGACGAAGCGCTCCTCTTGGTCAAGCATCATGGGGACCAATTCCTCCCAGGTCAACTCATTCACCCTACCACTGGTGATCAGGGATGAATAGAAATCACCGTACTGAGAGGATAACTAGGATAGGAGAGTTATGGCCATGTTTGCTTATGAAATCTGCTTCCTTGCCTGGAGGATCTCTTGCTGGAGTTCCTGTAACTTGTTGATGTGTTCCCGCATCGATGAAGACTTCTTGGGATCCAACAACCTCATATGGACCTCCAGTGGAACCCTCTTCATGGGAGAGGTTCGGTTATACATGGATGCCAAATGCTCCCAAATACTTTTGGCCACTGTCATGTGCTTCACGTGATTAATCACCTGAGGACTACAGTTAAGAAATATAAACGATCTTACCCTGGCATTGACACGGTCCGAGAGCTGAGATAGGGTCTCGGCCTCCTTTTGCTCCAGGATGCCAAGGTCCTTCGCCAAGGGATCTGGTTAGGAAACACCTATCAAGATGAAATCTGCTAGGTCGTATGACTGTAACACAGATTCCATCATCACCCGCCAAACACCGTAATTGAGCCCATCCAACTGCCGGTCAACTGGGAACATGGGCAGCACTGGAGTTCTGGTCTTGTTCTTTGCGATCTCGGACAAAGTTGCCATGTCGAGGTGAAGAGGACGATGAACTGAAAGAGAAGGTGGATGGGATTTGAGGGTTGAAGAAAGGAGAAGGCGGAAGAAGAGGATGAAGAGGCTGACAGCCCAATGTACCTTCACACCTTGCTTTCCATCCCTTGGAAACACCTCCTCTCTGATCTGAAAACACCTTTCAAAGTCACCCCTCTGCTGGTCACCCGAACAGTCCACTCCTCGAACACACTGCTCCTCAAAGACACCTCCGAACAGAACCCTAATCCTCCTCTCTGTGTGTTGGCTCAACACTCCCTCCACCCCTCGGGCCTCAAGCCAACCATGGCTTTGATACCATGTGAGAAGTGCAGCGGAAATGATCGGAAGAGAGAGAGAGATAGCAGGCCTCACACACACACATTGAGAAGGAGAGAAAGGAGAGAGAAAGGCACAAGAGAACTGCAAGTGATCTCTGGAGAAAACCCCCCTACAATTGGGGGAAAACCATGGAAACAACGGGCTGATTGAGAGCTCAGAACACACAGCTCAACAGCCAAGTGAACTTGGAGCACAAGGGAGTGGATGAGCTGCTCCACCACCCTGCTCCTCAAGTGATGCTGTGGGCTGACTCTGCACCTCTGCCAGGCTCCACAAGATGCACTGCTGGAGGACTGCTCCAGCTCCGAAGATGGGAAATGAGGACTGAGGGGGGGCCTATGATAGCCCCCCAGCCCCTCCCTAGTCGGGTAGGTGAGGCTGGCTGACCCAGCAGCCCTGCATAGCCGACCCATCTCTGCCCTATAAAGGGCCTGGTAGCAGCCTCCAAGGGGCTGCTACCGACCAGGCTGCCACTGCCTGCAGCTCTACAGGAGGCTGCCCTACTCCAGACATGGCAGACCCATGGTGACAAGCCTACCCTAGACTACTCTCATGGGGGCGGGCACACCCACAACAAAGGCCCTCACTCTCTACGTTACCCTCACTCACTGGGCGGGCACACCCACAATCAAGGCCCTCTCTCTCTAAGGTGAGATCAGGAGATGTTGACCTCCAACAACTTTATGGACACGATTGTTGCCACCCCTGCTATCACAGACAGATCCACTCCCATAGCATCTCAACCAAGTGCAACAGTTGTGCTTCAATGAGTGAACCATGACTAAAGCATACCCTCATAACTTTTCCTTGCATCCTTCAAAGCCATGTTCAAGCACCCAAAAATCTGCTGTTGACAGTTAGCTCTGCACCATTCGCCAAAACAAAATGCTCTTTGGCCAAAATGTCGGGGTATTGAAATTCAATCTCTCTTATGACAAGGCCATCAATTCATGGTAATATGCATTGAGCCTGGCTAGGCACAATTTCTGTTGGAGGTTTTTGCGCATAGGTCATTGCTTTATTTGTGGACAAAAGGGACACTTGAGGCACACTTTTTCTTGGAGTTTTTTGTACATATGCCATTGCTTCATTTGTGGACGAAAGGGATACATGTGGGACACATTGTCCAAATTCAAAGACGAAGTCAAAGAATGCAACTTTGACTGAGGTCAAAGATAATACTATCTCTCCATGCACACTCTAGTCCTAGATCAAAGTCTTCGCAAAAAGGATTGTATTTTTAACATGAAAGTATTCAAACTCAATGACCTTGTTCACATGTATGGATTGGTCGTGAGTAGAATAGTTCACATCCTAATTGACTCCGGTAGTAGTTGGTGCGGAAATTGGGAGAACCAATGCAGCTAAGTGACCGTCTCTACAAGTTGGACATGGCAGCTAGGAAGTAGATTTGGAATTGATGTGTGACGCAGATTCCCCTTACCATACGAAATTACACAGAGGATCTAGATTTCATGTTGATGAATTTAGATAAAGTGGATGTAATTTTGGGGAAAGAATGGTTGCATAAGATGAATGCCCAAATTGATTTGCAGAGTCGTACGTTATTAACTTTTGTTAAAGGGGGTGTACCTTGTGTATTACAAGATGATTTTGATGTCCCATCCTATACCCTTGTAAAATTATTGGAAATTGCTAATATTTCTTAGTACGAAGTGTATCACTGTATATTGTGTAAATTTGCATCTGAATTCAATAATGCTGATGAATTTTCTAAGTTAGATGCATGGAAAGCACAAGCACTTGTGGAGATCAAAATAAAATTTGTGTATGTATTTCCATATAAGTTGTTATAGGATGGTTTCCCACTTGCTAGGTCGGTAGATCATCGGATAGTTCCAGGAGCTTAGCCTATAAGCATGGTGCCTTATAAGACAAATTAAATAGAAGAAGATAATTTATCATGACAGTCGTTACAATACCTACGCGTGGGGTAGATTAGGAAAAGTAAATCTCCCTGGGGCGCACTGGTTATGTTAATGCACAAGAAGGACGAAAGTTGGAGAATGTGTGTAAACTATAAAAATTTGAATAAGGTTACAGTTAAGAACCAATATCCCCTTCCTAGAGCAATTGATTTGATTGATAGGGTGCAGGGGGCTACCTATTTTATGAAGATCAACTTCCGTATTGATTATCACTGAATATGCATACCTAAGGAAGATGTCTTTAAGAGTTTCTAACTAGAATATGGCCATTACGAGTTTCTAGTACTCTCTTGTGGACTCACGAATGCTCTTGTGATATTTCAACTGATGATGAACGATATCTATGTGGTGATTATTTGGGGAAGTTTGTAGTCGTATTCTTAGATGATATCATGGTATACAGTCGTTCTTTGATAAACATATTGGGCATTTCTGCATTGCATTAAAGATACAAGACATTGTATGCGAAGGAAACTAAGAATGAGTTCTTTCGTAAGGAACTCCTATATCTTGGACATAAGATGTTCCAAGAAGGCATAAGCGTTGATCATGAGAGGATTCAAAAGCTTTTGAATTGGCATGTTGCGTGAGGCAGCCAGGATTGTCCTCAAACACTTTTTAAGTCCTCTTAATTGACCCACTTCATAGAATTGTTGTAGCACATTGGTAGAGGAAAAATTAGTTCTGATTGTTGTCATGTCAAGCTAATGTCGTAAAAAAAACTCGGATTTTTTATGGAATAACAAATGCAAATCCAACTTTGAGTTCAACCAAAAGTTTAAAGGCTAAGTTGCCATCCAAATTACAGGTAATGTTTTGAGCATAAGCAAATTTTCTCCTTGTGAGTTGCTTTCTCATGCTTTTCAAGGCCTTACATCTTTTAACAGTTTGTAGACACAAGCTGGATTAATAATAGAGCTGATATCAGAGATACATATTCAGTTATAGCAAATATATTATTGTTTGAAAATGCTGACTGCGAGGATAAATTTGGGCTTTGGGAAAACATTTCACTTAAATACTAGGCTCCATATCATACAAGATTTCTTATGTACCTTTCACATGATGTCAAGGAATGAACTTGAGTTTTAGGAGGGCCATGGTATGGACTGAAGTATCTTGGGCACGTCTCAGAATATCTGAAGATCTAATGTCATGGTTGCACATGTTCATCATGTAGGGATATAGCAACCTATGACTGTACAGAGCATAACAGATCAAGTCACAAAAGGTACTAAGCTCAAAGCTTGCGGGAAAGCTTCAAACAGAAGAGCCTTCTTAAAAAGATATGCCAAGTTGTCTTTAGTGGGAACATAAGACAACTCAATATCACCTGCTGATAATCTCTCTCTGACATAGTGATAGTGAACCTCAATATGCTTTGTGCGACCATGGAACACTGGATTCCGTGCAACAGCCAAAGCACTCTGACTATCAGTGAAGATGATGGTAGGAGCAGTCTAACATGCATGAAGATCTGCAAGTAACTCCACTGTAGCTATAAAAGCTACTTTGTACTCAGCCTCAGAGTTAGAATTAGCAGCTGTAGTCTGCTTCTTGCTAAACCAAGAGATGCATGAAGTACCAAGCATGAAACATTTGCCACTATGTGACACACGGGTGTCGGAATAGCCAGCCCAATCACTATCAGTGAATCCATGCATGACAAGTGAAGAATTGGCCTCATAGAGAAGGCCCAAATGATGCTAAGTGCCTTTGAGCTACCTGAAGACACGTTTCACGGCTTGCCAATGGTGTGTAGAGGGGTTGTGCATATATCTACTCAACTGTGAGACAACATAGTGAAGATTGGGTTTGGTGTGGCATAAATAAATAAAACAATCAACTGCCTCCTAATAGAGAGCGGCACCACATGCACCACTGCCATCCTTTGATGAGAAGTGAAAACCAGGCTCTAATGGTGTGGATCCTAGATTGCAATCCTCAAACTGAAAACGCTGCAAAAGCTGTCCAATGTACTTAGATTGTGACATCAAAATACCCCCCTCACTGCTAGTAAATTGAATGCTTAGATAATAATGCAAAAGACCAAGATCAGACATAGCAAATGTCTTCAGCAAGTCAAGCTTAAAAGCAGCAATGTGCTCAGAATGTGTCCTAGTCACAAGCATGTCATTAATAAAATCAGAAAATTTGTCCCACTCTTACGGCTGTGAAGGGTAACCTTGAAAGGGATGTTCTGAAAGCCAAGACTTAAAAATGAGCATGAATCCTTGAATACCAAGCCCGGGGTGCCTGTTTCAAGCCATAGAGGACTTTCTTTAACTGTCATACCTTGCTTTCAGAACCTGGAACCTCAAAGCCAGGAGATTGGGTAACATAGACTTCCTCTTGCAAGTGCCCATGAAGAAAAGCTGTCTTAATATCAAGCTGATGTGCCTCCCAATGAAAATGGGCAGCAAAGGCAATAACAATCCTGATAGTAGTGATCCGGGATGTGGGGAAAAAGTCTCCTCAAAGTCAATGCCTTGCTCCGGTGCATAGCCTTTAGCAACAAGGCGGGCTTTGTAACGGTCCACTAAACCATCAGCTTGCCGTTTAATTTTGTATACCCACTTAGTCCCAATGGCATTCTTGCTAGGAGGAAGTAACACAACTCCCAAGTGTTTTTTCTGATGGATGGAATCCAATTCAGTTTGCATAGCCTGCAACCAACATTCATTTTGAAAGGCATACTTATGGCATAATGGCTCTTCATTGCATGCTGTAGCAACAAATGCAGAAGCCACTAAATTAGCATGTTCTTTCCCGACAGTTGCTCTTGTACGGGCTGGCAGAGGAGCATTTGTTTGCTGTCTTTGAGAGTGTCAAGGAGCCAACGGGGAAGCCTTTTGGGCTTTGAATTTCAGCTCTCTCTTGGTCAATGGTCCTGTGCACGATATTTTGATCAATCTGAGGCATAGCAGGCTGTAAATCTTGCTGATTTTCAGACTGCACATGTGGCTGCAAATGACCATTAAAAGGAGGAACCTCAAATGTGACATTATCATGGAAGTCTGACGGAAACAAAGGCATCAAGTTGTCAAAGAGATCTGTGGCATCAACAGTGGGCTGTTTTTGACAGTCCAGCAAAGGCAGAGATGAAGATACATAAAAAATAACATCCCTACTAACAAAAACCTTGCCCGTGCAAGGCTGGTAGAGCTTGTAGCCCTTGCTTTCTAAGCTGTACCATTCGATCCTACAGTGGTATCACAGCTGAGGTAGACTCGTCTCCTGCTCATCGGATTTGTACTAGTCGTACAGTCGTACCTCCGTACGTATCTGTGCCATTGTACGTTGGATCCCGTACACAGTACCTGTTACATACCTGCGTCGTACGTCCATACTGCGCTCCATTGCGCTGCACTTTCCGTACAGCCATACGTTGTGTTCCGTACATGCCCCGTAGCTACATTCCGTACAGACAGCGTACTTTGCATTCCGTACCTGAACAGTTGCACAACTCCGTACTTGCACTGCGTACTTGTCCGTACAGGGTACCGTACTGATCTCTGTACTTGCATTCCGTACAATCAGCGTACTTTGCATTTGTACAATTATACGCTCACCTTGCATTGTACCTGCTTCGGGATTTGGTACAACCTTTGCACGTGTGAAATCACTTGCAGAGTATTCTCAAAATTTGGGGCTTTTGAGGGCTTTTGCTCTCCTTATCTTCCTCCTACAGTGGTTGAAATCTTCTCAGGCCATTTCAACAGCTTGGAAAGCCTACATTTTGAGGTCCATACTTTGGGATAGGTGCACTTTTGCAGTCATTTTGTGGACAGCAAGTCCTAATTCTGCAGTTGCAAGCCTTGAGGCTATATTTTTTGGGATTTGGTCTGCAATTCTCTTTTGATTGCAATACATTGGGACAGATTGGAGAACATTGAGTTACATTTGCAGAACATTGAGTCAGATTTTCAGACATTGAGTCTTTTTTGCAGGACATTGAGTCAGATTTGCATACATTGGGTCACATTTGCAAAAATTTCAGCAAAATTTGGGGCTTTTCTGCATTTGCCCTCTTTTTGGCCTATTTGCCCTCAATAAATTTGGGGCTTTTGCCAGATTTGCTATTTTTTGCAGTGAACATTGCCTGTCACAGTCACATTTGGGTCAGATCTGCATTTGCCCTTTGATTTGGGTTAGAAATTTGCAAATATTGCTGTCATTTTTCGGACAGCCAGCTTTTTGCAGTGATAGCCTTGAGGCTTTTGGGTTTTTTTTTTTGACAGTATCACATTTGCTATGGTTGGGAACAATCAAGATTTATTTGGAGTTCTTCGTGAAGATGATAAGTTAATTGGCACCAACTATCCGATGTGGTCTTATCTCATGAAACATATTCTTGTTGCAAAGCATTTGTGGAATATTGTTTCTGGGGCTGATATGAGGCCAGCCAATGCTACAGTGGTTGCCTCTATTGCTGGTCCTCTTGCAGGGGGTGTTAGAATTATAGATATAATTCAGCAGTGACCTATGTAATTTAATAAGCTAGTTAGGGGCACTTTTCCCTCTTTAAGAGGTTTTTCCCCCTAACCGCAGTTAATTCACTAACTATGGTTAGTGACTACCAAGGTTTTGTCACTAGGACAAAACCTTATCTCTCACTCATTGAGTTTTACACTCTTCTATTTGCAACTCAGCTCTCAAGCTTTCAGCTCTCCAGCTCTCACTCTCTTGCTCTCTCTCACTTTCCATTCTGTCACATTTGGTATCAGAGCATTTGATCCAGCTCCCTACTTCTTCCCCGTTCAGCTCCAGCTACAACCCACGCTCCTGCTGCTACACCTCGCCCGTACAGTCCGTACGATTGTATGGAATCCGTACCGTACCTGTCGTACCGTACATGCCGTACAAATATGTAACGCACAGGTCGTCGTACATCGCGTCCGTACAAGTGCAGTGGTTGTCGTACATCGCGTCCGTACAGTTCGTCGTCAGACTGTACGGTTCATCGTACAGTTTTGTACCTGTACGTACAGATCGCTGCTACCAGCCGTACAGCTCGCTGTCACCAACCGTACAGCTCGCTGTCATCATCCGTACCAGCACGTACCTTCTCCGTACTGTCATCCGTACTTCTGTACAGTACTTCCGTACTGGTCCTGCTTTCGTACAGCAGGTAGTCCTCTGATTCAGTACAGGAGAAACTCGCAGGTGATCTTTGGCAGGCACATTTTGCAGACAGCCATTGTTTGGCTCAGTTTTTTGGGAGTACATTTGGGGCATTTTGTTTGTTGCAGACATTGCAATCATTTTGTAGTTTCGGAGCTACACTTGGAGCAAACATTGCAGATTTGGTCTGAAATTTGGGGCTTTCTGCTGAAATTGCAAAATTTGGGGCTTTCTGTACTTCTGCCCCTTTCTGGTTGCAATTTCAAGCTCGAAATTTGGGGCTTTCAGTTCTGCAGTACAATTTCTTGAAGAAATTTGGGGATTTTGTAATTACACAGCAATCTCGCAGTGAAATTTGGGGCTTTTGCAGACAGAGCGCAATTCTTGCAACATATGGGGCTTTTGATCTATTTGCCCCTTTCTGGTTGCAATTTCAGGCCTATTTTGGGGCTTTTGTGTTGGGAGAGCAATTTCTGGAGTTTTCAGTTCATACTGCCTTTCTTGGAGTGTTTTGCAGCACTTTTGGCAGATTCTGGAGAGTTTTTGATGCTTGGACAGATTTCTAGTTGCATTTACAGCCGGTGCTTGGCTGTGTTTTTGGGGAGTTGTGCATTTCATTCCCAGTAAGGGAATTCAGTTTTGTATCTGCTTAAATCTCTTTCTTAGATATGGCCCAGCAGAATCAGAATGACTTTCAGTTCGGTGGTCTTTCACAGGAAGACAAGTTGGATGGTACCAACTACTCCCTCTGGAGTTTTATGGTACGCAATATTCTGATTTCTCGCAATTCATGGGATTATGTGAATGGGGGTGAGATCCGACCAGCAGGTATGGCACCTAAACCCCTCCTCAGTAAGGAGGTGGAAGAGGTCGTGCACAGGGGGCAGCTGCAGAACAAGTTGTTGGTGCAGCTATAGCCACTACTCCAGATCAGAAGAGATGGGATTCACGAGATGCCTTAGCTTTGTCATGTATCTCTCTTTCAGTGAAAAGATTTATCATTCCGCATATCCGGTCGTGTAAGACCTCCAAGGCAGCGTGGGATATTTTAGAAAGCATGTATGCAGCCCGGAATGATGCAAGGGTATCCTTCTTGAAAAGAGAGTTAAGTAATACACATATGGAAGAGGGTGACTCCATGTCAGTCCACCTCACAAAGCTACAGGATCTCAGAGAGCAATTGTTAAACATAGATGAAATTATTCCTGATTCAGAGATGATTACAACCACTCTGAATTCTCTTCCTGAGTCTTATCTCAGCTTTCATACCTCGCTGAACTTATCATTGAGGGGGGGTGCAAATCCTCTCACTTTTTATGAGTTGATAGGACTTCTGCTTCAGGAAGAGCAGACCAGGAAAAACTTGGCTTCACGTGCAGGTGAACAAGCCATGCTCTCAAAGTTTAAATAAAAAACAAAAGGACAGGCAAAGACATCAGTAAATCAGCCTTCCAGTGGGTCAGGACAGCCTTCACAAAAGGCTAAAAATGATGCAAGTAAGCCCAAAAAGAAGGGTTTTTGTCACTACTGCAAAAAGCCAGGTCATCACATTGCAGAATGCAGGAAAAGGCTTGCAAAAGAGAAGGAAAAACAGCTCCGGTATGGCTGTTTCAGATTCAGCTCCTCATGCATCTGACAATGGGGATGCTGCAGCCAACTTTGTTGGACAGGATTATGCCTTTTTATCTTGCATTTCAGATTCTAGGCTGGCTATTCCAGATGCTCGGGATAGTACAACCACTTGTAATGATGATACTTATGCATTTTTGACTTGCAGTTATGACTCTTCTACGGATGCATGTGCTTTCAGTGTCAATGAAACACTGAACACTTGGTATTTTGACAGCGGTGCATCCAAACACATCACTTCTAGGAAGTGTCTTTTTACTTCCTTTCATCCACCTCCAGTTGGTAAGAAAGTCACTTGTGCCAACAACTCATCATATTCAGTACGTGGCACAGGAGATGTTGAGCTCACTGCCATTGATGGCTCAATTTTCAGACTTTCAGATGTCTTATATGTGCCTGGTATAACCAAAAATCTTCTTTCAGTGTCCACTCTTAACAGAGCTGGATTTCAGGTCATCTTTGAGGATGACAAATGTGCTGTCCGAGACAGGGAAGATGACTATGCCTTAAGATTATTTGGTACTCTGCTGCGTGGGCTTTTTCAACTTGATCTTTTTGAGAAAAGAGCAGCCCATGCTCTTGCAGTTTCTACCC
The DNA here is from genome assembly GCF_047967505.1 of Dipteris shenzhenensis. Classification (NCBI taxonomy): domain Eukaryota; kingdom Viridiplantae; phylum Streptophyta; class Polypodiopsida; order Gleicheniales; family Dipteridaceae; genus Dipteris; species Dipteris shenzhenensis. The sequence goes on along the minus strand of NC_141619.1, from coordinate 31,934,436 downwards.
CTACAGCTTGCCATGCAGAATGCAGAATTATGGCATGCTCGATATGGCCACATGCATTACAACAGCTTGATGACACTTCAGAAGTATTCCATGGTTGATGCATACCTCCTCCACATGCCTGTGAAGGGTGCATTTTAGGCAAGATGCATAGATTCCCCTTCAAGAAGGATGGTTCAGTTAAAGCTGTCCGCAAATTACAGCTTATACACAGTGATGTCTGTGGTCCCATGAGGACTCCATCGTTGGGTGGTCATCTCTACTTCGTTACATTTATTGATAATTACTCCAATTTCACTTGGGTTTTTGGGCTGAAACGCAAATCAGAAGTGTTCACGGTGTTTAAACACTTTTCAGCCATGGTTGAAAATGAAACCGGACTCAAGATACAGACATTGCGCACAGATAGAGGTGGGAAATACTTGTCTGCAGAATTTGATGCTTTTCTGAAAGGCAAGGGTATTGTGCATCAGCTCACAGTCAGGCTGACCCCTCAGCAAAATGGCAAAGCTGAGAGGAAAAATAGAACTCTCATGGAGATGGACAGATGTATGCTGAAAAGCAAACACATGCCTCACAAATTCTGGCTTGAGGGCTTGATGTGTGCCAATTACATTTTGAATCGGGCTCCCACTAAGGATTTAGAAACAAAAACTCCTTATGAGGTCTGGAATGATAGAAAGCCTTCAGTGGATCACTTCCGAGTCTTTGGATGCCTTGCTTATGCTCATGTGCTAGTTGAATTTAGGCACAAGTTGTCAGATAAAGCCATTAAGTGCATATTTGTTGGGTATAGTGCAGAAAGCAAGGGGTACCGTCTCTACAATCCTGCTGCATGCAAGATCATGGTCAGTAGAGATGTGATATTTGCTGAAAATTCAGCTCACACTCAGGCTGAATTTCAAATGCCTTATTCTTCAGAAGATGTCTTTGAGGGGTTGCTACCCATTGCCTTGGGTTCCCCTGCTGATATTTCTGATGCAAATCAGAATTTACAGCCACCTCCAGATGCTTTAGTTCCGCCACAGGATGTCTTGCCCCCTCCACAGGCAGTGGAACAGGTGGTGCAGCAAGAAATTGCAGACATACATGCAGCAAAAACAGTCCCAAACTGGCTGTTACAGACTCTCAGGGAGAGTAAAATTGATGCTCCGTTACCTGGCAGGACTCGCAGTGCAGCAAGGCACATGGAAGGTGCTAATTCAGTGGAATCAGCATATGCAGGTACTCTTCTTGATGAGGAGGAGCCTGCCACATTCGAAGAGGCAAAGGACAATGTGCATTGGATGAATGCCATGCACGATGAGTTGCAGTCCATTCAGACTTGGGATGTTGTAGACTTGCCACCGGGTAAACATGCCATTGGCACACGATGGGTTTTCAAGGTCAAACGGAAGCCAGATGACTCCATTGACAGATATAAGGCAAGGCTGGTTGCTAAAGGCTATGCTCAGAAAAAGGGCATAGATTATGAGGAGACATTTGCTCCTACATCCCGGATGACCACCATCCGATCAGTTATTGCAATGGCTGCACATTTTGAGTGGAATGTTCATCAGTTGGACAGCCTTCTTAAATGGGGACTTGCTGGAAGAGGTGTATGTCAAACAACCTCCGGGCTTTGAAATTACAACAAATGCACTTCAAGTATGCAAGCTCAACAAAGCTTTATATGGGCTGAAACAGGCCCCTCGTGCATGGTATGCCAAGATCCATGCCTTTTTGACTAGCAAGGGACTGCACAATAGTCCTACTGAGAGCACCCTCTACATCAAGATGGATGGGGGGGAAATTTTAGTCATCCTTCTTTATGTCGATGACTTACTGCTCACAGGGTCCAATGAAGACAAAATTGCAGATTTCAAAGCTGATTTGCAGACCAACTTTGACATGTCAGATTTGGGGCTGCTTCACTTTTATTTGGGGATCCAGTTCTCTCATGAGAGACGTGGCACTGTTATGTCTCAGTCCAAGTATGTTCAGAAACTCTTGGACAGATTTAACATGCATGATTGTAAGCCCATAGCCACTCCCATGGAGCCGGGGCTGAAACTCACAATGCATGATGCAGGAGAATTAGTTGATGCCACACTTTACAGTCAGGCTGTTGGATGCCTCATATATGTCTGAAACACTAGACCTGATATTTAGTTTGCAGTATCTCAGGTGAGCAGGTACATGCACAACCCAAAAACTATGCATTGGCAGGCAATTAAGCGCATCTTCCGTTATTTGCAGGGCACGAAGTCTTTTGGCTTGCTATTTCCTAGGGGGGGGTGACTTGCAGATGCATGCCTACAGTGATTCAGATTGGGCTGGTGATTATGATACTAGGCAGTCCACTATTGGCAATTGTTTCTTTTTGGGTAAATCTTGCATTTCCTAGCTGAGCAAGAAACAATCTACAGTGGCTACCTCATCATGTGAAGTTGAGTACAGGGCAGCTTTCACAGCAACAGTTGAATGTGTCTGGCTGCGACGTCTATTTGCTGATCTTCATCTGTCTTTGGAGGGCCCTTCTCCAATTCTCACTGATAGTCAGAGTGCCATTGCAGTGGCAAAGAATCCAGTGTTTCATGCTCGCACGAAGCACATTGAGGTTCACTATCACTACGTCAGAGAGAAGTTGCATGCAAGAGAGATCAGTATGATCTTTGTGTCCACACATGACAACGTTGCATATATTTTCACCAAAGCACTACCACGTGAAAAGTTTGAGGCATTTCGCAGTGCCCTGAACTTATATCCGTTTGGTGATTGATCAGCCTTGTACATGACATTGGCACTGCAGGGGGGTGTTAGAATTATAGATATAATTCAGCAGTGACCAATGTAATTTAATAAGCTAGTTAGGGGCACTTTTCCCTCTTTTAAGAGGTTTTTTCCCCTAACCGCAGTTAGTTCACTAACTATGGTTAGTGACTACTAAGGTTTTGTCACTAGGACAAAACCTTATCTCTCACTCATTGAGTTGTACTCTTTACACTCTTCTATTTGCAACTCAGCTCTCAAGCTTTCAGCTCTCCAGCTCTCACTCTCTTGCTCTCTCTCACTTTCCATTCTCTCACATGGGGTACTCCTCCTGATGCCTCTTCCTCTAGCACTCCTGCTGCTACTCTTCCAACTCAAGAACAGTCAAGATGGGATGCAAGAGATGCAAATGCACATTCATGCATTGCTTTACCATGCAAGAGAATCATTATTCCACACATCTAGTCTTGTAGGACAGCAAAGGATGCTTGGGATAAATTGGCTTCTCTCTATCAGATTCGCAATGAAGCTCGTGTTGCATATTTGAGAAGGAAATTACAGGAAGTCAGTATGAATGAAGGTGAGTCAATGGATGCATACTTGACAAAGGTCAAGGACCTCATGGAACAGCTTGCCAACATTGATGAGGTGGTACCAAATTCACAGCTTGTTAGTACCACACTGAATGGAGTGCCTGATACATATCAAGGGTTTGCTACAACCCTTCGATTAGTGGCCATGGGTAATCCAGACCACTATTCTTTTGATCAGCTAGTTACTTTGCTTTTGCAGGAAGAGCAAAGTAGAGCTAATAGACAAGCCATTATTCCTGATCATGCATTTGCTTCACAGCAGACAGGAAGAGGCAAGGCTTCCAAGCCTATGGGCAAGCCAAAATCTGCGCATAGAAGCTGCAATTCCTCCCATGCATCTAAAAATACAGCAGATAAGGCAAAGAAGAAAAGATGCAACTATTGTCGCAAGCCTGGACATGACATTTCAGAATGCAGGAAGCGCATTGTTTCAGAGAAAAAGAAAGCAGGATTGACAGTTAATGCCTCTCATGCTATTGAATCCCATGAGCCAGAAGATGCTTCACATGCACATGCTCTTCAGGATGATTGGGCATGGGCTGTCCATTGCTCATTTGATCCATCCAAAGCTGATGCATTCTTTACTGCTAATGATGCTCAGTCCTGGTACTTTGATAGTGGTGCTTCCAAGCATGTCACATCTTCCAGACAGTTGTTTCATTCTTTAGCTGATGCACCTCGAGGGGGGACTGTTACATGTGCTAATAATGCTTCATATGCTGTAAAAGGAGTTGGAGATGTGCAGCTCACATCCATTTCAAGCCATCCTGTCACTCTGACAAATGTTCTTTTTGTGCCTGGCATTGAAGTCAACTTGATTTCAATTTCAGCAATTGCTACTTCAGGTTTCAGAGTGATTTTTGATGGCTACAGATGTATAGTTTATGATCTTCGTGATGACAATGCCATAGTTCTCACTGGCACTTTGCAAAAAGGGCTTTATCACCTTGGTCATCATTCAGCTGCACTTTCTATTGAAGCATTGGCTATTTCAGATTCACAGCTTGTTGAAAGTCATCTTTGGCATGCATCGATTTCCTTTTCAAAAGAATTGTCCAAAACTCTCACAAAGGAAATTGCAGCTAGTACACAGTGATGTCTGTTGGCCAATGAGGACAAATGCCATTGGGGGGTATAAGTATTTCATGACTCTCATTGATGATTTCACAAGATATTGCTGGGTATATCCTTTAAAGGCCAAATGTGAAGTTTCCTTATGCTTTCAGAGATGGCTGAATATGGTTGAGAATGAATCAGGATGCAAGCTTGTCACCCTGAACACAGATAGGGGGCGAGAGTATATGTCAAAGGAGTTTGATGCATTTCTGTCTTCACGGGGCATTATTCACTCATGCACTACTCCTTACACTCCTTAGCAGAATCCTGTTTCTGAAAGGAAAAACAGGTCCACAATGGAGATGGCCAGATGCATGCTTAAGGCCAAGTCTTTACCCAATAAATTTTGGCTTGATGCAGTAATGTGTGCCAACTAAGTGCCGAATAGATCACCTAGATGGGCATTGAAGACTATTACACCTTATGAAGCATGGAAAGGCAGGAAGCCTTCACTTTCACACATGAGAGTTTTTGGGTCTCTTGCATATGTTCATGTACCATCTCAGCTGAGACATAAGCTTGATGACAAGGCAATCAAATGCATATTTATTGGTTACAGCCAGGAGAGCAGAGGGTATTGGTTATATCAACCAAATACTGGGAAGATTATTGTCAGCATGACCTCGGAAGAATCAGTCGACATTTCCCTTAAAGGATCTATGTTTGTAATATATTTGTTTGTGCTTTATGTAAATGATCGGGAGGGAATTAATGTCAAGGTCCTTGGTGAGGGTTGATAGCACCAGACTAGGTGGATCTAAGGCTAAGGGCCTAATGCATGAAATGTGCCTAGGGGCAAAGGAAATTAAAGCATCCCAAGAGAGGGGTGAAATGTTGCATTAGCAAGGCCCTATAATGATGACATGTGGCATCTAGATCCATCTAGGGAGATTGGGGCTTGCTGGAGCTAGTGAGAGAAGGAGATGGTGCTTTTTACGTGATTTATGGAATTTTTGAATTCTAAGCTAGATCTCACGTTTCAGCAAGAAAGGCTGGGTGGAATAATATTGGTGCTACTCCCGTGACCTGTAGTAGGAAACAAAGAAGGTACTTAACAATTGGTATCAGAGCCAAAAGGCTAGGAGAGAGAGAGGGTCTGGGTGACGGAAGATAAGAGATCAAGCGATGGACGAATTTTGATCTGACGGAACGGGAAGGGGTTCGTGAGTTGTGACGAGAGCTACGAACGTATCGTTGATTGTTGGTAGCGAGCGAAAGACCAGAGCCCTCAGGTTGAACGAGGGGTTGGGTGAAAGACCTGCGAGACAGGCAGTGATTGGATGGGATGCGTGAAGTGCATCGTGAGCGTGATCTGAAGCGGTTGGGTACAAGTAGTGCGCGACAGTTCGTGAGGTTCGATCAGGCTTCTAAGCTGTTGCTGGAGCGGAGGGTTCCCGCAAGGATGGTTGACGAAATCAGACAGATGAGGAGCGTGGGACGATTCGGCTACTCGAGACCTCCACGTGACGGGCAGATCTGATCGGCGCTGACCTGCGAAGTGATACGTGAACAGTCCACGATACGTGATCGACGAATTTTGGAGGGGTTGTTGCCCGTGACGACGAACGACGTGGTGGTCCTCCCGCATTGTTCGTAATAATTGCTCGGGGTTAACAGGGGCTTGTATTACGGGAGACCTTCGAAGCAATTCGTGGGTTTGGACGTGGTCATGGAATAGCCCGTGAGCAAGGTGTTGGCGCTGCCCGTGGTTTACGACGGAATGAAGACCTTCGAGGTGTTACGTGGCTGACTGGTCTTGACAGAGAAAAAAGAGGAGCGAACAAGACCAGGGAGCACTTTACTCATTTTCCCTTTTGTTCTGTCATTCCTGTTTTGTCAGAAACAGATTAGGCTTTTGTGGTTGTAGCAGTGTTTGCAGTTTACGATGCTATAGCAGGGACAGATTATGCTTGAGGCTATGCCTGTGTGTTTCAATCTGAGCTTGCTGGATTAAGCAACAAAAAGATGGTATAGCATCCACTACCTGGGAGGGGTTTAAAAGAGAATTCAGGAAACACTTCTTACCTCCTGATGAAGCATCCCGAGCTTGGGATCAGTATAGAAACCTTCGTCAGAGAAATTTGTCAGTGGCAGAATACACTGATAAGTTTCGAGAGAGCGTAATGAAGGTTGATGAACCCCCGCCTCAATCAATCCAAGTGAAAGATTTCATATTTGGATTGAATGATCGGATAAAAATGGAAGTTCGGGCTAAGTACGCGAACACGTTAGATGATGCAATAGCCATAGCCCTGAACTATGAGGATGCCAAGGGCAGCAGGCCAAGTGGGTTTGCACAGGTCGGAACCCAGTATGGGTATCCGAAGAAATCTGGGTTTAAGAAGAAATGGATTAGTAAAGGGAGTGGTTCTCAGCCGAGTGGTCAAGCCAAGCAGGTGAAACCAGCTGAAACTCCTAAACCAAGTACCACCATTGGAGTGAAGAGGAAAGTAACCCCAATGGCAGCCCGGGCTTGGTCTAAGTCTCCCTTAAACCCAGAACAAAGAGAAAAGGCGAGGAGAGAAGGCTTGTGTTTTGGATGCCTTCAACCTCATCAGTGGAAGGATTGTCCACGGAATAAAGATCGTCGGATGGCTGAGATGGTGGTCTCAGAATGCGACGTGAAAATGGAGGGAAGTCCCAGAGCGGAAGAGATGCAGATTCAGCTAGCGGGATCTTCTCAGAGGTTAGTATCTTGTTTGTTATATGTGTCTGTTGCTAAGCTAGTAACGAGTGAACTTGATAACATCCTATCTAAGCCCGCAGCAACGGGGTATACAGCCTTTAATGATACGGAGTTAATTAAAATGAAAGGGCAAGTGGCCAATCATGATGTCATTGTGTTGTTTGACTCAGCGTCAACTCACAATGTGACTAACTCCAAGCTCGTGAAGAGGCTGAAGTTAAAGACAAGTCCATCTGACTATGCGTATACAGTCAGGATGGCAGATGGAAGTTCAATTGAAGTATGGGACCAAAGGGTTACCCAGTTGGAGCTTCGTATTCAGGACTATGCTGAGAAGCTTGATTTTGAAATGACCAAGCTTGCTCATGCAGATATAGCCCTGGGTATGGCGTGGCATTCTAGGAAGAATCCAGCCATTGATTGGAAAAAGCACGTATATCAATTCAAGATGAATGATGTGCTTTATGTCTTGCGAGGTGAAAAAGATATACCTTAGGGACCGTTGGTTTCCGTGATGGAAATCCGAAAAGCTCAAGAAGAGTTTTTATTCCTTTGCACAGCATCGGTAGAGCCGGTTGATGATTCTTCGGCTAGCACTGATGTTACGCAAAGTGGTGAGATGGCCAAGCTGGCTAATCTTATAGCAGAGGAGTTCTCTGAATGTTTTAGGGATGAACTACCTTATGGGTTACCTCCAGAGCGGAATGTTCAGCATAAGATTGAGCTGATCCCGGGGGCAGAATCTGTAAATAGACCTCTCTATAGAATGAGTTTTACCGAAGACGCGGAGGTGCGTAGACAACTGGAAGAATACCTCAAGTTGGGGCAGATTCAACCAAGTTTCTCACCTTTTGCTTCGCCAGTGATATTAAAGAAGAAAAAGGATGATATGTTTCGCCTCTGTATAGATTACAGAGCATTGAATAATATCACTGTTAAGCACAGGTATCCGATGGCTCGGATTGATGATTTGCTAGATGCATTACATGGAGCCGTGATTTTTAGCAAGATAGATCTTAAGTGTGGCTACCATCAGATCCGGATTAGAGCCGAGGATGTGCATAAAACCGCTTTTAGAAGCAGGTTTGGACATTATGAGTTTTTGGTAATGCCCTTTGGACTTACCAATGCTCCGGCTACATTCGTCATGCTTATGAACGATTTACTACGTCCGTATATCGGAAAGTTTGTAGTACATTTTATTGACGATATTTTGGTATTCAGTAAAAGTATTACTGAGCATCACGAACACTTAAGAATAGTGTTCAGTACTTTGAGGAAAGCCAGTCTTTATGTAAATCTTTATGTAAATAAAAAGAAAACTATACTGTGTATGGTAAGACTTGAATATTTAGGATTCATAATTACTCAAGAGGGAGTAGAAATGGATCCAAAGAAAGTGGCTGCGATACTGACTTGGCCAATCCCTCAGAGTCTGACCTCTTTGCGATCATTCTTGGGATTTGTCTAATTTTATAGAAGACATATCAAAGGATATTCCGAAATACTATCGCCATTGATTGATCTGACCTCAGATAAAGTATCTTTTATATGGGGACAGAATCAACAAGAAAGTTTTAACACCATAAAACAAGCTGTGGTCACAGGACCAGTGTTAAAAATAGTTGATCCCCAGAAACCGTTGTTGTTGGAAACCGATACAAGTGGCGTTGCAGTAGGAGCAGTTCTCCTTCAAGAGGGAAGGCCAGTAGCCTTTAAAAGCAAGAAGCTTTCTCCCTCTCAAAGAAATTGGCCAACTCATGAATTGGAGTTGTATGCTGTTATCCATGCTTTGAAAACATGGAGGCATTATTTGTATGGTTCAGAGTTTTATGTGGATGTGGATCATGATACTCTGAAGCATTTTTGTAAACAGCCTGACTTGAGGGGCCGCCAAGCTAGGTGGGCAGAGCTCATGCAGGAGTTTAATTTAATGATTCGGTACCGAAGAGGGAAGGATAATAAGGTTGCTGATGCGTTGTCTCGCATTATGCACAATATGAGTTTTACGGTATTAGAGAGTGCTCTAATGACCGAGATTAGAGAAACTCAAAAGGTGGACAAGTTTGTCCAGAGCTTATGACCTAAAGCTCATGTGTTTAGACTCGGGGAAAACGAAAAGGATGACCTTGCACCCAGAAAAGGCCAAAGTTCAAACATATGCAAGATATACCATAAGGGATGGTATGCTGAAAAGAAATGGCAAGGTAGTAGTACTTAGTCAGAATGATCTCAGGCAGAGAGTCATTCGACAGTGCCATGATAGCCCATGTGCGGGACATCCAGGAGTCAAGAAGACATATGATCTCGTGAAGCGAGATTTCTTTTGGCCAAAGATGAAAAAACATATTCATGAATATGTGACACAGTGTTTCTCGTGTCAGGTAAGTAAGGCTGAGCGGGTAAAGCCACCCGGACTTTTACAGCCCTTGGAAATACCACTGAGTAAGTGGGAGAGCATTTCCATGGACTTTATTGTAGGGCTGCCTACAACACAAGGAGAGTATGATTCTATCCTTGTGGTGGTTGATCGTCTAAACAAAATGGCTCACTTCATTCCGACTAAGGAGTCTGTTAGTGCCCCGCAAGTGGCAGATTTGTTTATTAGACATATATTTCGTCTGCATGGATTGCCTAGATCCATAGTGTCAGACAGAGATGTCAGATTTACCGGTCATTTTTGGACCGCGGTATTTGAGACACTAAGGACTGAGTTGGGAATGAGTAGTGGGGATCATCCTGAGACGGATGGTCAGATGGAGAGAGTCAACCAGACTTTAGAGGATATGCTGAGGGCATATGTGTCATTGAGGCAACATACATGGGACAAGTGGTTGCCATTGTTAGAGTTTGCCTACAATGATAGAAAACATTCCTCTACGGGGTTCAGTCCGTTTGAGCTGAACTATGGTTATAGACCGGCAAATCCAACTATAGTTGGAGTACCTCAGAAAGTGCCTAGGGCCACGAACTTTGTGGTTCAGATGCGTGAGATGCTAGCGCTTGCGAGAGCTAATATCTGCCAGGCTATGGATAGAGCCAAGGTGTATGCGGATGAAAACCAGTCTATAAGAGTATTTAAGAAAGGAGAAAAAGTTTTTCTCAGAGTTCCTTCGCACTCGAAGTCGTTGACTTCAGGAGAGTGTGCTAAGTTATCACCTCGATACTGTGGGCCGTGGTTAATTCTAAAGAGAATAGGCAAGGTAGCCTATAAATTAGAATTGCCATAGGGGTGTAAGGTGCACCCGGTTTTTCATGTTTCGCGCTTAAAGAAATTTTTACATACATGTGACTCACTAATTGAAGGTGTGGTTTTGTTTCAGGAGATAGAGGATAATGCGAGGCGCAAACCAACAAGAATCCTGGACCGAGGAACAATGCAAATACGAAATCGGAAGATACCCACGGTGTTGGTTGCATGGCATGGTCAGCCTCTATCCGAAGCTACCTGGGAATCCGTGTACCAGTTGCGGAGAGTGTTCCCAGACTTTATCATCGAGGACGCTGATGTTTGAAGAGGGAAGGAATGTTACGCTCTAGCCGAGGTAGCATGACCTCGGAAGAATCAGTCGACATTTCCCTTAAAGGATCTATGTTTGTAATATATTTGTTTGCGCTTTATGTAAATGATCGGGAGGGAATTAATGTCAAGGTCCTAGGTGAGGGTTGATAGCACCAGACTAGGTGGATCTAAGGCTAAGGGCCTAATGCATGAAATGTGCCTAGGGGCAAAGGAAATTAAAGCATCCCAAGAGAGGGTGAAATGTTGCATTAGTAAGGCCCTATAATGATGACATGTGGCATCTAGATCAATCTAGGAAGATTGGGGCTTGCTGGAGCTAGTGAGAGAAGGAGATGGTGCTTTTTACGTGATTTATGGAATTTCTGAATCCTCAGCTAGCTCTCACGTTTCAGCAAGAAAGGCTGGGTGGAATAATATCGGTGCTACTCCCGTGATCTGCAGTAGGAAACAAAGAAGGTACTTAACAATCCTAGTTTTGACCGCTAAGATTCGTGCGACTCTTTGCTACCTGCACTCTCTCTCTCTTTCATTCGATCCTACAATGCCTGGTACATAAAGTACATTGTATAGAGTGACTAGACCACCAAATACAGAAGTCATGGCAACTTGCCTAATGCCTTTTATTGAATAAGATGTATTATTGGCACATCTTTGGTGCATTTGCAAGTGAGCTGAATAACTTCCTGTTGGAAGAGATGTGCTTACTAGCACCACTATCAAAGAACCAGGCTTCAGAAACATCAGAAATTGTCATGCATGCATCATGAATGTCAGGATTATACTGACAAGTAACAAGAAAAGCCCAATGCTGATCATGGGTAAAATTAGCTAACTCATTTGATCATCTGTACTAGGGAGTACCAGACTCCTTTTCAGATGCGATTCTCAGTGATATCATGCCCAGGTTTCCTGCAATAGTTACATCTCTTTTTCTTCTTCTTCTCTCCAGAAGTAGATACATCATGAGGGCGACCAGCATGTGTATGAGGGGGCTTACCAGCTGAAACTTTCCCTTTGCCCTTGTTTTTATGCTATGCAGCAAAGACTTGATCACCAGTCAAAATGATTGGTTCCTTGCCAATTATTCATATGGTGACCTTAGCTGCTGGTTTCTGCAGCAAAAACAGACTTTAGGGCCCTTTTAGAAAGTTTTCGTTGATGGAAAAAATGAAACCGGCCTTCAATAAATAAAAGGGCAGTAAAACGAACAAGTAACAAGTCAACACTGTTACGTTAACAATTCAGCAAAAGCATTTATAGCAGATTGGGAGCTAGAGTGCCCCTGCACCAAGACAAAGACACAGATTGGCCCCAAACCTTGGCGCCCCTTTTAATTAAGTGAGAGGCCCTGAAATCCAGGCTACATAAAGGATACACTCCTTACAACAACTGGGGTATTCCACATCCCAGTGAGCAACCACATACCTTGCATAGCCCTTACTATTCACCGGTCTCAGTACTCCTGGTAGTAGGTCTCCATCGCTAGTCCAGGAAGCTTGCACACAGCCCAAAACTGTTACTAGCAGCCCACTCAGCCACTCAAATCCCAACAGCTGTCACTAGTGCCCAATTAGCGAACTATCCGCTCCAAGCAGAAAAGGGAAAGCATACACAAGCTTTCTCCACTGTCCAGGATTGTCATGTCCAATAGTCTCTCACCCTATTGACATCATACATCCTGAGACATCAACTTGATTTCCATAAGAGAACTGGCATCACAACACAGCAAACACTAAGGCAATCACACCTGTACCATTCCTCACGGGGTTTCAGGGATACTTCCCATTCCAAGCACGGATTCCCGACCCTTGCCTACTCGGCAATGAGGCTGTACCAAAGATGTGCCATCTTCCTAGCAACCCTTGCCTGCATGTGACGCATCTCCTAAAGAAACCAAAGCATAATCTCTACTGAAAGTGACCTCCATCAAGCATAGCTATTGGAGCATCCATTTCAGGTCCAAAACACTTGCACTCAGCTTAGGTCTGTTCCTAGCAACCAATACTTGGTCATACAGACTTCTTTAGCTGCCTTGAGTGCCCTCTTAGCCATTCACATGCTCAGGACAAAAATACACAGCTAGCATCCATTGGCAAGGCTTCACACTCTGGTAGGCATCAATAATCCAGGTCATGACCCTGCTGGGTTTTGCTCTTGAGCATCCATCTTTGACCATACACTAGCATGTGACTTGGAATTTGTTCTCTGACAACCCCCACACGGGAATGAACAAGTTTCCACACTGCCCTTGGTGCCCACTGGCTTATTGGACTACCCAAGCATTGAGCAAAAACATAAATGAACAGCCCAATGATCACAAAGGTCAATCTTTGATCTGCAAGCACTCAATGTGAATCACCTTGCTAACTAGGCTTCTTCACAACAAGCCATTGCAAATGGCAAATTCACCAAAGCATGCGTGTCTGCTTTTCTCTGCCCAAAGCCCAACCGAGCTCATTCACGAGCTTATGCACAACGTCTAAGCAAGAGCTTCCACTTTGCCTCGCTGTCTATATTCACACACAGCTCTGCCCCAAACAAACCGTACAACAAATCTGTACACAGGTTATATGCAGGCCCAATCTTGCCGTACACTTAGCTGCACACAATTCGTTCCACAGGCCCAGCCCTCCGTACACACAGCCGTACACCTACTGTTTCAGTACAATCCCGTATGGCTGTACGGACTGTTTCGTACAGCAGTTCTTAGGCTAGCAAGAAGTACCTGTAGACCGTACCCTCAACAGCCGTACACACCCAGATAGATGATTGCGCCACAGCCCTTACATAGCCGTACGTCTTTAGTTGCCATTAATGCTTTGTGCCAACAATGACTACATGAGCCTGTATAGTCGTACACCTTCATTAATGGCCTTTTGTACCGTTGCACGATCACGGGTATCCTCTATCTGTAGGCGTCGGCTCCCGTGGGACCTTTTTTCTCCCTCTCGTGAACTTTCGTGCGCCATTTTCTTGCCCAAGGCCTTCCTTGGGCTTCCTTTCCAAAAGGGGCTGTAGGGGCTTGCCACGTGGCAGCCCATGACTTGGGTTGCCTCCAAGGGCCTTCAATTGCCCCTAGGCCCCCTCTAGTGGGTCCTTTTTTAGAACCCCACCAATGACTAACTTCAAGTCCTAAGGTTCTTTGGGCCCCTCTTGGCCCTAGACCTTTCATTTGCCCCCAAGGCACAAATGCTAGGGGTTCTAGCACTTCGAGTAACCCTTGACCTCGCCCCTTGTTTTCCTAGGGTCCTGCCCACATGCAGGCCAACGGGCATGCGCCAGAAATCACGCCCTCGTGACAAAAAACCTTTTTCCATCAATGGAACTATTTATATCTGGTCTTTTTGAAATTCTTGCAGCTATGGCTGCCTCTCTATTGCTGTGTATTTTAAATAGCATTGCCGAAACAAACAAAATAATTTGCTTAATAATGGAGATGACTTATAGTCGTTTTCTTTTTTCTTCCAATAAAAAGACTTCTATTAAGTATGAAAAAGACCCTGAGAGCATGAGACGAAGAAATCTTGTAACGTTGCTAAGACAGAACTGAGGGCATAAGTCTCTGTAAATTGTGTCAAACAGGATTGTGAGTAAAGCCCTTTATTCATTAGGTCCTTTTTTTACATGCTACAGATTATGCGGAGTTTACATGAGAAGTTGAACACAACTGAAACATGAATAGCTTAAGAAATAAGAAGCTCAGTGAAGATACCTGAACATTGTTTGTAATGCTTACAGTCTGCCTCTGTAAGGTCATTTATGCACCGTTTCCCAAGCAAGCTAGCCAAAAAGATGAGAGAAATTGCAGAGGAAAGTGCTGAAACCAGGTAGAACAGAGGGGAGCAGGTGATTAAATTGCTAAGATCCATGAGACAAGTGCTTATTATGTGAGAGCTTCCCTGATGTGTTGTTGCAGTTCAATCCACATGAAACATAACACTGAGCATGATCCACCTTACTGGAGGGGACCTGTCTGGATCAACTTGAATTTTTTAATCCTCTCCTCCCTCCATCACTATTCTCAAGGTATGAGGATCCATTTATTTCTTTTGTATTGACTGTGTAAAATAATTCGCAAAGTGCCTAACCCAATTCATTCTTGCTGCATCAGAACCTGGACCCTACAAAGGTAGCGCCTTGCAACTCTACATGCAGTTGCGTGAAAATCTTATAAGGTTTGCTAAACCTTTTCTTCTAGCCCAATTAGCAGAAGCAGAGTATTCAAGAATTTATCTTTCACAGGAAAAAAATCCTTGCTGATCTCATTTGTTGTGACTAAAACTTCATGCTGCAGGAATATAGTAAACTCCTACTATGAGAGTGGCTATCTATGGGAACAGTATGACAACTCTGCCGACGGAAAAGGAAAAGGCGCTCACCCATTTACTGGATGGACCTCTCTGGTTCTTTTGATCATGTCTGAAACATATTGAGATATGCACATTAGACCGGGGCATATGGACTTAATGAAATTCATTCAGGCTCAATGGTGTCCTTATAAATCTGCCATTTTTGTGATTGTTGGAGCGTTCCAACTGTGAGAGTTGTTCGAGCTACTTACAACTGGTGGTTAAATCTGCTACTGTGTAAGGTATGTTGAACTTCTCTACCTATAGAAGTTCTTTTTTTTTTTTTCAAAGAATACCTATAGAAGTTCTGCACTTCTGTTTCATTCAATGTGATAATGTGCTGTAATCATGTTTCTACATGATGGTAGTGTCAATGTACATCACCATTTTGGCAGGTATGAAACAATGGTCAATGATCCACAACTGTGATCTGCTTTCAAACAAAGAATTCCACCGGCCTTCTCAAGATATATCCATTTCCTCAGAAAGGTCTCATCTTGATTGGAAAAGTATGGATTCATTTATGCATGATTCACCATGAAATTTGTTGTCTTGAGCTTCAACTGGTCCAGAAAGTTTCTTACGTCTTAGTAGTTAAGGTCGGTCTCTTTAATATTTAATTTTTAAGGTCTTCACGACTGACAGGGAAAAAAAAACTCAGCCATGATGAACAATAGCACTAAAGAGTAAAGCCAGCTCATTAGACCTTATTATGAGTCCATACTCCACTCATTGACTTGCAAAACTATCATGCATCACAACGATCATAAAAAAAATTGACCCCTTTCTATTTTTCAGAATCCGCAAAATTACTAATGCTTGCATTACCTTATATAATCCTGTTGAAGTTATACCTTGTTGGTTTCTGAGGTCTAGTTTGAGAGGGGGATGACTTTGAAGCTAAACTGAATGTCATAGAGAATCAAGGGATGCATAGGATGGTTTTGACATGAAGTTATTTGTTGGAGCTTTTGTCTTTTTACTATTTGAAGAAGTTAGTATTCCTTAAATGTATCAATTAGATTGAGCAGTGAGGTCTCTAGTGAATATTCATGAGAGTATTACAAATTTGAGAGGTACTTCAAATGTCTTTGCATTTGTTGATGTCCAATGATGACAACCTTTGTAGTATAGAGTATGATTTGGGTTTAACTTCTCACATCCATAATAGCAAAACTTTCTGTTACATATTTCAATTGATGAATTCTTTGCCATTTTGCAAGCCACATCCTCTTTTAAAACTTTATTCTTCATCGAAGTATTGATTCAAGCCAAGAAACAAGAAACAATCTAGCTTTACATCTGTCAATTGTAGCGTCTTTGTCATACTTTGTGTTACATATTCATTTGCAACCTTGTTTTCTTTCGTTCTCAATGGGAGCTTACAGAGCTTCCAACACTATTGTGGATAACAACTTTCCCAAGTAGCTACAAAACAAATAGTCTGAAGAAGAATGAGCAACAAGCGTCATTAGGATGCTCGCCAACAGGCGACGTCCCCTTAATGTAGACTCTCCGTCCCAAGACCTCAGCAACTTGCTGCCTTAGAAGATAGCCTAGGTTTCAGCTCTAGATGTGCTCAGTCTGCAGCACCACTGGGACTTCTCTGCCTCTTGGATGTAGGCCTGAGAGTGTGTCTCCTGCTGCTCCTGCTGCTCCCAAAATCTGTTGGCTTCTGGATGATATAATGCCCTGCCAATGGGCTCCTTTTATAGGTCCCCAAGGGGCTCAAAATAGCTGACCAGTCTGCTGCATATTGGCAGACTCAGCCTGACCCAACCGACCCCACCAACTCCCCTATATGAGGCTGTGGGCTGCCCATTCTTGGGCTGTGGGCTGGCCGGCCTGGTTGGCCAGCCGACCAGCCTTCTTGGCCCTATATAAGGGCAGGGTGCCGAACTTGCAGCCTCTCCCTTTGCTGCAACATCTGGCCCATTGGATGCCCTGCACCGCTGCCCGTTTGTCAGCCCTAACCAGCTCCACTCCTGCGCCTTCATGCTGCTCCTCAGTTGCTTCCTGAAAGGCCAGATCCAAGGCATATTGCCCCACCATCTTTCCTGTCCATCTGCTCCCTTGATGCAGCCTCTAAGGGTCCGGGTGGATCTCCTTATGTGCTGCCCACATGGCAGCCTTGCTGCTGCCCATGTGGCAGCCACTTCTCCTTTCTTTTCTGGGCCTATCCTGCCCTAGGTCTCCCTGCCCCATGCACTCCTCATTTGGGGGCTTACAGATCGGGAGGTGACCTTTCCAACACGCCCTCTCACCGACACATCTCGGCCCAATGCCAACACGTTGATGACCCATGATGGAACCCTTTGGAATAATGTGGTGTCGATTTGGGTTCTTGGCTTTTCAACGAGTGGCTTCTGCTCCTCAAGGTCTGGTCCTGCACAAGCAAACCATCCTAAACACATGTCCACCAAGGTAGCACCAGATGGCACCACCACCTTCAGTCACGCTCCCGCCTTCAAACTCCAGCAATCCAGATGCCACCATCTTCTAGTTGTTTCCCTCATAATTAGTGAACAACCTGGAGTCTTTTAGGCATCATGCTCTCAGGGTCTATTTCAACTCGTCCTTTCTCTAGCAAGGTCCGCAACAAAAGAACCATCTCGAGAAATGACATCCCAAGAATATCTCCAGATAACTTGGACCATGAACTCTCACTGAGTTCTCAAGCAAGTACTTGGCTTCAGTACACCTTGTCCATAATCAGCTTTTAGCAACCTGTGTCCGAGATTTGAAGAAGCACCCCCACTTCTCCTTCTGTCTTCGAAGAAGGCCCATTCCTTCCAATCTTGCTTTACCTGAGACATATGAAGAGCATATTCTCTCCATAGCATGCTGTAAAGGCTTAAATTAGTGACATCAAATACATACCAGAACGTCGTATGCATGTGTGCTTGCTCTGAAAGCAAACTATGCACCCCATGGAGGCAAATACCAATAACTTGTGTAATCATGTATTGTCCCCTTCTGAATTACAGCAACTATCTGAACTGGAAACCCTAGGGCACTCCACCCTCGTGTCAATATCAACAGCCACGCACCTGGAAGAGTCCAAGCACTCCATGATGTCCTTCACCTTCACAAAGGTCTCCGACTCCCCGTCGGCCATAATCTCAATGTTAGACATCTTCATTGTGGCTTCTAGGTCAGCATATCTGACCTGAGTAACACATGGAGATGTCACCAAGAACAGTTCTCCGATTACCACATTAGCTTTGGCTTTTGTATCACCATCGGAATCTGAGTTGGACGACTTCTTGTTCTTCTAATCCGCCTTCTTCTTTCTGCAATCCTTCGCAAAATGGCATGGCTTGTCACAATAGAAACAAAATTTCTTGTGCTTCCTCTTCTTGGACGTGTCCTCTTCATCTCCAGAATCATCCTTCTTGGGCTTGCCACCGTTAGGCTTTCCCTTTCCTTTTCTAGTAATGCCTTGTCATTGTCGTCGTTGTTGTAGAGCTTCTCCCTAGAGTAGTAATGGACCCAACACCTCAAAAGTCAGAGGTTTGGCCCTTTGTCCTGTTGTCACAGTCGTAACGAAGCTCTTGAAATTCTGTGGTAGCCTCCTAAGTACCATCAAGGCTAAGTGGGTGGAGTCTCCTTCTAACCAACCGATGCTAGTTGATCCCTCACCACCTTGACCTTCGTCAAGAGGTCATGCACCAAACCCCCTTCATTCATATCCATATTGTAGAGTTGATGTCGAAGAGTCAAGATCCGGGATGTATTATCTATTTCATAGAGATCCTTTAGAATGGCCCACGCCTCTATTGATGTGCCGGTCATCTGGATGTGAGGAATCACAGAGTCCGCCGTAGTCCCTATGATCAATGCCAGGGCATGGGGATCTCTATCCTCCCATGGTTCGAGTTTCTCTCCATCCATCGGTATAAGTATCCTCCCTTTTTTGTCTATCATATCCTTCGGCTTCACCTATGCTCCCATTGTCAACTTCCATAGTTTTCGAGCCACTATATGACTCCGGACCTTCACCTTCCACATAAGATAATCAGTCCCATCCAGTTTCCCGGACTCTTCAAAGCTAGGGATGGTGAAAGAAGGAACTCAACTGGGGCAGGAGGAAGGGAGAGAAGGGGCTTCTACTTCTGAAATCGACATCTTTGTTGTTAAACTCAATCGTCTATAGACCTGAACTCTATACACACCTGATTGAACCTGAGTCACCTTCCTTCTCGCAAGGGCACAGTCCTCCAGTCGTGCAGGTCGATTCCCTAGAGCCTTGAATCAAGATCGTCCTTTGGCAATGTCAAGCTCCCACACTTGTGAGCCTCCTATTTGGGCTCTGATACCATGTTAGAAATCAACCAACAGAGGGTACGCACAGCAGAAGACTGATAGAATAGCCCAGGAGTTCACATAGTGTGTGTGGGGTGAGTGGAATCACAAACTTCTTAACTTTGTGCTTCAAATAGATGTGCAGACTAGTAAATAGACAATAATCCAGTCAGATATAGAAACCACCAAAACTATATATTTTTGTCCAAAGCTATGGACACAATACAAAAGATAGATCCAGAGTCCCACCAGGATGTGGTCCTCTGATCTTATCACAAGGTACTTCTACTATCGGCCGGGTATCTCTAGATCAATGAGTCCGCGTGCTCCACCTCGAGTGTATGTAGACTCTATGTCCAAGGACCTCGGCACCTTGCTGCTCTAAAAGACAGCCTAGGTTCCAGCCCTGGATGTGTCAAAACAAAGATTTAGGTAGCAAGAACGTTGCAGATGCACAAAGACTATTGGATGATGTGGTGGGCATGCAGACAGAGCCTGCTAGATACCAAAAGGGCAGCATGCAGAGCAGTCAAAAGGAGGTTACAAAAAGACACGTCATTTGTTAATATGTATGCGCCACTTACTCACCATGAACTAGTCATGATGACCTGGAATGTATGCAGTGTTTGTGCTAAGTGGAAACAAGTGGCAGTAAGGAAAATGATCAAGAAATTCAAACATCATGTTCTTGCGCTCCAAGAACTGAGACATGTAACACTAATGTAGCGGGACTTTAGGTTGATAGTTATCAATTGCTCAGCAACAATCGCCCTTTTACTAGAAAAGGTGGAACAACATGCCTAACCAGGAATTTGCAAGACGCATTGGTGAGTTCATCTCAGTAGAAGTAAGTTTCTAGGGAGTTTTCTTTTTGGTGGTGTTGATCTATGCTTCGAATCGATCAACGACGAGAGCTGCTTTGTGGGACGAGTTGGAAACTGAACTGGAAGGTAAGCATGCAATCTACTTAGGCAATCGGAATTGTGTTACCGAGCTGCATGATCATCTCATGCTAGTCTTGACATGTCGAGTCAGGAGCTCAAGTCATGGGATGCTTTTGTAAGCGCCTGCTCGTAGGTAGATTGGTTGAGTTTCAATTCACCAAAGAATCTTAGGGTCTTTACATCACATAACCGCCATGTTGACAAGACTTGGAGAGCAGCAAGGCTAGATAGAGCCTACTTCATAGAACATGGATGGCCGTTTAAACCGATGCTTCATGGAAACGTAATTACAGAGTCTTTCTTCATATCATTATCCACTCATGGTGACGTTTGATCTAGCTGTTGTGCCTGCTACAAGGGTCCAATCTTGTTTAGATTTAAAACCTTTTTTTTTTAACAAAAAGAGTTTGACTCTGCGATTCAGGATGCATGAGTTGCTTCTTCGCGTAAGTACTTATGCCCTGTATGAAGGTGGAAAGCATGCATAGAATGGCAAGAGCACAAAAGCTAAAGGCTAAAGAAAGTGCTGCAATTTGGGCCCGTCCTGTTTATGAAGCAATCCAAGATTCTCCTTTTGATCCAACAACTGTATCATTGCTTAAGTTGATGGAATTGTTTCTTAGAGCCCTGGAACACAGTAAACGTGCGGCATCCAGGATTTAAGCCAGTTTCAGATGGCCTGACGATGGTGACCACCCATCCTCTTTTTTCTTTTCAACTGTTCGTGAGAAGAAAATCAGGGAAAATATTTCCATGATCCTTGATGAAGCCTGCATCCAAGTTTTTGGAGACACCAATATTGCCGACGTATTTATAGATCATTTAGTTAGTATTGCAGGTTCTCTGCCAATTGTTCCAGTACATTACAATAACTGAATGGAGCTCTTTTGGGCAAATCTTTAAAGAAGTGTGTTGCCCCACGAAACAATCCAGTTATGGCTAAAGATACGTCTCCTGGTCCAGACAGATTCTGAAAGTTCTATTAGCATTTCTCGAAAACTTGCAAGGCTGATATGATGGATTTGATTAACTATTGTTGTAGTAAAGGTGGATTGCCTCGTAACATAAATACAAGAATTGTCAAGCTCATCTCAAAAAATCAAAATAGACTCATTCCTAGTCATTGGAGGCCCTTGTCAATGTTGAATTGCATCTACAAAGTATTGGCAAAGATGATTGCTAATAGAACTAAATTCATCCTAGGAAGAATTATCCACTCCTGAAAGTATGGATTTGTGCAAGGCAGGAACATCTAGCATGCCATCCTCAACATTTTGTTGATTGTGGACTATGCAATATTCCAAAATGTAAGGTTCGAAATGCTTAAGCTTGAAAAAGCATATGGCAAAGTTAGTTGGGACATTGTTCTTAATAAAATGCAAAGGTTGGGTTTCGGGGACTCGGATGCTCTTCACATATGGCTATTTATATAAGAGTTCCCCTTTGAAGAGGTCAATTGTTAGGGGTTCCCTTTGGCCCCCGTGCTATTTGTGATTGTGTACTTTGTCAATCGGATTACTCTACGAATCAATAGAATATGCCTCTACTTGATGGATCTTCATTTTGCTCACAATTCTTCTCCGGTGATAACTCTAGTTTGTTGTTCAATATTGAAGAGAATGTGAGGAAAAGTTTTTGATGATTTTGCAGTGATCTCTAATTCAAAGGTTAACACAACCAAGACAATTGTTGTATGGCTTTATTGGGATGATGTTCTTGATTGGGCTAACAACTTTAACGTTCAGTGGTACAAATCAGGTCATGTGCTTAGAATTTGGGTTGCCTTGTTGGGGTAGGAGTTTCCCTTAAAAATTCAAGTGGTGTGTATAGAGAATAATGTTGAAGGTTGAAAATTGGATGGGAAAGAGGCTTTCGTTTGTTGGGAGAGTCACTGTAGTAAAACACATCATGTCTATCTTTGTTGTCTATGTGCTTTCGAGTTTCATTTCTAGGGAAATAGTCTTTAAAAATGGATATTAATTGCCTGCAAGTTACCAATAAGAGTCAGATTGGCTTAATGGAATCCCATATTTTCACCCATACTGTGCAAGGTAAGGAGAATTCCACATGCATATTTTTTGGGAGTGTGTAGTTACCAAAGGCTTATGGTAAAGGTTACTAAATGGTTGGAAAGATTCTCAGTGTTAATACGCTTGACTTGGAGGAATGTTATCCTCGGTGATAGAGGCAAATTGAATGATGTCTTGTTCAGTTGTTGGTAGTTAGTGAGAGAAGTAGTGATTAATCACATTTGGAAGTGTAGAAACTCAATGGTTTTTAACAAGCGTATAATGGTGCAGGTCTACTTTAGGACAACAATAGCTTGGATTTAAGTAGTATTCTCAAGTATTTGGGAAAGAAGAATGCAATGTATCGTGTTGTTTCTTCGGTGATAGACTAAGTTAATGATTACCTGCCTATCTCAAGAGGCTTTATTTCTTCTCATCATTTTGTTTCTCCCTTCTTGACTCTTAACACATTGGATTACTGAAAAAAAAAATCACTATTGCGGATGGATTGAGAATCTTGCGTGGGTTTAAAAAATAAGATTCCACTCAAAATCTTATGATTATTAAAGTAGGTTTTTTTTTCAGGTCTATCTCCAAAAACAATTGATTCTACAAAAGAGCACAAATTTTCAAAGTGGACTAAAAGTAGATAGTTGGGTTTTAGTACATAACTACATATGATTTTCATGTTAAAAACACATGTCAAATTATGATTTATTTTTTTTGGATTGCAAGAAATATTTTACATCCACAAAATCATCATAAGTTTCCATCCTTACTAAGAAGTTCATTTCAAGCCAAATAGGTGTGAAAGATCATATTTTTCCTAACTGGGATAAAATTCTCAAGTAAAATAAAAAAGTAAAGAGTATTTTTATAAGTAATCTCAAGGATTGATTTAATTCAATAATCAAGTACACAATTATTTTTTAGAAAAGAAAGTTATGTGGTTTAACAAATTTTAATGTCTAATTACGTGTCTACCTCTAAGCACAAGTCCAAATCCATATTTCAAATGAAAACCCATATGTCTGGGTCTCTTTTAGAAATACAATCAAATCATTTTAAGATTTTAAAATACGTCCATATGTCCAAATTGTATATTACAAATATTTAAATATGCATGTATGATCAAATGCATTTGACTATATGTTAAATATCTAACCAAACATTGAATACTTGTCGTATCAACTGTGCCACTAATCTCTCCTTATATAGTAACTTCTATCTTAGGTTCCTTAAGTGCTTCATGCTTTACTTAGCAAAGTCACTAAGAGAGGAGGTTGAGCCTTTGATGGTGATGATTGTATCCACTCTCTATTAGTTGTTTGTAGCTCTTGCCTCTTGATTAGCATTAACAAACAAACTCATGCGTCACATTGATTGGTCGGATGATATATGATTCTTGGTCTTTTTCCTTCTTAACTACAATGCAATCTAGATCCTTTTTAAAAGAACAATAATAGTCATACTTGAACCAAAGAAAAGGTCCAAGATGAAGTTGCTCTCAAAAGAGAACAAGTCAATCATCTAAGGTCTGGTTAATTAATCTTTGGGTCTTTGAATATGGATTGACCATATGATGAGATAAGCATGAGAAATGCAACATTTGCGTCACTACAAGTAATAACATTATTTTTCAACTCTAGAGAAATAGTTGGTTGTCATTAATTCAAAACAACTAACCACCTCTCTTTAGGCAATGTGAGATTTGCTTTGTATGTACAAATCATTCATAATAATGAGGCTATTATAATAAATATATATGTATTAAGTAATACATACCAGCTTACACAATATAGATCACAAAATACTACTAGAATAGGCTAAAAGATCAATTGAGAAAGGAGACCAAAACTGATATGATGGTCCTGCCAAGGTCAAGGAGGTGAACCCCCAGGCTGGTACAATTGAAGATCCTAAGCTTGTTTACATAGCTTAAAACTTGCACAGCATAGGATCACAAAATACTGCTAGAATAGGCTAAAAGATCAACTGAGCAAGGAGACCAAAGTCGATATGATGGTCCCACCAAGGTCAAGGAGGTGAATCAGGCTGGTACAATTGAAGATCCTAAGCTTGTTTACATAGACAAAGACCTAACTCCTGAGCAAGAATAGGCCTTACTTGCCTTGTTCCATGAGTTTCAAGATTGTTTTGCTTGGAAATACATGGACATGAAGGGTGTCCTACTAGAAGTAGTGCAACACACCATCCCTATGATGGATGACTTTAGACTGGTATGGCAATGACCTTATTTGATGAACCCAAATATGAGATGGTTGTCCAAGAGGAGATATGAAAACAAATTGATGGAGGGTTCATTTATGAGATTGAGCATATAGACTAGGTGTAACCCATAGTCATAGTGCTGAAAAAGAATGGCAAAGTTAGGGTATGCATTGATCTCAAGAAACATGGCAACACATAAGGATTATTACTCATTGCCTTCATGGAGCATGTCTTGGAAAAGGTCGCAGGCAAAGAAGCATACAACTTCTTTGATGGGTTCTCAGGATCCAATCAGGTGTCTATACCACCTCAAGATTAGGATAAAACTACATTCACTACACGGAATGGGGAGTTTATGCTTCAAAAGTGATGATGTTCAGACTCATTACTAACAAGGATGATTTTTTGGCTACCATAGGTGCAGGTCTTAGTAAAGCCTTTGTAGTAGAAACAAAAAAGGAGATTTTGTGTATTTTTTAAAATTTTGGATAATTTGTTGTCCACTTTTAGTTAGCATCATTCCTTTCTCGTCATTCAGTCCTCCTTGTTTCTCTCTCTCTCTCTCTCTCTCTCTCTCTCTACCTCGCCCTCTTCTCCTTGCTATGCATCTTATTGTCTTCTTTTTCATTTTGGATCTCCAAGGCAGGCCACTTGAACTTTGTTCAGCTTGTTAATATTATTTTTGTTAAGAAGTGAAACTTTTATATTGGTGTTGAAAGTTTGTATGCCCTAATAAAAATAAACATTAGGGGAGAATTGGGGTCTCAAAAGGGTCTCATAAGGAATGGATTAGGGAATGCTTAGTGGGCTAATGCAAGGGGCTTGGAGGGTCTAGCAGCCCAACCTAGGTGGGTTAAGCCCACATTTGAGCCCACCTCTCCCCCCATCAATGAGGGGAGGGGGCCACTTTTTGAAATTTGAATTTCAAATTTCGAATCTCCCTCCCTCCCTCTCTCTTCCTCCCTCCCTCTCTCTCCCTCCCCCTCCTCCCTCCCTCCCTCCCTCCCTCCCTCCCTCTCCCTCCCTCCTCCTCCCTCCTCCTCTCCCCTCCTCTGTCTTGCTTCTCCTCCTCCCTCCTCCCTCTCCCCTCCTCCTCCTTCTGGCTCCTCCTCCCTCCTTCCTCTCCCCTCCTTCTCCAGCCACCCGGGCTCCCTCTCCTCTGCTCCTACCTCCTGCATAATCTCTCCCCTCCTCCTTCCTTCTGCAGCAGCTCCTTCCCTCCCTTCTACACCTGTCGCCCTACTCTCCTCCTCCTCTTCCTCTTGCCCTCATCTGCTTCTCCTCCTCCCTCTTCCTTGCTACTCGCTCTCTCTCACTACTCCATCTTTGCCAGCTCTCCCCTACATTTTAGCTTGCATCACTGATACCTCTCTTTGAGTATTCATGGCACCATTCGAGGACATATCCAACAAGTACCATGTGAACCTACAACTGGAGGTAGAATATGCAAGCATATGCTGTTTGGGATATAGTGGAACTCCTCAAAGTGTGCTCCACAGTCTTCGATTGCAAAGGAAGAAGCATCTTGACCTTTGGGTGGATGGAAACTTGTATCCTTTAGACCCTGCCACCCAAAAGAGTCCTCCTTTTCATACAATGCATGATGTTGTTCGGTTTGTTGTGGCAAGGGACATGCTAGATTGCTCAGTTATTGCAATCGATTGAACCATTCTCAGACATTGGCTATGCAAGCAAGCGAGGTGCAGAGAACCCAAGCAGAAGAACTTGCACATTTGGGAAATATTACTGTTGTGGCAATGCATAATAGTATGCAGGATCTCCAATTGCAAAACAAAGAACTCAATTGACAAAGCACATGCATTAGACTTGGAGTGACATGAATTGGAAGAATCAATCCATAAGCTCACTGAAGGCAAACAAGATTTAGAAAGGTCTATCTATGGCCAAGTCCAATGTGATGTGGAGAAGGAACAAGAGAAGTTGATAGAACGAGTATAAAAGTTGAAGGGAAAACCTTTGGGAATGAAGGAGAGGAAAAGACAATTGCAATCTATGGATGCATTGTCAACCAATAGTGGTGCTCGAAAGAGGAGAATACGGGCTGCAAGGTTAGTGCCCCAAATTTTCAATGAAATTTCTTACTCCAAAATATTCATGGTGTTGCATTGTTTCCACTAAGACTCATTTGTACTCTATTTTAGGAATTTCATGGAGGATGTGATGGGAACAATGGAAATGGATGATAGTGATCCTTCATATGTTCTAAAAAGTTTAATAAAGCCAAGTGATGTCATGGAAGTGTTGAAGGACCCTAGACAAAAAGCGCTACGTGAACAAGTTGCTAGAGAGGTAATGAAGGATTTCAAGGGCCTCGTGCAAGCAAAGGAGGTGCTTGGAGCTTGTGATGCTGCTGGTGTAAGTCGTGAAGCTTACAACTCTGTTTTTAAAATTTTCAAGTCTACTATGGAGGAAAAATATAAGATATCTACAATGCCATTTCCAACACCATGGTTTGTAAGGCTTGCACATCAAGAAACAAACCAATGTGCTAGAGAAAAGCTTGGAGGATACCATTGTGTAAGTGGCACAATGACTTGGACATTGCTTTACATGCATGTGTTTCTTGAATCAAGGCTTTTGTGATTACAAATGAATGTTTTGCATAATGGAATATTAATAACCTACAAAGTAGAGCTATTGTCACCTCTTTAACCTTTTTGAGCATTTGTGGTAATTTTTCAAAGTTATATGGGATTTAATAAAATTTTGACGCATTTCATATATATCTAGATTGAATGTCAGCTATGCACAATGTGTAATTCTGCTTTGGAATCTTTTCCAATGTTAAACACAACATAATGGGTAGGCTTAAAAGGTCTCCGAGTAGTTTATTTCATATTAGCAGTTAGCACAAATCAATGCTGGAAAGCTCTGCTGTCCTTCTCAAGTTTCACATATTCAATATGAGCCATGAGGTTGGCAGAACATGGATATTGTGCTTTGGTTCTCCCTTTCAGTAAGATAACATAAGTAAACTAAGAAAAAATTGCATAGAAAAATGTAAACAAGCTACATTAGTAGAATAATGAAATGATTTAAACTTTTAAAAATGGATGTATTACACATAAATGAAGCTTAGGATACTCTTAAAGGAAATCAAGAACAAGTGACATCTCCTTTGCAATAACCCAAGACAAAATGGATGAGTGTATGCCTAACAAGCACATAGGGGATGGGGATGTAGTTAAAGGTGAGGCTTGGGAAACCAAATATGAATGTCAAGGCTCTTTGCAAACATCTCCTTTGCAATAAACCAAGATAAAATAGATGCCTAAGCATTCTATTGTATGACTAATAAGCATATAGAAGGTGGGGGTGTCAGGATGTGGTTGAAGGTGAAGCTTGGAAAACCAAATTTGAATTTTAGGAGTGGGAAGAAAAGCATGATGAAGGGCCTTTTAATAAGAAAGGGACTATTGTCATTCAGCTAAGAGCTATAGCACTTTGATGCTGAGGTCTTCAAGTTTCCTGAATTCTTATTCCATACCAAGACGAGACAACTCCCAACCAAGTTAATTAACCACAATTATTTTCATCAAACCAAAGACTAGGAACCAACTAACTTCAAAAGCACCAACACCACCCAACAGGAGACGCCTCAGCTCACCCTTAAGCACATTCAAAGCTTTGAGTAGGCTCCATGTCCAGACCCCATCCTAGTAGACACCTATGTCTCATAACATGGGTATCCCCTCCGATAGGAAAGCATCAAACTAGCTTGTCAACTTGCCATGCATATTTCCAAGATCCATAGTCCATGTATTGTTGATATCTCACCTTACTTTAGGATGGTTGTCTTTAATCTTAGTCTTAGGGCCTTCCACCCTAGGCTGATATCCTCTACCTCTAGGGTGTCCCCTAACCCTACTAGCTACTAGAAACCCATGGTTAGCTAGGAATGTATGATACTTCCCCTACTCACGTTATTTACATCATCATAAATAGAGTAGTGGACCCTTTCCCTTTGAGTTAGCAACTCTCTTATTTCATGGACGTACCTAACATAGACTCTAGAATGCATTATATCTTCACTTTCTTTTGAAGTGTTCATTAAAAGTTAGTTTGGGATCCATAAGGAATTATAATGTCCCAAACCACCATAAGTCATTCCAATTAGGATCTTAGACGAAATTGAGTCAATAATAAGTTCTAGAGTTAATCCAATTAGGATGCTTAGGTTAAATTGAGTCAATAATAAGTTCTAGCCCATATCAGCAGCCTCTAGGTCATCGGAATATAAAATGTCATGTCAGATAATTGTTAAAATCTTATGTGAAATATATGTGAGATCATCCATTATTTTTTAATTCATCTTTAAACACCAACATATTTATTTATTCTTATGCACAAAGAAGAAAAGTAGATGAACTCTAAAAATAAGAGTGAATTCTTACTCATAAGCCAAACATGTCAAAGAGCAAGAACAAATCTAGTATCATGGGAATACCATAGGACACTTTCCAAATCTCAAATGAATACTCTATGAGCATCATACATGGACACATCCTAGTTCTTGCAGAGACATCTAAGAATGCTACTATCAAATTCTTCTAATAGCCACCTTTTTATTTGCAAGAGGATTCTCCAAATGCTTTCATTTCCTTATCTTCTAAAATATAGGGATCCTACAAAGTTGGACTAGAGTCCTATCTAAGCATAGCAATCTATGGCCTATATGTTTTATGATTATTAAAATCTTGGACTCCATAAGTGGAATGTGCCTTTTTCAATTTAGTGGTCAATCATCATCTTAGTTTTAAGTACGATGAACCAAGCTCACAACCAATCTCCCATCAAAGAAACTACTTATGTATAATTTTCCAATCAACTTTGAGCTTTGGTCCCTACTATTTCATTAGTCAATATATGTAAAGTGCATCAATTTGGTAAGTCCTATGACTCTGACCCAAATGTCTTCTATCCTCTATCTATCTTTATCTAAGATTAACCCTGTGACAATTACCTTGAATATATTTCTCCCCCTTGAGTCTATGAGTACTTCTATGAGAGGAAGAAAAATTAAAAATATGGAAAAAGATATGTATCTCCTTTGTCATGTCAAAATTTATACCTACCTGCTTGGTTGAGACTCAATCAACTCCTTTTTCTTCACATCTAATCATCTGTCCAATAACTTTGTGGTTCAAAAGCGATTTCTCATAGAGTTTCTCACAGTGACCTCAGCATATGCAACCTATCTGTCTGCTGGGAAGATTATGCTGAACTTGGAGAAAAAATCTAAGATAACTAGAGAAATCACAGAAGATATTAAGTATATCGAAGAGGATTATTCATACTTTGTCCAATATAGGCTGTAGTAGAAAAATGCATGATCTAGAGTATTTATAATTGCATATTCCAAAGGGCAAAGAGCCAATAATAGTACATCCAACAACATCCATAATTGGAGATGGTGGCTCTTGCTTTCTATCTAGAGTATTCTAGCTCGACACAAAGCTCTATATATCATACTCATTGCTAACTCTATCTTTAGTGATGAATGCGCTCTTGCATTATCCTTTATGAATCTTTTGCTGGCATAGGATAACATTGCCCTAAAAGTTGGAATACCTTGAACTTGCACTCGGTATACTCTTTCTTCTACTCCCCCACCCAAATATTCATGAGTTGTCAATGCTGCTAGTGGAAAGTGCAGAGTCAAAGAACACAACTTAGCAAATTGAGTGCATAGTTCATTATGTGCCCTCCCTTCTAAATCTACAGCATTAGTGTTTTCCTCGCATCCACTAGCCATCTTAGTATAATGAACAAGGAACTAGTAGTTGCTTTTACTATCGATCCTCTCTCTCTGATATTTTTCTTATGGATAGCAGCATGTGATTCCCTCCAATGAATTGTCCACAGATTCAACTTATCCTGTCCATGCACATGCAAGATAAAGTGTCTTACTTTAGTCAATATTTGTAATTGCTTTGTTATATCTCCAAGTACTCTAGAAAGGAATCTATTCACTATCTTGTGGATTTCAGGTTTTAATACTTGTCCACGCTCTTGCCAAGCAATGTAAAAGTTTTCAAATATTTTCTCTAGCGTTTTAGCAAATGTTTGGTAGTTGTAATAGCTCGAATTTCCTCATTGCTCAATCCTACAACATGTTGGATTGAAAACTCGTGAATGAGCATTTGAATCTTGAGCTTGGAATCTGTTCTTTCTTTCTCTATCGAGTTTCCATGATACATCGTTGTGTGCTGATCTAAACCAATAAAAAATCATTATATAGCTACCATAGCAAGTAGTATGAGTAACAAAATATAAAATCTTCTCATGCTATATTGATGCTAGATAAAGTGTGCATAATACAAGCATTAGAATACAAAATAATATATGAGTTCAGGATTAGTACAATCAACAGAGATATCATTAAATAGAAAACGAGTAGAAGCTTATAATATAACAATATAATATACACAATTTATTGTTATACAAAAAAATAGAGTAGCCAAAGTTGTAAGAGATCAACTTCAAGATCTTCTCTGGATCTGGTTTTACACAGAGGTTATCCAAAAAATATGCAAAGGTAATATGCAAGCAATGACTTCCATATGGAAGTTACAGAAAGAATCACAAATGTATGATGCGATGTTAGAAGGGTCTATGTGAACGTCCAAATGAATAAATCATAAAAGAATCCTAAATCCTAAACAAATGAATTGTACAAAATTTATATTATAATAGTGAGAGCAAATCACTACGCTTGTGGTAGTTAATACTCTAGTGTGATTGCACTGAAGATAATTTATCCTATGTTAAAGGAGTGGTCAGCCACTTAAAAAGACTTGAGTAATATATATCCACGATTTATTTTTATACATTTTGGATTGATTTGAGGTTGAGGTCGAAACAAAAAAAAGGTGGGTGAAAACAAAAAAGCAAAATAGCTGAAGTTCCAAGAGATCAAATGTGCTATCTCTGAAGAGCTTTATACTCATGCAAGGCTTTCATGATAGTAGCATGACATAGAGCATGGTGGAAGCCTTCAGGAACGTACTTTGAGGGTCAATTTCATAGGGTTAGGAAAGCCTAGTTTTTTGCCTTTGGAACTTTGAAACTTCAAAACTTGCAATTACTAATTACTAGTTAAGAAGATATCATCAAACTAGTGTGAGTTAATACATAAAACATGCAATAACATTAGTAACCAAGATGATCTAGATCATCGTTTATGATCACATCCAGTTAGGGAGATTGTTATCGAGATGAATTGATTAATAGAAATGAGCCATTACTCATATAACAATCAGCTCTACTTGCACCTATGAATGTGTATGTGTATATGTATATGTATGTACTAAATCATAATGAGCTGATTCAAACCGTCAAATGAAAGTTGCCACCCAATCATGATTGTGTAGGGGGATTCCATTTTCTGAGCCTAAAACCTCCAGCTTTGAGCTTTGATTCCCAAGATAGCTTCAAAAAATAGCCACACAAACTACTCTTTCTTGGAAAAAGGGTGAAATATATATCCTTTGAAGGAAGTACTAAACCATGTGCAATGTGAGTCTTGAACTCTTGGAGTCTTACCCAAGGCCAAGAGTCACCCTTTACTATTATAATTATCATAGGATGTCTCTGGAATAAGATGAGTCCTAAACTCAAATCACATACTCAAATTTGTGTGTATGTGTGCGTGTGCATGTGTGTGTGTGTGTCAGACACACACACACACACACACACACACAATAGTTTTGCATACTGCCTACATCTTTGGGTGAAAGGATACTATTTTACACATGCATTATACTTTTGTATAGGACCTATAACTTATGATAAAAGGAACACACACGAGAGAGAGAGAGAGAGAGAGAGAGAGAGAGAGAGAGAGAGAGAGAGAGAGAGAGAGAGAGAGAGAGAGGACTTTAGATTAATACTCTTAGGCCACAAGGGATAACAACATCGTGTTAATTTTCCATGGTTTCAGAAAGAGTCCTTGGAGACATGCAGCCCTTAGCACCCATTTTAATAGCAAAGGGGTTTATTGACCCTTGAAACCCCTCTTGTTGGGCTTTATCACCATGACTTGTATTGGTTGGGTGGATGAACCCTTTGTCACCTCTTTTTCCAATGAAAGGGATGTTGAACACTTCATTAAGCTTATAGTGGCAAGGGCACTTTATGAGCCTACTAGAATGTACTAATGGTAGGATATGTTTCACCATGAAATCCTTGGTAGCATAGCATCAAGGGAGATAATTGTAATGCATATGAGTCTCTTGGAATCTAATGGTTGTGTGAAATGCATGCTCTCAAATGGATGCCACTATGACCCCTTTCACACTGACAAAAGGGTACAATGCACCATGTATATACTATCTATCTTTTTCATTATGTATATACTTAGCACACCATGTATATACTTAGTGCACCATGTATATACTTAGCACACCATGCATATACTCATATTTGGAATGTAACCCTCTCTAGATCTTTTTTTGTGTTGGGAGGTAATTTTTTTCCTATAAGGTTATTTTGACCATTTGCTTGGATAAATTTTTATAATTATATCTTTTTACATCTCATCAATCCAAGCTTCAGTTTGAGAGTTATGACCATTTTTAATTCTCATAACATTCCACTGACTCTTTCATTGGCGAAGGGATATCAGAAGGATGCAAAGACTTAATTTTGATTTCATGGCTAGATCAAACAAAAAAATAACATATTTTTTATTTATTCCAAAACTTACTTTTGATTGCATGGTTACATAGAGCACAAAAATTCCATCTTTTTTTCTTTTTACAGCTCGTCAATTCGAGCCACAGTTTGAGAGTTATGACCATTTTTTCACCATCATCACATCTCCATGGACTCTTTCTCTAGAAAAAGGGTAACAGAAGGATGAAAAATATTATTTTTAACTGCATGGTTAGATGGAGCATAAAAAATACATCATGTTTTCTTTTTATAGCTCAAAATTACATCACTTTTTCTTTTTATATCTCACCAAATCCGATCTACGGTTTGAGGCTCGTCACATATCCATGGACCCTTTCACTGGGAAAAGGGTCCTAGAAGGATGCAAAATACTACTTTTGACTTCATCTTGGCTAAAAAAAAAATATATTCTCAGATCCTTTCCAAAAAAAAATTTGCCCAAAGAGTGAATAAACCAAAATTTCATAATTTTTAAAGGCTCTTTAGTAAAAAATAAGTCATAGCACCCTTTTGCTAGCGAAAGGGTCATTTGAGCTTTTTTTGGATGCATTCAAATTCAAAATAAATAAATGAATTTCGGTCTTTAAAAAGCCTATGAGATTGGATGAAAGGGTCCTATGAGCATTTTTTTGTTGCATTCAAATAAAAAATAAGTCAATAAATTTAGTTCTTAAATGGTCCAAGTGAATATTTACCAATGGAAGGGTCCTATGAGCAATTCCTTTTTAATAATTTGAAGCACATTGCAACAAAAAAAGGATAAAGGACCTTTTGCCGACCAAATGGTCCTATGGTATTTTTTCAAACCAAACTTGATTTAATTTCGTGAGGCTCAATACAACAAAGAAAAAGTCCAGGAGACCCTTTGGCCAACAAAAGGGTCCTATTGGTATTTTTAAGACCTTAATTTAAGATCAACTCTCTATGTATTACTAGCCCTTCTCCTTTGCAACTTGTGTCGCTTCTCTTTTGGAACATCCACTCCACCCCCCCTCTTGACCTTCACCTCATCATCTCCCCTCCTTTAAGGGGAGGTATGATAAATGGAGGTGACCTTTCAAAAACCATGGAAAGTTATAATGATTATGGTTAACAAAAGTTGTCCTAACTCTCTAACCATAACTTGGATTAATGAGTTGTAAAAATAAAATGTGATGTAGTTTTGTGTTGTATTTGATTGTGTACTCAAAAATAAAATTTGGCATCTTTTGAGGACCCTTTCACTAGCAAAAGTTTTCATGGAGACTTGATCATGGTCATAACTCTCAAACTATAGCTCAGATTGATGAATTATAAAAAGGACAAATGATGTATTTATAAAACTTTATCCAACCAAATGATCAATATAATTTTATAAAACAATTTGGTCCTCCCAACATTGAGAGAGAGAGAGAGAGAGAGAGAGAGAGAGAGAGAGAGAGAGAGAGGATTACCATGCCAAACATGAGTATATACATGATGCAATGCACCAAAAGAGGCTCTTCCTGTAGAGGAATAGGAAGAGGAAGAGGAAATGCTACATTTTCTAATAAGAGTGGAGGAAAAAGGACTTCAACTATCCAAGCAAGATGATTCTAACCAGCATATGCGAGCAATCAGTTGGCTTTGAATGATAAACAGAATCATAAGTAATGTAAACGTAATCATAGATCTCTCTCTCTCTCTCTCTCTCTCTCCCTCTATGTCTCTCTCTTGCTTGTTTTCTTTTTTTTTTTCTTTGCACATCAATTAAATCAAGGTAAGTTCATCTTGTTAATGTAAACAATTGCTTAGTCTTGAATATGTCATTGGGATAGTATAGCTTAAAACAAGGTAAGTTCATCTTGTTACTGTAAACAATCGCTTAGTCTTGAATATGTCATCGGGATAGTATAGCTTAGAACAAATGCACACGTACACACATACAGACACACATACGTACATATAAGCACACATACACATTATCAATATGGTTAACATCAATTAAGAAGATATCACATTAGGGGAATGTTGGACTAAAAAAGGGCCTCATAAAGAGTGGATTAGCAAAATGGATTAAGAACTAATAAGGTCTATAAAGGGTCCCATCACCCCCATATGAGTCTGAAAAGGTACACCTCCCTAGGCTTTAGTGGTCCCAAAAAGTGCACCTCCCTCTCCCACTTGGAGGATCCCCACCATGCGCAAGAAGTCCACCCTCTTTATACCCCAAGGTGGTCCCCGCTCCTAAAAAGTATCTCGCGGGTACTACTCCCCCCAAAAATTTGAAAGTTTTCAAAAGTGCCAAAAATGACCTGAAACCCTTCCAAACCTTCCCCCAAACCATGCATATGCACCCAAATCCCTTTCCAACTTTTGAATCCTTCTTCTACTCTTCACCACAGTCACTTTCCAATGCCTCAATCCTTCTTCTTCTCACCTAATCACTTTCTAACCCCTGAATCCTTTTTCTTCTCACCATAATTATTTTTCATCGCTTTTTTAACCCTCTCATGGCTCCATTGCAAGATTCTCCTACAATGTGGCGCTTGGTAGTTGATAGTGTAACAACAAAGCTATTTTGTAATCTAAATTTTTTAATTAATTTCACTCAGTAACTCAAATCTATTTTCTCACATCTCTCATTGTTCCATTTCAATGTTACCAACAAGAAGTAGAAGTGTTCCCTGAGTTACAAGCACATGTGACAAAATGTGTTCTTGGCAGGTTGCGGTGGAGCAAGCAATCAATCAAAGGGTGCAAGCTACATGGTGCATGAGGGCTACGTCTAGGGATTATGAACTACCTTCTCCCTGTAGCTTATTGGATAAACATTATTCAAATCTTTTCAAATATGTGGAGGTTATCTCGATTGGATTTCAAGGAACTTGAGCATGGATGGATAGAGCATTGGGGCAATCAAAGGTAGAGGGAAGAATCTTCTTCAACGTGATGGAAGTGGTCATTCTTTAGCATTTACCACTATACCCATCAACATTTATTTGTCTTACAAGTATGTGTTCTTTTCCTTTAAAGGACACCTATTATATTATAGTGTGCCCTTTTGTAGACACTATATTTTATCTCCCCAACGAAGGTTGCTTGTACTTGGCCTTTCTATGGTAATTGATATCATTTCATTTCTAAAATAAATAAATAATATCATTCTCATGAAATAAAATAAAATCATAATCTATGTTGTTTTATTATTGTTGTCTTATTCTTGCTGCTTATTGAAGTTTACCCAAAACTCAATTTCAAAAAGGCCTCTTGGCCTCAATGTGCATGTGGGTGTGTAATTGGATCAAACAATGTAAGTTTGGCTCAAATGTGTGCTTGGCCAAGAGGACTTTGTTGTGTCTTATGACATTACTTCTTGCCCCTAATCAGCTGACCCCTTCCTGATGATTAGCAAGTTTCTCTATAATGAACACCAGTACACCCCATTAGCCACACATCTATACAAAAAATTAGCTGAGCCAAGAAGAACACGTATTGTCTAAACAAAGAAAGGCAACCACTTGAACTAGGCTTCAACAAGATTGAGCCCCAAATAGTGGTTCCCAACAAATAAAAGAGAAAAAAGATGATTTGGAAAAATATTAGGCAGTCTTGAACCCCCCCCCCCCCCCCGGTAAAAAAAAAAAAACTATTTGGGGGAACCAGTATTTAGGGCATGGAGAGACATTCTTTCCAAAAAAATTTGAAAACAAATGGCGAGATGGCCCTAGGTGTGAGCAGGCATGACTTTGGGCCAGCTAGGGTCCCTGTCTAGCCCAAAGTCACGCTTGCTCACACCTGGGGCCATCTGGCAATTTTTTTTTAGGGGAATGTCTCTCCTTGCTCCAGATAGTGGTTCCCAACAAATAAAAGAGAAAAAAAGTTATTTGGAAAAATATTAGGCAATCTTGAACCACCCCCCCCCCCCAAAAAAAAAAAAAGTTTTTGGGGGGACCACTATTAGGCATCCTTGATTTGTTGGGAACCAATATTTGGGGCATGGAGAGACATCCCCCCCCAAAAAATTTTGAAAAAATGGCCAGATGGCCCCAAGTGTGAGCAGGCGCAACTTTGGGCCAGACGGAGTCCTTGTTTGGCCCATAGTTGTGCCTGCTCACACCTGGAGCCATTTGGCCTTTTTTTTTTCAAAATTTTTGGGGGGGAATGTCTTTCCATGCCCCAAATATTGGTTCAGAACAAATAAAACAAAAAAAAAGTTATATGGAAAAATATTAGGCAATCTGGAAACCTCCCCTCCAAAAAACCTATTTGGGGGAACCACTATTAGGCAACCTTGATTTGGGGGAACCAGTATTTGGGGCATGGAGAGACATTCCCCGTCTGGCCCAAAGTCGCACTTGCTCACACCTGGGGCCATCTGGCCATTTAAATTTTTTTTTTTTGGGGGGAATGTCTCCATGTCCCAAATACTGGTTCCCAACAAATAAAACAGAAAACAAGTTATATGGAAAAATATTAGGCAATCTTGAACCCCCCCTCCAAAAAACCTATTTGGGGGAACCACTATTAGGCAACCTTGATTTGGAAAATAATTAGGCAATCTTGAACCCCCCTCC
The DNA here is from genome assembly GCF_047967505.1 of Dipteris shenzhenensis. Lineage (NCBI taxonomy): Eukaryota > Viridiplantae > Streptophyta > Polypodiopsida > Gleicheniales > Dipteridaceae > Dipteris > Dipteris shenzhenensis. The sequence goes on along the minus strand of NC_141619.1, from coordinate 31,896,699 downwards.
AAAAAACCCATTTGGGGGAACCACTATTAGGAAACCTTGATTTTGGGGAACCAGTATTTGGGGCATGGAGAGACATTCCCCCCTAAAAAGTTTGAAAAAAAATGGCCAGATGGCCCCAGGTGTGAGCAGGCGCAGGGTCCCCCAAAGTTGCGCCTACTCACACCTGGGGCCATCTGGCCATTTTTTTTTCAAAAATTTTTTGGGGGAATGTCTCTCCATGCCCCAAATACTAGTCCCCAACAAATAAAAGAGAAAAATAGTTATTTGAAAAAATATTAGGCAAACTTAAACCACTATTAGGCAACCTTGATTTGGGGGAACCACTATTTGGGGCATGGAGAGACATTCCCCCCCAAAAATTTTAAACTTTGGGCCAGACGTTTGGCCCAAATTCACGCTTGCTCACACCTAGGGCCATCTGGCCTTTTTTTTTGCAATTTTTTTGGGGGAATGTCTCTCCATGCCCCAAATAGCGATTCCCAACAAATAAAATAACAAAAAAGTGAATTGGGAAAAAATTAGGCAATCTTGACCCCCTAGTTCCAGCCAAGTCCGCAACCAAATATTATGCCTACATGCAGGTGCAATTGATTTGATCTAGCAAGTTCTCTTTAAAAAAAAAAAAAAACACTGGGAAAAGACAGCCCTGTTTGGAGGCCCAATCTTCTAAATGGTGCAAGATATGAAAATAATTCATAGTATAACTTTTAATAGTCTTTTGATTCCCTACAACTTTTATCGTCATCTCTTTCTGCCCAAACTCACCATCTAAGGCTTCAAATTTGCATTTAGAATTAGGCATGCAAATCCAAGCCAAGAAAACACTTGAGTGCCTTTTTTACATCTTCGGGCCATCATTTGCCCATCTGAATGGTTGAACCATGTAAATCACAAAGTATCAAAGTTGTAGCTTGGTGTAAAATCTACATCTCTCTCTTACAGACTTTTTCCAAAATCAATCATCTTCTCAGACATATTTGCTTTTCCAAAGTGCTCACTCTCAATATGTTGATGAAATTGTGAAAACAAATC